>NC_073723.1:21202873-21851873 GCF_023634155.1 Falco peregrinus
AAATGTCTATCTGCAGGTGAGATGAGATGAGCTGCACACCAGAAATGTCTGTTGCTCTCCGTTGTGGAAGAAAGGAGGGTTGCCATCAACCTCTTGGCTGTTCTTCTCTGTAGAAATCTGCTGTTGGCTAGATGAAACCTATCCTAAGGGGTACTGAATGATGGCCTGAAAACATTTAGTAAATAACTGTGCTCATGGTATTTAAATTAAATGTGTAAGGGGATGTCCTAGGAGGCTTCAAAACAGAGATTAAAGCATCTGAATATCAAAGTGTATGGGCAGAACAAAAGCTAGTGTTAGATTTTAAATGGTTTTATGGTTTGAATATGTGATTTGCAAATATTAGTGGGTTTATTTTGGCTGATTTTTTTAATCAAGTCCATCCCCAAAAGCACATCTGAAAACACCACAAGCAGCTTGGAATAGACAGTGGTTGTCTGTTAATTACCATTTTGCTTACTTTACTGCTATGTGATCCATTGATATGAACCTCTCTGTCCACTAATAATGTTGGTTGTGTCCATACTGTGGGATCCAGTACTGCTTCCCAGCAATTGGGTCTGGCTACTTCTCAACTGCACAGTGGTGGAAGATCCACATGTTCCCTCCTCTCAATAGACCCTAACACCTCAGTTTAGATAGAGAAAGCCCAAGTAGCAGAGCATCTCAGGATGCTCCAGTGGGCCCCTGACATCGCCATCAGAGGGAATTATTACAGAACTATAGAACCATTTAGGTTGGAAAAGACCTTTAAAATCATTGAGCCCAATCTAGCACTGCCAAGTCCACCACTAAACCATGTCTCCAAGTGCCACTCCTACACATCTTTTATAAACCACCTGGGATGGTGACTCAGCCACCTCCCTGGGCAGCCTGTTCCAATGCTTGATCACCTTTTCAGTGAAGAAATTTTTCCCAATATCCAATCTAAACGTCCCCTGGTGCTACTTGAGGCTGTTTCCTCTTGTCCTGTTACTTGTTCCCTGGGAGAAGAGACCGACCCCACCTGCCTACAGCCCCCTGTCAGGGAGCTGCAGAGAGCGACAAGGTCCCCCCTCAGCCTCCTTTCCTCCAGGCTGAACACCCCCTGCTCCCTCAGCCGCTCCCCATCAGACTTGTGCCCCAGCCCCTTCCCCAGCCCCGTTGCCCGTCTCTGGACACGCTCCAGCCCCTCCGTGTCCCCCCTGCAGTGAGGGGCCCAACACTGAACACAGGATAATTGTGTCAGGTGCATTTTATAGCATGCCCTACATTATAAACTGAGCCGTGGTGATACAGTTCACCTCAGGCATAGATCAACGCAGAGGGTATTACAAGTTTAATGCTTGGCTTTGCTCCCGAAGTCCATTGTTCAAAGGTTTATGTAACAAATCAGCAAAGATTTTGTTATCGTATAGGACTATGATAGATTTTCTTCCTGCTTTACTTTCTTCACCTTCACATTTCTTGTCCCTCTGCTGAACTGGTCCATACTGCGTCTTTCTCCTCTACCTCCAGTTCTCCCTGCAGTGTAGGAGTGTCGTATCCATCAGCTGTCCTTTCCCTTCTTCAGTAGGGTTAGCTGCCACGCAGGTGTTTGCAGCACCAGACCAGGGGCTCCCATCTTCAGCGACTGACAAATCAGTAGTAAATGGCAGCTGAAGAGAGTCTGCAGCCTGGAAGGGAGCAGGTGGGTGAGGGGTGGGGAAAGGAGAGTGATGCTCTGGGTGTGCAGCTGCCACATGCAGGGACCGACTCAGAAGCAGCAGGCAGAGAAACTGCAGCTCCTGCCTGCCTAGGCGCTATCAAACGGGAACGATCAATAGGTGTTATGGCTAATGCTAAAAAAAGACCTGAAGCTGGGTAATTGTAGGAGCTCTCTCCATTCAGACCGTGAGTCTCTCGCTGGGGAACAAGGAAACCAGGATAAAGGGAGTGTGTCTAAGCTGAAAGATCTCTTCTAGGCAAATTTCAGAGATCAGAAGGGCACCTCCACATGAGAAAGTCGGAGGTGGGATGAGACGCTCAGGGTACAGGGTGGACCTGTCAGAGCATGTGAAGATGATGGCCCCCACAGCAGCGTTTTGAGTGCAGTAGGGAACTGCTGAGCAGCAAGAGTGGAAGAGGAGCAGGTGGCAGGCAAAAAATGTGATGTGGTCGGAGATGAGAGGATAAATTTCAAAGTGTTGACAGCATATGGATTAATAGATCAGCAGGATCCAGTAATCTAGATGCAGATCTATAGATCTGCATTGATAAAGCTGAGACTAAACAGTGTCACTAGGAGAGCTGCACAGCTGAACGGGAATTTAAAAAGAGAGGCAGCAGTGGAAGGCACTGGCAAAGCAGCACACACAGGTAACGTGAGGCTGGGAGAGACCACTCAGCTTAGTCCCTCCGCCTCTGCTACATTCCCTCTACGCCCAGGAAGAAATCCTGAGGGATGAGGCCAGAAGAACGATGGCCCTAATTTGCCATAAATCCTTCTCTCTTGGCCCAGCTATCTGTTCCCATAACAGGAGGTCATCTCCTGGGGGCATTCCCTCTACCAGCTTTTCAGAAGGTGAAGAGCAACTATGTTCATTGTGGAGGAGTATGAAATGTGGCTGGTACAATTTGTGGAGGAAAATCGTTGAGGGTAGCTTTGTGCTTTAGTAGTGCTGGAGTACATAGCGTGCAATGCTGTCCAGATGTGGAGAATGCCGCCTTATTTATTTTGATCTGGAGAAAGTATGCATAATAGTAAATATTGTCTGCTTCCGAAGAGATTCATGGCATGAGCTTAATGTGGGCTTCTCAGGAAGGTATGAGAGGAGAATGTAAAATGAAACATGGGTGTTTATAATTGAAGAACATTCTCCCCAGGGGATCATATCACAATTTTTTTTAAAATGAAAATTCAGTCAACTAGATATTTTGTTAGCCCAAGGAAATGTTTTCAGTTATCAATTAAAGGGAGTATGTGTGTTCTGGTGCTTGAAGATGCCGTATCTCAAAATGAATCAGGATGCTGGATAATTATCACTTTACTCTTTATTAAATTGCTGCTTTTCCTCCAGCAGTGGCTGTAGCAGCTGTTCAGCCACATTCATTAACTTGTAGAGTAAAAGTTTTTTATTTTAACCACAAATACTAGGACTAAGGTTACTTCTTTAAAGTCAGTTTTTCAGCAGATATTTGAACACTTGAATCAGTAGGAATTTAGTCATTTGTCTGTTTAAGTATGATTTCACATAAAGAAAAAATTTCTAAATATGAGTTAAGTTTGTGATGGACTTAATTATGTTAAGTTGCTTTCAGTGCTGCTGTAAAGATCTGTGGTTTTGGGAGTTTATATTAAAAATACAAAATGGCTTGCTCACTGTTTAAAGCAAGTGAATTAGAAAAAAGCATTTATAAATGAAAAATGCTTTTTCCTGAGTAATCATAGGGCAGGGCTCAAAAAAAAAAATTCATTTATTGAGCGTTCACTCAGAATTTAAGCCAAAGCACACTTCTGCTGTAGATAAAAAGATGTTTAAATGCACTGGTCAAGGTGGGATTTCATTGATTTTCCCAGTTGCAGGCTGTTTCAAAACTTGGTGGTCCTGGAGCGCACAGGAATAATGCTGCAGAAGAGTGAGGATCTATATACACACATGAAAAAAAAACCCCGCCAAACAACTGTAATTTTTGCCAATATCTCTGTGTGGTAATGACAAAGACAAATTTATAAGCACAGATTTTGCAGGGGCTGGGGCTGGCCTGTAGTCACTTTGCATGCTGACTTTAGGACATCTTTTCTCTCAGACCATCAGGTCTCATCCTAAACCTCCTATGGGTCTCATAGAGTCCTTAAGTTCTGTTTCTGAAGTTTTTCTGAGGATACTGCTAAAGAGTTTCAAATCTGTAGATTGAGGACAAGACGCTGAATTGGATGCCGGCACACCCTAGATGATGAAGTTGAAGGATGTTACGTAAATAATAAGGGTCTGAGAAAACTCACCAGCCATAAGTATGCAATAGGGTACATTATGAGTTGAGTTAGCATTAAACACACTTCTGCTTTATTCCTAAAGTGGTACACTATCCTGCTTAGAAAATTAGAGGGTTTTGAGTAAAGCACAGCTACAAATCTTAAATTAATTGCCATTGCTGGAAGAATCAGTCACAGAAGAGAATAGCTGAGGTTGCAAGGGACCGCTTGAGTTTGTGTAGTCCCAGCCCCCTGCTCAAAGCAGTATCCTCTAGAGCACGCTGTTCAGGGCCATGCCCAGTCAAGTTTTTGATATCTCCAAGTATACAGGCTCTATAGCCACTTCAGGCAGCCTGTTCCAGTGTTTTACCACCATCACAGTAAAAAGGTCTCTTTTTTATGTTTAAATGGAAATTTCTATCTGTCAAATTCATGCCCATTGCCTCCTGACCTGTCACTGGGCACTGC
Source organism: Falco peregrinus (assembly GCF_023634155.1). Lineage (NCBI taxonomy): Eukaryota > Metazoa > Chordata > Aves > Falconiformes > Falconidae > Falco > Falco peregrinus. Next base: position 21,207,276 of record NC_073723.1, read on the forward strand.
TTAAAAGAGCCTGGCTCCATCTTCTCTACTTCTCCCATCACGTATTTATAGACATGCACAAGATGCCCCTGAGCCTTCTCCAGAGCTGAACATTCCCAGCTTTCAGCCTGTCCTTGTATGACAGAAGCTGCAGTCCCTTGATCATCTTTGTGGCCCTTTGCTGGACTTGCTGCAGCAAGTCCATGCCTCTTGTACTGGGGAGCCCGGCACTGGACACACCACCCCAACGTGTCCCACCGGCACTGAGCAGAGGGAAGGATCACCTCCCTCAGAGTGCTGGGCTGCTGTAGCCCAGGAGGCTGCTAGCCACCTTTGCTGGCTCGTGGTCAGCTCGGTGGCCACCAGGACCCCTAGGGCCTTTTCTGTGAAGCTGCTTTGCCGATGTTCAGCTGAGGCGCGCACCGGTGCCTGGGGTTATTCCTCCCTGGGGGCAGCACTTTGTGCTTCCCTTTGCTGAAGTTCATGAGAACAACAACATTGAAACAACAGGCTGTGAGACTCACTGGAGCTCAAGTTTGTTTCCCGAGAAAAAGTGGACACGGTACATGGAATGTTAAGTGAAATGAAAGGATCCACTTGTTCCCCATGACATGGTTAAACTTTGTTGTACTCTAGACTGGCAGAGCAGGGGCTGGTTTGATGAACTGCTGATGTTTGGCTCCCACAATCAGATGCGAGTTTCTAATTAAGAAGCTTAAGCCTGGAAGTGCTGGAAGTCTGTGGGTGCTATTTCATGAGGTGGAATGTGGGAGTGATCCATCCTTGTTCATGTTGGGTCATTTCTAGATGCAAAAAAACATGTGGTTGGGTACCTAATTTTCGCCTCTTTTTTTCTGCAAGCTTTTTCTTTCTAAAAGCTCAAAGAACACTTCTTGGCTGATACACGTTCGTACCCAGATAAGCCCAAATGTAGTGCAGCTTTTCCAAAACCTGCAATCTCGATGATCCAGCTTTCCTGGCATTCACAGCCAGTGCTCGAAGGCAGTCTGACATGTTCAGTCCAAGTGAAGCTGTTGTGCATACAATGAAAGACCTCTCATTGTTCTTAACCTTAGCTGTGAAATAGTATTGAGCAAGTGCAGGCAAGTTTTCATTTGTGTGTTTTCAGCTTAAGTGGAGTTTGAAAATGGATGAACCAAATAGCAGTGTAGAGGAGGAGACTAAAAAAAAAAAAAAATAAAGAGAGAAAAGGAGTCAAAAGGGTTATGAATAAGCATCTGCTAAAGATTTAAGATCATTACTGTTAAAGATATTAAGATACACAGATATTGTGTGCTACTAAAGTTTTAAATACTGATGTTAGATAGTAGTAGGGCCAAATGTTTTTCTGAGAATATCTGCTCTCCAAGGAGACTGTTTGCAGGGCTAAAAGAGATCCCTTTTGCAGACCATCCAAATGCACTCTGTAGTTTGTAACCTGAAATGTAATGAATGCCTGTTACCTGAGGAAGCTCTCATGATAAAATGGCTCAAAATCACCCATGGTCCCAGTATGCCTTCATCTTAGTTCAAAGTTAGCTTAGGATGATGGAGGAATACGATGCACCAAAGCGTTTACTTTTGCCTGTCCCAAGTAATTTCAGTTAAAATCAGATTTCTTTCTTATGTCACCTTCTGTTTGTAAACCCCCCCAAAATTACACACCAAGTCCATCACAGTGCTGACAAGCCAGTAGTGTTTTTTGTTGGATCTCCGTTAAACAAAATCCATGATAAAGCTTTATGTATCAAGACTACTGTAAATTTAAAAATGTATGCGCTGTTGACTGTCCTAGGACCGGTGTTTCTGTATATTATTTTGAAATGCAATGCAAAGCCTAAAGAATCGAGATTTCTTGGCATGATAATGTATATTCAAAAAATGTTGGCTGAAGTTGGGACTTGTTTTTAACTGTTTGGAAGGGGCTCAGGGAAGGAGACGGGGAGCATACGGGGGATGGCTATCTTTCCCAGACAGTTGACTGACGCTGTGAATAACCAAGTTCACGCACAGGAGGCACGACTTCACAGCTCTGCTTTTCGCATGTTGCTGTCAGCAAATCTTTCAGAAGTATTCAGCACAGAAATAGGCAGGTTTGGTGCTCACCAGCAATCACACCCGAACACCATCTGGAGAAAACAAGAAACCCCGGGAGCAGTTTGTGCAAGTGGGTTCGGCAAACAGGTTATAATGTCACCTGCAGTGCCTGTAAAATGCTGCCCGGTGTCATTTTGTCAAAGGATAATGAGAAAAAGGAAAATATCTTGATACTATAAAAAGTATATTCTTGTGCAAATGTGCAGCCACATATTTAGATCAAGCTCTTCTTACCCCACGAGTTTTTGATTGAGTTATACAATCCCTAGGCAAAAGCAACTGTGTATTTTCCTTAGGTTTTGAAATTGTATGGGTTTTAGTATACATTTTGTTTAACTTCATTTTCAGTCACTGAGAAGCGGGGAATGATTTAGATTTATCTTAGGTTGAGATCAATATGATTCAGACATTGCTGGACCTTTTTGGCCAGACCTAGTACAGGCTGTGGAGAACTGAGTGGGTCTGAACGTGTGCACTGAATGCTTTTTGGTCTTTCACTGTCCCCGAAACTGCAGTTTGTAGAACTAGTGATTGAATGCATTTTTTTGCATGTAAAATAATGAAAAGCAGCTGGTGCATTGCAGGGAACAGAGCGCCTTTGCATTGTCATAAAATAGGTTTTAGCAAAGAATTTTTAATACTTAGATTTTTCACATTTTTTAAAACTTCATCATTTTCTATTCTTATTTCAGTTTGCTTACCAGAACAAACCCTAGGAGATATATAGTTAAATCCTTTTGTTTTTTCTCTGACATGGGAAGTTCATCTTTGGACAATAGTTCTGTTTTTATTTTTCTGCTTTCAGATTTACTGCTAGCAGTTTGATCCAAGCTTAGCTGTAAATGAACATATGACTCATTCTCTAGATTAGAGTTTGAAAGGGGAGTCTTTACATGTCTCTCTTGTTGTTGTTTTACTTCCTTTTTAATATTTTGAGATTTGCCTTTTAAATTAAAATAGTCTGTAAGAGAAACACGGTACTACCTTTTCCAGAATTGGCCAGTCGTCAGTATTGACCATAAAAGTAACTTCTGTTAACAGAAGCGCCTGCTGATCTTTGAAAAGTATTGACATTTTTAGTAAATCATTGTGGGAATGGCTTTTTCTAGTCTCATATTGCAAAACTTTTGTACAAGTTGTCAATTTATGAGAGGAAATTTGAAAAAGTTCAAGAAAAGCAGTAGGCTGGATAACAGCAGAAAAAGCACTAGAGGGCAAGTAGAATTATAGGAGGGTTTGAATTTTTTTAGATCTAAATACCCAGTATTGCTATGACACTTCTCTGAATCAGTCATTTTCATTTAATACAGAGGAAGAAAAATGAAGCTAAGTGCTTTTGAAAGTAACCCCACTACTCTCCACATATTTTAAGCTTTAATCAGAACAGCAGTTTAAATATTGTTTAAGTTTACTGACCTAATCATAAAATGTTGCAATACAGTAGCAAATGCAATCAAGAACCAGGAACTACATCTGATTTCATGGAAAAGCACGGGATATCAAGAGGCATTGCTTCCTAAAAGAGAAGTCTTATACCTGAAGATATTTCTACATATACTGGGTTAAAGCAGATTAATTTCAAAATACTGATTGCTGCAGTCTCTGCAGAAAAGTTTACAAAATATCTACGCTGTATTGGAGTTCTTTATAGAATAGCAATATTCTTTTCTCTTATAAAAAAAAAAATTCCAGATTTTTTTACAATTCATGCCTTGCTTGTCTGCATGACTTGCTGCCAAACGTAGGTAGCATTTCAACCCTCAAAATCCTAAAACTGTGGCCAATAGTTTAGTTTATCATGACTGTGACAATATTTGGTGTTGGTCTACAAGCTGCTGCTTCTGAAGTCAAGTGAAATTGTGAGTTTTCAGCTTTCATTAAGCAATAAAAAAGAAGTTTCTGTCCCTTCATGGTCCGGAGAGAACAGCTTGGAAATGTGACTCTAACAACTGAAAAATCAGAAAGCAGATCAATCTCTCGTATTGGTTTTTCACCCAGCCTCATGGTTTTGTGGAGGGGATTCCGACTCTCGTTTTCTGCCAGGAGTAACAATATTGTCAATATTCTGTGATCTCTGGCAGTATATTTTACTGGCAAGATCAGGGTCTCACATCTTATATAAAAATAAAACTATTGATAGACAAAATGGGGGTAGAAATACATAAAATGGAGAATACTTTGAGAAGTAATTGTGTGTGAGTGAAAGAGCATCTATCTTAAATGTGCCCTAAAACTTCCTTTTCTGCAGGATTATTTATCTGTATATATGTAAGTGTGTGTGTACATATAAACACATATATATATGCATGTGTGTTTGTACACACCTATAAGTGGTCTTGCTGAAGAGACAAACCTGCATGATCCTGCATAAGGCTGTATCAGTTTTATCTCAGGAGCTTTGATAGCTCACACACAGTTAGGAATCCTGCTGGGTTTCACAGGATACATCCAAACTCATCTCCTGCAGCCAGGAGAGAAAAGTACAGGGCAAAGTTTTGCTGTAATTATAGATGTAATAAACCACTTTTATATTTCTTCAGAAGCAGTTAACTGAGAACACCCATAAGCTTAGATCCAGCAATCTACTATTTTAAGATTGCCCAGAGCAAGTTAATTTTAGGTTTAGTGCTTTGTAATTTAACTAGAGAACTGCACCTAAAATTTTAAGATTGAGTTTTGCAGACCTTAAGAAGATTTGCTTCTTTGAGTTTATTATTATTTATAGTTGAAGTGTGTTTAATAATTTGCTGTGTTATGTGCACAAAACTACCACTACAATCCCTCTTTAGCTAATGGTAGTTGACAGTATTTTTGGGTTTTCTCCTGGGCTGTTTTAGAGACGCTGTAGTGAGATCTTACCCTGATCTTAATGAGATCCAGCCGGGAGTTAAATGAGCAATACCCTCTCCACACACACACACACGCTCCAGAAATGTCAATGTGGTTGTTTTATTGTTCAAAGCCAGGATTTGGAAAGTGGCCAGCCTCGGGGAGCGAAGGGTTGTTGTGAGGGGCTTCTGAGAGGTAACCAAGACAAGACTGACTGTGGTCAGCAGTCCAGGACCCACACCTCTAAAGGGTAGGTGTTCTGAAAGGGCTACAACCCCACACAGGCTGAAAAACTGCTTGTGTTTTGGAGCTTCCAGCTAAATCTGGAGGAAAACATCAGTCCACAGCACAAGGTTCATCTGATAGTGTGGTCCAAATGCTCCCACTATTCACAACCCTTCCTTCAGCCGTGTTTCAAGAAGACTCGGTCTCAGTGCAGGTCCTCCTGCTCCTACGGAGGAGTCCCACCTGGGGAAGCAAACAGCTCCAAGACATCCACGGCTGGCTCACCCCAGCCAAAAGAGGTGTATGTTATCCAAAAAGTAGTCACTGAATTGCATTTATTTGTGCATCTGAAGAAAGCAGAGAAAGAGGCAGGGGAAAGATTAACTGTTGTGTTTTTTGCTGTAAATGGCACAGAAATGTGGCTCATATCTGAGCTGCACATTTATGAGGCTGCCCTCAGCTTGGTGTGGAAATCTGACTGGGGTGTACCATGGGCTTTCCTGCATCCATCCTCCAGCCATGGGCACACCATGCCATTAAATTTAACTCTTCTGCTTGAAAACCTGCTGATCTGAAAGTGCCTTTCCAGACAAAAAGATCGTGCCGGATGAGCTGTAACACTTGCAGTGTGTTGCTTGTGTTGCTTTGTCTGCCTGTGGGTGCCCTTCAGACAGGCAACATCCGAGAGGAAACTCCCTGGTGAAGTTTCCATAGATCCAGGGAGACGGAAGAAAAAATGAGCAGGATGAAGGCCTGAGTGTCTTTGACTACATTTTACCATATTAAGTAAAGAAAAGTTCATACCATTAAAAAAAAAAACAACCCAAAACAAAAACACCACAAAACACAAACCCAACCAAACCAAAACCAAAAAAAGAAAACCCAAACCCAAAAACAAAAACCCAAGGGAAAAAGTCAAAGGAAACGTGTTTAAACAGCTAAGGGTGAGTCAGCATGCAGGAAGCTAATACACATGACTGGTGAGATTATCAGTAAATCTTTTTTCCCACTTTCCTCTCCCCCTCTTCCCCTAAATTACAGTTTAATGACTCTACTTTTTTAAAAAAACACCCCATGAATGAAGTAAAAAGCTCGCCGTTTTCCTGGAGCCCGAAATTTCCCTCTGTTCCCTCTGTCCTGCAGAGAGCTGGGATCTTTCCCGCTGCAGCTGCCGAGACACAGAGCCATGTGCCCGTGGGCTGGGGGCTGGATTTTAAAGCCCTGAACACATGTTAAAGCTCACTTGTTAATTAGTAGGTTCAGGGCAGAATAACTTTGATTTCACAATAAGCATTTTCAAGGCCATTTTTTTACCCTTTCCGGTACCTTCGGTCATGAGTATGTAAGTGAGGAGGTAATGCTGTAGGGCCTGGATTCATAGCATCCACTGAGGCACCGAATACCAAGGATAACCGCACTTTTAATTGAGAAGCACCATCATTAATGCAGGGATCTAATGCAATTAAGGGTAGTTAATCATCATCATTAATTAAGGTCTAAATTAGGTGGGGTGAATGCAGTTATAAGGTCAGAGACTCTAGCTGATACGATTTCTATACGTAACGGAGGAAAGAGGTCTCCACAAGTCCTCCAGCTCTCTCCCAAAGATCTCCCATAATGGACCTTGCTCGGGCACTGATGCCAAAACCCCTCGCATCTGTAGTTCAGGCTGTCAGTCCAGCATCTTTCACAGTATCTAATCTTTTACTGGGTAGGTAGGGAGCTGGATTTTGGTTTGTGGGTTGTTTTTTTTTTCCTTCTTCAGAGTTGCAATACTTGATAGAATGGATGGAAGCACATGCACTGGCAAGCCTGCAGCGCTAATCCTCATGGGATGCCCAACTGCCTCGTTTCCTGAGTACGTGGTGTTCATCAGCGTAGGCTGACTGTGATGCAACTCCGGCCAACACCCTGAGCGTTTCATAGTCTTGACATAACTTGATTCCAGGAGTGACTAGAGCCAAATCTGCTTTAACTTCTCTTCTTCCTCATTTGCACTTACTCACCTCAATTTCGTGCCCGTGATCCAAGTCTGTAAAGTTAAACCACAGCCCAGGAGAGGAAGGTGGGGCTTCCTCCTTTGTTCCTCCAAATAGACCTGAAATAGGAACAGGGAGAAAGCAAAATTTCACTTCCTTTAAGATGCATCAGTTCAAAGCAGTAGTTACTCAATAATATTCACCAGTCTGTTCAAGCAAAGCTCCTACGGACCTTGAGTTCAGGTTCAGAACCTCGTTCATGGGCACTGATGGAGATTTCCAAGAGGGAATCCTAATACCACATTTTTAAGCCTTTAAATAAGGCACTTAAATAAGTGGCCCCACTTTCAAGGTAACAGCACTCAGCTCCCTTCACTCAGATTTCAATACAGATGTCTGAGACGGTTGGGAGCTGCTGCAGGTTCAGCATTGTTTAAACAAAAAACCAAAACCCAAGAACCACCAACACAGCCCTTTTCTGAAACCCTGTTTTGCATTGGCAAGGCACAAAATGCTGATTTCTACTCACCTCCAAGCAAAGGGTAAGAGCGGATGTTATGTTGCTCTAATCTCACTGATAACTATTTTTACAAAACAGACTACAGTACGTTTACTAGTACATGATGGAAGGGCATAAATAATTTAAACAACAGTTGTCAAAATAAATGAGCAAAGTGCATTTTGTGATAAATTACTCTTGCTTTTTTAATGTGTTTCTCACTTAGTTGCAAAATTCAGTAATTTGCAGTGGATCTCCCAATCATTAAAGTGAATTAGCAAGCCTCTACTCTCTTAGCCATAATTTTAATCTTAACTAGAAAGGAATTATTTAGTATTATTTTGGCAAGGGTTCCTCCTTAATGTTCTTTTACAGCCACAGTCTTACAGTGTAATGTAAGTTATGTATGTATCCTGGTGACTTGGATTTTAGAGCTGAAAGCTGATTATGGACAGTAAAGAATTTCAGATAGCATAAAGATATAACTGTTTTAAATAGAATTTAACAACAATTCATATCACTGGCTGCTTCAGTCCTTCCATTGGCATGCAAGTGCCAACAAAATTTATAGCTGCCTAAGGAGCACATAATGGGAAGTTATTTTTTAGAGGTGTAATACCACCAGTAATGTATACACAGAACGTACATCTGCTTGCTTGTGTTTAGGTTATAGCTTAAATGCTAGAACTCTGTTGTCGTTTGGTCTGGGGTTTTAATATATAAATATATACATCTATGCTTGTTCTCCTTTGTAGTTACCCAGGATTGTTTTTTTCACTTCCTTTCTCCTGAAGCTAAGGGAGGCTGCCACAGTTCAGCATCTCTGCAAATCAGAAGTGAAGTCATTTTTCCCTACCGGCCTGCGGGTGCCTGTGATGTTTTGTTTTGTTTTGTGCCGGGATTATTTAAAGAGAAAAAACATAGCAGAAAACCCACAAAAATTGGCAGTAGGCTTCAGGTACACTAGCAATAACCAAAGTATTTTTTAAAGCATTTGGCTTGCATGGACTAGTTGTGGAGATGACAGTATGTTTTTAAATAAGTCATCCCTGGTTAAGTATCACCGTGCATGCATTTTGGTCTTACCTTGAAATCAAGGAGCAAATTTCCCGTAAGTGTTACTCAGAATAAGGAGAAACAAACCAGAAACACTTAAATGCAGACTTTTAGGGGTAAGTCTGGCATGCATTGTGACACACCAAGGGTGGACTGGAATAGTGAAAAATATTTTTGTTTGGAGCTGCTGACACTGTGGGTGTATGCAGTAATCAGTGCCAACACAGAGAGACAAGACAAAAACCTGATATCCATATAAAGAGATAGGTAGGTAGATGGATGGAGAGAGAGAGAGAGAGAGAGAGAGAGAGAGAGAGAGAGGTAGGTAGGTTAGGTAGGTAGGTAGGTAGATAGATAGATAGATAGATAGATTGATAGATAGATAGATAGATAGATAGATAGATAGATAGATAGATAGATAGATAGATAGATAGATAGATAGATAGATAGATAGATAGATAGGTAGGTAGATAGGTAGGTAGATGTCAATAAGGGGTGTTTTCCAGATTCATCCCCATGGGGCAGATTTGACTGTCTATACAAGTGACCATGTTCATTCCATAGGCCCAGATACCATCTTCAAAAGGGCTGAGGTATTTTTGTGCTGGTTCTGGCCCCTTCATCTTGGTCACCTGTGACTTAAATCAGGGCAAATCATCAGCATTAAAAAGGCTTTTGTTTTGGGGAATAAACCTCAAAAACAAGCCTTTCATTTAGAAGTACAAATGGGATCTTTCCCAATCTCCCAAATTGAATTTGGTGTTTCTACTGGAGTGAGAAACTGGCTGTTTATACAATTTGCTTTCACATTCGCTATTAAAAGGCTGAAAGTTTGAAGACTGTCCCAGAAATGTAACTTGGGGAGAGAGTGTCTGATGACACTAGAAACCAGCTATTGTAACCCCTGACGCAGCAGGGTTACAGCTGATGCTTTTAGGGTCCCCAGTAGGTGCTGGAGAATTTGTCATTCATAGGGTATGTATATGCACGCACACACATTTCTGTGCGTAAGTTTTGGCCAGTTCTTGCACTAAGCAACTGCTATGGGGTGGGGAGGCAAGGCCACAAAGTCCCAAAAACTAAAGGTTTGGGAGCTACTCTCCATTTAAGGTGGATGTGCTTCTGGGTGATGAGAGCTCCATTAGTGACAGTCAGAATAGACTGAGGTGGTTCACTGTGCAGTCATAGGACATTTAACAGCGGGCAGATAGCTGGTATCAGACATTCACAGATTTTTATTTAGAGAAGAGAGAAGTCCAAGAATCAAGGAATCTGTGTAGATGTCATGGTTTAACCCCAGCTGGCAACTAAGTACCACGCAGCTGCTCACTCACTGGGTTCCCCTCCCCATCCCAGCAGGATGGGGAGGAGAATTGGGAAAAAGGTAAAACTCGTGGGTTGAGATATGAACAATTTAACAACTGAAGTAAAATAAAATATAATAATGAAAGTAATAATAACAATTAAAACGAAGGGGGAGGGGGCAGGGGGAGTGTGTGTGGAATAAAACCCAAAATGGAAAAAACCAAGTGATATACATTACAAATGTTCACCACCCACTGACCGATGCCCAGCCAGATCCCCCAGCAGCAGTCGGCAGCCCCGGCCAACTCCCCCCTGTGTATATACTCAGCATGACATTCTATGGTATGGAATATCCCTTTGGCTAGTTTGGGTCAGTTGTCCTGGCTGCATCCCCTCCCAATTTCTTGTGCCCCTCCAGCCCTCTCGCTGGCAGGGCCTGAGAAACTGAAAAGTCCTTGACTTAGTATAAACATTACATGGCAACAACTAAACCCACCAGTGTGTTATCAACATTATTCTCATACTAAATCCAAAACACAGCACTGCACCAGCTACTGAGAAGAAAATTAACTCTATCTCAGCTGAAACCAGGACAATGGAATTAACAGGGAAACTGGTCAACAGGGCACAACTTCCATTATAGTCCTCCAAAACCTTTGTCTGGTCCTTAAAATCTGGAATTAAGATTTTAAAGCAATTTATAGCCAGCACTAGAATTAACAGTGATTTATCATAACTTGGTATTAAGCAAGTCTTGGCTGTTCCCAGCAAAGTCTGTAATTCTGCTGCCATGCAGAGAAGTGAGCACCAGCCAAGCCATTATCGGAAACCTCCATAGAAGTTACTCAGGGAGACTGTTTTTCACCTTTCTAGTGGTTGCCATGGTCTTCAAAAGGCAAAGTTCCCAAACTAATTCTGTCTCTCACAATCAAATCCTATAAAACATTTTTAGAGTGTGTTATTACTCATCAGTATGTAAAAATGGCACCGCCTTACTAAAAAAAAATCTGTTCCCTGTGTGTATTCAGATCCATGCGTTCAGCCATGCTTAACTAAAATAGTTTTGTTGCTCCCCCCCCCCCCCCCCCCCCCCCATTAGATGCAGCACCACTCACGGTTCATTTTCTCACTTGTTAGCTGAGGTTAACAGCTGGACAGGTTGGGCAGCTGGACTGTATGATCACTGTAGGTCCCTTCCAGCTGACCTATCAATGAAAACCTTGCTCTTGTGTTACTAAACCAAATGTTGAGGTCCCATCTACCTGCAGGTACCTCCCAGGCTTCCCTGTGTTCCCGCTGTAGCCAGCAGCAAGGATCTCCCGGGAGCGATCAGGTCTGGGGCTGGGGACGGGAGGCAGGTGACTGGCTCTGCGCTGGCTGTGTAGACAGTCTGCAGATGTAATATAGGTAACAGCAGTAGGTATCTAAAAATAGTTGGATGAATCTGGGACACGCTTTCATTTGAAAGACCTTTGCTGGTACAGCAGCCCGAAAATACCAAGCGTGGTAGGTAGATTTTGGGATGAATGTGCTATATAATGTAAGTAGCTCCTGTGGTGTGATGGGGAATGGGTATTTTAAGCAATTAGCTGCTGTCTCCTTCAGTGGTACTTTTGTCCTGGTCTTTGGTAGATGACTCAGTGTGGTTTCAGAATGGATCCAAATCCTTACCAGAGATTTTAAAGACCATTTGGAGAGATCCAATTAAGCTTTGGCTGTGAGAAGCACAGAATGCTGTGTCTTCACTTTGGCTTTAATGGAGAAGGTTATCAAGCTTTCCAGAAACCTCTTAGAGGCTGCTACAAAGGTTTTGGAAGCAGAATCTCGAAAGACGGGGCAAAAAATGTGGTCTCAAAACCGTTTTTCATGTTAGATCAGGTGAACTGCAGTTGTGTAAAGATATTAGCCACTCAATCATGAGCTCGTATCCTAGACACTTGTCCTGCAGGCAGTCTGCTCTCTGGGAATAGGGGTCATTTTCTTTAAAGGTCGTTGCAAATGATATCTCAGCATGGTGGTATGGATGAGTTGCTGGATCTGCAGAATGTAGGTATTTAGTCATAATCACTTGTGATTATTTTATATATATAGTCATGATCGATAGATTTTGTGAGATATGTATGTCTCTCATTTTAGCTAGTTATTGTGGACACACAGCCTGTCTAGATTCTAGACACAGAACCAGCCTATATTTTGCATTTATTGTGCAAAGTGTTTTCAAAGTGTTGTGCACGCTTATGAGCACCTCGTTGTTGTATCAGAGGTGATGTCTGTCTACTGATAGACACGATGAACTCCTTTGTTCATGGGTAAATGAGTATGCGATTGTGCAGTTGGTTTGTAAATTACGCTTGGATGAACAGCGCTCGGTAAAAGCAAGATAATCACCGTTCATTAAAATTTGTTTTAAAAGATCGTGTACGTACATAGACTTCCATTTCTGTATCTTCTGCTTTAACTCCAGATCAGTATCATTAATGAAACTGAGTAATTTGCTGTTAGCTGACAATGTGTTTATTGAGTATCTGAATTGAAATAGCAGGACTATAACTGCAGTGCATATTTTTCCCGTGCAGTTTCTTTACAAAAGGCATATACCCCATTTGTCTAATCCCTACTTCTCTGATTACAAAATAGTCAGCTTACATAAAAACAACTAAATTATATATTTGCATATAATACTGCTGTGGCTCTGCAGAAGCCATTTTGGGCTGTTCAATGCTTATAGTTTCTTTCATTGAAATGCTTTCTTATTTCACCAGCATTACTGCAGAGTTCTTCCAGTCTTTTGCTTGGAAACATTTTTTTTCATCATTCTGTTCTTGGTTGCCACAAATGAAGTAAATAATATTTAGTAAAGTAAGTAATAAAAGACAATAAAAGAGTACTGTTAATGTAGTTCTTTATGCCATTTAAACCTATGGGATTTTTGTAAGTTGGATTTCAAAGTCTTTGGGCAGAAACCAGCCTTTGGTTAAGTGTTTGAATAGCACAGTGGGACCCTGATTCATGGCTGGGCACTGACAAAGTAACACTACTAAAAATAGTTTGCAGAGTTGGGCCCTCCAGTAGCAAAAGAAAAGTTGGAGAATGCATAATTTGAAGAAATGCTCTGGCTGTTGCCAGTGGGTCTGCTGTCCCTATTGTTATTTAAAACCAGAATTAGCTGTGCCTGTTATCTGCAGCACAGTCTATCCATTTGCAGGCTGCTGGCTTCATTCTTTATTGCCTTTCTAAATCGAGTTAAGCATCAATGTTCTTTGGGAGACCATAGTCAGCATTCAGGGAGACACAAGATATGACTCTACATTATGAATACCTCAGTTGTGGAGCTGGCTGAAGAGGCCCCTGCTGCTGCCCATGACCATTCCTCCCTGCTCCCTGCCAGGACCGTTCTAGCTGTGGTGGAGCTTTAAAGCAGATCTGGGAAATGAATTGGTTTAAAGCTGTTGTGGGTGCTTACTACAGGCCACCTGATCAGGAGGTGGAAGTCAGTGAGGGCTTCTACAGACAGTTGGAGGTAGCCTCACGATCACAAGCCCTGGTTATCGTGGGGGACTTCAACCACCTTGATACCTGCTGGAAAGACAACTCAGCTAGGCACACACAGTCCAGGAGGTTCCTGCAGAGCATCCATGATAACTATGTGATGCAGGTGGTGGAGGAACCAACGAGGTGAGGTGTGCTGCTGGACTTTGTACTAACAAAGGACAGGTTGGGGATGTGAAGGCTGGAGGCAGCCTTGGCTGCAATGACCATGAGGTGGAATTAGGATCCTGCGTGGAAGAAGGGCAATAAGTAGGATTGCAACTCTGGACTTCAGGAGAGCTACTTTTGGCCTCTTCGTGGACCTGCTTGGAGGAATCCCAGGGGGTAGGGCTCTAGAAAGTAGTGAGGTCCAAGAGAGCTGGCTGATATTCAAGCATCACTTCCTCCAAGCTCAAGATCAGTGCCACCCTGAGTAAGAAATCAAGCAAAGGGGGCAGGAGGCCTGATGGATGAGCAAGGAGCTTCTGGTAAGCCTCAAAGAGAAGAACAAAGTTCACAGAATGTGGAAAAGGGGACAGGCCACTTGGGAGGAATATAGGAACCTTGTGAGAACATTCAGTGATGCAGCAAGGCTAAGGTCCATTTGCAACTGAATCTGGTGAGGAATATCAAATACAACAAGAGCTTCCCCAAGTACGTCAGCTAGAAAAGGATGACTAGGGAAAGTGTGGGCTTGCTGTCCTGGTGACAAAGGACACAAAGAAGGCAGAGTAACTGAATGCCTTCTTTGCTTCAGTCTTTACCTCCAAGCCATCACAAATCCCAGGACCTGGAGGCAAGCAAGAAAGTCTGGAGAAAGGAAGACTTCCCTTCAGTCGAGGAGGATCAGGATAAGAGATCACTTAAGCAAACCTACACCCACAAATCCATGGGCCCCAGTGGGATGCACTCCCGAGTGCTGAGGGAGCTGGCAGATGTTCTTGCCAAGCCACTTTCATCATCTGTCATGGAGAACAGGAGAGGTGCCTGAGGACTGGAGGAAAGGCATTGTCAGTCCAGTCTTCAGAAAGGGCAGGAAGGAGGAAATTACAGGCCGGTCAGCCTCACCTCCATCTCTGGCAAGGTGATGGAACAGCTCATCCTGGAGGTCATCTCAAAGCATGTCGAGAAAAAGAAGGTTATCAGGAGCAGTCAGCGTGGCTTCTCCAAGAGGAAATCATGCCTGACCAACCTGATAGCTTCTGTGATGGAATGACTGGCTGGGTAGACAAGGGGAGAGCAGCAGATGTTGTCTACCTTGACCTCAGCAAGGCTTTTGACACTCTCTCCCATAAAATCCTCATATGTAAACTCAGGAAGTGTGGACTAGAGGAGCGGACAGTGAGGTGGACTGAGAACTGGCTGAATGGCAGAGCTCAGGGAGTTCTGATCAGTGGTGCAGAGTCTGGCTGGAGGCCTGTAGCTCGTGGTGTTCCCCAGGGGTCCGTGCTGGGTCCAGTCCTGTTCAAAATATTCGTCAACAACCTGGAAGGAGGGACAGAGCGTACCCTCAGCAAGTTTGGTGACGATACAAAACTGGGAGGAGTGGGTGACACACCAGAGGCTGCGCTGCCATTCAGCCAGACCTGGACGGGCTGGAGGGCTGGGAGGGAGGAACCTCATGAAGTTCAGCAAAGGCAAGTGTAGGGTCCTCACCTGGGGAGGGACAACCCCACACACCAGCCCAGGCAGCTCTGCGGAGAAGGACCTGGAAGTGCTGGTGGGCAGCAGGTTGCCCATAAGCCAGCAGGGTGCCCCTGGGGCCAAGGCGGCCAGTGGCATCCTGGGGTGCATTAGGAGAAGTGTGGCCAGCAGGTCGAGGGAGGTGATCCTCCTGCTCTACTCAGCGCTGTGGTGAGGAAGCACCTGGAGTTCTGTGCCCAGTTTGGGGCTCCCCAGTTCAAGAGAGATATCACAGTTTGTTTGCTGGTTAACTTCTTGAGGCTTTGAATCAGAAGCAAAAAGACTTTTTTAAAAAGCGGGGGTTTTTTTTCTTTCTTCATAACCCATTAGTATCTGCAAAATGAAAACCTGGGGTGGATTTATAGCAGTGGATGTAGAAGTGCCTATGGGAGTGGCCTGATCTGGGTAATAGCAATGAACAATATCCATGTGCATTGAAACACCTTCAGTGAAGAAACATTGAAGAAAAACTCTATCAGAAGATGTAATTTCCTGAGACATTATAATTAATTTCTCATCTGGAATCTGGGCCAAGAGGTTAGAGACAAAAGTTGTTGTTGGCGGGCAATGCTCCGGTGATCACAGAGATGTCTCTGGGATGCTCCATTAGGGACGCAGATAGATTAATCTCCTGGGAGCCTCTAACCAGGGGAAGTTGGAAAAAATGGGGAGGCCTGAGCTGTAGCAGCATGTTGTTACACCCTAACGAGGTGAGATCATTTCTCTTTGTAATCTCAGAATTGAAAGTAGGAGGTGAATGACAGTGTCATTAAGAAGTGGGTATTTAACACATTTATAGCACTCTCAGTTCCCACACCCGTTGGGGCCAAACTCCAGAATCCTGAAATCTGGGACTCTTCCAGAGGAAAAACCCTTCATTAGTGGGGCAAACTAAGTGGCAGTTCCTGAACATCTCACACTGCTTTTCTGACAAGGCTGCTGTTTAGTTTTGCAGTCTCTGCAACATCATAGCTTAGGTTTTTTTTCCATTTAGGCATTTTATCAGTACAGTGTTTAAACAGAGCCTCTCCAGGAACCTAGGGCACAGATCTGCCTGGCTAACCTCCTAGCTAACCACTGCCAGCATCCATTTCTTCATGATGCACCCAGCCTGGTGCAGCCTAAGCAGGGATGAGCACCAAATACAGAATCCTTGAAGGGTGGGTTGGAGGTGACAGTGAAGAGGGCAAAAAATGGCTTAGCAAAAGATGTTCTGCATGTGTTTATTCTTGGGCAGTCTGTGATAGTGGCTGGGCTTGTAAAACAAACCTGATGATGTGGCTCCCTGAGCAAGTTACAGTGAGTCAACTGGAAGATTGAGTGTGAATGCTGAACGTGTGTTGCATGCTCTTCTTCAATGACCGTGCACCGAGCTGCCTTGTGTTTACCAGGGCACACACATGGACAGTTAGAGTAGAACATCTGTTCTGCTGTAAATCCAGACGCCAGTTACCTGGCAGTAATGTGTTCACGGAAGCATACCCTTAATTATTCTGAATAGACAAATGCATGATGCAGACTGAAGATTTCAGACATATGGACATGCCAGAAGTTTCAAATCTTTTGTGGGTGAGGCTTTAGAAATGTCTTGAGGGGTTACCAGAACTTGTTGCAGCCCCACATCTGCTTTCGAATGATGTGTCAGCACTTGTTTAGGCTAATTATTAAAAGACTTGTAGAAATCATCAGAGGAAATTTTCACAGGTAACTTGGAAATCAAAGTCTTGTTGACTTCTTATGAGACTTTGGTGTGCAAATCACTTGGGTTTTTTTGAAAATCTTGTCCATCTTCTTTCTAGCCAAAATCTGTTTCATGCTCTAGTGGCAGAAATTCTTCCTTCCTTCCTTCCTTGAAGCAAAAATTTAATTGGGATCCATACTTTTCTGGCACTGGAAGAGAAATACCACATCCCATTAGATATTTTCCCCTGATTTTTGAAGCACAGAAGTTTGTCTGCGCATGAATTGCAATAAACTCTTTGGCCTGAGATAAAATGGTAGAACTTCTCCAGTTACAAATTCCTACCAACCTAATTGCCTACATAGCTGAAATATGAAAGGTGTTTAATAATAAACAAAGCATTATTTTTGTTTACTTTTATTTTACTTACCCATGTGAATTCCTTGACTGTGATGTCCATTTATTTGTATACTGCAAGTGGAAATTAAAAGCAAATCAGTGGCAAATGGAAACCGTTTGGCAGCATGGACACAATAAATTATCCAGCTGCAAAATGATACCAATAGTGCTAAATAAATAATTCCTCTAAAAAAATTTAGTACTTTGTGGATTGTTTGCAGGAAGCAACTCATTATCTCAGTTGTGTGTATGAATTTCTAAGAAGATTATTTAGTGTGTAATTCCCTTGTCAAATTCCAATATCCAAAGCCTCAAAGGAATTTAGGGTCTTATCCCTCACTGGAATCTATATCATTCTTGATATCAGTAGAAATGTAAGCATTAAACATGCTAATCCTAAACATTGTGGTACCTACATTTCACATGCTAATTGGAATTTGTAGCAATCAAATAAGGCGTAAAGTTTCAGTTCCTGTCACCTCTTGTTTGCCATTTAATTGCTGGATATCTACTCCGAGCCCGTCATTCAGCTTTCTTGATAATCAGTGAAGAGAGGAAGCTGGCAAAGAGTTTTTTATCCAATATGACAAGTAAGAAGGTGGGTCACCCTTCTAAGGGCTCTGTATTTCTCCACGGTCGGTTAAGAAGCCCAGATGACCACTGTAGGCTGCCTGCCTGTCTAGGATGGGTGAAATAAGTTTGTCTGTGCAACCACCATGTAAACTTCAGAGCCAAGCGAGCTGTACTCTGTGGAGGGAGATACGAGCAATGAGATATTCTCATAGCTCAGCCCAGGCAGGGGTGGATTCTCCTGTTCCACTTCTGTCTGTGATTTGCATTTGTCTGGGGTTGCAGTCTGCAGTTCTGCGTGGAAATACCCAGCTAACTTTAATCAAGCTACCTGTAGAAGTTCAACTGAATCATCTCAGAAGTACATGCAAGCTTATTTATTTACATCTCTAACCTTAAAGATAAGCTTCCAGGTGGGAAGGAGGTAGGCTATATATCTTTTTTTTATGCTGCTCCACTTCATGCAGAACAATTATGTATTTATTTCACTAGACAGCAAAGGCAAGTCTAGCGGTTTGTGATATGGCAGATGAGGCCTTCACCT
This sequence comes from Falco peregrinus, assembly GCF_023634155.1. Taxonomy (NCBI): domain Eukaryota; kingdom Metazoa; phylum Chordata; class Aves; order Falconiformes; family Falconidae; genus Falco; species Falco peregrinus. The sequence goes on from NC_073723.1 coordinate 21,225,650, forward strand.
TAACCACTGAGTTGCTGCTGGGCTGCATATTTCACTTTCTTGCATCCATCAGTCCATACTGGTATGTTCTGCAAGCAAAGAATCCAAATGATAAATTAATGTATTTTTCCCAATACGTCATTAGCCCCAAACCTCTCTGTTTAAAGTGTGGCAATGCCCTTCTGTCTGACTTTTAAAGGTCAGTTTCTACCTGGTATTGAATTATTTTCTGCCACTAAGTACATTGGTCCCATCCTTGATTTACACTGGGTATGCCTCCACTGCGGCACCTGAGAACATGTCCCAGCCCTGAGCGCTGGATGCCCAGCTGGTCAGTGATGACTGTGTGTGAGGGTGAAGATGGGGAGTGTACCTTCTTCCTAGGTATGGGCTTCCCTCGGAAGGAAGACTGGTTCTGCAGGCAGCTGGGTCGGTGTGGAGGACTCCAGCAGGTCCTGTAATCTGCCCCACAGGACCCACCTGCGACACATTAGTGGTTGCTGTTGGAGTCCATGGGGTCTGGGCAAAGAAAGCATAGAATCCACTTGGTTTGGGTGAAGGGGGACATCACACAACATTTCACTTGGGATCGCAGCAACTGACTGCCACATCATCTCCACAGCACTGAACAGCCACTGTGGTCTGAAACCATTTGTATACATTTCTGTGCAATCCTATTTTCAGGAAAATGTGCGTAATGCAAAAAGAGACAGAAAAATATGCAGGTGCTTTGGAGAGCCTCCAAACTAAGATAATAGGAAAGGGGCAAAGCAGAATTTGCAACCGATCAGAGAGTTCCTCTGCTGAGCTAATTATTACTCCAAAAAAAAAAACCCTGAATGACTGAACATCTCATGCCTTCTGAGCACTAGCTAGATATTCTTTGTTTCATACCTGTCATGTTTTCATGAATGACTTCTTTGCTTGGCTCTGTGGTCGAGATAGCCCACATAATTTCAGGCCTTGGACTTCATGCCTTACTTAAGAACCTCTTTGATACAACCAGCCCATCCTTCATTATTAAGGCCTTCTGCAGAGGCAGCATTACTGTTAGCTAGGGTCTCTGGTGGATATACATCAAGATACAGTCTTAATAATCACCTAGGGAGCTCTTCAGAGGTGGTAACTCATTTTGATCTCTGTAGTTCGTTTTCCAGCTGCCCAAAGAGAGGCATGAAGCTTGATTTGCAGAGTGTCAAGCACTCTCTGCTGCCTGCCTTGTCACAGCATCAGTTGCAAGGTGGAAGGGACCTGTGCCTCAGACAGGACCTCCGCTCGCTGCACCACTCTCCGTGAGTTTCATCCTGCAGCTGGGATAATTTGACCAGGGGCCTATGATTTGATTTGGTTTGATTTTTAAAACAGTAGTTGTGTATACACTATGATACTTTTTCTGTAGACGTTTATGAGAATTCCTGGAAGAGTTCCTTGTTCTGGTCACAGCCAGTTTGATAAGGATAAAATGGTGACTGCTTTTTTCCTAGACAACCCAGTGGCTGTGGAGGGCCATGCTGGACTGTAACATTGATGGTTCAGCAATCAATAAGCAGCATTTTCCAGATAAAATCAGACTTTGGGGCAGATGAGGAGAGGGCATCATCAAAAAGCATATTGAGAAGTCTGCATAGATGATCAAAGCCAGACTTTGCCATCTTTACAGTCCTGCTTGTACCCCTCCCTGGAGCTGCAGCTTCCAGGCCCAGAGTACATATTCCAGAGGATTCCTCTAACCCCCATCTCTCCTCCATAGGGTTTTCACCTAACTCAGGAGCCCCACATAGCTCTGACAGCCTGAAGCTCTTGGTGCTGGAGCCAGGAGCTGGACAGACAGCACCAGTGCAACCTTGTAGCTCTCTTTGTGCCTAACTAGTAACCCTAAAATAAGGCATGTCTTGTCACTGATGGATTTTGAAATTGAGGCACTTTTTTTTGGTGAAATGGTTGGACGCTGTGTCCACGAGGATAGCAGCAGTTATCTTCCAGGTGGAGGTTTGACATTGTGCATTAAATGAGGTGGTGGGCCACATGCTGAACTCCAGGGATAAAGCAAGTACTGAGTGGCACTGAGATCCCCTTTCTCTGTGTTCTGTCTGTCTGGTGCTCAGAGCAGTGCAAGGGTCCTGGGAAAAACACAGTGATAACGCAATGTCGTAATACGGGTAAAAGGGATGTATTAATTAATTCCTTCAAAAGGCTAACCTAAAGTGCCTTGTTCAACTAATTGGGGGGTGGGGGGTGGGAGGGTGGGCTGGGTGGGCTGATTTTGTAGGCTTCATGATGTGTTTTTGTTTTGTTTTGTGGTAAATGCATGCGTGCAGTCTTTTAGGTGGTTTCAGTAGGTATAATTTTCCCCTTTTGCTTGGTTAATCATTTCACAGAATGGAAGCTTTCATTGCAGAGAACCTCACAGTGAATATCTCCCTAAAGGTGGACAGTTTGTTCCACCTATTAATCCTGCATAAGCTCTGCATAAACAGTGAGGGAGTTGTAGCTCCAGAGAGTTTCCAAAACCTTTTGCTATAAAACTTCAATTTTTCTAGTGAAATCTTTGGTTTCATGTGATTATGTTTCTTAACTTAATGCATATTTCACTGAAGATCCTAAAGCAAGTGATAGGAAGATGCAATGGACAGAACTAATTCCCAAATCTGCTGCACACTTCTGAATGGGAAGGCTCAAAAGTGTCCTGCAGAATCTGCAGAAGAAATGCAAGGTGTTGAGATCAGAGCAGCCACCAACCCACTGCAGGCCACCAGGGACCGTGTGGTTAAGCACCTTATGTGCATGCTGAAGATACCACTTAAGGCTACACCTTTTCCAATTTCACTGGGTTTGCACCATTCCTGGTGCTTCATATTAAAACCCAGCCTCTCGAGATGAGAGCAATGGATATGCAAAGGCTCACGATGTGGTGCAGATGGCTATTTAGAGCCACAGACTGTGGAAGACTATTCATATGTGACAACCTTTTTCACTTCCTGCAGAGCAGCCCACAAGGACTTGTGAGATCAAGAACTGATTACAGGCAGGCAGTGAGAGATGTGCGTGATAAGGCATAAAGTCAGTAATATCTCATACGCATTTTCAGCTGAGACCATCAGACTCCTTAGCATCACAATCCTTTAAATCTTTGCTATAATTTGAGTCTCTAGAGAAGATGCTGGTGGACAGCCAATTCACTGTTCACAGTGATGGGTAAGCATGCAGCAGATCAAGAGAAGTCTTTGAAAGAAGCTATAAACACTAAGGAAGTGGTTGCATGCACTTTTTCAAAATATTTTAACTGCTTGTTAGTTCAAGGAAATCATTGTGATCTGTTGAATGCAAAAGTGTTTTTTTCTTTTTTCTTTGTATATTTGCAGCAGCAGGTAGGTGCTGGGGTGTAGGAAGCACCTTGAGAAGAGAGGAATGAACACTGAAAGAAAAGAGTCTGTCCCAGTATTTTGGCTGATTTTTGAACCAGACTTTTAAGCTCGGGAAATTTTCACATGCTGGTTAGGCTCAGACATAAAAAGGACATAATTTCTTGGGACACGTTTTTGTTCTAAGGTTTCCAGATTAACACTGTAAAATCAAGCTCAGGAGATGCTAAAAGGCTTTTAAGATATTTTTCAGAACAAGGCTGTAGTGTGAGCTCAAGCCCCTTAGAGAGATGTCCACCATGAACTCTGATTTTTGAAGGAAGGGGCAAGGAACCAAAATGCCTTGAATCAATGTGTGTCCTTATTTTGTTTAACCTAGTCGAGTTGCTGAGAGTTTTGCTTTGGTAGGGAAGCTGGAGCTGTGTGTGACTCATGAAGAGACTCTTGGCTAATCTGAGTATTTGAGGGCATTGAATAGCTTAGTGAAACACATTTTGGACAACTACATTTCCAACCCATTCTGTGTGAACCAACTGTGTTCCGCAGAGCAGCTGCGATAACCTCTGACTAATTGGCTTTTCGGAAGGTTACCTGCTGAGAGCATCTGCCATGACATCCATTCTCCCAGAAATGTTTCATCTCAGAATTGCCTGATGCCGGCTACAGAGCCCAGCATTACAGGCAAGATGTGAGTTTTCTCTTGAGTCAGAATATAGGGGAAAGGATCTGCCCGACCTTGTTGAATGTTCATCATCTGTCTTGAAGGCCTGAGCGTCCCGTCTAAACCACCTTTTGAAGGCCACCCTGAAGCCTTCCTGGAGACAAGATTTGCCGTTGATGCAGGCAGCGAATCTGCCAGCGAGCCAGGATCCCGCATACCCATATACTCCTGATGTCTTATTAGGGCTTTCACACTGCGCCAGGCAGCGCCACGCACAGCACCGTGCCCGAGCAGGCTGTGCGCAAGCTGTATGCCAGCTGCTGCCTCAAAGCCCTTGCGTGGACCTGAGGCCACTCCGAGTGAGCAGTGTGGCAGTACATAAATAACGCCAAAGAGTTTATTGCTTAGAAAGTCATTCTCTTCCACAGGTTTCATACGGGAATATTTGTTCAGTAACGTATATATGGTGATGATATCAACAGATATTAAAACTATATCCAGGAGGATTAAGAGTAGTTGGTTATAGGAGCAAGTTGTCCAGAAGAAGTGGTGGTTTCAAAAAAAAAAACCCTGAATTCATCCTCGCAGAAATAGCAGTTCAGATGTCAGCTGCTGTTTGTTTTAAAGATTCTGCTCCGCGAGTCTTGTGTTGATACATCAATTTCCCTGATCATTTGAACAAAAAATGTTGTTTCATGATTGTGTTTCACAGTTCATGACAAATATGCCCTAGCTGTATCCTAAAAAAATAGGGGTGAAGGAAAAGCAACATTTATTTTTAATTCCATGTATTTTCAGCTTTTGTGATTATTTTCATGGCCTCATTAATGAATGCTGAGCACTTGGGATTAGGATTACTGTGTTTGATGCTTTAGATGTTGTACTCATAGATCACCTTTTCTGTCAAGCTGCTCCAAAACTAATGTCTTGATTTCCTGCTTGGCAAGCAAAATCAAAAATCAAAAGAAAGAAGAGACTTCCTTCCTTTCCCCCTCAGTATATTTCTGCCACATTGACACTGCGTTGGACAAACATTAGATAACCTTCAATTCTGTATCAGCTACCAGGTCTTAGTAATGAGGGGAGAATCTGGCGAGCCAGACCAAGACACGACTTGTTGGGAATCAAAACAAAATTGGCAGTCTTATCAAAACCCATCCACATCTCTGTTTTCTCTCTCGGCTACTGAGTATTGCGTTCAGTCCATTGATCATTGTGTCACTGCTTAACACGGGCTGTGACACTTGCAGCAAGGCAGCTGGTGTTGCCTCTGTGCAGCCCTGAGGTTTGACTTGCTGCCTACACCAGCCGGGGCTGCTCTGACCAGAGGAGGTGACTGGGAAGTGGACGGAGCAGGCTGGGGAGCATTGCTTTGCCACCTCCTCCGTGCTGGCTCCAGCTAGCTCCAAGTGTGCAGATGTTTGAGGTAACCTTGGATCTCTGGCACTGTTGACTTTGGTTATCAGCGACCTGTTAGGTAATAAGGATGTGCAGCAATAGCTGCATTTACCTAGAGGTTAAGAGAACTGCCGCTGTCCTCCACCCAGAACAGTAATGGGATGGTTTTGTGATAAAATGAAACCAAACTCTGGTACGATTTCAGTCTCATCTGATCTGGGGCAAATGGTTCCTGCCCCTGCCAAGGCCGCCCCGTGGCACCATTTCCCAGCCCCTGCTAATCCTCCTTCCACCTTCCACCATGGTGACTGACCGGGATCAGCAGCTTCCCAAGCAGTTGTTTTGTTTTTACATTAACTTCCATGAGCCTCACAGAGACACGTCACGCTCTCACACCTCAGTGATAAGAATTCAATGTGCAATAAAGAAAAGGGTAAATGTAGGAATGGGTGGCCAGCCGTTTCCTTTTGTCGGTGTACAAAATTCTTCAAAGGTAGTGATATTTCTAATTAGCAAGTAGCAAGATGCAGCAAGTCTGCAATAATGTACAGCTTATTATAATGCCTCAAGTGGCATGAAAAGCATGAAGTGAGATATCTGTGGCCTTTCTGACACAGGAAAATAACTAATAAATGTGGCTGAATGCAGTTTTTCACCAGACTCCCAAGGAACGGTTGGTAGATGTATATTGGAAATAGGCACTTTTCATAATAATCACTTCTGAAATGTCCTAACCTTAGAAATATAGTATAAAATCAGTTCCAGGAGAAGAAACCTAGCAAAGATAATATATGCTTGTTTTCTTTATCAGAAACCCTCAATTATGAAAATGTGACAAATGGGTAATACTGCTAGGTTGAGCTGAATTAACGTGTTTAAAATGAGTGAAAAATATGTCCCTTTCCCAGTTAGAAAAAAAAATCACACAGCACAGGTACTCAAAAAATGAAATGCATCTCTGGCTTTGACATTAATGTTGTCTTTCTACAGCAGCTTCTTGAAAATGTCATGTGAGATTAGATCTGCATGCCGTTGTGTTGGTAAGCGTACAAACCCCCTGCAAAGGGCGGTCTTTGTTCCAAGAACTTACAGTCTCAGGCAAGGTTTTCAAAGACAACTGCTTATTTGTGATACCTTTTAAAAAGATCTTATTTTCCAAAAAAGCTGGGTACATACGGTCAGAAAATCAGGGTCCTTAGAGGAGTCTGCAGCTGGGCACCAAAAATTATATAGGTAATGAGGAAGAATAAATGCTTCTAAAATGCTGTCCTCAAAAGGCAAAGTGAGAAGAGAAGGAATGGGCTAGATGACCACTAAGGCTTCAGTTTGCTTGCTCTAAATGCAGAGCCAAACAGAATTGCTAGTGTTTCCTTGGCCAGTGTTGCTGGTTGTGTCCAGACTGGCTCTGCTAGGTGCCCTGCATGGCTCAAAGTGGTTGTGCTCCCTCTGCGGTGTGGACAAAGCCCAGGGTGGGATCAGTCCCCATTTCTCCGCATTCACAGGCTTTTTTCTGAAGCATGAGTACGAGCCTGTGGCTGAGACAATGCGGGTGTCAGGGGAGTTTCAGCATGGGTGCAGTTCTGAGGCCAGACCTGATATAATTAGCCAGTTTACCCATTTGATTGTAGTCCTGCAACTCTGTTGGCTAGGCAAGGTATTTTCCATTGCTTGGGAGAGCCTTTCAAATTTTCCCTTCTTTGCAGCAGATGAACTATTTAACCTCAAAAAAAGTCCTATTTCTCCTTCGTGAGGCAGGCCTGTCTCTGTGGCTGCTACACAGATGGGAGATATCCTCCAGTTCACCTGCAATCAAACACTTTTGAGGTGAGGTATCAGTTTGCCTCTCTCCAAGTTTAAAACCTCCTGCCCTAGATGTCCCCTTTATCTTCAGACCTGCTTAATGTCACCATTGCTTGCTTTTCTGTCCCAGGGGATGTGGTCAGTTATCTGTCTAGACCAACTGAAGGCTCAAAAAATTCCCACATGTTCTCCCACGGAATGAAACAGTTGCTGAGTCCCAAATGTGCATCTTTCTCAGGCCACTGCTTATGTGGGTATCTCATGTGGTAGATGATGGTAGGTGGTGGGGAGATCATCACACCACAGAATGTTGAGAATAAAAGCAAGGCAGCTGTAAAAACTGAAATCGAAAGTAGCACCATAATCAGATGAATATGCCTACATAAGGAGGGAAATAGTTAAGGAGACTTTTTTTATTTTTCCTGTTTCATAGGACAATTCACACTGAGGGGTAAAGTGCTCATGGCAGGTTGTGGCGGGTTTTTTTAATCTTATTCAGCATTCTTCCAGCACCTACTGATTTAACATCCCATCCTTTCCCCACTCGATCAGACTTTCATGTCCATTGCTACAAGGGTTCAGGGCTGGGGGAGGCAAATATGGGCAAACTGACAGCTTGGCAGAGCCAGTCATCCCGCACCCCACAGAGAAGACCCCACCAGGCATGATTTTGATGGGGTGAAAAGCAGAAATCCACTGCCAGCCTGAGTTTCAGCTGATGCGAATGCTGCCTTGGCAGCATCAGCATCCCATTAACTTCACAATTTGGAATCTGGCCCAAAAAAGCCGACAATCCAGCTCTTCCCACACATACAGACACACACATTCATGCAAGAAGCAGGACATCAGCTGGAAAGGGTGCAAAGCCCATCACAACAAGTCCCATCCCAGCACTGCCCTGGTCACAGATCTGGTCGGTAAAACTGCTGGTGGGTGAGGGCTCTGTGATAAACAAAGCTGTGTGCAAACACATTGAAATAACACGGTGAACTTGCCTCGGCATGGCTTCTTGGCTCCAGAGGCTAGCGTAAGCCTGTGACGGGCTTACGTGCATTTTTGTGGCTACATGCTGAACAAAAACTGCCCTTCAGTGTGAGCAGCCCCACGCGGGCATTCATCTCTGGAGCAAATCCCCATCACAACATGCATAGTGTTAAAATAATTTAGGTTGCAAGAGACCTCTGGAGATCTTTCTGCTCAACTGTGCTTGAAGCAAGGACAAGTTAGGTTGTTCATGGCCTTGTCCGGTTGAGTTGCGGATATCCCCGCAGGTGGACATCACACAGCCTGGTCAGGTAACTTCTACCAAAATGTGACCACCCTCACCAGGGAGAATTTTTTTTCCTCGTATTTAGCTGTCATGTCTCTTGTTGCATCTTGTGTCCGTTACCTTCTTGTCCTTTTGCTGTGCATCTCAAGGAAGAGTTTGGGTGGAGGGGGAAGACGTTCCAAGTAACCTCCACGTATTCCTCCTTTATGGTGTGATCACCTTACAGCTTTGCAAGGGCTTTCAGACAAGGAGTAGCAGCCACCCAAACTGGGTGTGCTTTATTGCTTCTAGTAGGGAAAGAGAAACTCTCTGCAACCTCCTAATTATCTTATGGGGTCTGAAGCAGGGGAGGAGGTGGGTGAGCTGTTTTCACATCTGCTACGCAGCAATGGCCAACTCTTGCCATGCTGGCCAGCAGAAGTGGTGAGGGAACATCAGTTCCTACTTTGGCATTTGGTGGAGCCTTCCCAGCATTTGACGATCAAGCCTTCAGTGGTTACTCCAAGCCCAACCCAACAAAAGAGCCTGCTCTCTGGGACTCAGACTAGAGGAAGAGTAAGCACCACTTTCCCATGAGGCAATAAAAGTAAAGTAGGAGTTGTTAAATCATACAAATGATTGCTGGTCTGTACTGTATCTAAGGAGTAAATTAAGCACTGAAGTTTTGATTGATGAGTAAAATTGATTTTAAAAGTATCAGGTTCACAATGTATATTCTATAAGTAGTTTGTCTTTACAGCAGAAATACATTTATTTAGCTCAAACCTGACCTTTTTTTCTTTTTTATTTTAGTTGAAATGTGGTAAATCCTTTGCTGTCTTCTATACTCACTGTCTGGTTTTGGTTTTCTGTTTTGTTTCTTACAGCCCCGGCAGAGAGCTCTCCATAAACATTTCCAGCCTCTAAAGCTGCTGTCCTGCCACTTGATATGAAAGTAAACTTTCCTTCGTGAAAAAAAACCATAATAAATGGCACTGCCAGAAGGTGACCATGGAGGATTGAAGACAAACTTGAAGTAAAATCAGCCCACTCAAGATGATGCATTCTGGGAAGACCTGGTTTGCTGTGGAGTGAAAACGTGGTGCATAATATCCAGTGCTAATTTGTTGAAAATGGTCATTGACAGACCTTTAGCTGGAAAGTTTCTTCCAGTTTTCATCACTGTGCATAACTTTTGAGTTCCCTTTAGGGGACTGTCTATGCCCTTCACTAGAAGTCCTGTTTTAGCATGGCAACTACTGGACTCTTTTATTATGTATGCAGATGGCATGATGTTTTAGGAAAAACAGCAATTCTCAAATCTCAGTGGATACGTCCACAATATTACACCCCAATAGGAATGTAAACGTCTTGTATATGTTAGTTTTGCAGTCTAATGGCATTCTGTTAAACAATATCAGCACTTCATATGTGCTTTCCACACAGAACTAGCACAGTCCATATAGATATATATATAATGGTCTTTTTTTAAAATACTGTGGATACGTTTCAGTATTGGGCTGAGACCGCATCCAAACTGAAGTCCACTACTAAGCATACCTTCACTGATTCACAGTAGATCGTGTAGATAGATTTGCACGTGGAAGAGATGTGACTTCTTTTATCGAGACTTAGAGAAGAGCTGTCACAGAGGTAGCCAACAACAGGGCAGGTTGAATGAACTGTAGGACACTGTCTGCTATCCCTCTCATCCACCAAATATCAAAGGTTCTTGTTTCTAGTGTGCCAATATGTTTTCTTACTCGGCAAGGGAGAGGCAAGGGAGAGAGCCTTTCTCAGAGATGTGTGTGACACTGGGTTCGGTCTATGATAAAACCAGAATAAACTGGAAAAATTCAGGTTCTTCATGCTGGGCACCATTTATGTTTTGGGCAGGGCTGGGGAATCACAGTCCAAACCAAACTGTCTGAACAAAGTAAAGTGTAAGGCTATACTTCTAAGGAGCAAGACGCTCCCTTTGGAGAGGGCAGGCTTCTTCATTAACTTTTTCCACTTTCTTTCCAAAAAAGTATTTTGGTAGGAACCGGGAATAAGCAAATGGTTCCAATAAGCCTTTCAACATACAGTAGCAGGCTCAAGACTGTTGCATTCAACCTGAACATTGTTTTTTGTTCAGTCTCTGAATGGCTGGCCTCATCACTGGTTGTATCACAGCTGGCTGTGGTACTGTTTCTTCCATGGGGACTCAGTGGAATTAGTGTCTGTCCCTCACATCAGGACCTTCTTGATATGCTCTTTATAATGAACTGATGCCATCAACATACCGGGGGGGACTTACCTCTTTGTTCCTTCTTTCTTTAAAATCAAAGGTAGCTTTTTCCGTGTATTTAAAGACAGTTACTCTCTCCAGCCTGACAGACAGGTACTGTAGAGTCGCTGTTAGCATATAAGCCAAACTGTGGGTGAGATGCCATACTGTGTGAAGATGCAGTGTGTGAGAGAACATACACCTACATCAAGTCAAAAGGACCTTTTTAGAGGAAGCTCCTGTGTTACAATTTTTAAAAAACTATTATACAGTTCATTACTATAGAATTGAAGGTCAACCACCAAGGGTGCCCGTACAACACACAGATAAATATCTTTAGGGCTTAATTCTTTTTCAGATGGATATGGGTTTAGGTTTCAGCTCTCCACCCATCTCAGATTCAGCATGTTGGACACTTCTACAGTATTCTATCCAAAAGCAAATTATTTCTACTGATGACCAAGATTTTCAGAAGTCGCTAGTGATTTCTAATGGTTTGGGTCTTTCCATGGGTTCTGAAATGAAGCTCCCAAGAATTACAAAGCAGTAAGCTTCTGCATTCTCTTTCTGAAAACCCTGGTCCCTAATTTTAAATTAGTTGGTGTAAAAATTCTCCTTAAGAAATAAGAATCTTCGCCAATGGCAACATTTGCACTTTTAGATTTTCTTAGGATTGCAGGGTGGAATCTGATACCAAGAGACCCGGCCATGCAGATGGCACAGGTCCACTGTAAGCTTCAGCAAATTTTACAGCTCTTTCTGCTACAGGTTTTAAAAATGTGCTCTGGCAACTGACATCAATTTTCACATTGGTACAGCAATTAACCCCACACACACTTTGATGTAAGTTATTTTAAAAAGAAGGAGAATGCTATACTTCTATAGTAGGAATTGTCTTATTTTACTACCCAGTGAAAAAATCTGGAATAATTTGAATTATAAAAGAAGAGTTTATCAGAGAGTGTTATCTTAAAAGGGCGTACAAGAAGAAGTTGAGTTAGGCAGAGAGCCACTAGGAGCATTTTTTTGTATCAATGTTAGTTTTGAACATCTTCCAGTATATGGGCATGAATTTAGATGTGTGCACTTCTCCTGTTAAAACAGTTTGTTTTAAAAGCTTCCCAGGATTTTAGCTACGACTGACCTAGAAAAGCAGTGTTATAAGCCCTGAGAAATGTGAAAATCAAGTCCAGACCCTTGTGTAGCTAGACTCGGTGAGAAGTCTGCTGTAGGTGCCTATCGGACAAACCTCCTTTGAAGCCGGTGTGGGTCTCCAGCCTACAGCCAGCCTGTGCATGTGGATAACTGCAAACATAGTTCCCCTGAGCCCCGTGACACTTCTCACGTGTGTAACTGTCTGCTGGAGCCATAAGGAAATAACTGTACTTTTTGGCTTGTATTTAACTATTCATCGTGTTTGGATTTTTTAATCACTGTTATTCTCCCGAAGTAGGCCATGCTTCCTCAGGGATATTTATGAAATTGTTCTACCATCTCCTGAACGGCTATCTGGATCCCAGTGTATTCTTCTGAAAACTTTTTAATATAAATAAACATGTGGGAGAGATTTTTGTTATTATGAATGGGGGCAGGTACTGTGTTCTCGGAAAGGCTATTGAGTGCAGACAATCAAGTCTATTGCATTTTTTATGCCGAACACCTTATTAATAGCAGGCACATCCGCTTTTGCCTGGGTCGCAGGAACAGTTCAGGGGAAAGAATGCTTTATCTCTAGTCAATAAATCATTTATGTTGAGAGTGCCAAAGACCAAGTCAACATGAAAGGGAGCGAATAACTTATTCCAGCAAAGGAAGTGAATTAAAATATGCTCAGAGCCATTAGTTCGGTGCAAAAGAGTAGGAGACTAATGCTGTTTTCATAAAACAGCAATTATCAGCCCTGTGGAGATAGATAAATTCTGAAAGGCCAGTGCTGCCATTACATTGATCACTAGTTATTATCTCTGAAACTAAACAGTATTGCTATTGGGACACTGTTCCCCATGTGCAGACCTGCAGCCTTCCTCCTGCTCGGTGCATCTCCCTGCTGCCACGCTCGCCTGGTTTTTTGTGTCAAGAAAGGCTGTAGTATCAGACGCCACTAAGAAACGCTGACAGAGGCTCAGCCATTCCAAGTGCTTCAACCCATGAGAAGTCCTGCACTAGAAACCTGAAGGAATTGCTCACCCCAGAAAACACGCTGCAGCTGAAAGCATCTTTTGCACTGCTTTTTCCTTGTGTTTTTTTTTAATCTGCATGGATTTCTGTGCTTGAAAGCCCCACCATTTATTCTGTTAAGGAAAATGCAGCCTTCCAGGAGGGGAGCTTGACAAAGCTCCACGAGCTTTTTCATTTTGCCCACCCAGCTGGATAGTGATGGTCTACCGGTGACTTCATCCCTCCCTGTCTGCTCCTTAGGGTAAGTGTTGTCACTTGACAGCAGATGCAGCATCACTGAGGAAATCAAACCATTAAAAATTACAAAATTCTGGTTTTGTTTTGCCCTGAATTTTTGAAAGACCCCAGGCCAGACCCCTGACAGACTTACATTGGTGCCGCTGCATCAAAGTCTCTGGTGATGTGTTGATTAGCCCCAGCCATGGAGCCAGGCCTGGAATGGGGTTTTTGTCACCACTAAAACTAACCTCCCTCCGCCTGCCACAAAGCCACAAGATCTCAGTCATTCAAAATTGTCTTGAGCGAGCAAAGTAAAACCCTGAATCTTTCACATTGGTCTCCTTTTGACAATTAACATCTCTGCCATCAGAGTCTCCTTGAATGACCCCGCTGCAGGACTGTGCCGCAATAGACCCTCGTATATATAGACTGTGGTCAGTAAGATTTTAATTTAAGAAGAAAAGGTCCTCTAATATAATTACAACTGATGGGTAGAGGGGAAAGTACTACCAGCATTACCTGCAACCTCCTACAGTAAAATTCAGGAGAGTTACCTGGAATGCAAAAAACCCCACCAACATAACATATGGGTGATTAGGCAGGCTCGTGAGGATAAATCAGCATTAAGAGAAGTAGTTGTTTAATGAGGGAAGCCAAAAAACATGGGAATTCAGTGGCCAATAGGTTAGGGTTGGTTAGACCAAAGGCTTTACATATATCCTAATAAATACTGTCGTAGCGTAGGTAAGTCTAATGTTACACAGGCACAGCACAGCGATTACTCACAGTATGTGCAAAACCCAACAAATATTCGTGTTTTGTATGTGAAAGCAGTAGAAGGAGGGAATCAGATTGCACATTAAAATGTAAGACCTCCTACTCCATCAGTAATTACGGGTAATACTAAGCATCAACTATCCAAACACACTTCTAAATTTGTAGAACCATTAACTGAATCCAAAAGCAAAAGAGAACTTGCCTAGGAATCCTCAGAACCAGAAAGCATAAAAAAAGCTTCAAATGACATCAAAACCCCAATAATTCAAACGAATGAGTGATTTCACCCAGAAGGCTATAGGCTCATTAGCTTCCTATCACTCTTAGGCAAAATCATGGAAAGATTGATGCGGCACAATCCTTAAAGCAATTAAAAATTTATAAAACCCTCCAAATGATTTTTATAGAAATGTATCATGCCAAATAAACTTGCTTTCATGTTTTGTGATATCAAAGGCTTGTTGATAAAAGAAACTATTCTGGCATACTATACTTAGCTTTCTATAGAACATTTGATTTTGATAAAGAACAAAGTAGCACAATGCAAATCAATATCACCCAAATTAAGTGGATTAAAACTGATTACAGCCTAGATGACAAAAAAATAACTGTAAATATGAAATTATCATCAAGGAGACTGTTCCTAATGAGCTCCTCCCAAGGTATGCTCTATTTTCAATATTCCTGCCAGGGAAAGAGAAAAATACTGTTGGCAACAGCCAGAGATGACAAAAATGGGCACGGTAAATAATAATATGGAGCAGGTCAGTGGTAGGGAGTAACCTGGAGGTTCCTTGGCAAAGTCAGGAATGCAGAAGTGATGGCAGCAAGTTCAACTTAGAGGCATGGGGAGTACATCTGGAGTAATACAGTGGCTGTGAAGGTGTGATAAATAGTCCATTCAAAATCAGCCCCAGAGATGCTCTTGCCAGCTGGGATGTAGGACCTGGCAACAGTGATGCTGTTCCAGTTTGTTTGGTTGCTGCCCGTCTTTCAAAAAGGATATCGACAACTTGGAAAAATTATTTTCAATAGCTCCCAGTGTCATTCAAGGGCAGGAGAACAGGTCTTATTATAGTGTCAGACTAATGAAGCTCAAGCTATTAATTTATCAGAGGCAATTTGAAGAGGTGACTTGATCTCCGTCTGCAATTACAATCTTCTACCTGGGCAGGGGAGTGCTGTCTCAAGGCAGGTAGCTCTTTTATTTAGAAGAAAAGGGAATGATGTGCTCTACTGGTTGGAAACTGATTTCAGGCTAGAAATTAAGTGCAAATGCTCAACAGGGAGGATAATTACCCATGGAGACAACTTACTTAGTTACCTGGCATGTTCTCCATCACATAAAGTCTCTAAATGTATGCAGAGTATTTTTCTAAGTCAATAAGCTCTACCTCAAACTGAAATCCAGGCTCAGTGCGGCAATTACTGGATGAAGTTATTAGGTGTATGTTATGCAAGGATTAGACTAGATCATCAGATGTAAACTTACAAATTAACAATCTATTAAAAGTTTCTGATATTATAGGAAGGCAGGGCAACCTATATCCACTTTTTCACGCAAAACGGTCTTAATTTAAACAGCTTGTATGAACAGAGCTGTGCTTTGGTGTGAGCATCGTAGGTCTGCTCACAGTTGTGAGGTTGTTCTGTACGTAAATAAAGGAAGAGAACTGGACAAGAAAGGACAACAAAAACCCTTGGACATCCAGAGCAAGTCTGTTGTCTTTCCTTAATAACAGCCTGGGACAAAATGCCGCACTCAAATGATGGGGCCAAGTGGATATGTAGTCAGAGCAAGGAATAACAGCTGTGGGTTTGCCTCTTAAGTAAGGAGGTGGCCTGTTGCTGGCAAGAAGCAGATTTTCCAGCCTTCACCAACGGGCAGAGAAGCTGTGTTGCCGATTGAGAGTTATATTGTACAGCTGCGCAGCTGAAAACGGTACACAAGTTCCTTGCTTGAAAGACAGCAGACTGTTCCTGCTATCGTGATGAGTCCCACCGGAGCTGGTTAATAAAGCCCTAGAAGTGGAATGACTTCAGTGGCCTACCCAGAGTAGCGACAGCCGCTCCCAGCAGTGGGTTGCTGTAAGACTGGGCCCTATTACCTACCGCTGGCTGTTTTGAACGTGGTACCTTAGAAATAAAGAAAGGAGCGCCCGCTCGGCGCCTGATTCAGGTGTCACAAACCCGCTTGTCGGTAGGGGCGAGGCAAGTGTGAACCGCCAGAGCCACCTTCTGCCGTGCCTCACCGGGCGGTGGGGAGCAGCACCAGCTAGAATGCGCGGTTCAAAGAGTAAACAGTTCACGCAAACAAGAGAAACTATAAAAGTAATACTTACTGCAAATTGGTATTGAATCAACATCAAGAAGCTGAAACAAGAAGGGAGCTAGCTACAGCCGTGGCTAAGAAGATAAAGATCTTTGGGGATTCTTGCTCTAATCCAGTGTGAAATCCTAAGAAAATGAGTTTGGTCTAGATTTATTGTTTAAAGAACATTGGTACATGCTCGCTGCCTGTCAAATAAATTCTGCGGAGTCACTGGCTTCGGCGCGTGATGGCTTACAAGTGTCCTCACGCTGCTGGGACACCTTTTCGCTCTGGATGTCCTTAACAGGCACATCTGGGGTCAGGCTGGGTGGAGAAGAAGCTGGTCTTGCAGATGCCTGTATAATGTCTGCTGCTGCCGTAAAAGCAGGTTTGCCAGCATTATTGCAACATGGCGAGGCTTAGTCTGAGAATTAGATTAAAAGCTCCTTTCTGATTTTAATTCCAAATATATCTAAGTACTTTTTCAGGAAAAAAAAAATCCTCTGTAGCTGTTGTTACATCTCTAATCATGTTACTTCTATTAAGCACTTGCCTTGAATTCATCTATTTTAATATCATAAGTCACCAAATTGAATAGTGATACACAGGGGTTTTTTAAAGCGGGGAGATCGATATTGCAGCAAAACTGCATGTAAGCAATAAGAAGCTGCACAGAGGAGAGAAAAAAAAAAAAAAAAAGCAAACACAGTCAGCCCCATCAGATGCTACGGGGACTTGGTTGGTTGGTTGGTTTTGTTTACTGAGAGCACAGGTTTAGATGCAGACAGAGGTTTTCCCTACTGAGCCAGGCTCTGCTCTCAAGACCAGAGCAGATAAAGAAATGTTCGGAGTCCTTACTGCTTCATCTGCACCCCTTGTATGCAAGAGGCTTCTTTGCTGCTCTTCTTCTGAGAAAGGTAGAAAACAGATTAAGCGGCAATGGAGAGAGCACGGAGGGACATGAGCTTCCAGCCTATGCAAAGCTTCTCAGCTTGACAGCCAGATCTCAGCCTTCTCCTCCTGAGTCCAATGCCACTGACCACGGGGAGGAACGGGGCTGTGCTGGGCTAACCCGCAAGCGAAGCCTGGTGTCCTGTGCCATGCTGAGTGCTCTCTTGAAGCTGTTACAGGAGACACAGCACCTTGCGGAATGGGACCCTGTGTTTCAGGGCACCGGCTGGGGCTGCTGCTGTCTGCTGGGCTTGCCCTAAAATACAGCTAAACTGCACGGGGCGATGTTCTGGCAATGGGAATGACTGGCATTTCCCCAAAAAACGCTGCATGCTCTGAAAAGACTCCTTGCACTAAGCTGCTGGGATACCTGGTGAGCCTAAGAGGCGTATTTTTAAATTTCTCACAATTATTGCAGAATATGAAAGTGTCAGGGACATACTTTGGGATGTGCCGGGCTTTGCTTTCAGTTTCTTGTAAAGACTGTAGCTATCTGGACCTGCCTCACAATTATTACTTCTTTTTCACAAGTGGGGGTAACATGGGAGTAATGCCTGCCTGGCTCTGCACAGCATAAACCAGCAAAGGGTGCTCTAAATCTGGGCTCCTCCATTTCGGGGAGTTGAATTTAAGGTTGATTGAACCTGACCTTGAGGAGAGCAGACAACTGACAGCTGGAATTAGAGCCGCACATGAGTTGTCTCCAAAGGTTGTCCCCAAATCAGTAGCCCACAGACAGAACCAGATGCCAGGCTGCGCTGGTGTGTCAGCACTGGCAGCCGATGATGGGCACGAGCTGCAGGGAGAGAGGGAGGCTGTCATCAAGGTCCTGGGAAATCTGGTGCAGAAAGGCGGAGTGCAAGCCCATGGCCATGCTGTATGGTCAAACCAGTCT
Organism: Falco peregrinus; assembly: GCF_023634155.1. Taxonomy (NCBI): domain Eukaryota; kingdom Metazoa; phylum Chordata; class Aves; order Falconiformes; family Falconidae; genus Falco; species Falco peregrinus. The sequence goes on from NC_073723.1 coordinate 21,243,699, forward strand.
CCTCAAGCTGGCAAATCGTGTCTAGTCCAGCTGCCTTTGGAATCAGTCCTGGTTTATGCTCACAAAGGAAATGCTCCAAGCCTTTTAATGTTAACTTGGTTGAAATCAAAATGCCAGCACTCTAATGGTTAAAAAGCAGTGCACTGTTATTCCTGGTCGTCTGTGGCTGCACTTTATAAAGACTGAGGCAAATGAGGTGGCATAAGACAAAAGTGTGCCTTTTTGTTTGATGTACACTGCATTTCCCCAGGTGTCCAAGGTGTTCATCTGTACAGCAGTGCTTTTTTCCCCAAACAGAAATTATCATGCAATCTAATGTTTAATATACAAAGTGGCCATCACTGTTAATTCCACCCTACAGTTTTTATATTTACTCTTTAATTCCTTCTGTTTGCAAAACTCGACAAAAAATAAAACCCGGGTGGGAGGGAGGAATTCTTTTAAATGACGAAATTAAAATCAATATCAAGTTTTTGGTATCTTTGGGCATGATCTCTGGAAGCTTTGGATATCTGCTTTATCATTTTGTATATTTGACAATTTTGTACTCTGCATTGTTTGACTTCATTTGTGCATGGCGATGTATTAAAACATGGAATTTTTATTATACAGTAAAAGTATTTTGTTTGATTTAAACAAGGTCAGGTCTTGATCCATGACATGAACAGAAGGGGAAAAGAAACAGAGATTTTTGCCAGCGTCCAGCTCTCACCTGACACTCACACCAGCCTCAGTCACAGAGGGTCCAGCACCCGAAGGTGGGCAAAGTTTTTTGTCCACCACCTCCCCACCCCGTGTCCTTCCCCAGCTGCAGTACTTTGGGTCCCTGCAGTGGTTTGCTGTATGGGGTACAGGTGCTACATAAATGCAACACATTCAAAGATGTCACAGAAGGGGTTAACTGAGCAGAGGGCTCTGTTCTTGGCAGGGTTTGGGTGTAAATCCAGCCTGACTCCGCTGACTTGGCTCAATCTAATCCGGATTTAGTGCTGTGCGACTGCAAGCAGACACTGCACACTACGAGGAAGAATTCTGCTTTCATTGCCTTTATTTCTCAAGCTTGGGGGATGCCCATGTAAGCAGGGAAGCATCCTCTTAAGAGGACCAAACCACAAAAGGAGCAGCTACTAGACTGTTTATGGTCTAGTGGCATTTCACTCCCATCCCACCCCCCATTTATTCCCAGCATTTATGGCATAAGAGTACTTTAAAAGTCAGTAAGTAAGTAGATAAGGCTGTTTTCAGAAAAATTAATGCTGAAGTTCCAGCATGATATTATGCTCTCTCGTAGATGTGTTTTTTGTTTTTTTTTTCTTTTCAGCCATAATTCTGAATGTTCTTGCATTTGTAAGGTAGGGACTGATGACATGTTTTGGTCAAACACAAAATACTGGGCCTAATACAAAATAAAAGAGCAAAATTATATAGTGTGCAGTATAACTGACAAAGTCAAGATAAATTGTCTGCTAAAAAAATCATAAATCATGGTTTTTATTGTAACATCTCGTGATGGGGCTGCAATTTACTAAATTCTGTTTATATCTTTAAAAAGCTTTCTACTCCATAAACTTTGTCAGTGAGAAGAATATGTTAACAGGGAAAGCTCTGTTTTCCTACAGATCTGTGCATGTTACATCTCCAGCTGAAGGAAATTAGAGCAATCATACAAGTAAAGAAAACTGTTTCTGTGTCACATATCCTCTTCACCATTGGGGTCTCCATAGGGGGTTACAGTGGCACTGTATTATTACTACTCTGGGTGCTGCACACTAAGATTATTTCCATTACAAAGAATATGCCACCTAAATCATATCTGCTTTATAATGAAACAGCAGCTACCATGATAATGAAATACTCTTCCCTGGAGACAAAGAAAATAGCTGCTGATGCTGTGGAACAAGGAGTTTCCCTGTGTGCTCTTACGGGTTTTACGTTATAAATCTCACCAATGGAGTTGCAGTTTCTTCATTCACAGTTTGTTACTCAGAAGTCATCGGTGGAGCAACTGGTTGTGCAGTTTGGTTTTTTGGTTGTTTTCCCTCCAGTGACAGTGAGTCCTTGATGCAACTTGCATGATCTTATGTTACATCCATGTATGTCCCACGGGTCCATCAAAGCTTACCTTACCCTGAGCAGCTATCACACATTACAGACCCAGGTCATGCTGCTTGGACCTTGGGGCTCCAATGCCATGTCCAAAAATTGGATTCCTGAACTAAGACCATACTAGTTGAGCAGATCTGTGTACGTGTGAGCAAAGCCTTACAATGGGAGCAAATGTCCTTAGTCCATAATGAAGTCCAGTAAATGAAGCACAACCCTGGAAACACAAGTCACGTTCCCAATGCCAGCGCTGACCTGCTGGAGGTGAAAGAATAAGTTCCCTCACGTCATCTCTTCATGCCCCACCTCGTTATCTGTAAAATGGGAACTACATTTACCTGGCACTGTTAAACGCTGAAATTCAACAGAGAAACTGTAAATTTCCCAAGAAGATTGTATTACAAGTGGGATTGATTTGAACAGACCAGGCATCTTGGTACCAAAGAAACAGTTTGGGAGAAAAGAAGTTGCCATCCATGGCTCGTGTTTACTTGACGTTCCACTGACTGCACCCAGGTGCCGATCTGTCAGTCTCAGTGCATGGCGTGCCAGTTTCATGGGTGAGGTGTCGTATCAGCCTGGACTTGGTTTTGTGGAAGGTTTATGCCTCTTCTGTGCATCCTTCCTCTCATTCATGCCACTCCCTTGTCATTGCCTTCTCCTTGCTTTTCTGCACCTGACATATTTTCTTGGCTTCTGCTGCTGTTAACATCAAGTGGGAAATACACTATTACTGCATGTGAGGAACACACTTCCAAGTGAAGCAGTTTTGCTTTAACTAAATGGCACCAAGGCACTGGCCTTGGGAGGAGATAAAGCAGAGGACAAATTGCTATAGTTTTGTTCTAGGGTGATATGGGGATTGATTTCTTCATGTCTATGTTGGAGTGACAGGCTGAAATGGCAGCAAGAAGAATGCACACTGGACACTAGGAAAAGCTTTCTAGGAACAGGGATGCTGAAGCCGTAGCAACTGCTTAAAGAAACGGAGAACAACTTTGACAAGCATCCTGAGCCTGCGGTAGGGCAGGAGGATGGACCAAGTTGTCTACCAAAATCTCTTTCAGTCCAGTTTTTCTGCAGGTAAGACTTGAATGGGAAGCAAAGAGTTAGCTTTGTTAATTATCACTACTTTATGTTTCAACTGGAACTGGATTTAGCTCTTCTTTTTCTACCTCTTTGAGGTAAAAAGCTACTACTATGTAGCTATGAGTAATTCCAGGCTCATTTAAGTCAATATGTCAGGCTGTCAGCTGAGAAACCGGGACACGTCCGCTGCCACTGCCAGTCCAGGGGCAGAGGCAGAGCCCAGGGTGACAGCAGGGACCGGGCCCACCTTCCCACCCAAAATTACCATGCTTGTCGAGAGTCCAGTTCCTGTGCTATATGGCAACAAATAGCAGCAATTAGTGAGACTAGGACTGGAAAATGAGTGGCACTCTTCAGAGTCAGGGTGAGGATCACGCTTCAGCCCACCACCAGCATCCAGGCTTTCATCTGGTCTTTACTGGGCACCATCAAGATATTAAGGATAGGTGGATAAAAGTCTTGGAATGAGTGGGTTAAAAAAGAAAAAAAAAGGAAAAACAAAATATGTTGAGCCCACTTAAAAGCTGAAGAGAGGCAACATTTTATAGCCAGCTGGCCAAAACCTTGAGAGCTTCAGCCATCCATTGCAGAAGGCAGGCTGAGAGGGTGCATGCAGTCATCCCCAGCCTCCACCAAAAGCTGTAGGCTGATTAGGAAAAATGTTTTTCCTTCACTGGGGAGTTTTATTGCAGAGAAACGAAGCACATCATAAGTCTCATCTTGAACACTCTGCTCGGGCACTTTCCAGAGTGAAATGGAAGAGCACGGCCAGTGCTGAGTGCCGGATGCTCAGCGCAGGGGGTGCTCTGGCTCTCCTCCGTGCTGCGAAATGGGACAGAGATGCAGACTACATGGGAGGCAGATTGTTTAATGGAAAAAGTTGGGAACCATTGTACTAAGCTGATTAACTCATTTTAACAATTTTATTTAGCTGCAAAAGTTGCCCCACATGAAAAGTGCAGCTGCAAGCATTTGCACAATGAAAACGCTGCCACATGCAGAAAAGCCAGATAAGGCCCTGCCTGTCATCGTCACGGCAAGAGGTGTTAGTACTTTGGGGAAAATGCAGGGTTATTTCTGCCTTTGCTTAAGCTTTAACTCAGAGCATGAAGGATATTGCTGTGCTAACTGGGTTTGTACATGCCCCTCCTGTCCCAGACATGGCCTTGTTTTGGCAATTCTTGGCAGGTAAAACTTTGTCAGGAACACGAGGAACTGCGGGAGCCTGGGCCCCCACTGCCTAATTCCACCTGGAGACAACAGCTGCTCGTTTCACTTTGGGAAAGTAGCTCTTCTTCCCCCACCCCACCTCCTGCCATCTCCCCCCATGCTCCAGTTCCCTGAATTGTACAATGTTAGGTAGGGAAATTCTTCATGCTTCCCCTCTTTCTCTGTGTTATTAGTCCCATGACAGGCTGCCTCTTAATCCCAAAATACAGACCCTTTGGATAGTGTTCCGCTAATCCCGTGAGGGACGTGGCAACCAACAGGAAAACCAAAATTGTCTGGCATATTACCCAAATGCGTTGGACCGAGGACCACCCTCAGCCTTCAGCATTTCTCTTGGGTCACCAGTCACACACCCCTCCCCGTTAAACTTAAATTAAAACCACGCTAAAAGCAGTGTGGTTTCAAGCATTAGCAGCAAGGCATTTTTATGGGCTTTTCAGACTGATACTTCTCCACAGGCCAGTTTGGGACCCCCTGAGTGTAGGATATTGTCTCGAAATATTCCCTGAAAGCCATCAAGAGGCACTGGTATCCAAGCACCAAAATAAATGGCTCTACCATCTCTGAAAGTGTTAGCTGTAAACCAGTTTTACCCTCTCTAGTTTTTTCAGAGCTCATGGCTGGTACTTTTGCTCCAGTTTCCTGTGCTTCCCATTAAAGACTTGAAGAAGCAGCAGACCTTCATCTGGAACGGGAGCTGGGGAGCCTGCATGTTTACTTGCTCTCCGCCAAGGCGCAGAGCTGCCTGGGTTACAGTGTGGTGAAACAGAAAATGTGGGCATGCATCTCCATGGAAATAGGTTCTTGGGAAGCATCTGAGCAGTTCTGGGGGTTGTGTTTTGCCTTTCATTTAGTTTTGAGCAGTAGCACTGTAAAAAAATCAATACGGCACATTTTAAATGGATTACGAGACAGTTAAATGGCAGGTCTCCGAAGAGGAGTTGCAAATGAAGAGTGATCCCATGGGAGTTTTTATAGAGGGAATATTCAGGAAGCTGTTCTTGGCTGTTTACTTCAGAGGTCACAATGGATAAACAATTGAATACAAGTTCCCCATGTGATGCTCCTGCTAAAGGGGCTAATATGACCCTAGGATGTATAAATGGAAATATTGAGTGGTAGGGGAAACGTATTAGCTCTGTACCTGACATTAATGAGACAAAAATAGTCCAGTTCAGCTGTCAACACTTAAAAATGGCATTGAAAAACTGAGAAAGGTTGGGAGTAGAGCTATAAGACTGATTGAAAGCGTATCTTACAATGGCCCAAAGGAGCACGATCCATTTGTATTATCAAAGAGGGGTATAAGAGATTAATTGATCAAGATCTATAAGTATCTGTACATGGAGGAGGACTGCAGTATCAGAGGATTACTTAATCTAGCAGACAAAGGCATATAAACCAGGAAGATTGGAGCTAAAAAAAAAAAAATCAAGTTGAAAACGAGGCACATTTTTCTCCTTAATGGCCTTGTAATTAACCACTGGAGGAGCTGACATGGGATACAGTAGGTTCTCCATCACCCAAAAAGACATTTAAATTAAACATGGATGTCTTTCTACATGATGTAGCTCATGTATCGGTGTGGGAATTGCTGGGCAAAGCTCCATGGTCTGCATTATGCAGGAGGGCAGAGGAAACCACCATAGTGGTGCCTTCTGGCTGTGAAATCTATGAAACTATCAAAGCGATGATGTCTCCATATCACATCCCAGCAGCATCTAGCTTGTTTATGAAACACATGTTATGAAAAGACTCTTTTAGGGATATTTAAAGGTCTTTAAATATTTTATTAGAGTTTTTTTTCTTTTTTTTTTTTATAGACTCTGCCTGTAAAACCAGGTAGGTGAAGTAAACCTTAAAGCAAAAAAAAATCTTCTGAAATAGATATCCTATACCCCCAAATTCCAGTATTAAAGGCCAATATCTCAGGATACTCTGATACTCCAGGCTTTCCATGTCATGCTGCAAGGACTCAGCCCTTTGTTGTGGTTTAAACTTCCTATTTCTCAGATGTATAGATGACAAGCTCAGAAGGGACCACTGCGATTATCTAATCTGACCTTGTGCATGAAAGAGACCACAGGGCATACCTCAATTACTTCCAGGCTATGCTGAAGCCTTCCAGACTCTTCCTTCATACCAAAATACAGCCTTTCCCCTCCATCCACACAGCTGAACTTCACATCATCTCACATCTCACCACAACATCCTTCCTTCTGCCTCTGACAAATGAAATCTTTCCTGGCACATGTCCATTCAGATTGCTGCTGTAAAGATCATTTGCCATTCCTGTGTCTCCTTGCCTGCCTCGCTGGCTCTCCCTTCTGCCTTTCCATCAACACATCTCCTGCCCCTCACAGCCTGGTCCTTACCTCTGATTTTTCGTTGCATTTGGTACCAGCTCACTCCTGCCCCTCATGGCCCACTTTGCTCACTTATTTTACTTTTTTTTTTTTAATACCCTTATTTTTTTCTTAACAAGTCTGATGTCCTATAGCACCAGTCCCTGGGGAGGGCCCCTAAGACACATCCATGCTGCTAAATGAGAAGATCCTGGGAGTATCTGCACCCATAAGGCTAGGTTCAGCTACACGTGCTTCTAATGTGTGACCATTTTGTGGCCCTTGCTCTATGGCTAAAGGCTTATGGCAGGAAAAATATGTCCAGAAAATCCGCCTTTTGGGAGGAGAGAGAGGAATTAGGAGGGGAGATTGTGGCATATCATGTCTTCCTGGCAGCTTGGTTTGGTCTTCAAGACCACTGCAGGATTTATGAGTGCAAAGGTAAATCCCAGGGAGACAGAGCATTAAAAAGTGATAGAGCCATAGACAAGTGAGACATTTATTTGCACTTCTCCAATTTACAGCAGGGACATCACCTCCAGCCTTCAGCTGTTTGTGACCAAATCTTGGACTGGTGCATCAAGATCGAGGGACCGCTGCCAAGCTGTGTGTGGTGGGCTGACCCCAGCTGGGTGCCAGGCACCCTCCAGAGCTGTTGTCGTTGTCCTCCTCAGCTGGGCAGGGGGAGAGAATGTATAACGGGAGGCGCATGGGTTGGGGTGAGGGCAGGGAGAGATCACTCACCAACTGCCTTCATGGGCAGAACAGACCTGGCTTGGGGAAATTAATTTATTACCAATCAAATCAGAGTAAGGTAATGACAATATAAAACTGTCCCTCACGCGCTGCCTCTGCCGCCCCTGCCCCTCAGGGGGAGGCTCCTCACACCCTGCCCCGCTCCCGCCTGGGGTCCCTCCCACGGGACACGGTCCCCCGTGGGCTTCTCCAACGGGAGCCCTGCCCAGGGGCTGCAGTTCTTCACAGACTGCCCCGGCGTGGGGCCCTGCACGGGCTGCAGGTGGGGATCTGCTCCCCCGCCACCCTCCATGGGCTGAGGGGCACAGCCTGCCTCAGCGGGGGCTGCACCACGGGCTGGGGGGGAACCTCTGCTCCGGCGCCTGGGGCACCTCCTGCCTCCTGCGCTGACCCGGCGGTCGGCAGGGCTGTTCCTCTCACACAGCCTCACTCCTCTCTCCAGCTGCAGTTGTGCAGGGCTTTTTCCCCCTTCTTAAATATGTTACCACAAAGGTGCTACCACCGTCACTGACGGGCTTGGCCTTGGCCAGTGGTGGGTCTGGCCTGGAGCTGGCTGGCATTGGCTCTGTTGGACACAGGAGAAGCTTCCAGTGTCTTCTCACAGAAGCCACCCCTGTAGCCCTCCCACTGCCAAAACCTTTCCACAGAAACCCAGTATGATGTGTCTGTGACAGACCTGGATTCTGGTCTGTCATGTGAATTCTGTCTGGTCTGGTCTGGTCATTCATGTGAATTAGTAAATACCTGTATACCATTCCAAGACGTACAACAGCATGGTACAGTTTGCATCTAGACAAAGCCTGTACTTTAAAGCTCTTCATCTTTCTAAGTGAACCCAGCTTCACGAGCTGGTGTGCAGGCGACCAGTACCACAGGACTCTCTTTGTAAATAAGGGTAAACTGAGGTAAGGAACAGGAGGTCCCACAGTGGGGGAGTGGGCTGCACAGAAGGAAAAGTCAGACCATGGAAAAGCCCATTCCATACTTTACCTTCTACAGAAGGGCTGCTTGCCTTCTGCATGTGAGCAGTGCTCTGAGGTGACAGGGAAGAGAGGAGAAAAGATGCACGGAAGCAATCTACTGCCTTCACTGCTTCTGCTTTCCCCTTTTACAAAGCCTTGGCGCTCAGAATATGTTAGCTTAGTACTCCTATACACAACTGCACAATGGGTCTCCATCTGAATTCACAACGTTTACCTTACTTTGTGTTACAAGCAGAGTTTAATCCTTCTGGAGCCAAACTGCATAAAGTTGCCAAAAGCTGACATACGTCTCCACTCAGCATTGCATATTGACAAGCAGGCACCTCTGGCCAAACTGAGAGGAAAACATCTGTCAGTAGGTGTTAATGAGACCGTAGCATGTAGCAGGCAAGACCCAACCAACTCAGCAAGATCAGACAAAATTCATGTTCTCATCAGGTGATCACAGCTATCTACAGTTGCACTCAGCCATCAGGGGATCACTTGCACACATCCTTCCTTACACATGTTATGAATTTTAGAGTTAGCAGGATGCAAATCTGCCCTTTCAAGCTCATCTGTCAAAGCAGAGCTTTGGCCAGTACCTTGCAGGGGCTTGTGAAGGAAAACAAAGTGGCATGAAAGAATGTCACAAGCATCCTTCTCTCTGAGCCAGCACAGCTGAAGCATGGGGTGGAAAGTACTTTTTTTTAGCAGCGATGTAAAATTAAATACCCCATTGCTTGTAAGTAGTCCTGGTACCGTGTTGTTTTTGCCAGAAGTCATGGGCAGCTTCAGTCTTCATACCTGCCAACAGTCCTGAATGAAATGCTGCTGCTGGAATAGGTGTGTGGCATGATTTCAGGTTGTCAGGCAAGAGGATCACGGCTTTCAACAGTGGTGAGTTAAAGCAGAAAGAAGGGAGGGGAAACAGGAGAGAGGGATGGCAGTAATTCACAGAGAAAATTTTCATTTAATTAACCGATTATTTACATCTCACTGTACAAATCAGAGCTAAGTATATCCATCCAAGCCAATGTATATGATTCACAGTTTGTCAAATAGATATTCTGGAAGTGAGAAGTTACAGAAATAAAAGTCATGAATCATCAGTTGTTCTTTTATGCTTTTGGACAGCATCTTTTATTACCGTAAATTCGATTTATAACCATTGCAAAGAGAAAAAATAGCTAAAGTCAAGTTTGCATGGATAGAAAAGTGACACGGCTTCAAGAACAAGAAATTGTGAGGCTAAAGATGGATTATTCCCTGTTTTTTTAGTGGGATCTACCTGACTAACAGTAAACATCTGCAATGTCTGTTCATGGGCTTTACCTGGGGATTCTCCATCCCAGGCTAAAATAGGCAGCCGCAATGACAAGCGCACCCTAAAAGCTGCCTTTCCCTCTGTTGACCATCAGAGGAAGCTCGGATAAAGACTGTGGTTTACTAAAGTTAGGTGAGATGAACTCTGCTTGCTAATGCTCCTTGAAGCCAAATCCAAAGACAAGTCCCTAATAATTTTGAGAATTTCAGATGAGATGCCTAGTTCGACGCATGAGCTCTTCTTCGCAGTATGCTGAGCTCCTGCAGTGCTACCTGTGAAGATAAAAGCTGCAAATACCTCTCTACATATATGTTTGAAAGTCATGTTGCAGAATCTGAGCTGAACAGCCAAAAAGAAATGGCTTTTTTTTAATATGAGGTCTTTCCTGCACCCATTTCACAGGACAGGCATCTGCTGCCGTAAAAGGTTCACGGTGGGCATAACTCAGCCATGATACATAATGTGCTTTTGCCATGGCTTGCTGGGAGGACACACATGGTTTAGTCTGCCAGAGGTAGTAACCATGTTTCTTGATATTTCTTTGACATGTCAAGAAATGTCAAGAGTGCACAGTGGGAAGAAGAGCCCCATCCCAAAACACCTCAGGTGCAGTGCCCCTGCTGAGGCAGCTCCTGTCCCAGGTCTCGCTCTCCTGAAGAGGCCACAAACAGGAGGACTACACTGTGTATTTTTTTTTTTTGCCTCTGGAGCATATATATAGAGGCAACAAACAGGTGGATACAAAGTTAGCTGTTTGACTCTGCTGTTTAGAAATTAAACAAACAAATGTAAATACTACTAGGTATCTGGAAACTAGTGTTTTCTTTTGTGTCTGAGACAGCAAAATGAATGAAGAGCAATATCCAAGCACTGAAAGTTAGCAGACTAGGGACAAAAATATACCAGTTGCTAGGAGATGGCATTTAATCTAGCATTTTAGACAATAAATAAAAATGAAGTTATAAGAAGAAATATTGTTTAGGGCAGAAATCAACCAAAAGCAAGGGTTTGTTTATGAGAGGGAGCAAAGCTGTGGCCACAGAGGAGCAAGGATGCTGTCCCACATCACACTGCAGGGACGGAGGTGAACAGGAAGGTTATTGACTTGATCATGGCAACAAAACCCCTGCCAGTGAAAGACATCGCAGACAAAACTCTTTCCTAGTTGAAGCTGCTGGGAGATGTGCCACTAAGATACACAAGAGACAACCTGCCAAGATGTGCCACTAAGATACACAAGAGACAACCTGCCAAAGTCACCCTTGTCTGTTGATGGAAGCCCAGCCAGAATCTGAACTGTTGTGAAGCTCAGCTTGCTCCCTCTGGTTGTGAAAATTACAGAAAAATACAGCAAAAGTGAACTCCTTGTGAAGTCGAATCCCAAATCCACCAGAATCTGCTGGTTTCTTTCCCCAGTGAAAGCCCTACTTTCTTAATAGAATTACAACTAATTAGTGCTGTTTTTTTAAAGACTAGACTATCTTGTGAAACCAAACAGGCTTCAACAGCAAGGCTAGTAGGGAGTGGGCTTGGCTGTTCCTTATAGCAGCCCACCTTGATGGGATTTGCCCAAGTGGAATTTTAGTCCTGGTGACAGCAAAAGCAGAATTGCAATGTACCTCAAAAAGACATTTTCTCCAACACATACATATGTAAAGCTTTGCATGTAATCTAGTCCAGCACATGGCAATAACCTGCATCTTTTGAGGATGCGACACTCCTCCGGTTCATACATAAAGTAACTGGTGCGAAGCAGTGTTTGCTTCAACATTGCCCCTGGATAATTCCCATCTCAGGCATCCCCCTGACCGAGGTGATTACATTAATTAGTAGGACCAAACCATATGGGTCCCAAGGACAAGACAGAAATTCAGAACTTTCATAACTTTGATATTTCATGAAATCCTGAATGCTGGAGTACAAATTGTTTAGACTTGTTTAGGACAGTGCTTTTTGAACTGATTAATAATTTTCTCTGAGCAGCAACCAAAGATCAGAGTCCATGCTCCTACAATCTGCTGGAAGTCTTTGATATTGTCCACAGGGGTATGGTCAAGCCTAAATAACCACTGGTGGAGGGGATACATACTCCTCGCTCAGAAGATCGAGAGGACTGTCCTTTCTGCTGGTCCAGCTTGTTTTCTGAAGGATAACTGCTGATTGCAGGCATTGCTGGCTGCTGCAATGACCTCTGCAGACCCATAGGTGCTGGGAAGGAAGGAATATGTTAATGCTGCTGGTGTCACTGGTATCTCCTCTTCATGTAATCTGGACAGCACAGATGGAACCATTACATCTGGATCTGCACACTTGTCAGTGTCCTCCGCAGTGAAGAAGGGCTGGACAAGGACTGGCTGGTTGTTGTTTGATCCCTCTGATTGATCCCACTTGGCTGGGTGGAAGAGTATCAGCCAGGGAGGCTTTGCTGAATTTTTGTCATTATGTGTCATTAAGATCCCAACCAGCACAGCCACAGACTGCATCTCTCTTATTTTATCATCTCTAGGTGACACTGCTTGAGCAGGAGGGTTAGACCAGATGCCCTCCAGAGTTCCCTTCCCACCTCAACTGTTCTGTGATCTTTATGCCAGCAATGATACCTGTACTTAGGGAGTTGAATGTAAAGTCCAGTCAGTAAGAGACCTCATCTTCAGCAGCCTGCCCCTTCCACCCCTGTGAGAGGCCCAGCCTATGCTGTCAGGCTTTCCAGTTGCAGCATGATGCAATGGTACAAATGCTCTGAGGAAGGATAATGGTGACATACACCTGGTGCAGGAGAACACGGGCTTTCAGCAGTGTGGTGATGCACTTGAGTCACAACAAACCCATGCAGGGCTACAGGCTGGGGCAAGAAGGGCTGGAAAGCTGCCTGGCGGAAAAGAACCTGGGGGTGCTGGTTGACAGCCGGCTGGGCATGAGCCAGCAGTGTGCCCAGGTGGCCCAGAAGGCCGACAGCATCCTGGCCTGTATCAGCAGTCGTGTGGCCAGCAGGACAAGGGCAGTGACTGTCCCCCTGCACTGGGCACTCGTGAGGTGGCACCTGGAACCCTGTGTTCAGTGTTGGGCCCCTCACTGCAGGGGGGACACGGAGGGGCTGGAGCGTGTCCAGAGACGGGCAACGGGGCTGGGGAAGGGGCTGGGGCACAAGTCTGATGGGGAGCGGCTGAGGGAGCTGGGGGTGTTCAGCTGTAGAGGAATGAAGGCAGCGGGTTGATTAGCATTGATAACATGCAGCTGTAGCCTGGCCTCAGAGGCAGTGGGTTGATTGACATGGACAATGTGCAGGTGTAGCTCGTTCTGCTAAGTGGTTAAATAGCCCTGAGGATGGTGGGAGAGGGGGTTGGGTAGAGAGGAGCAGTGTGGTCTGGCCTCTGGAGGAAGGAGATACAGCACAGACAGTAGAACCTGACCAATGGTAAAGCCTTGTTGCAGTCTACTAGTTTGTGTGCTGCAGCATTTAGCCTGGAGAAAAGGAGGCTGAGGGGGGACCTTGTCGCTCTCTGCAGCTCCCTGGCAGGGGGCTGTAGGCAGGTGGGGGTCGGTCTCTTCTCCCAGGGAACAAGTGACAGAACAAAAGGAAATGGCCTCAAATTGCACCACAGAAGGTTTGGATTGGATATCAGGAAAACTTTCTTCACTAAAAGGGTGGTCGAGCATCAGAACAGGCTGCCCAGGGAACTGGTTGAGTCATTGTCCCTGGAGGTGTTTAAAAGGTGTGTAGGTGTGGCACTTAGGGACGTGGATTAGCGGTGGACTTGGCAGTACTGGGCTAACCGTGACTTGGTAATCTTAAAGGTCTCTTCCAACCTAAAAGATCCTATGATTCTAGATAGCTGGCCACTCTGGGCTGCAGTGGGCTTTTCTCCCAGAATGACTGGAACTGCCTTTGCTTCTGCCAGCAGCAAGCACAGATTTATCAGCAGGTGACGGCAGTAGTAACCTCCATCCCTGCTGTGTCAGGTGGGAAGGGCTGGCTGCCCACACTGTCCATCTGTCCACACCGTGGCTGAGCCTGGGGCTCCCTTCAGCCCAATTTGGGGTTGGAATGAAGATCAGAAAGAAAGATAAATGTAAAAGAGGCTTGTGCAAACCATATGGGGTTTTTTCCAGTTTATTTTTAAAAGAATGTATTCCTAGGCTTCCAAGGGCCAGCAAGAAGGTTTTGTCTGTATGAAGACAACAATAAATCAGGAGAGAGAATCCCAGAGGATCCTTACTGTTCAGTTTGTAATAATTTGCAATAACGATGAGCTGGCAAAGTGCACCAAAGCCAGTTGTATCCTGGGCTGCATAAGAAGTGTGGCCAGGAGGTGATGCTCTCCTACTCTGCTCCCATCAGACCCCACCTGGAGTACTGCATCCAGCTCTGGAGCCCCCAGTACAGGAAAGACAAGGACCTGTTGGAGTGGGTCCAGAGGACGGCCATGAGAATGGCCAGGCGGCTGGAGCACCTCTCCTATGAAGACAGGCTGAGAGAGCTGGGGTTGCTCACCCTGGAGAAGAGAAGCTCCGGGGAGAACGTATAGCAGCCTTTCAATATTTAAAGGGGGCTTATAAGAAGGATGGGGACAGACTTTTTACCAGGGTGTATAGTGACAGGACAAGGGGCAATGGTTTTAAACTAAATGAGGGTAGATGTAGATTAGGTATAAGGAAGAAATTCTTCACCGTGAGAGTGGTGAGGCACTGGAACAGGTTGCCCAGAGAAGTTACAGATGCCCCATCCCTGGAAATGTTCAAGGTCAGTTTGGATGGGGCTTTGACCTTCTAAGCAACCTGATCTAGTGCAAGATATCCTTGCCTATGACAGAGGGTTGGACTAGATGATCTTTGAAGGTCCCTTCCAACCCTAACATTTCTGTGGTTGTATGATTTGACTTTTAAGCCCTATGTTCTAATTTGGGGGCACCTCATGAACCTTTAAGTCAGCAACAACAACTCCTAAGAAGTCTGGGAAGAAACTTATGCTTCTTTTCTGGTATCTGGGGCTGAAAATAAAGAACCACTTGGTGAGATACGTACCCTCCAAATCCAGGGACCAGGATGTAGACCAGTCAGGGAAACCAGCAGCCCACAGGGCTTCTCTGAGGGAGCTCACAGCTGAGCAGCAGCTTTCAAACATAAACAGCGATGTTTATCTGCCTTCAGAGAAGCTTGCTTCCCACATGCATGGACGGTGTGTGAGTCAGGCCTGCTTATCACTTGATACAATTGATATGCAAGGCCTGCTACAGTTTGGTGCCTTATGCAAGCTTAGTAAAGCTGGATTCAGTATCAGCTGAAGAAGGAAGTAAAACCACAGGGCTCTGCTGGGGGTCCGATGCCAGCACTGTGTGAATGGTAAGAAATATGTAAGGGGCATAGAGTCTGTTAACATTTTCCCTCAGGTTTCCTATTTCTCTCTTTTTAATATTCAAGGTTGATATAGCCTCAGCTGTAACTCAACACAAAGATCTGGGGGAGTGAGGGGAGAGGCTGGTCTGCTTTTCACATGTGGAAAAGGATGCAGAGAAGACAGGGAAAAATATTGCTAAGGTCCACTCGTGGCTCAGTGGAGATCCCAAACACCACCTTTCTCACTGGTTTAAAGCCACAGAAGCTGGATGTGTACACCCTGAAGGCACTGAGGTCACGCCAATGAACAGAAGTGACGACTAAAGGCTCCCTCTCCACAGTAGCTTGGCTCATGAAATCTGGGGAGTCTTGAGAGCCGAGCACAGCCCAGCCAAGGGATTCTCCATTCCCCAGCTGAACCTAAGGATTCTTCTTATTTCCTCAGCAGCTGCTTTGGGTTTACACTCACCACCTACCTATGGAAATAGGAATGGGGACTCACACCTACCTACTCCACGCAGCAGAGCAGGCTGCGTGGAGAAGATGGATTACTTTCATCTTTGTGATTGTATTTTACCTTTTGATGCCCTGGATGTTTATTCCTTTATCATGTATTAATTATTGTCATTCTCTAGGCTTCCTTCTGTCTTAATCTGATTTAAAACAGACATTTGCATTTGAAAAGTAGCTAGCATGTATAGCAAATTCTTTCCCTTGGTTTGCTATTAATGCAGCCAGCTTTGATGTATTATATTAATGCTGTTTGCCAGGGGTGAAATTAGTACACCACCTATGGAGAGGCACTTTCTTGGTGAACGTACTGCTTTTACCCATAGGCAATGCATCTACCTCCCCTGGTGCAAAACCTGGATCCTAACTGCAGCAGCATGGTCATGCAACTGCTCCTCTCCTCACTGCCTTTGTGCTGTTTTTTGGAGGTCCAGGGGCTCTGCATCCTGCCCATGGTGTGGGGCACTGTATGCAAACCCCAACTTGGCACTGCTGAAGGGTGAAGGATCAAACATCTGTTGCAATGGAGGAAGCAAGAGCTAAACACACTACAACTACAAAGCACCAAACCAGCAGCTGGGGGTTGTGCAGGGAATGAGGCAGGTGAATGCAGAGGAATGCATGGTCAGAGGTCAGGAGTTGTCTAATGGTCTTCACAAGGGTGCAAGCACAGAGGCTGCAACGCATGTGTGCATCAAAATTATCTAACCTTTCTGTTGCAATATCTTGCAAATATTACAGATTCTTGGGGAATAAAATAAATAAGTCCTCTGGTGAGTTCAGTACCAGTATTTCCTTTTTTTTATTGCACTGTATTGCTTACATAATTTAGGTGTTTTGGGAACTTGCCCTGCGCTTGATTGACTTGTTTACATTGGTGCAAATGGTATATGGAGCCACTGATGTTACTCACTCAGGTTGGTTTAACTGCAATAGTGAGCAGTGGGCACAGAATGCGTGACCAAAGGTGCAGTTGCAGGCTCGCTGATGTGACAGTAGCTGAGCTGGCTCAAGTCACCAGCTGCAACCCACCACAGCTGCTTGTGCAGGCTTTCCCTCTGCTCTGCTCAGGTCTGGCAGTCGAACGGCATGGAGCAGCCTCTCCTCACCCTGCTCCAGCACAATATTCCAGATCAGCTGCAACTCCTTGAACAGGAGGGTTCCCTCACCTGGCTCCTGCTGTCAGAACTGGGTGAGTAGCAGTATCACTGCGCAGCAGAGCTGGGAGGGATAGATGGCCTTTGGCAAGTAGCACTGAGCAGCAGGGGCTGGAAACCAGGCTCTCCCAGAACAGCATGTCTGGTCACAGTGTTAGTTAATTAGGAACAGCTCAAAGTGGATTTGTTTCTTCCTAAATGCCCATGTAGATTTTTGCACCATGTTGAGTTGGTTTTAAAAGCATTTAAGTTAAATTATTACAACTTCTGCCTATGGACGAGACTTAAAAGCAGCTTCCAGAACTCATTTACAAAAGGGGTTGGAAAAGTTATTTCAAGTTAACAGCCTACATTACAGTAGTAGTTATTTGAACAGGTGGGGACTGGGGGAAGTAGGGACATTAGCCAATTCGTGAATCATAAGCTAATCAGATTGCCACCCATGTTTGCACCAAAAGAAAAAAAAAAATATCAGTGCATGAAAATACCACACTGCCAGCTACAGAACTGACTCAGCAAGGACCCAAACTTTTGTTGGGGTTTGCCAGGGTGAGTGGCTACACCTCCATTTGGTACAGACAGGGGCTCCCTCAGGAAGCCACCAGAGATGTGCTCTCTCTTCTGACTCCACCACCTCTGAAGGCCTGGGGCTTCTTCATACTCTTTGCTCCCCACAACATTTCTGCTCCATCCAAGCAGGGATGAGTTTGAGGCCTTGCATTCTTTACATATACCCTTCACTGGGTCCGTTCTGCCACAATGATCAGTGCTTGGATTTGAGGCTCTCCCCACAGGTGACCTGGTAAACAAAGATCCCAACTTTGGATGTCCCACAAAAGCACCCCAGGACACCCACAGCCTCTACCTCCTCCAGGGATGCTGCAGCCTCCTCTCTCTGGTACAGAAAGATGTGTTTGGCTGTCTGGGAAGAAGTGGGTCAGAACTGTTCCTTGACCCTTCCAAAGCCCAGGCAAAGGGCTGTGCAGAGCCACGCCATGGCTCAGCAATGGTGGCCAGCAAGGGCTGCAGGGGGCCCACACTGCCCGTGCACCGCAGCAGGGGTTCGCCTCCTGAAGCACAGTCACTGGGGAGTCCCCAGGGTAAGAAAAAATACGGAGATTTAACCGGATTAAAAATAAAATAAAATAAAAACTACACTGCTGAAATTCTGTTGATGTTAGTGGAATTCCTCGTGTCTTACACCAGCAAGCAGAAAATCAGATCTAAAGTGCTGAGGCTGCTGGCAGATGCTTGCCTGTTTGTGTGTGCAGTGGAGAAAAGTGCTTGTTTGGTGCTGATTGCAGACTACGGAATAAGAGCAATTTCTCATCCCACCTCCACAGAAGCTATTTAAATAGTTCTACACCCACTTTGAAAGATGCTCAGTTATAAAGGGAGTAAATCTGGAAGTTATTACTCCTCGAAGGAAGAAGCACCAATAAACAGGCTCTGCTAAGACTGCTGGTGCTCTTGGGGATAGCACCCACCTAAGAGCTACGGCTCCGTCCACCAGCCCGCCTTTGCCATGAAACAGTTTTTATTAGGCAGCCTGCAGAGAAAGCACATGCCGCAGGAAAGAGCCCGGTGGCTTGTGTCTGAGGAGCCCTTTGAGCTGACTCTTTGTCCCAGTGAAACTACGGGCCAAAGCCCAGCTGGCTACATGCAGATGGCTCACAGGCTGCAGAGGCCACCACGCGCTCCCCATCCAGCACAGGACGGGGTGGAATGGCCAGCAAAACCCAAGGACATGCAAGGCAAAGCAATAGGCAGAGCTCTAATGAAAAAAGCCCTTACAGAGTACTGGGGACAGAGTTGTGCTGTGTGCAGTCACTAAATGCCTCCCTTTCCCCTCCTTGGGGATTCCTGGCTCACTTGTAAAGTGAGCAGCATTTGCCAGCTCTTTCCCAATGCTGGCAGTGGAGATTTTACCCCACGGCACAGCACCTCTGCAGGGCTTCTGGCAGGATGCTGCCCTCCACCTGGCCACACTCTCAGCTGCCCACATCACAATCCCTCTTTGCTAATTAACCCTCCTGCCCAGCTGGCCCATGCAAACTAGTGGAGGCCCTTCCCCAGAGCAGCTGCTGGCCAAGCCTCTTCCTGGGGGGTATTGAGGGAAAAGTTAAATTCAGGTGAAAAAGTGGGCCACCAGGTTTGGGCATGGGGAGCCAGGTGTGAGCTAGGGAGCTTGCAGCTGGTCCTGCCCAAGCCTTCTGCAACACCGGTCACGCCTGAGAGCAGACATTCAGGCAGCCAGGGAGCTTTCCCAATCCCACCACTTTACGTGTTTGTGGATTTAAGGTGTTTCCGAATTAGGCTGCACCCAAAGAGAGACTTTTATGAATTTATGCACTAAAAATAGCCACAGAGTGCCTAAGTCCTCTAATGAATCTCATACAATTCTACTGTCAGAGCCAGCTGCCCGTATTTATACCCCCTCAGCACAGTCATCAGGCTCTGTAACACAGCACACCGGGGCCCCGACCCTACAGTGAGCTTCAGGCAAAGCCTCATTCATTTCTGGTTTTCCCCCAGCCAAGCTCTGCTGTAAGATTAAGATCTTAATATTTACAAGTTCCTGGTTTTACTATCTGTTTAATGTCACGGTAAATCAGGTGCCTACACTGCTATCCCTCCTTCCCACCTGAAGCCTTCACCTTCTTAGCAAAGGACAGTTATGTTTTTTCTTTAAAAATAAACTAATTATAAAACCACAGTGATTTTCTCACATTTAAACAGCCTCTGTAACAACCAATTATTTCCGAGGACATGAGAAACAGCTGTTGCAATGCCGAAGCTCAAGCAGTTACAACTCTGCTATTTGCACGGATAGGAGTTGATATTTTTATTCCCATGGGATATTACCAAGACATCATAAAAAAACATAGTGTTAGTATTAATTTGTGGAGCAAAGATCACTGATTTGCTCCAAGCTGATGAATAATTTTAACAGAGTATTACCATCCCACAAACAACTATTTGAAAGTCTGTTCTATCTTTCCCTCTGTTTTCCCTCTTCCTTTTGTTTTTCATAAAGCAACACAGCCCTGGGCAATGGCTAGTTGAAGGCTGAGATTGTTTGTGAGCCAGCTATCAGTCTTTCTAGACTGGGGAGTGGACTTCAAAAAATGCTTTCCAAAGTTTAACTCTGTGCTTTTGACTACTGAATAAAAGGAGAGCATTGACTTTGCCTCCCAGTGACCTTCTTGGCTCCCACCAGAAGGTAGGCAAACATCACACAGGTGTTGGTTCCTCTCCTGCAGCCTTCAGGTGAGGACTTTTGCTAAAAGCTTTGCTGTTCGACCTGTGTATAATCACTCAAATCAAAGTGGCATCTGTGGAAACCGGACTGCATTCACTTAGGCTTGTAAATATAGAGCCAAGCCTGGAGATCCAGGCTGCTGGCTCTGCAAGGTTTTGCTTAATTCTTTGGAAACCCTTGCTCCACTTAGCCATGGAAAAACATGTCCGCAGCACAAAGAATGGCAGTTTGAGCTAATGAAGCAACAGGGTAATATTTTTTAACTGCACATGTGCCTGTCACCAAGCCCTTCCAAACATCTTAGCTGCACTGCGCTTTGATGCTGGTTTTCTCCCTAGGATCATGACACACTTGACAATGGTGATAAATCAGCTCTAGTGCTGTCCTATTAGCCAGGAAAGCATCGTCAACCCTATTTAGCTGGAAATCTGAGGCCCACAGGTAAACTAATAGAGTGATTACCCCAGGCAGTTACCTGTAACAAATCAATCTCAGGAGGAGAGTCCCACTCCACCCACTCTGGGAAGATGCTCTCCTGAAGTCATGAGGGTGATTCCACATCTCCTACCTGGGCAAACACATAAAGCAGAGTTACTGGATTGAAAAAAAAAAAGGGTGCGTGTGCAAAGTTGGGTAGTTTAGGGACAGGTGAACACGTGACAGCATTTTTTCTTATGTTTTGTGTGGATTTCAATTTGAGAAACACATTTTGAGGTTCAGGCTTGAACGCAGCAGGAAAAGTAGTTAGAAGAACATCTGACACCCAGAGGGTTGATCAGTCAAGAACCCTACTCAACAGCATCAAAACTAAGGTGCATCCAAGTGTGCAAAGCAGTAGGAAATTTCTCGCATATAAAAAGTGGAAGCTACCATGAACTTCATGTTCCTCCAAAGTTAGGCAGCAGCTGAGCAGGAACTCTGAGGAATTAAATATTGGAGGCATCTAAAGCTACAGCTGGGCACCAACAGAAATACCCAAAACAAGGATGCACACTAAACCACATTTAAGAATCTGGCCCCGAGTGACTCACCATAGATTGGGCAGGTGTTAAGTTGCAAAGCCAGAAATAGAAAACCGATTCCCTCTCCTGGCCTTTCATTTGAGGGCTTGGACAGATTCCCAGACAACTGCCAGCCATACGAAGATATAAATTATTTGGAAGAGTGCAAAGGGTAACGGACCAGGGTCAAAAGGCACCTGCAAGCTTGCAGACCCTTAGCAGGCATGGGTGGCCAGAGCAAACCTGGGGCTTGTGACTTGTGCATTTGCCACAGGGATACATTGAAATACCATTTCACCACAGATTCTTCCTTTTCTCCAGGCAGGATTTCTGTTACACACTGGTTTGTACGCCACCATCCACCTGCGGGGTAGCAAATGTAGGCAGATTTATTACCGCAGAGAAAGGTAGGCTTCCATTTCTGGAGTGCTCTGCCTCCAGTGCCTGCCGGGGCTGCAGATAACTTTCTGGCCGAGGAGCCAAAGGCAGGCTGCACGATTCCTGTCAGCTACCACGTTGCCCACAGGGCCCAAGCAGCTGCAATGAACGGGCTGCAGGCAGGCTGATTTCATTCTGCCACATCAGAAAATTACAAACAGTGGGCGACAGCTGGTTTAGAAAGGTGGTCTTCAAAAACAGAACCTATCTACCCCAGTTAGGGGCACACACACATCTCCCTAAGTCAGTCTTTCCTGGCACAAAGGGATCCAGGTCTGCCCGGAGCAGTTGTAACGCAACTCAGGAATCCTATGGATAAAGCCTTCTGGCAGTGATCTGCAGAGGTTTATCTAATTCTCTGTGCTCCAGAATTACTTCCCTGACTACCTTTGTACAGATCCAAATATTTTAAAGTTTAAGTATTCACTGCTGCAGAGAAATGGGCAACAGTGTGGGTACCTCAGGCACAGGGGCAGTTCAGCTGGAAACCCAACAGCTTTCACTTCCCTCCCACACTTCTCTGTTGTGGTGAGCAGCACTTTTGTGCCATGGGCTCACCAGCACCCCATCCTCAAAAACGTACATGCAACAGCTACCATCCCTGGCACAGGCAGCACAGGCTTCGTTTTCTGTTTGAAACCGGTCCCCAGAGGCTTAATTTGCAGACAGTAATGGGATTCAACCTTCCTGCACCTGACAGAAGGTGCCTCTGCGAGCAGCCTTGGTTCACCTTTCAAGAAGCTGACCCATTTTTTTCTTGAACAGCATCCCAGTTTTGGTATGTGGGCTGCGACAAAAGTTTCAGGAAAGGATTACAGGGTTAATTAACACATTAATATTTCATTCCACTTCCCCACCTCACCCCCCATCGGGTCATTGGCCAAAATTTCTGCCCCCTGGACCCAAATCTACACCAGCCATAAATATGACTTTCTTCTCAGAATCTGACCTTTTCTTATTATCATTCTCAGCTCCTTCATTCTGCCTCAAGCCCTGGCCTTCCTTCAACAGCCCTCCCTACAATTAAATTATTTTGGAAAGGAATTGCCATCTCTTGGCTCCAGCTGGGAGGTCGAACCTCATTTGCTCTCAGTAATGCACCCTTCCATGGTAGGCTCTCACCTCTTCCTGAGGAGGCACACCATCTTCACACGTTATCACAGAACATCTCGAGTTGGAAGGGACCCACATTCTCCTCCTCAAGCCTGCAGGAGCGGAGGGAGAAGAGGAAAGGCACGACAGGAGCCCTACCTCATTTGCTGGATGGGCAAGCTTTTGGCTAAGACACAGTTTCTGTCCCTCAGCTGGTATGAGACACCTCTGGATCAGGCAGCAGGAGGGTGGGAGGTGGGATCGCAGCCCAGGGAAGGGAAGGGAAATCCGTTACAGCTTTCACGCTGGATACAAGTGGCAGGGAAAGCATGTTGGCACAGGCTTTCGCACGGGATAACTTCTCGCCATCCAGAGTCTTGTGCAACCAGCTGGAAGCCTGTCCCATTCAATTTCCCCGCTATTATCTGCTGACCTGGCAGGACGGAACCACGTACACCCATTCCCAGTGCCATTACCCTTTCCAGTGCCACACGTGCCGGAGCAAGCCGGGGCTCCCACCACCCGGTCCGGCGCCTCCCGGGAGGGGAGGGCTGGGCTCTCCCCGGTAAGCCGGGCTGCTGCACAAACGCGTAGCCGCAGGGACAGCGAGGTGCTCCGGCAACTCCCTGCAGGCTACTCCATGGAGCAGCATTATTTTCTTTTTATTTTGGTGTGTGCCAGCCGCCAGCGCCCACCCCTGCGCCACGCAGGGCCTGCTCCCCAGGGCTGCCAGCCCTACCGCGCCGGCCGGAGCGCCGGGCGCCCCGGAACAGGACTGTCCCTCCCCGTCGGCGGGGCGGCAGGACGGCCCCAGCCCCCGGGCCTGCGCGCACCCCCACGCCTCCCGGAACAGCGCTTTTTGGGGTCTCACCCCCATTCTGGGGTGCCCGGCTCCGCTCCACCGCCACGCTCCCAGCCCCGCAGTGCACCGGGCCGGCTCCAGCGCGCTCGACAGGGGGCAGCAGCGGCGGCGACAGAAAGCTGGGCCAGGCCGAACCGGGCTGCCCGCGGCCGGGGGCTGCACCGGCGGCAGGAGGAGGGGCGAACCTGGGGCGGAGGTGTATCCCAGGCGCCGGACCGGGCACCACTAGCTCTCGGGCCGGAGGGGTACGGGGTGGAGTAATGGTGCCGCCTCACAGAGCCCTTGGGTAGCGGCGGCCGTGCCGCCACCGACCGACCACCCACCCCCTCCCCGCCGTGCGGCAGCGGCGCCGTCCTCCGCCCGCCGGGTTATGAATGGGTGCAGCGGAAGCCCCGCCCCCCGGACGTGACGCCCTGCCAATGGGGGCGCGGGGCTGCGTGGCTGGATGAGGTCAGCGCGGCGGTGCCGGGGCGGGGGCGGCGCGCGGGGGGCCGGGTGAGGCGGGGGTCGCAGCCCGCGGGCGGGCAGGGCAGGGCAGGGCAGGGCAGGGCAGGGCAGCGCGCGGGGCTCTGCGGCTCGCCGGCCGCTGCCGCCGCCGGCCCGGGGGAGGCGGGGAAGGGGGGAGGGGCGAGGAGGAGGAGGAGAAGGGGGAGGAGGAGAAGGAGAGGGAGGAGGGTCCTCGCCGCCGCCGCCGCCGCTCCGTCCCGGGGGCCATTCAGTGGGAGCGCGGCGAGGAGCGAGCGGCGCCGGGGCCGAGCGGGGGGCGCCGGGCGATGCAGGGCTTCGTCAGGCTGCGGCGCGGCGGCCGCGGGCTGTGAGCCGGCGGGGCCGGGCCGGGCTGGGCTGGGCTGGGCCGGGCCGGGCCGGGCTGGGCTGGGCTGGCGGCGCGGGGCGGGGAGGGGCGGGCGGGAGCGTGGCGGAGAGGGCAGGCAGCGGCGGGAAGGCGGGAGCGGGGCTGCCCCGGTGCCCGCCCCGCGCGGGGGGCCGGCCCCTGAGTGCATGCGGGGCGCCCCGCCGGGCCGCCGCCGGCCCGCCGCCACCCGCCGCCCCTGAGAGACCGGCGGGGAGAAAGTTGCGGCGGTCGCCCACATGCGCGGCCCCGGCCGGCGGCTTGGGGAACGGCGCCGAGCGGAGGTGGGCGAAGAGAGTTTGAAGCGCTCGCCGGCGGGAAGATGGCGGAGCGGAGCTGAGAGCGGCGCCCGGCGAGCTCGGGCCGCCCCCGCCTTCCTCCGCAGCCCCCCGGACCCCCGCCGGACACATGCAGGCCAAAAAACGCTACCTGACGCTGCTCTCCGCCGGCACCTGTCTCGCCCTGCTGCTCTACCTGGGAGGCGTGCGGCTGCGGGCGGCCCGGCACTCGCCGCCCGGTAGCCGGCATGGCCCGCCCCCGCGCCCCGGCGCCGAGCGGCCCTGGCCCCGCTTCCCCGACGCCCTGCGGCCCTTCGCGCCTGCCGAGCGGCCGGGCCCCGAGGGCGGCGGCGGGCGCGTCTCCCCCCGGCAGCGGCGGGACGCCAGCGCCGGCCTCTACCGCGGGCGCCGCTGCCGCATGGAGTCCTGCTTCGACTTCGCCCAGTGCCGGAAAAACGGCTTCAAGGTCTACGTCTACCCGCAGCAGAAGGGGGAGAAGATCGCCGAGAGCTACCAGAACGTCCTGGCCGCCATCGAGGGCTCCCGCTTCTACACCTCCGACCCCGGGCAGGCCTGCCTCTTCGTCCTCAGCTTGGACACGCTGGACCGGGACCAGCTGTCCCCCCAGTACGTGCACAACCTCCGCTCCAAGGTGCAGAGCCTCCACCTGTGGAACAACGGCAGAAACCACCTGATTTTTAATTTATACTCCGGCACCTGGCCCGACTACACCGAGGATGTGGGGTTCGACATCGGCCAGGCCATGCTGGCCAAAGCCAGCATCAGTACTGAAAACTTCAGACCCAACTTTGACGTTTCTATCCCGCTCTTTTCTAAGGATCATCCTAGGACAGGAGGGGAGAAGGGATTTTTGAGGTTTAACACCATCCCTCCTCTCAGGAAGTACATGTTGGTATTCAAGGGGAAAAGGTACCTGACGGGGATAGGGTCAGACACCAGGAATGCCTTATATCACGTCCATAACGGAGAGGATGTTGTCCTCCTGACCACCTGCAAGCATGGCAAAGACTGGCAAAAGCACAAGGATTCGCGCTGCGATCGAGACAACGCCGAATACGAAAAGTAAGTGAGCGGTGCCCCGTCTTCCCCGTCCCCTTCCCCTGCGCGCGTCGCCAGGGGCATGCCCCACCGCAGGCGGCCCCGGCCGCCGGCCAGATGTGAGCAGATGTGTGCCGATGCGCGCTGAGGAAAGCCCCGGTCTCTCCTCTGGGCGGGTCGGGCGCTCCTGCCTCCCGCCGGGCTGCCTCGGCGCTGCCGTGGCCGGGGGAGCCGGCAGGGAGGCACTGGAGGGCGGCGCGGCGTCCCGCAGCCGCAGCGTCGCTTGCCCGGGGACCTTCGCCTTTGCCAACGCGGCCAGCGGCGAAGGTGCTGCTGGAGGATGCTCTGGCGTTTGGCGCTGCCCAGCGCCCCCCCAGCGCCTCCCAGGACCGGTGCCCCGTGCCTTCCTCGCCCCGAGACAAAGTTTGTGCAAGTCCTCAGCCCTCTTCTGTGTGTGTGTGTGTGTGTGAGCCTGGCTCCGGCGGTGGTTGGGTCGCTGAGGGTGACTGCTGGGATGCTTTCTCCAAAAAGCACTGCCTGGTGTCTGGCGGGTGCCTGCCTATCGCCTCAGACGAGGCAGTAACTTACCTTGCCGTCCTTCTCCTTTCGGTTCAAACCGGCACAGCATCAGTAAAGAAAGGAGGAGGAAAAAGGAACGCTGTGTTCACGTCCTGTCCGAGTTTCTGATTTTTCTATGTGAGAGGACAGGCCGGCAGCGCAAGCACAGCATTGTGCGTTCTGTGAATGCTTGGTTTTTTGGCTTTCCCTAGTTTTTATTTTTATTCGTTGGGGAATGTCACCGTGTAGTCAGGTTTTGTGTCGCTGTGGTGCTGCCCTTGCCTTCCAGTCTGCTTT
Organism: Falco peregrinus; assembly: GCF_023634155.1. NCBI lineage: Eukaryota > Metazoa > Chordata > Aves > Falconiformes > Falconidae > Falco > Falco peregrinus. The sequence goes on from NC_073723.1 coordinate 21,270,209, forward strand.
TCAGGTTTGTGTATATAGCTGCCGGGAAAATCGGTTCCTGGGAACTACCTCCAGGACTGCGATGCTGACTAAGGCATTTGCGACTGATTAGTTCATTTAAATGCCGATCACCTCTACATTTGCTGCAGAGTAGGTGTCTGTATGTGAAGTTTTTCGCATGAGAATGTTCCCGTGTAGCAGGAGTTAGACACAGAGTTTAAACAGACCAGCCGTATAGCGCTGAGTAGCGTGCAGCGGAGCAGCACGGAGAGCTGCCAACGGCTGGAGGGGTTTGCGATGCACAGAGGAACGTGGGTGGAAAAATACTCCTGGAGAGCAGTCAGGAAGAAACTACGGTGGCATTAATGCCGATCAAAATTTCCAGCTGGCTGCCCGTTTCTCCACCGAAACTGTCCGCAGGGGGTTGGGAGAGACTGGGAAGGTCACCACCGCAGCGCCGGGAAGCCTACGTGTGCCTGGGTGAACTCTGCTCACCCTCCAGTTAGTGTAAATCTGCCGCAGAGGGGGTGGAAGCAGCAGTGCAAATACTTGGTGGACTTTTAATCCCGTGCGCTTTCAGAAAACCAGCGGGCGAGTGGTGAGATGGTGCACACGTGGAAGCGATGCAGCGGCAGTACCGAGTGAGCAGTGGAGAGACACTAAGCTAAGCTCGTGTTATTCGTAACCTGGGAGTCCCTTTGGCTTGCGACCTCCTTTAGGGAATATTTTTTTGGGGGGTGGGGGAAAGGGATACCTGACAACTGTAGCCTTGTGGGCTGTGCTGATTTTTGGCATAGATCTCAGCATTTGGAGCTAATTTACGGATAGGAGAAGTCCTGGTTATTTGCTGCGTTCTAGAGCGTGTGTGCTGTTGACTTGTCATAAACACAAACACACCCGCTTGTGGTTCGATGTGAGTAAGGCCATGCTCAGGTTTTTTACAGCTATGCCATTTAGTCTAATAAAAGGTAGACCTTTCCTCCATAAGTTCTGCCCCTTCTAAAGTGTCTTTGCCACTTACTTTTTATAGCAAGGGGTGTACGTAACAACGCTCGGGGATATGGAAGCACGAACCTAACTGTTACACCATGCTTTCACACGAAACCTGTGCTTGCTGCTGAAAGGTGGCCATATCTGGCGTGGCGTATGGGGACTGTCAATGTTTGTAGCAACGCTGCCGTTGGAAAGACAGTAAGTAAAAAAAGATGATTACCAGAGAATAAGATTACTCCCAAGAACTGAGGCAGGCTGAATCTGTGGTTGGGCCACTGAGATGGACAGGCTCGCTCTGGTGAACAACTGCAAATGCTGAAGCTCTTTAACCCAGCACCTTATCTGAGCGAACGCACCTGCCGGAGCCTGCTGCTGCCCCTTCACACTCCTGCTTCGGTGCTGATTCACAGCAAAGTATGCCATCTGCTGATCTCCCAGCACTGCGTCCTGCGGTGGCCTGCGTTCTGTCTCTCCATGCAAATAGGGACCACGCCTGGCGCTCTGCTCCCTTTATAAAATCTGACAAGGTCATGTCCCCCGGGTAGCGTAACAGCAGTCAGGTGGTTGAGATGCTTCTGTGCCGATGTGTAACCTGGGTGTGAACGGTGTAGGAGGGACTCCGCTATTCACCCCACCTAAAGCAGCATCTGATCACGAACAGGGCTGTGGCATAAGCTGAGCTTTACAGCTCAGTAAAAACGTCTCTAAATACAGCTGGGCCTTGAAAACTGCATGCAGAGCTGCTCTTGTGGGGCTTTTAGGGCTTGGATTTAACAATGCCTCCTCAGGGTTTTAATCAAAAAGAAGAAAAACATATTTTCCAGGATACATATACTTGTGTATCCATATAGAGTTGAGAAAGTCACATAATGCGCTCTTCTGTGTCTGTTTTCCCATCCTGTGCTGTGTCACTCTGTGTGAAGGACGGGAGCGTGGCTACCCAGGCCATGGAGAGCTGGCCCCAAGAGAGCGGTCCTTGCCAGGGTGAAATACGAATGGTTGGCTCTAGGTAGAGCCCTTGCCAAACTGGGTAAATTGGGTGACCAGACTTTAAAACATGGTAATCTCATGTCAGCAGGGTGGAAGCGTTATGTTGTGTTGCACTTGGTGCTTGGTGCGTGTTGCAAGTTACTTGCGATGAGGTTTCATCTATGGTGCAACATTCTGTGTTGGGTTTGATCGAGGTCCACCTGTCAACCCAATGCGTTGTTTCCTCTCTAGGGGACTGAAAAAGCCAACAAAGGTGACTTCTTGACCTGTGGAAGAATGCGTAAAGTGTCTTATTTCATCTGGGGGAAGCAGAGACAGGCATGTGCGTATTTGACTCTGTCACCCTGAATTGTATTGAAAGATCTGTCTGATGTTACAGCTAATTAATTTGCATCCCAGTTGTGCATCTCAGCAGATAAAACTGATGCGGGCTAAACTGAATTGCCTTATTATGATTGGATTACTATCAAACAGGATATAAAGGAAAACAAAGAAAACTCCTGGTTTCTTTACAATGTCCTTGCCTGTTAAAAGTTGGCCTTTGTCACCCAGTGCTAGGGCAGCTGGGCTTTCTGAATTCCTCCATGGTTAAGACTTCGGCATCAAAAGCTTTCTGTTTCACAAAGGGTTAAGCGAATAAACAGTGCTGCTGCTGAAGTTTGAAGACAGCCTCTTAAATATTTAATGACAGTCTAAATATATACATATGTACAATGTGTTTTAAACAAAGGCAGAATTCATGTACAGGCTTAACTGGTTCCAAATAATTACTTTTTGGAAGGTAATATAAATGACTGTGAGTACCAAAAGAAATGGAGGAATGTGATGTTCTATTCTAGTAAAGCCAAATGCAGAGGAGATCTGCACCAAAATGGGGATCTTTCTAGGAAAGTAAATAATGTCTGTGGTGTATCCCCTGATCTGCAACAACTCTGCCCTTGGAAGATGGAGAAGAGTAGCAGTGATGGTATCCAAAACCGTAAGGTCTCATCAAAAGCTTGTTTGAGGAGGATTTTTCCTCATATCTGTGCAGGTCAGCTGAAGTTAGTGGTGGTAATGAAACAAAGGGGAGAAACTGAACAATAAGCAGGGTTGATGACAGTAGGATGGAGAAGGGAAAATGAGCGAAAAATGTATTTTTGGAGAAATGCAAACTTACGGTCGAGGACAACTAGTGTGGTGAGGTGTTCTTCATAGACTTAGCTAGTTTTTCGACTAGCCAGTGCTCACAAAGCCAATGTGATCAAGACTGAACTGAGAAAGGCAGACAAAACACGCAGGACCTCACGAGGTGGGACTAGTTCTGCAAGAGGAGGTTGGAGGCATGTGGTTGAGGAGGAGCCTACAGAATGAGCTGTGCAGAGATCTACCTGGGGCTGCTGTGTGCCGGCAGAAGAGGGAGACAGCAACAGCGCACCAGCTGCTTGTGCCTGTGAGACATCTCTGCAGGGCACATGATGGCGCTGAGCAGGGTTGTGTATGTACTTTTACAGGTGAAAATAGCCAGCTGAACATATTCATTGATCCCTGGTACTCTGTAGGTTTACCTGGTGTGCACTCTGCTGGTGGAAAGTGTGTCAGTCATGGCTGAACCTCCTGCCCATAAAAATGCTGCCCTGAGCAAAGGTTACAGTCATGCAATAAGCACTGAATGGGAAGAAAAGCAACTTTTAGTTTAGTTTCCTTCCCACTAGGAATAAAATATACATTAAAAAAAAAATAGACACCGGGAATGACTTTGCCACTCACAAGACCGCATGAAAATGTGCAGTAAGGCTTAGGCATGCCCGTCCAACATGTGATGATAATCTAGATGCTGCATACGCATGTGTGTGCACGTTTCGAGCAAAGGTGAAATTCTTGCATTTTCAACGCACTGAGCCTCAGTGTATTGTATTAAAATACAAATATAAATGCTATACTTAATCACTTACTGGATTATTTTTGGAATTGCTTAAAGGTCTTCACAAGTCAGCTCCCTTGCAGCTATTTAGGGCAGGGCTGAGAAATCACCCAGGTCCAGGGTGGCTGTTGTCTGGGGCATCTGAACCGAGATGGGAACCAGCCCATGCATCTTGTATATTACCAGGCTTCTTCGGGAGCTTGGATGAAACTCAAAAACTACTGAGAGAGCTTGGGCATTTTCCCAGAGTATCTTGGCTCCTGCAGAGACCTATCCCCACCAGACTGCTTTTTTTATTTTAATATCAATTTTCAAGAAACTGGAGATCTGCCTGTTTTACAATGTGTTTATTCCAAAATGCAGTAAGCAGGTAAATAACAAAGCTTTAACGTATGTCTGAGAAATATGAGATTTTCTCTGTCGTGTTCCTCCTCTGCTCTCTGTATGTTTTGCAGAGTGTCCTTATGTGCCTGTCGATGCAGATTTAATGCAACTAGTGTTCAGGGGGATGTTGGAACTTCCACCTGGGAGGCTCTGGGCTGATGCCCTGGCAGGAGCTGGAAGCAGGGGTGACAGGAGCATCCCTGAGCTCATGGCTGGTGGTGCAATCCTCAGCCTCATTGTTTGCACCAGGCTCCTCCCTCTCGGAAAATGGATGGAAGAGGCTGGATGGGTGTGCATGAGCCTGTTTCCTTGTGTGAGCGGTGCTGAGCACTGCAGCTTGTGTGGCCGGGTGTGTAGGGTCAGGCACTAGCAGAGCCGAGGAGCCCACCCTGCCCGTGGGCCTTAAACCAGGCACCCTCCTAACCCCAAGTAATTAAGTTTTCTTGTGGGGCAAGTTATTATTATAATTGCTTGCCTCAGGCTTTTCTGCATCTTTTTGTGAAGCATCTTATATGAGGCTCTGTGGTGACAAAGCATTACAGTAGATGGCTGATCTGGTCCGGAGCAGGCATTTTTCTGTATGCAGAAACGTAGGTAAACACTGCTTTCGTGGCTGGAGGGGCTCAGATTTTTTTTTTCCTGCCTAGGAGAATTGATCGAGGATAATTTATTGGCAACTAATTATCACTGAAAAGACACTTGGCAATAGAACAGAATTCAGACCAAAAAATGATATGTCATCATTTTAATATTAATATTGAGCAGAATGAATCCTGAAATTCGTAGTTTGAAAGGTTTGTTGAACCCAGATCAGAATTGAGCTAAAAGTAGTGTTTCCAGCTACCTATTTGGGCAAGACAAAGCCCTGCCAAGTCCCCAGCGAGGTGCCCTCAGCTAGAAGGTGCTGCAGAGCATCCCATGGTGCCCCTACCTTCTCGCCCTCCCTGGCTGGGTGTTTCACAGAGCAAACCCTGACTTGTGCAGGACTTTTTGTACCAGCCTAAGGTGAGCTTCGCTGAAACTGCTCCTAAGGGAGAGGGGTGGCCAAATTTGGGGTTCTCTTGGAGGCTTGCATGCTGCTGCCTGCTGCTCCCCTGCTGCATTCAGGCTGTTCCCAGCTGTGGACCTCTTTGCATCTGTGCAGCTCTGAAGCGGTGCATCTCCCTAGGAGGATGAGATTGAATGAGAGTGAGTTTCAGCTGAAGACAAACCCGAGTGAAAAAGGCTACTGGTTTCATTCTGCTGGAAATAATCCTTTTGCCCCACATACAGCCTGGAACAGCCCATTGGAAAGTAAACCGACAGCCGCTTGTGGGAGAGGGAGGTAAATGAAACTGGTCGGCATGAAGCACTTATTTACTCAACAGATGTGAGTCAAGAGAATGTGCTGTAATCTGATGATTTCTGGAGTATTATCTGTGATTGTTTTCCCTTTCTCTCTGCAGGGTTTCTTTCAGAAAATCCACAGAGTTTTGTGGTCTTGAGTAAACAAACCATTTTGCTAACCAGAGAAAAATAATCGGTAGGTACGTAGATAACTGTCTGGCCTGTGAAGGGAGTTAAATGCTGTGTTCCGTACTGCCAAGGTGACTGAAGTTCTCAAGGATTTGGCTATATCTAGATGATGATGGAAGATATATACTCCTGTCCTATGTCGTATGGAGATTAGTTCAGCATGTGACAATGTGTGAGTATAACTTCAGGTTATATTTAAGGTTCTGTGGCTTTCCACATTGCAGAGTATTTTGGGACATACAGGTTTCAAAACCTTCTCGTGGTTTACACTGAGCAGCAAGGTTTGTTCCTTCTCTTCTGTTCATCCAGCTATGCCGTGCTTTTGCATAAAGCTTTGTGTTGCTCTTTTTTTCATCCAAATTTCAGGAGGAAACAGGACATTTATCATCCCTGTCTTGCTCTTAATTTAGGAGCCTCCTCAGTCAACTGGAGGTAGCATCAATGCTACGTAATGCTGATACAACTCATCCCTGCATCCCTGGAGCAGGCAGGGAGGGAGCTTGGGCAGGAGGGGCCTGTGGCACCAGCTGTGCACAGGGGCGATTAAAGATCGAGGCCAGAGGATGGTGGGAGTCAGTTTTTTCCACTTACGGAGCAAATTATAATTGACGCCCATGCACTGGGAGAAACCGAAAAGTGTGCTTAGAGCAGCCCCTGTCCTGATTGTTGCAGTGTGGGCCGGGGAGGTGGTTTGGAAGCAGAGAGGTGGGAGATCAGCATGCTGTGGTGGTGCAGGAGAAACTAGTTTAAAGAATGAATTCCGAATGAGAACAAAAGAGAAGAGATTTGTTTCACATGAGAAGAGGGAAGTAATGTTTTAAGAAATAAAGGCCCTATCTCAGCAAAACGTTGTGCCTAACTGCTTTGCTGGGAAAGAGCTGGTGTGAGTGTTGCCAGGCTGATGGCTTTCCAAATGCAATCTGACTTCCTAAAATGTTACCGTTTCTTAGAATAAGAAAATGCAACTTTAAGCCAGTCAGGAGGGTTAGGTCTCCTCAATAACAAGAGGAGGAAGATGTAATTTTCTTTAAATATCTTTTTTCCCTGCTTGTCTCTCCCACCGCCTCTTGCAGAGATTTTGCCTCAGTGTTTCAGGTGGTGTAGTGCTGTCTCCCCAGCAAGGATGCAGATAGGATCTAAGTGGGTGTTCCCTGAAAGGTGGTAAGAATTGCCTTGTTTGTGTTGGCTCAATCAGGCTCCCATTTCATATTCCAGTAAGGCAGACTTCTCCGTGCTCCTGCAGTCCCTGGGTGGAGTGTGGTGCTGGCAGGGCTGTCACAGGAGCTCCTGCCTTCTCCTGCCTGTAGCACATGTGGTCTCAGGACTGCAGTCCGATGGCTGGGATTGCTGCTGACCACCATGGTTACGTTTCCATATGCCTTTAAAATAGGGAGGAATGCTTTGCTTACCCCCCAAAATGCATAGGGATACTTTTTTTAGTGCTTTATAATGTTTTAGAGAAAGTGCTATGTAAAGCTGAAATATTATTCACTGATATTTTCTGTATCCTCTTCTCAGGAAGCATCAGTGAGTGTAGGTCTAAATTGTGACTTTCTGATAAAAGGTGGTGGCCATCAGAAGCAGCATAAAGCAGCTCTTCTTGTGGGTGTATGGTGGCAGAAGCCCCCACAAAAGTTTTTTTGGGGTTTGACACTTGTCCTAGGTCAGGGTACGCGGTCAGGTTTGGTATATGAGCCTTTTAACCCTCCTTGCTTCACTCAGATGCTACCAGAGGCTACTGCTGTTCCAGGCGCTAAGGGAGGCACTGCTGTTTCTGATCGTTCCTCCACGGGCTCTCGCAACACAGTTAGCAAATTTAGTAAAGCATTTCTGCCTTAAGTTGACTTTTTTCCCCATGATGGTTTCTAGTCCGGGAATACATGAAAATGAAATAATTCCTGGGTTTCAAAGTGAATTTCCCCTTCGTTCACTTTTTTCCCTCTAATAAACTCTTTGTGTTTGTGAATGAAACAGAATTAGGGCTAATTTAGTTGATTGGCTGCAAAACAAAAGTATTCAATGCTAAGAATGGGAAATGAGAAGGCCTTTCTGAAATGTTACTTCTTTGCATAATTGTAATAGATTATAATTATACAGTCGGGTGTTCAGCAGTGGATTTGCTGTAAACACGGTCATGGGAAATGTTTCGTTGCTTGGTCTTGTCAGGTTCGAGTCCCAGTGCGGTCCTGTTGATGGCTGTACCAGCATCTCTAACAACATTTTCTCTTCAGGCAGGCTGGTGTGTTACAGAAAATGCTATCTCCCGTTCTCCTCCCAGCTCCTCCCACAAAATTACCGCCAGTCGATATGGCCATGTCAGACCGTTGACACAAATCAATAAGATCAATCATTCTTTAGCTCCTAAACAAAATTGAGAGCGCGATGCTGACGGGCTGCGCGTAGCAATACTGGCAGTGATTCCTAAATGGAAAATGCATACTATAATGTTTGCAAAGTGTACGTGGGGGACCCAGTCCTGTTAATAATTAGTTCTCCGGGGCTGTAAAAAGGAACATGATATAAATAGTTTCCTGCAACTGCAGTATGTGTCATGACCTCTACAGCCGTCAGGCTGATGGGGAACATCACCTGCCCAACAGTGGTGTGGGAGAGGGGTGAGCGTGGCAGGGTTTGGTTAGGAATCCTGATTTTCTTCATTCTCCCGGAAGATCTTGACTTCTGATACTGCTTCTTGCCCCGTGAATAATTGCAGACGTTTTATCGCAATACTGGGATTCCTGGTGCAATCAGGTAGTTCAGTGTATAACTGCCAGAAAGCCCATCAAAACTGTAGTTGCTGTAGTCTGCAAAAAATAAAATCACTCTGCTTTTAAAAATCAGAACCTTTATCTGAAGGGAAGGACAAATCTTTGTTTATAATATCTGAATTTGTACCTCTGAAGGCTTGTTTGGGTGTGTCTGCTCATAGACTCAATCAGCTGCCTTCAGGAAGATAAACACATAAATGTTTCATCTCCTTGATTTGCCACCAACCATTGTGCTGGGTGCTAGCAGATTTTTCTTTCAATTAAATATAATTTATCTAATCCTAATGGGAAACATAATTATAGGATTTATTTTTCAATACTGTGATTTCAGAACTACTTTATAAAGAAGAGTAACATTTCCCCCTTAAGGGCTGTTTAAAAACGAGCAAACAAAATAAAAAACCAAAGTACACTTTGCTAAATATAATAAATCTCAGAGAAAAAAAAAAAAGCATCTGATATGCTGGCGCTGCAATAAAGCTGAAAATTAATGATCAGTAAGTTGGTGCTGGAAGAGAGTGAATGCATTATGGATTTGAGGAGATGCCTATAGCTTATTAAATGTCAGCAAATTTTAGCATAAGCAGTAGAGGACCCTGATCAGAAAATGTAAAACAGTGCAACCTAAGTTTTGAAGATCCAGTGCCACAAAGGATATGGGAACCATGTGTACGGTTGAAACCTAAGAAAGTGCTTTGCAAGATCGGGGTCTGAAATTGTATGCTAAACCCCTTTAGTTTCTGATCGGAGGGATTTAAACGTTTCAGTAAGGCATGACTGTAGTCACAGGGAGGGATTTATTGTACTGTAAAACCTTCGCACGAGAAGGTATGTATGACTGTTGAAAATAATTTAAAACAAAATAACATCCCTTCACCCTCCCACGCTCTCTCATGCTTTTTTTCCTAAACCCAAAAGGTAAGGCTACTTCTTGAATTGTAATGGAATAATATATCAAGTGAGTGATCACATCAGGCATGGACACTTACCAAATCACAGCGAGATAACTGTGAATAACTCTCTAGTTTCAACAATTTGCATGGCCATTAACAATTGATGGGTTTCCCTTAGAACCGCATTATCTATGGCAGTGGGATCTATTCCTGAGCACCACTCCTGCATACTAAGTGCCAGAGAAATTCTCAAAAGTGAGGGTAATAAAAAAATCTGTTAGCAGCAAGGTGAATGAAGCAGGTAGGAATTTCAAGGCGACATTTTTTGAATGTGGGGAAATATTTTAAGTGATCATGCATTTTCGTAACTCTCTCCCCTCTTTCCCTGCCTGTTTTTTTTAACTACAGCTCTGCAGGTTTTAATTCAAACTGATGTTAGGTTTCCCTTCACTGCTTGGCATTGTCTCTGTCTTGATGGTCGGTCTGGCATGTGGATCAGTTTAAGCAAGATTTTAAAATATATTTTGTTTTAGTTTTGGATTGGATGTGTGTCTTGAGGAGCTTTTATGCATATTTGACAGAAGATAAAACCGGTGCTAAATTTAGCAGTCCTAGATTGCTGGGTGGCTCTGTCATGGGAATGGATTTGAGCAAGTGTCAAAGATGTGCTTTCCTTATGCGAATCATGCCACCATTTTAATAAACATGTGACACATCCCTTATTTCTAGTGCTTTCATCTCTGGCTGATGGCCCATTCTTTCTTTCCAGATTCCTCCATCAGGTTGACTTTTCCAGCCGCAAATCTCTTTTCTGTCTTTCTCTTTATTTCTCCTTCTCGTCCTCTTCCCTCTCCCCCTTTCTTTTCACGGTGCTGTTGTTGTGGCAAGATTAAAGCAACTGAGTGAAGCAGTGGCGGCGAAAGCTTGGATAATCAAAGTGTGCACGCGGCTGGAGCTGTGTGAAGGCAGGTGGGTGACACATCAAAGCTGGTTGGTACAGGCGCTTGCTGCTCTCTCCTCATAAATGATCCTCCTGCTGTAAACAGAGTTGCTGGGCTTAATTGGTGAGCTCACATGTACACAAATGCAATTGCTTTTCTACACCTTTTCCAAAATGTAATTGCAGAGAATGGCAATAAATTCTTAGCTTTGTTCCTTGGAAGATGGCTTGATGCGTTGTTGATGGTGATTGTTCACCTTCAGCTAAGAACAACCCAGCACCTTATTGTCCCCTCTGCCCGTCAGTGCTGTTTTTAGCTTGCTGTAGGTAGGTTGAGGAGAACTAGAAGATCTAAGCAGCGCCTGGTTGCCTGTGGCTGGGCCTGTCATGGGCAGCGTCCCTGTGTGTCCTGTTCTGGCCTGAGCACCCATGGCCTGCCCAAGCAGCCTCCCCTGGCCCAGCCGCGTGCAGGTGCTGCTCCACAGGCTCTGCATCCAGCGTGAGGGCTTCAGGTGCCCTCAGCTCAGGGGGAGCCTCCAGTCCTCGCTCAACTCTAAACCCTCTGTGCATGTCTCCTGATGTGGAGCTAACCATGGGGCTGGCCATTTTCTCAGCTGCCACCTCTGCCTGCCTTGCCCTCTCTCCAAACCCTGCTTTCTCTTTGCTGTGCCATCGGAGGCTGAGCACCGCACAGTCTGGACGGATTCTTGCTCTGTGTTTTGGGCAAGGGGATCCTGGTCCTTGTCTTAACATTTCTCTGAAGGTATCAAAAAGTCATTGCACTTTGCACCTGCCATCTTCTGCAGGACTCTTCTTCACTGCCCCCAGTCAGCTGCTGAGAGCCAGAAGAACCAGTGGAGCCATTAGGACGTGTGTCTCTTGGCTTTGTGCACTGAAACATCAGTGAACTGCAGTGAAATCTGCTTCTTAGCTTTTGTTCTGTTAGTTGTTTCTGGTGGCCTGTAATAGTATTTTCTAGCAAAAAAAGGTTTTTTGCTCTTCTTTCATTTTTAATGAAAAATCTTTCTGACACAGGTCATAGTAAGATAATTAACGGTGAGGTTGTCTGTGTTGTTTGGGTATAAAACTGGAGATCTAAGGGTTTAGAGATGCTGGTGTGATCCCAGGTTGCCCTGTTGGTGTGGTTACTAGATATAGCAATAGTTCTTTCTTCCTTTAGCTTTAGTCTCAGGGTAACAGTGTTTCACAATAATCAATGCACTGATTACTGTAATTGCATTTTGTGGTACAGTGGTCTTACAATTAACTGACTGGGCTAATAAAGCATGGAATCTAATGAATATTTGTAAACAAACTTCGTTAGGAAGTAGGTTGAGAGTATGTACTGGTGGAGGATAATAGATGAGACCCGTCCTCAGTTTCAACAATTACAACAGATGGAAACCTGGAAATGAACAGCAAGGTGTGGAAACCATCCCACTGCTGCTTACCTTGCATTTGCTGCTGCACTGTGCCTTTTAAAAAAAGTCTGTCTAGAAGAAGGCTCCCCACTGCAACGAGATCCGGTGTACAGAATTTCAGTCTCATTTGCAGAACATTAAAGCATTATCAGGCATGATGTTGAAACCTGGATTTACAATATAGGGCTAGTATCAGCCTTAAGTAAGAAGTGTCTGTTGTCACCCTGTGATTGGATTTTAATGCAATTAAAATGAAAAGGAAACCACCATTGAAAATGGGAAATAGATTTCCTCATGGTGCCTCTTGGCGGGGTGGATGGCTGGCTGTGTTTTACTGTCATTGAGGAACCTTGTCCCACTTTTGCTGTTGTATCAGGCATGCTTTGCGTGCCTCCCTCTGTCTGTGTCCCTGTGTTTCAGATGTGTGTCCCTTGGCTCAGGCATGGGGGCTGGTCCTGCACACTCTCAGGCCATTTGGGAGCATGTTGTGTGAGTCTGGCAAGTTAGCAGTTGAAGGATCTGGCCCATTTTGGGTGGTTGCTTTATCTCAAGGTTGCCAAAACATCCTTTACACCTTCTTGTCTTCTCTCCCCTTTTCCCCCCATCTTTAAGCTGTGACTGTTAATTACAGGATTTCCTGGCTGAGTCTATGTGTATCTCTGTAACAGACGTAGCATTAAATCCTGCCACCTCCCCACCTTTTTTTTAAGCTTTTGGTTATCTGCAAAGTTTCATAATAATTTTTCAGGGAAATGCATATGTGAGGAGCCTTGCTCAGAGAGCACCATCCCTGAGGAATAGGCTTATGAGTGCTCTTGCAGCAGGAGCTCGGATGGAGAGGTCTAGCAACAGCTACAGTTGATGCATTTGCTTCCTACCTGCTGGTTTCAAACAGTATTAATTTTTATGCATTTATTGTGTTTAGTTAAAAGCAGGGCTGCTTACAGCAGTGCTCACAAAGATTCCTTCTCCTCCCTGCCCCCCCGCCCAACTCAACAAACAGGCATCTGGTATTTGTTTTGTATAACACAATCCTCATAAAATGAAGAGTAATAAAACATAATTATCTGTAAAGGCTTGTTTTATAAGCCTAAGAATGAGCTTGTTGCTGCCTTGTTTTGGTCTTTTTGTAAGATAAAGGATGCCTTTGTATGGTTTCAGCCCCTCTCCAGATTAACAGAGAGTAAGTTATTACGGTGTTTTAAACCCTGGTGTGTAAGGTACTGTGAGGGTACATACAGGATGGCACTGGTGGATCTCTAGGGATGGGGAAGAGACTTTTGGAAAATTTTCCCTTCCAAACAATGGGTTTTATGTTAAAGCTTTGGTAAAGTTAAGAGGGAGGAGAATCTGTGGGCTACACGAACAAGGCCAGTGTTTCTGAGCTGCAGGACTTAAAGCTGGGTTTGAGCCCTTTCTGCATGTGGCTTATCCTTGGCAGCGTGAAGGACAGTGACGTGCTTCCGTGCTCATGCTTGGGTGTATGAGAGGCCTCTGATTTGGCCCTTGTTGCTTTTCTGACAGCCCTCAACTGCTGCAGTATCTTTGCCTCTTTGGAGCATTGCTGGCTTGATCCACTTCCAGTCCGATTGTCAGGACACCCAGCACAGGATTCAGCAGTTTTGAAGAGCTAATGATACTCATTTCACCTTAGATTTACTGTTTGCTATTTGTTTGTAGGGCAGTATGCAGTTTTGCTTCCTTCGGCTTGCTGTAACCCTGCAAAAGCCCTTCCTGCCACCACATGGTTTTTTTTCTGGTAAAAAGTGAAACTAGATCATTTAAACCAATTAGATATTAAAGTGAGATGTGTGAGTGGCTTATGGCTGTTCGAAAGGTGAAGCGTGAAAACCAAATCCTTTTAGAAAACTCATTCTAAGCCTGTTTATTTTTCTTTAAAGTAGCAATAAGCAAAATTCCACTTTTTTTTGTAATGAAACTAAAAGCTGCGGGTCTGCAAGGCACCTTCAACTGCAGTGTGCTTTGGAATGTTTCCTTCGACCCCGTTCTTTGCAGAATTAATTAAAATGACAGAAAAGGAAATGCAGCTTTGCTCAGCTTCTGTGTGAATCGTAGCCTCAAAAGCAGTTATGAGTTAGGTATTTCTTTCTCTCTGCAGGGTGAGCCTTGTAATTTTGAATCTTGATTAGCAGCTGCTTTTGTTCTTTCGTGAGTCTCAGAAACAATGGGGTTGGGAGCACATAACAAATTGCTAAATGATACCCTTGCAGAGAAAGAAATCTCCCTCTCTTGAAACACCTTGCTCCCTGCATCTTTAACTCTGCAAAGAGGCTGCGATGATGCAGCCCAGGGCACAGCAACCTGCTGCTGGGGCTGGGAGGTGCTGTTCCCTGGGCGGCAGCGGTGCCCAGGCACAGCCTTGTGCTGAGCTGCCCTGTGTTGGAGTCATATCCTCGACATACATTTCCCTTGAAATACGCTTTTCTTGTCACCTTGTCTGGGGGTACTAGTGTAACCTGCCCATTGCTGGCTTTAGTTATTTAATGGTTCTGTTGTGGCTGCTCTGGGTCTTTAGCCAGAGGATGGCCAACAGCAGCAGGTAAGGTGTTAGGAGCAACCAGTTGCCTTGTGTGAACTTAGATTACTTTCCGTGGCCAGAAGTCTTTGATCTATTCAAATAGAAGCCTGCTGTCCTCCAGAGAAGCAGAGGACAGGTACCAGATTGCAGGCTGATGTGTAAACATGTCCTTTTGCAGCAGAGTCTCATGACACACATGAGCTAAATGTGTTATGTATGTCAGAGGCTGCAGAGTCCAGCTACAAGTCAAGTGATCCAAGATGTTTGACACCCCCATACACTATGTCATGTTCCCTCTAGTTTTTAATGCAAGCTCTGGAATGCATCTTTATTTTTTGTTTTCTGGGGTATTGCTTCTCTCATGTGGAGTTGGGAGATATCTCCCTGGAAAGTCTACTGGTCCTTAATTAATTAATGTCTGGAAAATGTTCCGAGACCAGTGTTGCTTTGCATTCACAACAACAGAACTGTAATTAAAAGTTTGGGTAGCTTCTGATTCAGACTTCTTGTTTTGCCAGAATAAATGGGTTTCATTTTACCAGGTAAATGTAGGGGGGGAAATAACCACCTCCAAGCCATTAGCTTCAGTCACACTATCAGTGTGATGTGGACTCGTTATTTGTTCTCTTTCCCGTTGTGTGTAGAGTGGTGGCATTGGGTGCATTTTCTTTTAAATGTGACATAAAGTGAAATCCTGTTATTTGCACACATTCTGTGGTACTCATCTTCAAAGTATCTAGGCAACCTTTATGTAGATGACACTTTTAACTCAAACTCTTCCATCATTATGAGCGTGGTCCTGTGAAGAGAAGTAGGGTGATAAAGGGAGGGAAGAAAGAGGTGGCTTGAACTCACTTTGGGCAGCTTGAGTCACTTGTGAGACTCTTTGTAGGAAGTACAATACACTGGAGATCTCTGTTCCCATATGCTTAAACCCTCTACTTCAAACTGTTCTATGTTTTTCCTTTGAGCTTGAGCAGGTAGAGTATCTCCTGGCTCTGCTGGAGCTGACAGTAGAGCTGCCAGGAAAGGGGGATTTCAGGGCTTCTACGGTCCAGCACCAAGTGGTGGACTTCCTTGT
This sequence comes from Falco peregrinus, assembly GCF_023634155.1. Classification (NCBI taxonomy): domain Eukaryota; kingdom Metazoa; phylum Chordata; class Aves; order Falconiformes; family Falconidae; genus Falco; species Falco peregrinus. Next base: position 21,285,615 of record NC_073723.1, read on the forward strand.
GTGGTTCTCCACTCCAGGCTCAGGAGGATGGGTGCTCCAAAATGTCTTCAGCTGCAGCCCTGGGAGGTATGTGTGTTCAGAAAGCTTTTGAGTTCAGCTTTGCTTCCCAGAAAATAAGCTGCATGGGAGGCTTGATAGACTTGAAGAGGAAGCCACCATTGCTCTGTTAATCTGCTTTCAACTCCCACCCCCCAAAGAAGAAATAAAGATGACTCAGAGGAGATTCTTTGAATAAAGGCGGTTCTGTGGGGTTAGGTGTGACCATGGCCCACCAACAGATCAGATGGAGCAGGCATCACTACTGCAACAGTATGATCTCTGGTTGAGAATTGGTCTCTGAAGCCAAAACTACTCTGATATGCTACACAGGGAGTGATGTGGCCCCAGACTTCGTGGCAAGCTAGGTGTCATCTCTTAGAGCAGTTCTGGCTTTGTTAGATCAAGCAAGCATCCTTCAGGCGGGAGGCAATACCAGTGTAAACACCACACCACATGCTCCAGCTAGTTTGGCAGAAATATGATTTGGGTCCTTGTGCTTAATACTAATTGAACTGGGGCTGCCAGATGATCAGCAGCATGTGCATGGTATTAAGTAGCACATCAGTGTTGTAGGTCAGTGTAGTTGGCCTGTGGCTTGATCAGAAAACTCATACTTTTTTGCTTAACCCTGTTCAGCTGTGGTTCGACAGCAGTGGACTTGGTTATCTCATTTATCCCTTGGGAATGGGGCAAGACATGTCCCTGACCTTTGGTGTGGGTGGACAGTTACTGTCCCTCTTGCACTGTCACTGATACTGCTTCGATCCCACTGCTGGGATGTTGTGCCAGGTCCATAAGCTCAGCTGGCTCACTGGCATGGGGTGATGTGTCTGGATGAACACCAGCGAGTGCAAGGAAGAAGGTGGGAATGCTTGGATGGGGCAGTTGTGGAGGACAGGGGACATTACCTGGGTATCTGCAACAGAGGCCAGTTAAGGCTGTTGTGGGTCTGTCATGCAGGTGTAGCAGAGCTGGACCTTGGTCTCTAGCAGTAGAGGGGAGGTTTTAGGAAAAATTAGCCTTAGTGTCGATGAGCAGGTGCAGCCAGGATAATTGCCTGCATACCTTATGATCAATGAATTGCAATTAATTTAGTTTCACTTAAAGTTTTTTACTTTGAATCTTTGGGCCAAACCCGTTGCAAGAGAAAGGATTGCTATTGCTTTTAGATAGAGAGGCCATGCCTGTTACTGTTTCTTAGGGAATGCTGAAAGGGAAAAGCTGGGAATGGCCTAGACAAATAATTAAAGTGTGGGGAGGAAGAAACCAGATTACTGTGTTTGAATGCTTTGGGCGGTAAATGAAAGCTTCCTGTCACAAGGCAAGACAATTATGTTTGTAGCCAGAAGTTGATTTGCATTGTTGTTTTTTTGTCTTATTATTGATAGTTCAGCTGTATATATAATCTTGACTTCATTTCTCTACTACAAAAAGCTAAAACCACCATCTTGGACCTAATGATTAATGACAGATTTGTCTGTAATGAGGATGCTGCTGGTAAGTATCCCCATGCAGTGATATTTCTTCATTTGACCTCATGTCTGTGGGTTGGTGTTGTGGTTTAACCCCAGCCGGCAAGTAAGCCCCACACAGCTGCTCGCTCACACCTGCACAGTGGGAGGCAGGAGACAATTGGAAAAGTAAAAGTGAGAAAACTCATGGGTTGAGATAAAGACGGTTTAATAGGTAAAGCAAAAGCCACACACGCAAGCAAAGCAAAACAAGGAATTCATTCACCACATTCCATGGGCAGGCAGGTGTTCAGCCATTGCCAGGAAAGCGGGGCTCCATCATGCGTATTGGTTACTTGGGAAGATGAACGCCATTGCTCCAAATGTTGCCTCCTCTTCCTTCTTCCCCCAGCCTGATATGCTGAGCACATTGTCATATGGTATGGAATGTCCCTTTGGTCAGTTGGGGTCAGCTGACCTGGCTGTGTCCCCTCCCAGCTTCTTGTGCAGCCCCAGCTGCTCACTGGTGCGGTGGTGGGAGAAGCAGGAAGGGCCTTGGCTCTGCTAAGCGCTGCTCAGCAGTAACTGAAACATCCCTGAATTATCAACACTGTTTCCAGCACAAATCTAAAACATAGCCCCATACCAGCTACTGTAAAGAAAATTATCTGTATCCCAGCCAAACCCAGCACAGTTAGTCATGAAAGCTGCAGTGGATATTGACTACTCTGATTTTGACTATATGCTTAATTACAGGGCAGGAAGAGTCAAGCAGATAGCATTTCGGGTAGCTGGTGCGGAGAATAAAGCGACATGGTAAACTGAGCCCTGGTAGTTCACTTGGGACAGTGCGGTGGGTTGTTGTGTTACATTACGGTGGGAGAAGCTGCCTGGCGAATACTACTGTACAATTAAGTGGGACTGTTAACGGCATGATGGAGCCAATTCATTAATAGCAATGATGTATTCTTGTATCTGCTTTCCCTTACAACTACTGGGTGAAGATACTCAGGGAATTAAGACCAGTGGGAACAAGGGAGGAGGAAAGAAGACTTTGAAGCTCTGGTGCAGATGCAGTGACTTTCTTTAATCCTCTGTTCCCTGAGTCATCTGAAATGCAGCCATTTCCCAGATGGGTTTTATGGAAACCTGGCAGTTCCCTGTCAGAGCAATGTACTGCTGATGGAACATATCAATGTAGATGGTGTTTCTGTGCATCTTATTTGGTGGGTTGGAAAGAAATGCAGGAAAGGATGGAATTACTTCTGTCAGGTGGAGGCTTCTGTGCAAAGGGACTGCATCAAGGCAATGGGTGTCCTTTGGCAGAGGATAGTGTCAGTTGCTGGTGTTTTCACAGGCAAATAGCAGTAAACTGCAGGGGCATTTGAGGTAGAAAAATGCATAGACAAAGATGCCATCTTTGGGCTTTCAAAGGAAAGCCAAAGTGAAGAGTTGTAGGCTGCAGGTGCTGCAATATTTCCTGAAGGATAGACAGAGCTGTTGTCCAACCCATTTCTGTTTATGATTATCAGTATCTTTGTTAGGAATTTGTCTGTTACTGGATCTTGAAATTTTGGGGGTTAGGGGAAGATAATAAGACCCTAAAGCAGCCTGCTGTTAGAAAATGGTAGCAGGAGTGGCTTAGAAAAAAAACCCAACACACATTTTCTTTTAAACAGTAAAATACACCCCTGTAGTAGGGTGTATATTCATGACCAAAGATGTGAAGGTCTACGGTTCCAACTGTAAAAAAAAAAAAGTGTCTCTGGTTGAGCTGTGCTGGGATGTATGAGATGGCCTCTGCCCTGCCAGGCTGGCTCAACTCCAGGGCTGGATGTGTACTGGATGGGACATCTGCTGGGCATCAAGAAATTCAAGGAGATAAGCATAGTTTGTGAAAGCCCAAGGATGGAAGGAGGGGGAGAATTAAGAATTTGCAAAGCAGCACTGCATCTTTCAGTGTTACAGCTTTTTCTTCTCTCTCAGCTCTGTTCTTCCTGTATTTGATAGAAGTAGGGTTACACTGTTCTGGTTTGGGTAGTGAGGAGGTGAAAAGGTTACTCTCAATTTTTAATGTGAGATATAAAATGTAAGCCACATGGGCAACCACGCAGTTGAAACAAACACCTGCAGCAGAGATACTATGGCTTGAAACACATCCATGCTGACCTGCAGGGCTTCTCGTGCGAGGGCATTCGTGTCTGGCACCTTGGTTCAAAAACAAACCAAATCTGAGAGCTGCCAGTGCCGGATGGTGCACCACAAGCATGTGATTTCAAAGCATAAACCTGATGCGAACTCATTCCACATCCAAATTTCCTTAGAATCCAAAACAAAACACCAAAGTGTGATGATGTGATGTAGATCTGGCAGGGTCTCTGCTGAGCTAGCTATTCACCGGGGTATCCTACCTCAGATCAGGTGCTGTTTCACCTGAAACTGGTGTGAAACCAGGTGCTGCAGCTGACAGAGATGCCTTCACCACCGCAGGCTCCTGGGCATTGCAGCCAGGCCTTGGGGAAAGCCCGGGGCTGAGAGGGCCCCGAACTTTAGTAAATGACTCTGGCTTAAAGAGCGTGATTTTCCTTTGAATGTGGTAACAGTGGTGTGTGAGGTGTGTTTTTAAATAGAGTATGTTTGCCTCGTGTCACTTTGGCAAAGAGTTCTTGTCTATGTACTCACTGACATCAAATTGTTTTATTTGCTGTCTCTCTCCCGTTAACGCAAATTTTATATTATGTGCTTACATGTATTAGGATCTTTTCTGTACAAAGGCTCAGGCATGGTTGCATTGGGAAGCAGGTGTGGCAGTGGCATTTGAGATGCTTTGCTGCTACGTGGGGTGGGAGAATGCCGGCAGCAAGCTGCGGAGTGGGGACAGAGCTGGTGCCAGTGGCGGCAGGGTGCCCCTGATGGGCAGGGTCGCTGCTGGGGGCTTTTGTAGCCTGTCTGGGGGAGGTCCTCAGTGCACCGCTCAGCGCTGCTGCACCAAGTTGAGTGGTGGTGGAAGCTTTGCTATAAATGAGATCTTGGAGGAACAGATGTAAAAGATGAGGCATTGCCTGCTTTTGGTCCCTGTGCAAGGCATCAAGTCAGGCAGCAGCCTGAGCTTCAGCTTCTGGAGACTGAAGCATCCAAAGGATGTCATCTTCTATGGTATTGAAATGCAGTGCTTGGAAGTGTCTTGCAACACCACAGTTTGTTAAATGCTGCAACTGGGGGGCACTGGGAAGAGCTGAGGTGACCCTGAGTGTGCGTTTGGGTAATGGAGCATAAATAGGATGCTTTATAAATGGTCTTTTTTTTTCTTCTCCTTCCCTTTCTGGGGCCAGTGTGTGTGTGTGTGTGTGTAAGTACTTGTTACTGAAACAAATGGATGCCACATCTGACAAACGATGACTTTTTTCTTTCTAGTCGCAAACGCTGCCTACGTTTTTACTCCACTTTTTTTTTTTGGTGACATCACAAAAGCTGATCTGACATGCCATGCACGTTTTCCCTGTTAAATTATGCCCTGGAAGTTTTGACCTCTAGCATTTCATAGTAGCTTGTAAATTATGTATGGAAATGTTCTGTATTGTTACCGCATGAACTCCACGGAGATGGGGTGTCAGAGTTGCTCGATTTGGTACCAAGCTTGGGAACCTTTCCCTGTTCCTCCCAAAACTCGAAGCATCACACTATTTTACACTCACTTATTGTATTGAAGATAACTTCTGTCTGTCCATGCAGAAAACCTGGAGTTGCTCTTAGCCAGATTAAAATAATGGATCACTTGAAAGAATATTGCCTAGTATTTATTGCTGCTCACCAGAGGATAATTTCAACAAGAATTTATCATATCTATTCAGCAGCAGACTAATAAATTCAGATCTGTTTAAACAAAGACTCGAGGAAGAACCTGCTAAATGCTTACGGTTATATTCATTGCAGGCATAAGCTACTCCATTTCACTCGATGTACTTGTACCTGCTTATGTCACCAATTAATTTGGCTCTTAATATCTTATTTTCAGCGCTTTACTTTCTTTCCTCTGGGTACTGCAAGTCATGTTCATCCCTGATGTAAGTCTATTGTAGATAATGGCATCTCTGATGCTTTCTGGCTTTGGATGGGTTTGATTTGTTGTTGTGGCAAAGTCTAGATAAAGAAAAACACTATTGCAGGAAAGAGTGATCTAATATGCTGAACCTGAATCCGGGAAGGTCTTGAATACAAATTCTCTGTGCTGTGTTTGTGGCTTTGATTAGTTCACCTGCTCTCTCTTTTTTTCCCTGGTTTAACACCAGGCTCAACGCTTGCCGTGTGAAAGGTTCTGCTATTTAGTATCTATGCAGTGTTTGTATATGGGAAGTGTGTGTAAATACATTAGTAGTTTGTTGGGAGATAATCTAAACATGAAAAAAACAGGAAGGAAATTGGTGGCCAAACGATGACTGGGAGCACACATGGAATGGGTGAGGGGTGCATGTTGATGTAATGTGAGCGTAAAGCTACATGGTCTTCTGGTGTGCCTTTCTCACCTTGAGTGGGCATCGCTTCAGAAAGCTAAATGGATGCTCTTAAAAACAAATGCTTTTAAAAATAAAAGCTTTCACTCAAACTGAAATTTCTTGCATGAAAGTTAAATTTGCAAAACTGTGTTCTCTGCGGGAATAGGAATGCTCTGAGTCTGTTGAGCATGTTATGTCTGGTGTTGCCCAGATTTTGCTCCATTATGGAGGTGTGTGTGGTGTGGGTGTCTCTGTGCATGTTCAGAACTGATGTATAGACAATGTTTTTCATTTATGCACATGCATACACACATTTTTCATGGAATTGAATGCGCTGTGACTTACTCTGTTTCACTTGTTGCCATCCCACCAACTCACCCTCCTTTCTTCGCATTTAATCATCTTTACAATTTGGCCACAGCAAACTCTCTGAAATAACATTCCCCACATACGTTAGGTGTGAAAACCAAACCTATCCACAGAGATCAAAGAGTTGGCTTTACAGAGCACAGGTTCCACAAACGGAAAGCCCAGCACATGGAACACGGTGGGTTTTGCAGGCTTTGTTCACAACCATTTTATAAATCTGTTCATCAGACCTAGCCATAGCAGCGAGAAGAGCAGCGCTGCCCAAGCTGAGAGTCCTGCTTCCCTTTCTGTGCTGGGCAGGGTTTAGCCAGCACTCATGCTCCACAGGAGAGCTTGTGGTTCATAAATGACCATGATACGTTGGAAAGCTCTGCCATGGTGAAAGTCTATAGTGTTTGGACCTGCAGAATATGAAGCATTAATAATGTTCAGGAGGAAAATGTGATTAATGGCAACCTTTTCTATGTAAAATAAAGCCAAGGAATACTGTGGGTATTAACCTAAAGGCCCACTAGCAGTTGTTGGCTTTCTAGGAAATGTTTGCATATGTTGGTGGTTTCTTTTCCATCACAAATGGATTTTTCTGTGTCCTGGGAGTGAATCACAATTTATTTTTTTTTCCACTCTGTTTTTAATTAAAAAGTAAAAGACAGGAAACCTTTTTAAACAAGTGGTGGTAAAGCTGAGCAAGCCATAGGAGATAAATAAACCTGCACGGATTAACTGAACCAAGCAATAGAAGTGACAGATACTTGTGCCTTCAGATCCTTGACAAAAATGTATTAATACGACTAATATGTTGGTTTCCTAATGTAATCTACTCTTGCATTGTAATCAGTTTTACATGGGCACTATGCTTTCTGAAGTCCAGAATAAAACAAAGCAACTGGTGTCTTGATCTTTGCCATTAGGAGTGGTATTAGAAGTGCAATGCTGATTGTAGCAAAGCTGCATATGGATTAGAATTATAGGCAAACAGGGACCAAGAGAGATCTGGGCATTTTTTTTATACTTTAACGTCTTCCAACATTTAAAACAGCTGGGCATGCTTGTCTGTGTGATCTTTAGGCTGCAAGCGGTTATGTGTCTGGTGACCTTCTGCAGGCAGCACTTACCTGGCAGCCTTGAAGTTGTCCATGCAGTTAGTATTCATCACGTACATGTTACAGGTTTTTAATTGCTTTTATGTCTGAATTGGTGACAGGGCTCTGTGATTTATCATACCTCCTATTTGCATGGCATTAATGCTGGAAGACTGGCATCAGAACTTGAAACGCTGTTGTGCTGGGGCTCGTGGATGTATATAGATGGTACAAGGTGGGGCTCCTAGCAGAAAACTGCTGTCATCTCCTGCATCTGTGGTTCTGCTTGGAAAAAAGAGAGGCAAGAGTCAATGTGCGGTGTTTAAAACTGGTGCTCTTTATTCTGGCTGCCATAATCCTGCAGGACCTCTCCATTAAAATAGCCAGAGGTGGTTTTAAATGGTGCTCTCCTGGGTCGTCAACAGGGAGTGAACCATACTACCAAGATCAGTTGTCTGGAAATACCCGCTGCCTCCGCCTGTGCTGCTGGCGGAGCGTCGGGTGTGTGATGGAAGAAGCTGGAGCTTCGCTGGCACTGCTGCAGCTCCTGCTCTGCCCAGGAAGCCCAAATATCCCTCTGCATGGCCTCGGGTGGGGTGGGATGGGAAAGGGAACTTCTTTGCTGTTCAGAATAAAATAGTGATGGAAACTGCAAAAATCTGAGTTTGTGACTATCGATTTGGGGTAACTGATTTATTGGAGTACGAGGGCAAAGAACAGAACTGGGTGCTCTGGCAAATTGCAGTTGTGCTGATCTGGCCTTGGAGCATCAGATGTTGTGTTCTCTCTCCTAAAAGCACAGGGGTGTCGAAGTCTGTATGTGGTTTTTTTACGGAATTGAGATAGCAAAGTGGCCTGCATGGTGTTTCTGTAGACATGTGTTGCTCACTAACCACATCTGAGCCTCACTGCAGGGTGGAGACTATTGGACTATGTGGATTTTGGCCCTTACTTCTTAGCATGGGACAAGGGAAGGTGGCACTGGGTGTGCAGCACTGTCCTTGGGTCTGGGGAGCCTCCTCTCTGCCAGCGACCAAAACCTGCTGTCAGGTTTGCGAGGGAGGTTTTAATGGCTGCGCAGCTGAGCGGCCAACTACCAGGAACAGTCTTAATGAGTGTTTATGATCCTTCCTGGTGCCTTCAGTGGTTTTGGTGCAATAAATGGACACCTTTTTAGTGCTGGTTTGAAAAGAGACAAACTATTTTTGTTAGATTGCTCCCCATTTGTGCCAAGTGTGCTGTGACCTCTGCCGGTCTCTGTGCATTAACAAACTTCTTAAAGGTTTTACGGACACTTTCCATTAGCCACGCTGTAGCTGTTGCCGTGAATATTTCATGTCAAGCGCAGTACTTTTTATTACTATTATTCTTTTTTTGGCTGCTCTGCTTCAAAAAAAGTGGATGTTCACCCTCTAGACCAGGCGGTGGCCAGCATGCCCTGCACACCCTACTTGCACCTTCCTCTTCACCCTCTCCCTTTTTTCAGCTGTAGCTATGAGAAAGTTTGCCCTAATGCCAGTGGCCTTGATACTTTTTTTTATTTCTGCCCCCTCCGCCCGCCCCAGCTTTTTATCTGCAGTTTGGCAAGGGCCTAAACGTCTCCTCCTCCTCCTCCTCCTCCTCCTGGCACTCCTCTGCAACCCCCAGGGAGTGGTGTCGTTTCCGATGAGATGTGCAGATGAGCTTCACTGGAGCACAGTGGCTGTCCGTGCTGCGCCTGGGTGCTGTGGAATGAATTCCTCATGCTTCATGGGCCTCTGGCCCCTCTTTACCTGCAGCAGAAATGGAGGAATGCCTGCAAGGCAGAGCCAGTTCTGAGGGCTCATGCAGATGTGCCATGTCTGGGGCACACCCTGAGCATTTTATTTCTTTGCTGTAGAAAACCCATTTTTCCAATTTGTAGCCCAAGTGCTCTTTGTTGGTAATATATTTGATAAATATTTTTTCCCTTGTCATTTTTTGGTGTCTGCGTTGCCTCCTGTCCCCTACTTGCGCACACTCACAGGTTGTGTTCCACCTTTTGCTTTTAAGGAAGACTCTGACTTCTTCCAGGAGGAAGAAGAAGGCATGCCCAGGATAACCAGCTGCATGGGGCAAAGGTGGTGATGGTTGAGCATTAGAATAAGTTTTGCTAAATTGTTTGTAGGCCTGCGTGGGTATGCTTGAATATGCCTTATCACTAATGCAGAGCAGGCCTGCCGTTGCTGTAGGGTAGGGATTTACATTCCCTGCTGGCCAGATGTTGTTGAAGGATAGATGATGGAACTTGTCCGAACTGCACGACATCTCTGTGTCAGAGCTGAAGACCGGACGTGGAGCTCCTCAGCGGCCATCCAACATGTGCTTTTCCCAGGTGTTGCCTTTGAATGGGGCTCGTGACCACTGGCAGGATGAGCTGCAGACCAGGGATTTCTGCTGGTGTTGCGCCCAGTCATGCCAAAAAGTCATCTGTTGGTTTCAGTTTTCCACGTCTGTGCTGACTGCTTCAGAAAGCTACTGCTGTGTCCTCCTCTGGAGGGAGGAGCAGTAATGATCTGTACAGCTTGCGGGAGACCTACTTGTTCTTATTTGGTGGCATTTCTACCTGAAAAACAAAACCATACCAAAACATACGTAAGCTCAATTGAAGTCAATGCCTGTTCTACCCGAAGTTACGAATGTTTCCTTTGCAGTGGCGGGATCATTGATCGTCTGTTCCCCTTTTAGTTTTCCCCAAATGGCTTCACTTTCAGGTTTTTAGTTGCTTCTAATACCACTCACGGAGTTTTTCCTGGTTTTAAGTTGCCATCAGCCATCAAGAAGAGTATGCCCCCAGAGTTAAAACTGTTTTAGGAGGGCTTTTTAGGCAGAACCTCTACAACTAATAAAGTGGAAACTTATCAATGCATTATTTGTGGTGAACACACAGCTCAGTTGTATCTTGTTGTGTTTGAGCTTAAGTGATTCGTAGACGGAGGTACCACCTCCCCTAAATCAGGCGGCTTCATTGTTGAGCATATGTGGTGCCTCGAGTGCGAGCAGCCTGTGACAGAGAGCCCTGGAAACAGAGCAAAGCTGTGTACTGCTACAGATGAAAAGCAAAACTGCCACCGTTGGTTTTGGCTCCTGGTGCATATTTCCTTTAATGCAAGTTTTGGGGGTGAAGCCCTTGAGTTCATTTTATGTGAACCGTGGTCACTGATTAATTGATTTCTGGCTGCGTGTGGGCTGCTGCTGGTTAATGTGTAGGTGGCCAAATCTGTCTGAAAACTTCCACGAGCTCTTTTTGCAGAAGCCGGTTCCCACCACTGTGGTGCTGTGCTGGTGTGCTTTAGGAGCCTGTCATGTGTTTGGGTTTTTGAGGTTTGAGAGAAAACAGACTGCACACTGTAACCAATGAGTACATGGAGTTATCTCAGCCGTGGTCCATGCTGGTGAGAACACAAGTAGGATGCTGCACCCATTGTCTGCAGAAGCCTTGTGCTGGTTGAAGGCATCTTCCTGGTGGGGATTGTATCAGCAGGTCTCTCTTTCTAATTGTTAATGTAGGTGTAATTTGGCCTCTGGTCAGCCAAGTTATAACCATATGTGCTGGGCTGGTTTGTATGTCAGCTGTTAGCGTTACGGTGGGATCGGGTGAGTGAAGAATATTTATCTGATGGTAGGAGGAAGATTTGGAGGCAAGAGGCTTTTCCTTCACCATCATTCCCGTGACTGGAGTAGCTGCGGTGCTTTGTTGTCCAATGCCTTCTGCAAACCCGCTTCCTTTGGTCCTTGTACTTCTGAGGCCAAGCTCAACCTGATCCATGGAGAGTCTGAAAACTCTTGCTTTGCAAATTGGTTCCCGAAGCCTGCGAATTGCAGTCATGGCATTACGGGTATTATAACTGCGGGGGCCTCATCTGCCCAGTGTCTCTCCCGGGCTGCTTTTCTGGGATGTGAAAATTGTTATTTTCAGTTCTGGATGCAGGTGTCAAGCGGTGGTTGGGGGTTGAGGGCAGAGGGCTGGGGCTTGAGAGGCCAAAGCTCGTCTTATCGCAGCCTCCCTGGGGTGATGCTGGATCATCATGGCAGCGAGACAGGTCTCTGCGAAACCTTCTTAAAATTTCACCATTTGCTCCACAAGTAGGTAATAGCTACGAGGCAGAAAATGCATTTGTTCTAACTCCCTGGGATCCAAATTAGCTCCTGTCTGTGCAAGACCTACCAGGCCAGTAGCTGCTCATTGCAGCAGCTGCAGACGGGTAGGAGTGAGGAAACGGGCTCCTGGCGTGCCCCCTGCACCTTTGGCTGGGGAGGGAGGGAGGGACAGTGTCCACAAGACGCTTTTGGAGGGAAGGGAAATGCTGCTGGTGTCCTGCAGGCATGGAGAAGCGCACAGAAGACGAAGGAGTGTAAGCTGTATTGTTGGTGAATATTTAATCATCGCTTCAGGTGTTTTTTTTTCTAGGAATAAGGAAGAAAATGTTTCTTGTGTGGAGAATTGTTAAGAAGTGTTAAGCGTTACTGGAAAGCAAGTGGTGGTTGTATCATAGAGCTAAAGCTTGCTGGCTTTCCCATGCAAAAAGCCTTTGTCTCCTTGCAGGAACGCCCCCATCACCCATGGTGTGCTTCTGTGCCAGATTAAACTGGTGTAACTCGTTTTATTGTTTTATTTCCTTTGGATTTAGGGAGTGAGAATCTGCGATTGATCTCTGTCTCCCTCGGTGCTGAGGAAGGGGTTGGAGCTGGGGTGTGGTTTTGCTGGAGGTGAGCCTGGCTGCCTCCTTGCCAGCACTGGGGTTTTAACCTGCAGTCTCTGAATTGGACATGCATAACAAAAATGTACTAACAAGCTCCTCTCTTTTTAATTGCCTTGATATGACATGCACTGGAAACAGTGAGGCTTCCCCACTTTTCCCTGTCCTATCCCTGACGGAAAAACATCTCCGACTGCTTCAACTTGGTTTTCCCTAAACGAAAGTTTACAAGCAACTGGGACACTTCCATCATTGCTCTAGCCTTTTATTCAAGATAATATTAAGAGACATCATAACATCACAGTGTCAGAGCAAACAAAGCACTGTGTAATTTTATCCCGTATTAATGCAGAGTGTCGCAGATGGTGCTATCATTAGACAGCAATCTATAAAAATGGCCCATGAGACAAAGCCCTGGCACAATTATTTATTCTTCAATTATTTATTCAGCCCTTTAGGATGTGTAATACTGACAGACAGCACAGAATGTACTGCCTACCAATTTGCAGATCTTGACTGACTCAGTCCTCTGTCATTGATGGAATAAAATATGTATGGGGGGAAGGGTGATGTAGCATGGCTTTGCTTTTTTTTTTTTTTTTTGTAGCTTGTTTTCCTGTTTACTACACGGCTTTAAGGCTGCCTCCTTTAAGCAACCCCCTCCACCCTGATGTTCATCTTTTTATTTCAGTTAATTGCAAGGAAGACTTAGTGCTCTCGACCTGAGGTTTTTAATCCCTTGTGTGTTTGGAGCCAGGGGTTGGTTCCCCTGCAGGGCTAACATCAGCTGGCCAGCCTTGCGGGGCAGACTAATTGGGCGGGCTCCTGCTCTCCTGCCAGCCCCATCAATCTGGGGAGCTCTGCTCTCCTCAACAATTGACAGTGCTGTGGATTCTGCATGGACCCCATGGGAAGCAGGATGGGACTTGCTGGTTTCCAGTCAGATTAATGGGCAAAGATGCAGGCTCGGTTAAGACTCTCCAGCCCAAGACATGGCATGCTCCTGACAGCTATTACTGTTGCAGTGGCATTGTCGGAGAGGAATTTATCACCTGCCAAATTTTTACTGTTGCTTTAACGTCAAAATGATGTCACTGCCATCAGAAGGAGCGCATCTGCCTCTGACTGTACCTCTGCCTCCCCTGTGGTAAGACAAATGTTTCTATGGTTGCCCAGTGAACCAGAACTGGGAACTGGTCTGGTTTAAAACTAAGGACTGGTTTAGGTTTAGGCTTTGCATGACTAGGAAACTGCTTAAGTGCCGTTGTCCAAAATGGCTCACATTCATCTGCAAAAATCCTCCTAAGTAGCTATATTATATTAACAGTAACTTTAATTCTGTAGGTTTTTAGAGTCCCAATAAAACGCAAATTTATCTGTCACCGGTGTCTCCTTTCTTTTTCCAGTGTGTGTTGGTTAGGTTCATCCCTTTGGCATCCATATTGTCAAAGCTCCTGCCCCTGTACTGAAGCACACCTGAAACTGCTGCCCCAAAGGTATCGTTCTGTATTGTTGGGTTGGTTTTTTTTAATAAAATCTATCTATAACATTCCTTTGGAAAGCCTCCTTTGCATTCCCCATGGCACTTCCCTTCATACCTGTGATAAAAATGAACAATGGCCCTTTCACTCAGAAACACAATTTCGGTTATTTATAGATTATATTAACTACATGTCTTTAAAACTGTAAAATCCAACCCTGCCCTTTTATTTGATGTTGAGTCATTCTGACAACTCCTTTGTATAAAGCTGGTAAATTTGGGGTGAGTGTAAGTAATCTCCCATTTTTCTAATTTATTGGTAAATCTATAACAAGTGCCTTGTTAACTGATAAGATAAAGTCTCTAATTAGATGAGTTTGTAATTTCTAAAGTGCCTGTTTAGAAAGCCAAGTTAGCAAGTTTTGTTTCTGATGAGATAGGATCTCTTGTTTATTCACTGACATTTAAGTCATTTCTTAAATTTGCAAAGAGCCTTGGTCTGGATTTTAAAAGTGGATGGAGAAAGTGCGGGTCTGGGCTGTACCGGACCCCTTCCCGGCTCTCGGGCCCAAGGGCAGCTGTAGCTGGCATTGCTTGACAGGACATTTAAGTCGTGTGGAAAGAAGCAGGTTTTGGTTCAGAGCTGCCACGCTGTCACCTGTTTAACCCGGGCAGCCTCCTCCAGCTCCCCGCTTCCACCCAGGTCCCCTTTTCTCTTTTCCAGCTGGCATGACCAAGAGTTCACCTGCTTCAGCACTTCCGAGACAGCAGGTCCTGGCGCAAGCTGTGTGTGCGTGGTGCCCGTGTGTGTGTGTGATTGGTGTGCCAGGCCCTGGGGACACACCGGAGCTGTAATTCCCAGTGCTGGGCATACGCTCTCTGCAGTGGGAGACGCAGCGAAGCCAGGGAGGGGAAGAGCCCTAGTGCTGCCTGTCACGCCTGCGCCCAGGTGAGCCATCCTGCAGAAAAGTGGCCTCACCTACTAGGGCTGTTTCACTATTTAACTCGATTTAAACCACCCGTCATTGTGTATTCGCTAGTCACACAAGCAGAAATGGGTGAAAACCTCACTCTTTATTGCTCTGGGTTTTTTTTTTTCCCCTGCCCTGTGGTATTTTTAGGTCAGAGAAGTCCCTCAAGGGGCTGGGACAGCAAGGGAGAGAGGGAAGGGCAGCAGCCAAAGCTGCCATCCGCATGGAGATTTTCCTCTTTCTGGGAAGTCACTTCCCAGTAAACTGCCTCAAAGCTTCCTATCCTCACTCTCCTATTTAAAGAGCAACTAAATTCAGTGAGGAGGCTGAAAGAGCTAAGACTCAGTTCCCCTTGTTCCGTTTTTGGCATCTCTCCCCCCCCCGAGGAGAGCTATACCGTGGCTAATCCCCAGGGTTGTCCTGCCACCCACCTTCCTGGGTTCAGGGTGGGAATGGGGGGGCGACGACGACCAAAGCTGAATCCTTGGGATGTGAGGCTGCTCTGAAATACCAATTGCTACGGTTAGCCAGGTCTGTTTGTCAGCACTATTCAGTGCTGCTTAATCCCCCTTTGTGTCCACTTTGGAACAACAGCTGGGATTTTGCAAGTTGGTTCATGCCGTGGGAGAGCGAAGGTGAAACCGCACTTGGGAAGGCACAGGGTGTGGGGGTGTGTGCACACATGTGCTTCATTTTCATGAGGTGTTCATAAAATGTTAAGAAGAATATATCCGAGTGATGTTAGCAGCTTGACTTAAGCAAAGAAATTTGTGGCGAAGCCTGAAAGATCTCTGCTGAGACGCAGGCTTTAACCCAGGCAGTTGTGCCAAAAGATCCAGAAAAGGCTTAATGGCAGGAGATAATGCTGCTGTGTCAGCACACATTTTCACCCCTAGCTGTGAATTTCCTGGCTTTTGTGTACTTGAGTTAAACCCTGATGTTAGTAGCCCATCACCCCCTCCAAATCAGTACCCTCAAACAAAGAGAGAATCAAATCCCAGCAGTTTGCTGCTTAGTGGTAGAGACTGGTGGGTAATAATGTGTTTGGAAGCATGAACCTGATGAACACGGAGAGTGTTGTTACAGCCTGCAAGCGACCTCTTAAATTTGTAGTAGTTTGGGTCAGTATGGACATTTCTGTCCAGACGTTCCCAGAAAAATACATTTAGTTTGTGGATCAATAGCTAGAGCTAATGAGTCCTTGGGACGCGCAGGTGCAATCACCGGTAATCTTTGTGCTGTTGCTAATAGCAAAACATATGTGCATGCTAATAAAAAAATCTTTCTTAAACAGTTGTCTGGTTATGCTTCTTTTAATGAATGCAGGCCGCAACCAAACATTTTTATATTCATGATGACTGTATAATCTAATTACTGTCGCAATTTACCTATTGCTTTATTTCGCTGTTTAGTCCTTGTACCCTGCAAGTTTCTAGGCAGGAGCATGTGCTGCAGTAATCCCTGTTACATCCTAGGCGCTGGAAATGCCACATGAGCTCTCAGAGCGTGGTAACAGTGGCACCTGGGGCATTCGCATGCTAAGGGACTCGATCATTCTGACAGCATCAAAACAGGGAAACAGATAGTGGAAAGAATAACAAAGACACCTAGCAACACTTCAGCGACAGCGGGATTTGGTTTTGAGGCTCTGATTCTGTGCTGGAATCCATTAGATCTGATCCCCAGGTGTCCTGCTCCCTCAATCTCCTGTAACAAGAAACAGTCAAGAGAAAGGGAAATCTCTCTTGAACTTGAAGATGTAACTGGTGTGCGAGTGAATCTATCTAATCCAGCAAAGTGGAGGCAGAGGAAAGGGGTTATCTTCTGCCCCAACGAAGCCCTTCTCAGTGTCTACAAGTGAGGAAACATGCAAAAGTATGATGTTCTTGGTAATCCATCCTGTGTGCATGCCTTGAGGTAGCCCTGGGACAGCTGTGCATTGAGTGTGGCGTATTCACACTGTCTGCAGCCCATCAGAGCTCAGCTATCCTGCCAGCCCCTTCCCAGAGCACTGAGAGGGGGGTGCAGGACTAGTGTGTCTGAGGGACTGATGCCAGGCAGGGGATGATGCCGGTTATATCCCTACCAGTCATACCCCAAGTTGGTATTTACTGTGACCAGTGTTAAGGCTTAGCATGGTTGGAATTATGGCCTTTTGAGTATTAGTTCTGCAGACTAAATAAACTGGACACATGAAATATGGATGTGTTTTGTTCAAGGTGGGTTGTCTGGATTTGTGTGATAGTTGCTGGAGAGAAAAGTGCACTCCAGAGTGCAAGTCTTTTCGTCCTGATGTGGCATTAAAAAATAGGTCAGATGACTCAGGCCCTAAAGCTTGACCATGACCTCTGCAGAGAGACTAGGTGACTGCTAGCTCAGGTTGTAGTTACTTGTACCTGGATTAGATGAATATGGGTTTGGGTTTGTGCTTAAACCCAGCCTAAGCAGAGGTGGTGCTTTCATGGCAGAACAAATATTTCTATTTCCAATACCTGTGGAAAAGCTACATGCTGAATTTATCTGGAAAATGAACAGCTTTCCCCATTGCTTTTTTTGGATGTTGTACAGGGACAAAGTTCAGAGGTGCCATTCTGTGTTCTTTTGGCATCAGAAATTTCCCCCAGTGTTTTTGCCTTTGTCCTACCCTCGCAGGCAGGCAAGCATACCCATTGGCATGTAGAACTGATCCCCTGTTTCCCATCTCCCTTAGAATTTTCCTGGTGCCCTTGGTTTTGTGGCAGATGGTCTATAGGAATAAGAGTGGGGCCATCAATCTGTTGTAAGTCACAGGTTCTGTGAGCATGTTGATTTGCAGAGCTGATCTCTAAAAATTGCTGATCACTGTGGTTGTGTACTGCGTACTGTTACGAGCGGTGCTTGTGGTCCACAGTGAGGAGTACAGTACAGGACCTATGAAATTACAGCTTATGAAATGAGTCTGCCTTTTTTTAGTAGGGTTTGAATGCTGTGTGGAAGATCTATGCTACGGTAACTGGAGATAGGAGGAGGAAATCTTTTCATAAGCCAGGTCTTCTTTTAATCTCGTTTGCCCCCAATATCCAGATTGCTGAGCAGAGCCTTTGGTCCCACTTCCCTCCTCTATCTTCCCAAGAAGAGGAAAGAATTTCGCTTTGTGCTGTTGTACATGGGTTCAGGTACCACCAAAGTGTGCACCAGAGTTAGTTAGGATAACTATAATGTGACTGCCCTGCTTTAATACTGAAAGTGCTTATTAAAAGCCCCTTTTCTGTGCAAGGCAGTGCCTATGAGCTTTTGCATACATACCTGACTTTGTAAGCTGATATTTTACGGGTGTCCATGTGCTCCTCATAGAGATGCGCAGTTTGGAGAGGGACTGATGGGCTGACCCAGCTGTTCAGAGGCTGCTGCAGCTGCATGCAGGGTTTTGGAAAACTTTGGCAGCTTTTTACCTGAGGAGTTCAAAAGTCCATAAACTCCCAACACTGTCAAGTGGGAAGAAGGAAATGAAGCATTTTTATCCCCCTTTTTTTTTGTGAACTGATACAAACACAGATCTCCTCTTTCACCTTTCAGACAGAAATGAGTTAAAATGTAAATGCATAGTTAGTGCTGTCACTGAATCAAACAATCACCATCTATTTATTTTTTCCAGTGGGCCTCTAACTTCTGAATCTTATAGACAGTATAGATATTGCACATGACTGCCATGTAAACGTGCAGATTGTGTTTTCAGTAAAACCAGAATACACAAAATTCAAAAGTGGGGTTTATTCCACATTATTCTACTTATGCCAGTTTACTATGAAAACAGAATTTGGCTGTCTTTCTTTCACTTTTTAAAGAAGTGCAATATCTGTTACCCTTTTCCTTCACCTCTCTAGCACTTCAAATATTACAAATAGATAGAACAGCTAAAATAAGGGGGAGGTTTTATCAAGTGATTGGTTGGCAAGCAAGGTTTCTTTTTTACAGAAGAAGAGAAGCAGACAAATTGGGTGAAACTCTTGTCTTTGAGGATTTTACTACAGAGTGGTGGTTTTCACTGTTGGTTTCTGTAGTGTGTCGCTCATTATTCTTCTCGAGGCAGTGGTGAACACTGATTTTGCTGATTGCTCTGGGCCATGGCTGATAGACTGCCCGGGAGCCAGCTCCAAACTACACAGAGCAGGGATTGCGAAATCTAAATATATAAGTAAATAACAATAATTAAAACCCCCCAAAACAGGGCAGCTTAAAGAGGAATCTTAAAGCTTAGAAAATCAGGACAGCTTAAAGAAAAAAATCTTTAAGAGGGCATGGGAAGAGGCAGTTATTAGCATGCTCTTTTCTATGTTTCTTCTCTGCAAGGTTCCTTTGGATTCTGAAACCTGATGAAAAGGATGAACATGGGAACCTTATCGTGGTCCCCAGTGCAGCCCTCCTGCATTGGGCTACAGATTTTAGAAAGTATCTTGCTGACAGACCCAGAGAAAATTGTAGCTTCTTGTGGCTGTATAGGCTGCTTGGAAAACAATGCCGTTTAATGGGAATAATATTGCAGAGCCTTAAGGATGAACTGTGGTGTGTTGTTCAGTAGCCAAGTCTTGTCAGACAGATACAGGTCTTCATTTTGGAGAGCAATGCTTCTGGGCCATGCAGAGAAACATCCAATAAAGGTTTTAATCTGTGGGAAGCTGGATTTCCCCCGTGTTGTGTGAGACCTAGATGTCACTTAAATCCCATGTATCTGCCAAATTACTTCATAGGTGGATCAAAGTAGCATCTTGGCTTTGCGGTGACCCCCTGTGCTAGGGAGGGTTTGCTCCCTGGAAACATCACAAAGAAAACCTGAGGGAGCAGAAATGTTAAGGGTCTTCATTTCAATTGATCAGTCACTTGTCTTTCAGTAGCATCTTTTTTCCAGGTCTCTGCCATAGATCAGGTAAAAAAAAAAAAATAAAAAAAAAATCAGTTTTCAGCTGGTGTCTCACAGGCTGGTCCCATGTAGAGCCTGTGTGTGTAGGAATCATGGAGTCATAGAATACCAGGTTGGAAGGGACCTCAAGGATCATCTGGTCCAACCTTTCTTGGCAAAAGCATGGTCTGCTCAAGCTAGCCCAGCACCGTGTCCAGCTGGAATCTTCCAGGTGTCCCATGGTGGGGAATCTACCACTTCCCTGCGGAGATTATTCCAACGGCTGATTGTTCTCATTCTGAAAAATTTCCCTCTTGTATTCAATCAGAACCTTCCCAGGAGTAACTTGTACCCATTACTCTCCATCTTTTCTGTGTGACAGGAGCTAAACCCCCTTGGGCAGGATGGCCCAAAGTAGCTGGGGGGCAGCGGGGTGACGCGAGGTGTGAGCAGTTGGGTATGGAGCCGGGGTTTGCTCAGCAAGCATGGCGTGGAGCCTGCAGCTGGCCGCACGCACAGACCTCTGCTGCGGACAGGACGGCTCTGCCAGGGACGGGAGTGCTTTGCCGCGGACGGGACGGCTCTGCCAGGGACGGGAGTGCTCTGCCGGGGACGGGATGGCTCTCCCGAGCCTGGGTGGCATAGCTGGCACGTGGGCACGTCGCAGCAACCCCGGGCATGTGTCTCCTCTTGGCTCTCCGTTGGGGAAGCAGGCTCAAGGTGCCCATCTGCTTGAAAAGGGTCTGCAGAAGTGATTTGAAACCAGCTGCAGGAGTTTCATTTTGGGGAAAGTTTGGGTGTGGGAGAGGAGAGGGCTGTGAACAGGGGAGTGGGGTGAGAGAGGGAGGCAGGCCAGCGTGTCTGTGTCATCCCTGTTTGGAATGGGGTGGGCTACGAGCAGTGCGACGCTTGCGGGAGGATTAGAGCAATAAGGGCTTCAGTATCTCTGAAATGAGAAAAGAAGGAGTCTGGTGTATTGTGGTCACGTTCCTGAATGAAACTATTTTACAGTGGTTCTGCTAAAAGGTTTTAGCACCAGAGAGAAAATAGGAATGTTTCAATTCTCTTTACAAGTACGGTCTATTTGCATTAATTCTTTTGTGTTACACTGAAAGGAATGTCCTGGCAAAATGTCATTTTAAAGGATTATTTTAGAGTTTAAATGTGTCTTGCCAATCCCTTCTTTCTTTTCTTCACCTCCAAGAAGAGCAGGGTAATGTATGCTGAAATAAATTTTGGCTTCCTAGCTATTTAGGGGCATATGAGTAAAAATTAATTCAAAAGAACTTAAGCTTACAGAATGGAAAACATTTGCTCCTGCAGTTCATTGCAACTGATGAAATTTTTTATATTTACTTTTCCACTTTTCAGTTTTGGTTTGAGGTGCTAGGACTCAGGTTTACAGCCTGAAAAAGGTAGAAGCTTGGCTTGGATGGTCATGTTTTATTTTTCAGACTTGTCCAGGTCTCATGTCTCTCCTTGTCTACAACCCTTGTGAGGTTGTTTTTATTGAGATTTTGATGTATGTAAATTGTGCAAAAGTGATGAATTGAAAGTGAATAATAATTTAGCACTTGATTTTGAGTAGCACTCTTGACATAGTGAAATTAGACTTTTATCACATTCTATTTTTAATATAATTTTAAAAAAGAAAGGAAGATAATTGACTGTTTCTTACTGAATTTTATAAATGGCTTTGTAACTGTTAGTGGTTCCAAAAAGAAATAAACTTGAGTGAGGCATAACAGGATCTGCTCTATGACTTTTGGCAGAAGATAAGCAATACTGCAAGATGTACTTTTCACAGATGCTGCAGTCTGAACAAAACTTTGCCATAGGCCATTCCTAATTCCTCATCTGCTTGTGACCATACTGTATTCATGTTGTAATTGCTTATGAAGAGGCGAACAGTCAAGAATATTAATATTTTCTACTGTGAACTTAGCAGGTAAGCTCGGTGGTCATGGAACACCACCTTACCTGCTCTGTAAACCTAAAGCTATAGTTTAGGAGCTGTATATTCAGAGTCAGCTGGGTTTTCATTTTCTCCTTTTACCTCTGCTGGTTTTGCAGAGTTGATTGTTGGTTTTCCACTGCCCTCTTTTGCTGTATTTGGTAACCAAGTATTGAAGACATGCTTGTGTAGCACATTTGATTCTTAAATTTTGAATCTTTTTTCTTTATTGATGTTCACCTCTGAATAACTTTTGACCTTACAGTGGAGATGCAAGGGCCAGCCACAGTTCTGATGAGAGAAGCGATAGCAGAGAACCCTTGCACTAATAAGGTCACAGGGTCCTTCAGACAGAGGTGAAGCTCACCCTACAAAAAAGGTCCCTTTGTGGGTAAGCGTTAAGTGTGCTGTTCTCAGACAAACAGAACGTATACTCTGCTCTGTGTATCTGTGTTCATCAAAAGTTTTCCTTGTCGGAAACTACCTGAGATTTTACATCTGGTCCTGTCATACAGGTAAGGTGTCTCATGCAGCGTGGCCAGGCCTTTGCATTGCCAAACTAGATGACTCTGGGACTTTAAGCCAGTTGACAAAACAGTTATTGTGGATATTTTCTAAAAAAAAAAAAAAAAAAAAAAAAAGTGTTTTCTTCTGATATAATGTATCATAATTTGCTCACCAAAATAAGGACATCAGCACAAATACAAAGATGCACTCTTTACTGGCAGAGACATGGGGCTATTGACTGATGTCTAGGAGATAGTATGCTGTCCATTTTACTTGCCATATTTTGGAAATATTTCCTTAGTGTGAGGAAAAAGAGTAAAAGTGTAGCTCGGAAAGCCTGAAAACCACCCCAACATGCTGCTGGTCTAGGAGCCACCTTGCCCAAGCACAAAGCCAAGATTTCTCAGCTACTGGGTCAGGTCTGTACAGAGTGGTGATGGGATCCATAAATCAAGTTTGTTCAGTAACATGGTTGTTGAACTCCATTTGCCTTTCATTCTGCATTTATCAGAAAGAGCCATATAGAACTGAGTAAACAAAAAAGAATTCCTTAATTTTAGGAGCTATTATTCTCAAAAAACAAAAAAAGGCACTGCAAAGGAAACTGCAAAAACCATTTTTGTTTCCAAGGGAAACAGTAGTGAGAATGAGTTACGTCATTGGGGGGAAAAAACCACACAGAAAATCTTCGTTAGCAAGGACGTGGAAACAGAGTTTATCTTTTTGGGCAGCTTTGCCTAACAGATAAGGCCCTGGACTGGAAGCGGGTTCAAATCCCAGCTCTGCTGGAGAATTTTTGTCAACTTAGACCTGTCAGTTTGTGCCATTGTAATTTCTTTTTACACAGAGAAGATAATACAGTCTGTCCTCTGAGAACTGTTCAGAGTAAAGATGAGGTGCTTGCGTGCCCCGCTGGTATGGTACAGTGCTAGTACCCACCTATGCAGATACTCAGGATCTGGGGTTGCAGTTGTGCATGACAGGTTGTCCTGCTCGCTTTCATGTCCTGGCTGAGATAACCACTTTGTTTTTCTTAAGGAGAAAAAACTCTCCCTTAAGGCAGCTGTTGTTACCAATCAGTGTCAATGCTTTCAGACGCCTGTACAGTGTAAAAGACCTCCCCTTCTCACCCCCAGCTTCAGAGGAACCAAGCGACTATTTTGGTCATTTCAGTATGTTTGAGCCAAGGCCCAGGTGCTAATTTATAAGCCTTGTAGTAGACTTTTGGAGCATTATCCCAGCTTTTCGGGTGGCGAATGAAGCATGAGGAGGTGGACTGGCATGCTCAGGATGATACAGCCATGTGCATATCCAGTTACAACCCCGAACCCACTCTTTGGTATTCCTTACTCTGTCTGAGCGTGAGGTTTAATGTATTTCACACTACCAAACCCAACCCATAAGGGCTGGGTCAGCATTAGAATAAGTGTTTTCAAAGAGCTGGAGAATTAGAAGAGGTACTGAGGCTTTACTTTCTGAATCAGGTGTCTTCAAGACCACTGAGAACAAAATCCTATGTGCTGTGTGTTACAAAACCTAGACTTGCTAACCCAGTGCTGAACCAAACCCAAAGGGATGACTAGCATCCTTGCTTGTACTTCAGTTTTCAATACAATGCTGCAGTCTTTGTTTCCTCTTTTTCTGTTATGCAGTGTTTTCTGTATAGCAGAACAGCTACGGTGTTAAGACACAGCAGTGGCAGGTATCTGCATGCTGACAGTGTCATGGGTACAAGTCCTTGAAGTCCATGGCAATGTTGGGAGATGCAGCGGAGAACATGTTTACAATGGGCCAAGCACAAACCGGTGGGCCAGACTTGTTACCACAAGTGTAAACTGTGGGAGGATAGAAACAATTGAATGAGAGTGTCTAAGCTTTCTTGAAGCCGATTTAAATTCAGCATCTAATGAATTTTCACAAGGAGTGAGCCCGAAGAAATGTAACGCCTCAAAGCCTTCAAAACCTTAAAACGAAGGTGTCTTTACAACTCACATTTCAGTATCCCACAGGGGAAAACCAGATTTCGTATGTCTTAGAGCACTACAGTAATGTAAAAGTTAACTGAGAAACCCAGCACTGCTTCCCTACCTCCTCAGTCTTCCAGGCCTATTTTAAATCTCCTAAAAGAGCAGAGAAGTATAAGCAATCTATTGGGAAGAAAAACCCCAAACCAAACAACCAAACAATTGTTAGAAAAATAAACCTCCTTTCCAGATATCCTTAAGGTGGTCATTAGGTCCACCGGTGTTTTTAGCATCAGAAGCACCTGACACAGGGTTACCCCTGACCCTACAGCCCCCCATTCACTCATGCGTATCTGCTTAACAGGCTGGAAACCTTTAAAGGGTGCCCAGGTTCCTCCTGGAGTTTTCGCTGTTGATAAATCAAAGTCAAGCAGAGGCTTTGTGAACCTTCTGTTTAAGCATCTTTTAATTTTTGAGTGGTGATGCTAGATGGTTGATAGTTTTTGCCGATTTTTTTTTTTTAAGTGTAATCGTTGTTTGATTAGTTTCTTCATGAGAGAAGTAGGTGAAATCTGCCTGTTCTGAAGAGAAGAGGGAAAATATCGTGGTTTCATCTGCCAGTGAAAACCAACGAAAGTGGATGCAGGTCCCTTTAAGAGCCTGCTAACTCCTTGGTTAACCAGCACAGTCCCAAACAAAACCTGGCCACAACCTGTGTTTATATTGGCCACGGCTTTTGGTATCATCAGAGTATAGGAAAAAAGTATTTCATATTGACCCTCGTGCAAAACTAGTGGTTAAGTTGCAGGCGACTTCAAAATGCAGTTACTCCCTGCATAAAAAATGTACAGCGGAAAATAGCAGCTTAACCATGTGGAGAAATAAAGCGAGAAGAGAGAGTATATTTTCAGTAGCAATTTAGTGCATGATTGATCTTAGTGATAGCAGTAGTGTAGTGTTCATAGCTGAGTAAGCCCACCAGCAACAACTTGCTTGTAATGTGTGTGTTGGAAAAACGCAAAGAAAATTAAGTTTTAAGTAAAATTTACATTTGTATTAGAAAATCAACATGTTAAAGTTTAGCATGCTTAACGTTTTATGAGAGCTAATTCCCTTTCCAAAATTGCTCTGTTTATGTGTTTGTTTTGTCGTTTCCTCTGACTCTCTGTGTCTGTTTGTCTTGATATCTCTAGTATATTGGTTGTTTTTTTTTAAGATTATTACCTGAAAGGCAAACCCAACGATTTCAGATGGCATTAACTTTGCCCCTGTGTGTTCATCTTTTTATTAAATTCCCTATAATGCTTCCTCCCTTCCCACCAACCTCTCTCATAAGACAGCTTAGAAAAGCACGCATCATTTTTACCTGGGAGTGTCCCAGAGCAGTTGTCGCCTGCATGGGTTATGTGGACAAGAAACCATTCAGAGGGGCAAAGGCAAAGCATGGAGTGGCGTGGAAGACTGGTCACACCTACAAAGACGTGGTGCCTCTGCAGTGGGGACAGCTCTGAAGGGAAGCGTTGGTTTAAAGGGCTGCAGCCACACGATGTCGGTGGGATACCTGGGGCATGGGTTTGCTCTAGTCTTGCTTTGTGGTTGAGTTCTGACTTGGGTGTTTGCAAGCGCAAGCTCATTCTCCCTGGTGATGTGAAGGGAAGCTTTTAAGCTGAAGTCTTTTACGCTGTGGAAATTTGAATATGAAAGTTGTCAAAACCATGTAGCAGTGGGTAAGAGAGATTTCCCTTCTTGCCTTGACTTCTCTTTTACAGTAACTGCACTTTCACATAATGCTTCTGAACAGCCACAGTAAGCGTAAGGACATCATTCAGAAAGGCTCTGGCAGAGGTGGGCAGCCTCAATGGATGCCTTCTGTTTTTCAGCTCTCCCTTGAGTGCTCCCCTTTGTAATGAGGGTGCTCAGATTAACAGGCATCCTTGAGCATTGTAAAATCAGCATCTTTATATTGGTTTATCCTTTTCAGTGCACAGCTTTTTGGCCATCCAAACCAAAGCAGCAGCCCTTACCTTCCTTCCCATCCCCTGCAAAGAGGAAATTTGGGAACAGTTCCGAGTCCCACACAGAGGCAGCAATGATCCACTGTCACGGCCACCAGTGACCCTTTCCCTCTAGCTCCTTGCATTGCTCTGACAGTTCTGTTCACCTTATCTACAGACCTTCAGAAGTCAGGCTATTGAGCTGAATTTCTAGCTGTTGGCACCTGTGTTCACAAACCTTAATGCGATCTGGCAGGTTAATGTCTGCAAAATCTGGCTTCTCTTGTGGTTTATCATTGGTTCTGTCTGGCTGAAGGCATGCTGGAGGTTAGAATTTCCTCCCTCGTTTGGCTTTTGTGTGCCACTGAGACTTCGTGCATCTTGTTGCAGCCTTTTAAGATGCTACTGCTGTCAGCTGTTTATAGCTCTGCTGGAAGATTGGCTTGTAGTAGAGCTGGTGAACCCCTTGTGTGCACCTGGATGTCAGCTGAGCTTCTGGGTTATTGCCCTAAATATTAGCGTAACCTGACAGTGAAAATAGGTTTGCCCACAAATCCAGACAGTAGGATGGAGAGGCTAAGGCATAGCACGCCCTCCTTTCTGCTGGGAGTGCTCACGTGTTCAGGCATGGAGTTTGGCTCAGCTCTGAAGCTCCTAGAAAAAGAGGTCCAGCTGCCTTGTAGGTCTTCATGGGGTCAGAAGTAAGATGGAGCAAGCTGCAGCCTTTCTGAGCAGCTCAGGTGATCGGACTGAGCTCTTCCTAAGCAATGTGATGGGTGGGTATGGACTTGATCTGCAGCTGGAGTGTGGCAGGCAGCAAGGACAGAAAGTGTTTGGGTCACTGGATGGAAGACATGCTTGAGCCTGATCCTTATTTGTAGCTACAAAAAATTCAAAGGCTAAAATAATAATGACAATATCTTGAAGCACAGAATGGACCCAGTGTTATCTAGATCCAGACAGCCTTAACTTTGAAGCAACCTTCTGTATTTTCCCTGTTTGGTTATATCCAGATATTGTTTATCTTACTAAACTTTAGTTTTGATCTGATTTATGCCAGGGCTGGTTTTGGGTTTGTTTTTTTTGAGTGCCTACAGTAGTTGTGCTGGGATCTCTAGATTAATAACACTGCTTCAGTATTTGCATAAGGGCCTTATATATTTCAGTTCCACTTGGGAGGACATGGATATCTAGCTTTTGAGCATGTATTAAAATATCATTGTGGGTCATAAATTGTTGTTGTAGGCTGTTCGCATAGTGCCTTAAGATTTGCATGCCCTAGATTGATGAATAAAATGAGTGATTATATTCTGAGTAAATTCAGGCACTCTGTCTTACTGCTGTTCCTTTGCAGAAGAGGAGACCTGATGTTGCATGTTGGATTTTACATGCACGGTGTGTGCGGCTAATCTTGTTTCATAATACTTTAGAGCCATTTATTGTGAGATGTCACCTTGAGGACTGGAAACAACAGGTTGTTTCAGCTTTATTTGGCCCAGTGGCAGTAGTTCTTCAAGACAGCACTCAACTTGAAAGTCCATGGTTTGCACTATGGGCTTTAGGCTGTGCTCAGTTCTTTCGGTGTTATTTCCTCTTCCTTTTACTCATACATGACTGCCACATAATTTTTGCTCTGTGAAGAAGAAAGTGAATTACTCGCTTTGGGAGGTGTCTTTCTGTGCTTAAAGAAGTGGCTTTCAGTGTTTCTGTTTCCTGCTACTACACTTCTATCACTAGATAGCTCCTGTTTTGCTTATACAGTCTGTGTTCAGATGTGCCAAACAGCGCAGGGGTGAGCTGTACAGAATGTTATAGAACATGCCCATATGTGCCTGTTCTGGTGCATAAAGTAGTCTTAAGGCTGTTGCATCTGACCGACAGACCTGGGTGAGTGTTGGTTGTGTGCCACTGGCACATCACAAAAGTAGGCTGCCCTGGTGTGTGCTCCTTCCATCAGTAATGTCTTTCAGTATCTGTATACAACACCTGCTGAGATCTGTACATGAAAGTGCATAGCATCTCTGAGATGTATAAAGTACCTGCTATTAAAGAGAGTTTGTATTGCTCTGAATTAGTCTTCTGAAACATGAACACCTTGTCCAGGATGGGCAATCAGGGTCCTGTTCTAGGCAGTGAAAAGTGAGGGCAGTGCCAGGGGCTGGTTGTGCTCAGGTTGGTGGTATCCACATGGTTTACACCCATGTCACTGTGGCCATGGACAGATGGAATGAACTGGCTTTTGGGGAAACACATCCCTTTCTCTTGACTCAGCCTGTATAGCTGACCTACAGTGCCTGGCTTTCAGATAAAAAGGAGACCCATCCTAAACCTCTCATTCCATCAGTGGATGCCTAATAAAGTTCCAGAACTTTAATTAACAAATTTCTCTCTCATCACATTATTTTCATGTATAAGCTGTGGATATTGTGGTTGTTACTGTGTTTTATTTTGAGGCAGTTTTAAGTACCATTCCTCTTGCCCAGCCTAGTTGTGTCTACATGTGGTTGCCCTGTTCAGCAGAGCTTTTCTTAGAGAAGCACATCTAGAACGTGTGGAGCTTCTCAGAAAACAAACAGAAGGAGATTCCTGAAACGTCTGTTGTGAAGGGGAGGAGAAGCATTTTCTGTGAAGAACGTAGCAGAAATTAATGGACCCAAAGCAAATTACAATCTGAAATGTGCAGCTTTTGGGAGGTTTCAAAAGGCCAAAGGAGATCATGGAAAACAAATCATTCTGCTAATGTAGGACACAGCTTAGCCCATGAAAGTTATTAGTTTTTGGAAACTTCTTGTAATCATGTCAGACTCCTTACTAAACCATCTGGACCTTTTTTCATTTCTTGGCTTGGTTAGTATGTGTAGCCTCTTTTATTTGGAGTGAAAAGCATGGGGGCTGAAAGAAAAGGCTTATTCCAGAGAAGGCAAAGGAGACCTTTTCCAAAGATCAGTTTCACGAAGAAATCGTGTGAGACAGTTTTGCCCCGCTTTGGGAAATTGCAGAATCTCAAGGAGCTGATGGAGCAGGTAGCAAAGAAGCCAGAAACAGTCATGCTAAATCAGATGCAGGTGCAAGGAGATAGCTGAACTTTGCCCAGATAATAATTTCTATGAGTCATGTGTATGTGTCTGCCTCCTAGCAGCCCGAACAAAAGAACTTTTAAAACTCTATTATCTAATTAAGATAACAAGGCATTTGAGGAAGGATCTTTCCCATCTGGATTATTTTATTGGATCAGCTAAATTGTATGACTTTGTTAGCTGTAGTCAGCCTCGATTGAAGGCTACAGCTGGTGGAAGAAGATGGAAGAGGTGGCCTGGCGTGAGCTCCAAATTGCGAAATTCAGAACCAGATCTCTTGCACCTCTGAAATTACATGAGTCTTGGCACACATCTGATCAAGGTGTTTTGCTTATTTGAAAGCGTGTCTGTCTTTTTTCCTCTAGTGTTGTTGACTTGTTTGAGATTGATCTCACTTTGGAGTGGCTGGGCTGTCTTCTGCAGCTGTCAAATGTCAGGTGAAACCATTGTGTCTTGAGCTTATATGGATCAAACGCATGTATGTATGTGAGTGTACGTGTTCTTCATTTTCTCCTGAGGAGAAGTCAAATTCCATGTCACATGGCATGGAGTGGGGAAGAGGTGATGCTTGGGGATGAGAGGCAGCGGGTATCAATATATATTGACAAATGCATTTGATGTACCTGTCAGTCTTCTCCCGGAGATAGAGGGCAGCTGTCTGCTGCTGACTTGAGAGGTGTTTATGAGCAAATAAATCTTTGTCGTCTTTCCATCTGCTAATGTGGATGTGCTAAATCGGTGGAAAGAAGTAGGAGGAAGGCGCGGGAGCCTACCTGCCACTGACAGTGTCTCACCCAGATCCTTTCCTCTTCAAAAAGCTGCCATCAGAACCGTTTTCATTACCACCCCTAAAACGTTGTTAAAGTCCCCAGAAAGGGAATAGTTGTATTTCTAGACACTAAGTCGAAGTATGGTCTGTGTAGAATATTTTTGAAGGAATAAACCTAGTATGGTCCTAGACACTGATGGAAAGGCAGACACACTTGCCGAGGAGACTTTTCCCTTGTTTGTCCTGTGGTTTGTGGTCTGCTAATTAGGTCAGTTGGTTTATTTGAACTACAGAAATTTGTTAAAGTGCATACTTATGAAAGAAGGCATGGCCATCTCCCTGCAACAAGATGGCAGTTCTGAGTCAAGTATTGTTCTTTCCTGATTCCTGATTGTATTTTTACAAGGCGATGTGATGCATGCCAGTTCCCTTTGTAGAAACTTGTGTTACTTTTGATGAATGCCAGAAGTCAGGTGGAGAAAATTGGAAATTAAAAGATTCACAAGCTTGCAAGTGTTTGTGAATGGAATGCGGATCATTGCTTTCAGTCAG
Organism: Falco peregrinus; assembly: GCF_023634155.1. Lineage (NCBI taxonomy): Eukaryota > Metazoa > Chordata > Aves > Falconiformes > Falconidae > Falco > Falco peregrinus. The sequence continues at coordinate 21,315,911 of NC_073723.1, forward strand.
AGAGAGGCTGGATATTTAATTTATAAGAGATGATTCCAATTAGAATGCTTATTGTTTTGCTTTTCCTTTTATATTAGAAAATGCAGAGCCTCTTCTGTAAAAGTTCCCCATGGCTAGTTCAGTGCAAATATATCTATAGTTTTTCCTTCTTCATAGCTCTTTGCCACTAATTATAAATCCCTGGATCACCAGGATAACTGCAGGATTGACTCTTCCTGCAGTTAAGAATTTATCTGCTTTGTACTGGAGTTTTCGTTTTTCCCCCAAGGCCTAAACTGGCCATGGCTTCATCAGATCAGAAGGGAAAAGAAAACTTACAGTCTTTAGCTTGCTCTTTATAAGCTGTGGACCAGGGGCCGTGGTCTGGCTACATTCTCTCACTCTATTTTTACCCCTACGTCTAAAGCAAAAATTGGTGCATTCTTGCCAACAGGCAAATTTAATTCCTTGGCATTCCGCAATGTTCCTTCCTCCCACTGCCTGCTGTTCAGAAAGTAGCCCGCTATTAAGGATGTTCTTGCTGTTAAAGGTGTTCATGTTATATGGTCCTTAGCTGTGTTACAAATTTCCCATGACCTCTTAAGGACCAGTATTGTCTGATTTGGGATGCGTTGCTTAAAACATTAAGTAGCCATTCCTTCCAGGGCTGCACAAAGAGTGAAAGTGCTGTGCTCAGTGGTTAGGGTTTATAGGGTTGGTACTTTGCTGTCAGTGCAAAGGTTTGACAGTTCTTTTTGTACATTATTGCACTTCATATTTTACTATTTGAATCCCTCTATTATTCTTAAAAACACATGAAGAATTTCTCTTATGCTAATTAAAAACATATTACACAGGTTCAGACCAAGCCAACTGATGCAAGCTTTTTAAAATTGAATATTTTGAAAAATGATTTTCAGCTGTTTTCAGGAAGTAAAATGGGTAAAAAGGAACTGTTCTTTTGTTGTTGGTTTTTTTTCATCCTCTCATAATTTTCACTGGACATTCTCAAGTTGTTTTTTTTTTAAAGAAAAAAAATCTTGGTTTGTCTTGCTACAAAAGATTAGTCTATTGTAATTATTAGCCAGAAGTGTGACCAGTGAAGATGTTAACCTGTGAGATAATCTGTTTGGAGATGCTGGAAAGGAATTTTTCTTGTTCCACATCTTCTAGAAAATAAAGACGGTAATGAGGGTTTTCCACCAGAGACTTTTAACTTGTTTTCTCCACCTTTTAACTTGTTTTCATGGTCATTAATTTAACCTTAATTCTTTATCTTCTGTTGGTACGTTTAAATGGATTTTAATGTACCATTTTGATACATTTTTAAAAAAACACCCAATTTTATAGTATTGGCAGTAGATTGCAGATAGGCTGTTAAATGGGACTGGATAATTTTTTTTGCTCTGTGGCTCGTTTGGTTTTCTGATTACAGTGGTGCCAAATGCCAAAGTTGATGGAAGTTTAACGTTCTTGTCACCCCTTAGCCCTTGATGAATTTGAATTTATTACTCAAACTGTGCCATATATCCTTGTTTCAAATGAATTTCTGGAACATAAATTTTTGTAGGCCATCCATTTGAGTCTTCTGGCTTTCTGAGGGTTCAGCCCTGAGTGAAGTGACCGTGACAAAATCCATCCTCTGGGGCTGGGGGTGGGAAGGAGCCTGGACTCCTTGTGCAATGGGAAGGAATTCAGTGAGAGGTTCCGATTTCTCTCCAAAGGGTTTGTTACATTTCCTAGCAAGGGCCAGATCCTAGCAAGGGCCAGATACTTGTTCCTAAAAGCTGTTAATTGGATGGAATATGCTTGCAAACAATCATGGGGATAGTAACAAAGAACTGGTGGAGCGGATGAACAAAGCCTTATTCTGAGCTTCAGGATAAATGACAGTTCCGTGCTCATTATGGACTGGTGGGGTGTTTCTCCATAGTTGAGGTTGCAACTAGTTTCCTATTGTATTTTGTATCATCAGGTTATTTGTTTTGTTGTATGAGAAAACTTGGATTCGAAGATGTCTTTTGTCAGCTAACTATTTGTAACAAAGCTTTTCTTGTGTGTTTTCAGTGCTAATTGAGGTCCATCAGTGGCTATATGATTTAATGGTCTTAATAGGAATTTATGAGCACAAACAAAACAGAACGCTATAAATCACAGCATGTGCAGAGAAATGTAATTCTCTTTCCGTGGAGAGGTAAAGAGCAAAATTACTGAGCTGTATTATATTGCATACCCTGCAGGTCATCTAAAGAACTGAGGTTTCAGATTTATCCACTTTTGTGGAATAATGTCACATAAACAGAGTAAAGTACAAATATCAGTGACTTCTTTGTTTCCTTTGTGTGGCCATAACCAGTGCTGTGGTTGTCAGAGAGTTATAGCTGCTTACCATGTTTCCGCATGCTCAAGCACAGATATACTGTCAGTAATTTAGTTGAGTACATTTGGTGGCAAATATTGTTTTAAAGTAATTGAAGATGAATTGTTTTTCAACTGTCCACCTGCCTGTGATTCTGGTAGCCAAGGTATCTTGCCCATGCTATTTTATGGAGATGCCTTATTTTTATTGACAAACTACTTTTTATTTCATTGTCAAATAGGTGGCAACTGTGCAGAAATTTTTACATGAAGAAGTTGAGCACCTCTGTACAATTACTGGTCTTGCTGGGGTGTGTGGAACATTGTTCTAAAATCTGTTTTTCAGCATGCTGTATTTTAGTGTATGGACTATAAAATCGATCTTTTTTCTCCTTTTGCTAGCAAGACAAGTTTTAAATTTAAAAAAGGAGTACAGCAAATGTATTCACAGGCATATGCCAGTAATGATTGCAGTTGAATAGGTGTTATTTCCCATCTTTTCTCTTTTGACCTTGTTAGCTAGAAAATCTAGAATGTCCTGTCAGACTAATTGTACTGCTGGATTGGATGCATTTTACCTGGCTGAGCAGTGTCTTTTGATGTACACAGAGATTTAATTATCAATATATCTCTTGACAGCATTTCAAGTATGGTAGAGAACAGAACAAGTGTGCTATTTTTTAAGCTATCATTGACATCTTCAAAGTCTATAGGATGTTGACGATGCATAATATTATATAAAATTCCATGGTTGGATATTGAGAGCTACTATCGAGACTCAGAATAAGAAAAAAAAAAATGCAGAAGGAAGGTAAGAAGTTGTGGATGGCAGGTTATTTCTTCTGGGAATAATGTGTCAAGAAATATATATTTCATTGCTGCTCTTTGCATCCTCTTCTTACTTTGCATGCAGAACTACATACTGTATTTTGTCTGTTACCCCTTCCTGAAGGGAAACCCATGCCTTCTGTGAAGCTCAGTTGCTAAAGCCGGTAAGCTGCTAACCCATGTAAGTCCATGTGCTGTTTCCTGATCTACACTTGGGATTTATGGAAAAAGAAGGCATTCATTGCTGTAATAGGAAGCATGCAGAGAGTACCCAGTGTGGGGTGAATGCAACCAAATGTCTAAAGAGCAGAGCAGTTCTGGCTGATGACTAGATCAGCTCTGAAGAGTGTACAGGGCGTGAGCAGGGCTTCCTTTAAAAAAAAAAAAAGCAAAGAACACTTTATCATCAAGTCAATTGCAGGTTATTTCCTTGGATTTGTATTTGTACTAAGTAGCAGTGAAATTTCATATTAATGACATTATAAATTCATATTTGGAATACTTGGGATGGGAGGGTGGGGAAGAAACAAGTTAAAAAAACAACAACAAAATGAACTAGGACACTTGCAGTTACAGATGCAAACCCAGAACCTAAGATATGGAAAAAAAAGAATCACAATTGCGCTCGCTTAAATGCTCTTAACTTTTGATACATTGTAATGCCATGTGTACAGTCCTTGAAACGAAATGGAACAAACCTTCTTCTTTGTTTCTTTTGTTCCAGTGGTGTCACAAACCATTTAGGATTAACATTTGTAATCTGGTGCTACTTCCGAATCGAAGTGTCATGGCGTAGTGTACATGTGCATTTACTGTTCAGTCCCCATTACTTACATGGAAGTGGCAGTCCTGAGGTGCTGGCATGCAGCTCTGCCTTGATCATGCTGCCTTGGTGTGGATGGGAAGGTCCTCAGCTTCAGTTGCAAATATTTCAGTTTTAAACCACAAAAGCAAACCCCATTTTGTACACTGAAATGCTTTGATATGGTAATGATCAAAATATGGTGTGATTCCAAATGAGGTATACAAACTTTCTTGTTCTTGGCATGAAAATATTACTCTCTGGAAACACCTTCTGTGTCAAATGATGGATATGTTCCTGTGATTTATGTAAGTGATTGTCAGGAGGTTTTGTGGCTCATCCAATTTTAGCAGTCAAGTACTCTTGCCTTGTCACTTATGACATATTTGATGAATTTTCATGATTAGCTAATGTGCTTTGTAATTGTCAAAACTTTGCACTGGTATTCCTTAGAAATATTGAGAAGGGGAAGTCAGCTCTACCTCCCAGTTTTTCTCTACAGCCACTCATTTTTTCAGTTCTCTTTGATTTACTGCATCTAGTAGCCTTTTGCAAACCTCTCGTTTTGCTTGGGTTAATTCTATCCCAGATTCATGCATTGTTTGCCTGTTCTTTAGCGAACAGCTGTGCTGTTCTTGAGTTGGGGGCGGTAATACCTTATTGCAGGAATGCTCCAGTTGTACTTAACGGGACGGTTTTGGTAGTGAGACACTGTGCTGCTGAGAATGTCACACTGGTATTTTCCATCCCGTGTTCTATCATTTGGGCTTTCTGGAGAAATGCGGATAAAAGTGGTTTCTTTCCCCTACGCACAACCCTTTCAGATGCCCTTGTCCTCCTGGGTCAGTGTGCATCTCATTGCCTTGCTGTCCCCATCATTAGTGTGGATGCTGTAGAGACTGGTCAAGTACGTCCTTCCTGTCACCAGAGAGATGGAGTTGTTTATGGTGCCTTTTATTATTCTTTAAAATCTGCAATTCTGTAATTTCTGGCTTCATGACTGATGAGGCCCATAATGGCCAACCTCTGCCCGCACGGCACGGAGCCAGGGAAGGACCCCACCATTACAGGCAGCAGGGCCAGCACCTCACTGCTGCTCTCGCTCCCCCCTGCCACTTAGATGTCTGCTGTGGCCAGCGGTAATTGCAGCGCAGGAAACCGGGAAAGAAGGGAAAATGCGAAGGAGCCTTGCGGCCCTGCTTTGGGTCTCCCGCACTCTGGGGCAGTGCAGAGAGGGCACAGCAGGGTTGGCCTGGCCAGCTCCAGGGAGAGGAGAGCCCCGGCTGGTGCCAGCAGTGCAGGGCGCACTCCTGCCTCTGCTCAGAGGTCTAGAAACCTCCATGTCTATTTCTTAAGCTAAGCCCCTTCTGAGAATGCTGGAATACCCCCCAAAAGGTAGAGGGATCCAGTTTATCTGCTTTGTCCCCAGGGCTGTCCAGGCGTGCCTGCCGGGTAGCCCTGGGTGTCCCTCCCCGGTGCTGGGTGAGCAGGGGCCATCATGCCCCTCTGCCTGGCTCTGACATCTGCTGTGCCTTAACCAGGTTGTCACTCAGAGCTCCTACGGGCAGATATTTAGAGATCCCTGTTTGATACACGACTTGCGTTTGAGGGGAGAATACATAGACTGCACCCTGTAATGCTCTGGGGTGTATTTTATCAGTCTTTTTCCATCCTACCTTCCATTTCAAACCTTTCTGTGAACTTGAATCCTCCCTTTAATTTGCCTGAAGGAAATGAGAGTCCACTATTTTTGTATCTCATTATTAACTCCTTGTTGCAGCAGGAGCCTTTTATCTTCTGGAGGCAGCAGCTCTGGGTGCTGGGGGGAGGATGCCACGCAGCGCAGGCAGTGCAGCATCCATCAGGAGTGCTGTGGAAGTGAGACCGAGCAGTAAATGCTGCCGTCCTAACGTGTTTGACCTGGGCCTTTGTATGTGCCAGGGATGCCAAGACGTTACTGATGTTAGCAATTGGTGCAGCATTGCTTGTCACTCAAGTAGTGCTATGGGGTTTTCATCTCTTTTGCTTTTTCTTTTCCTGAATAAAGTTTTGGAATTGAAGCCTTTGTCCTTGAGAAGTCCCCACAAAAATAAAATCTCTCTGAGATGAGAAACCGGTGGATGTGCTTTCTGAATTGCTTACATAAATAACTAGAAAGCTCATTTTCTTGTCTCTTCAAAGTGTCGCAGCTCAGTATATCTGATGTGGTATAGTCTTCCAGGCTTTCCCCCTGGCCCATGCAAAGGCCAGTGTGTAATTATGCCAGTCCATTTGCAGGAAGGTTGCAATGGTGAGACGCATTAAAACCTTTTCTGAAGGAGAGAAAATATTTCTTCTACTGGGCGTCTCCATTAGTTCTCCCTCTCTGCAAAGTTTAACCTGCTTCTCAGCATCTTTTTCCCCAAAGAACACTGGATGTTGGCACCTTTGAAGTCTAGACCCACCAAAGCCCATCAATCTTGTGGCAAAGTTGCTTGCTTTGTGGAGAAGGGGCACTAAAATGTTTTTAAAACTTTGAAAATGAATACTCAGAATGCAATACTTAGAATGAAGGATAGGGCCAGGCACTTTTCAGTAGTGCCCAGCGACAGGACAAGGGACAACGGGCACAAACTGCAACACCTGAGTATGAGGAAGAACTTCTTTACCCTGAGGGTGACAGAACACTGTAACAAGCTGCCCAGAGAGGCTGTGGGGTCTCCTCTATAGACATTCAGAACCTGCCTGGATGTGTCTCTCTACAACCTGTTCTAGGTGAACCTGGGTTTGGACTAGATGATCTCCAGAGGTCCCTTCCAGCCCTGACCATTCTGTGATTCTGTGAAATTTGAAAATTAATGTTCATAGTGGAAGTTCCTCAGCACTGCTGTTACTAGATGACTGCTGATCAAAGGCTTTGATATTTTTACTGTCGGTTTAAGCAGGGATGATTTTGTGCCGGAGCTGGCTCCTTCTGAAAACTGACCCAGTTGTAGATACGACATTATAGGAGACATAATGTAAAAGTGAAGAGGAATGGGGAGTTTTTTAAGGAATGCAAAGCAAATACTAATGAACAAATAGTAAAAGTTTTCTAAAAACCCATAGACTGAACCTTGCTTTTGATGCACCTTACTGCAGATGCCATTTTAAAAGCTGTCATTTTAGCAAAGGAAGAAGCAAAGCCCCCTCCCTGTAGGCGAGTTCAGCATCAGAAGTGGTTTGAGAAGAATTTGAAATAAAATTAAAAGAATAAAATTAAAGATATTTTCTCATTTTTCTATTTAAAGGCTTGGCTGCATTAACGAAGTGGTCTGGCAGCTCTGTAACCATCAATAGACACCCACTGACATGCATACCCATGCACTGCATCAAAGCTTTTCTGTTCTTCCCTGCCTGTGAGCCCCCCCAAGGCCAGGAGGCAAGGACAGGCTGCCTGACACAGGCATCTGTCACCTTGGCATTTAGGCAGGTCACTCGCTGCAGCGAAACTTCAGAGGGAGCTTTCTGGTTGCCTCTGCATTCCTGGGTAAGTCCTAAAAAGCTCACTGCCCTGAGCAATTGATCACAGAGCTGCTCTCAAGCGAATTCCTGAGTGACACCCTGTGTTGGGTTCCCATCTGCATTGCTTCTTTCTGCCCCTGCGTGAAGGTGTCCAGGGCTGCGGGCACGCTGAGCTTGTCTGCAGCCGCTCTCTCCTGGCCGGGGGGAACGGGTGACCCGTGGCTGTCATGTGGCTTGTTGCTAACGCAGAGCTGACAGTAATATTGACGAGCGACGCTTGCGTCGAGCTGGAATAGCTGAGACTGGTAATATTTACGGCTGCATTAAACCCCACAGCCTGAAGCAGCCTGCCCGCTCTGCTCTCCGTGCTGCATTTCCACCTGCTTCAGCCGTGTTGCCGGCAGTGCCTTTCCGATGCGTTTGTGTGTGTGCACGTATGTGTGTGCACATATTAAATCACCAAAGTGGTAATTTCCAGTGGAGTCTTAGTCTCCAGTTTCCTTTGTACAGAACTGTCTGTCTGGAGGGTAAATTGGAGCCTTTTTTCTGGTGGGTCACATGCAGGGCAGACAGACAGTGTGGATTTTCCTAGTCCTGCTAGGCAGGTGACCTAAATCTTTTTACCTGACTGGGTTTTCCTTCTCAGCAGTGACACATCTGTGATCCTTCTGTGCTCAAGCCTAGATTTCTGTCTTGAACAGACATTACCAAATTTGTCTGTGTAGCTTTTGCATTTTTATGCTGGTACCTGTTCTGTGGCCTGGACCTTACAGCTCCTTAAGGGCTGAGCTGAGATCAGCCGTTCTGTGTCTATTTATTGTCCTCCCTTCAGCAAAGCGCTGTGGATGGTGTTTAATCTACAGCTGTTACTCCGCTAGGCTGTCCCTGTTCTACTGCCATTCCTTACTGAGTTTGATTTTGTATTACGTGAATTGCAGTGTGTATTAAAATATCTATGTGCTTTACGTTGGCAAGCGTTGCATTATGTGCCGTGACCATACGGGAAGCTGGAAGTTTCCCTGAACATTTATAATGGTGAAGTTGGCCCTGGAGCATGGTTTTGCCTGTCACAACCACCGCAGCGGCTGATAAAACCCTCACACAGCTTTTTTTTTTTGCCCATCATTAACACACTGTGTAAAATTTTGTGAAGATGATAGCATTGTGAAGGGTAGGGCTGTTACAGAATGTTCTTTTTCTCAATTATGTGATACAAAGTGAGATTAAAGTGAAGTGAAATTTCAGGCCAGTACAAGAAGAATGTCGATCACAAAGAAGTCAGTGATCAGCTTTTAAGAGCAAGGTTTGTTGCTGGAAAATCTGGATGAGCAAAGCCAGTTAGTGCTTAGAAAGAAATAAATCAGATTTTTGTCATGTAAATGAAATTAATTTGATTTTTCTAATGCTTACAAAATCAGCTTCCTAAATGCTATCAATCGGCATTGCATAGGAGACTTGCTCCATTTTCCCGGTAATTAGAGCAGCTGTGACTGGGCCATGGCACCAACACCTCCAGTTAAGGGATGTGATCAGAGGTGGGATGCGAAGAAGGATAAGAGACTAAGAGACCGGTGCTGTGCTCTTCTGTGTGACATCGTTGCATTCTTTGCTGGGAGCCAAGCTTGAAGGGGTGAGGTACCTTCTTCTAAGAACGCTTGTAAATGATATCAGGGTTTTATCGATAATTATAGTTCCTCTCCTTCCCTCACCTTCTGTGGTCTCTGAGTTACCTGTGTGCAGGGGTAGAGGGCTGATGTAAAAGCTGTGATGCACACAACTCAGTGTCTATATTTTGAACAACTGTTGGGTTCAGAAAGTAATATTTTGCTCTCCTGTTTTTTGATCACCTGGCTTGAAGGAATCTTTTGGATTTCTTTTTCACTAAAGGTTTGTTTTTTGGGTTTTTTTTTTTTTCATTCCTGCATATGTTGATGAGGTCTGTTAAAGTGACATTGTCTTGTCTTCAGAACAAGTTCTGAATTCTGGCCTTCCATGTGGTTTTCAACACCTCCGTCTTTTGACTCTCACTTGGGAACTCCTCCTGGCTAACCGGATGGTGTCACCTGGATATGGCCCGGGGATCCTTGCATGTGAAAGGATCCTTGCTGGGTCCCTTGCTGGGCAGTGTCAGTGTGCCTTAGGACTTCTCCAGGTGGAGCAGCCTCGAAAGCAGAGGCAAATCAACATCCCTCAGTGAAGTCAAAGCACACACATAAACATGTGAATGGTGTCATCCAGGTGTGAAATGGCCTTTAGAAGTACTGGCAGGGAAGGAAATGGTAATTTGGTTTCACATTTTGTAGCATTGTCTGCATGTGCCTTTTAGAAATCTCTCTTGGATCTTGTGTAGCATGAAGACAGTTGAAATCTTAACAGACCATCGTTAACATCCATAAGCTTAATAAATGCCTATTAACATCACCAAGCTAAATGTATGATCTGAAGAACTTGCACTAGAGAAAAATCTGAATAATGGCAAAAGAGGACTTGGGGTCTCTCTGCTGATGCTTATTTGGTGGTTCAGCTCACGGCCATGTCTTCAAGTGCTGAAATGCTGAATTTCAGGCTGGGAGCTACAGCCATGGGCTGGGTCCCCTGGGTGGTGAGGCGGTCTGCGCTGCTGGATCGGGAGCCGGCTGGGGGGCTCTGGCCCGTCAAGGATCGACGAGGCGGGACAGCAGGGCCGGATGATTTGGGCAGGCTGTGTGCCCATCCTGCCGCAAGTTAATGACCATCTGCTACAAGAAAGGCTCAAGAGGTGGTATCCAGAGTGACGGTTTACATTCAGGAAGTTCTCACCAATTAAGGGCTTTCTTTTTAATGAAAGTTTGCTTTTGCACAGTGAATGATTTATGGCAGGGTTTAAAATGTATTGCTTTGACTATGCCTACACACTTTGAACACTCTAAATAAAATCAGAAACCTTTGAAACAAACTCATAAATACTGTCTGAGCATTCAGAATATATTGCCTTCTGGAGGATGTGTAATGTAGTTTATCACCAAGCAGTTACAAGAAGATATTTAAACTATGTAGACATTGTTGCTTAACCCCCTAGTAATATAATTATTCCATTAGTTACTGAATCCTGAAATAACCTCAAGCCCCTGAGATGTGAAGTAGTTAATGCCGGGGGGCATATGTTATATTTTAAACAAAGCAAGCTATTTTAAACAAAGATTAGTTACTTGTCTTTTGTCTAATGCTTTGCAGTTATAGATTTAAAAAAAAAGGTTCGCATTTTCTGCCTGCTCAGATAATACACTGAAATTTTCTTACTGGATTTTGGAACCATAGTGTTTCCTAATGAAACACAGATAAAGGAGAAGCTTCCCCCCACCAGGTCATTTGAAGTCCTCATCCCTTTTGTCACAGAGAGATATGTCACCCTGAAATAATAAGGCTGGCATGCAGTAGAGCAATCAGCCGGTGCTCTCTCGGGTAGGAAACCAGCACCAGTCTCCTAACTGTTGGACCAGTAGATAGCAAGCCATCAGGAGTGACCACGCAAACTCCATTTACATACGTAAAACGGATTACTGGGTTGGAGGATATGCGCCTGCAAAGCCGGGTTCTGGGGATGGTAGGGGTAATTATTTTTTCCAAAACAGACGTGGGCAGATGGGTAAGGTTATCAGTATAGGAGGAGCTGCTGTTAGAACTGCCAGTGGGTGCTTATTCTCAGCTTTTACAAATGCTTCCTGTGTGTTTTGTACAATATGGAGCAGGGGTGTGTAGCTGGGGAGCCTGTGCAGGTGTTTCTGTTCAGAGCATCAGTATTGCAGCACTGCTAGTGAGTGTAACACCCACGGACACCCGTGTGGGTCCCCTGTGTGGTTTTGATAATTAAGCATTTAGATGCTTAAATCCTCGTTTGTGTCCCCGGGAGAGTTTGGGCACGCAGCAGCCGGCTGGCAGGAGCATGTCGGACCAGCTGGTGGTCACTGACCAGCTCTGGCCCCAGGGTGGTTGCATGATCCCTGAATAATTTAGATCCTGTTGGACTGTCTCTATATGCTGCAGAATTTGGCCCTCTGGACTTGGTGTCTTCCCTTTTGACTACACAGGGGCACGCGACTGGGACAGAAAACAGCCTGGAAATAGTAACTGGGTAATTTCCTTAGCTGCCCTTTGAGTTGATCCCTCCGTTTCCATGCTGGTCCTCTTTTTGAAAATTTTGAAGCCATGTAGCAGAAGTGAGGGTGTAAATATGCTAGAGGACTTGATCAAAAGCTTGAGGCTGAACTATTTCCAGGCTTGAATTTAATAGATACCCTTTATAGTGGGTAATGACACATGGGAGTCCTTGCATTGTTTTGTCCTCTAGCCCAAATTAATTCTTGATGTGAAAGAAGGGGCAAGAGTAAGACAGGGCTTATTTTATATAGGAGTTATCATAATCTTAAATATTCTCATTGTAGAGTGTAATTTTCTTTTACTTTCAGCACTGTCTAAGTAACTTTATATCAAGCATTGATCCTATTTTGTTGAAACATTTGCATGGTCCATTGCTTTTGATTTGTTAAATAGCACATTTGAAGTCCTATGAAGCACACCCGTTCAGGAAAGCTGCGCTAGCCAGCCATAATGTTACTTGATATTAAATTGTACATGATGGCTTTGAAAGAAAGCAGCTTGTAGGATTGTGTTCTCTGTGTTTCTTTTGAGTTTCTTCCAGAACTACAGTTTAAACACATTTCTGGTTCTACCTAAATTTTAACTCCGTGACATTTGTGTTCAAAAGCCTTTCAGTGAGGAGAGGCTCCATGTGCTACCGAACATCCTGAAACTAAAGAGTTAACAGTACAGCTCTGTTTCCCTCTAAACTTAAGTATCTTTGGGTATTTGGATGAATTTTGCTTAATCAGTTCTGACAAGAGATTGAAAACTTCCCAGTAGCCTAGGAGTTAGCTGCAGTAATTAAAATTTCTGTGTGAATAACTAAACTGATTTTTTTTTCACTTTTAAAGGAAAAAAATCTGATAAGCAGAGCATAAACAAGTGCCCAGGTGGAAGACAGCTATTTTCTTGTGTTCTTGCATTCTTGGGGATTGAGAGCAAAATTCAGATGCCTCCAATGTCAGGTATTAGAACATGTATGTGCAAGATACGGTTGGAGGAGACAAACCAAATCAAGACTGGAAACTGTTGCATTGCCAATTAATTCTTCCTTTGATTCTTTTCTGTGTCTCACTGTGTAGACCGAGACATCACTGAATTAAGATCACTGAGATAAATATTTCTTTGGCAAGTTTAGAGAAATTAATTTTAAACGTACAACTGAAACATTCTTATTATACATATTTCTCTTTATTCTTATTCCACACTGTGGTCTATGCCTGTCTTTTGAACAGCATGATTTTTGTTTTGAGGGTATTTTTATTTTTGCAGTTCATGCAGCTACTGCAGCTGTGTAATACCAGTTTTGCGTACAACCAGAATCTGGCCTTATTTAGCAAGTGCTTCACACTCAGTGGTGATGATTTCCTTTCTACCAGCCCAAACTCTTTTAAGTGCACAATTGCCACATTTTGTGTGCAATCTGAAACCTTTTCTATATGGAAGTGCTTGTGGGCGGAGGTTATGTTTTATCCTGGACTTGTCTGGAGTTGTGGAGTTGTTAAACACTTGCATTTCCTTTAGGTGTAAAGGACTAAACCACCACAGAACCACAGTCCTATAGGAATTAACAGATCTTTTCCCAAAGTGCTACTTGTCTCAGTCTCAAAATTTAAAGCCTTTTATTTATTGAGAGGAATCTTTCCTTCCTCCTTCACCCTGGTCTGGGTGCTGGGGTTTTGGTGGTTTTTTTTCTGTTAACCTTTCTAAGGTATAATTACAGTATACTCTCCTGCCCGTAATAATGCAGGTTTTATGTCTTTCTCTGAATTATTTCTGCCTCGTATAATGAAGCACATGGTGGCTTGATTTTGATTTTTTTTTAAGGTGAGACAGGATTTCTCATTTCAAGGCTTAGAGCATCTGCCTGTATGAGGGAGTGGGCACTGCACTGCCTGATTTTCCAGGGCCTAACATTTTGTGTGTGAATAATTAAGTACTTCACCAAATTCTACTTTTGGGATTGCTGGCTACCTGTACTGCTTCGCCTGTTGTGTTGCAATAATGCAGTATGTAGTCATAAGCTTTGGTCTGAGAGGTAGTAATTATCAAGCAGATGTAGCATACAGTGATAGTGAGGCTTTTAAGCGGCTTACTGATATAGCAGTTTAAAGAATGTTTACCAGCTATAGTAACATTACTTCTGGTTGCCTGTCTTAATTCATTTCAGATTAATCTGTCTTATAGTCAGAAGGAAAATGAATCTAGTCAGTAACTTCAAGAGTTATGTAAAATCTGTACAGTGCTAAATAATTGTGCAGTGTTCTGTATGCTGCCGAAATTGGAATGTCAATTTGACACAAATTCGCCAAAACAGAATGCTAGATGATCTGATCTCTTCCTCAAATGAAAGCCTTGAAACCCCTCTTTATGTACTGCTTGGGAGTTTACCAATCTCCTTGTTTTCTTTCACGGGATGTCTTGAGCATATTTGTTTTTCCATATGGCAATTAACTAAATCTGCCCATATTTGTGTGTGGGAGCGTGGGACAGTCCCTGCATGTGTGTGTTTCAGAGAATGATGGTCAAAGGTGTATGTGAATGTGCACACAAACTGTGTACCCCATTCCCAAACACTCTTGTTGAACAAATATCAAACTGAATCAGATAAGGGTATGACAAACCAGAAACGTATAACTGTATCAAAAGCAAACAGACTAAAAGTGACTAAGTATTTTGGCAGTGAGCCCTACTGAGGAAACTAGATTAAGTCTTTTTGTTACATTATGTGGGAAGGAAGAGAGGGTCGGGATTCTCCCCTGCTCCAAAACTCTTCAGCCCCAAATATGATGCTCTTTGACTGTTTAGAGCACTGAAATATTGGTGAAAGGCAAGCCAGAACACGATGAAGGATGCCAGTGCCAGCTATTAGAATTTGTTGTCTGGAACCCATGGCTAAATCCTTTTGCTTGTTGAACTTTCTGTAGTTAGTGACTATTAGTTTTTCCTATTTATTTTAGAAAAGGGCCAGTGGGAAAAGGCTGGGCTCCTCGCCCTAAACAAAATAAATTGTGATTTCATCATGTTTTGGCCTTATCTCTGTTGTCCTTTATTCATCGCAGGCATTCAAATCTGTCCTGGCTGTTGGTTCTCCTCTTTCACTGCATCCAACTGGAGCTTTGCAAACGTGGCTTAGGGCTTATTTCAATGTATATTATCTGCTGCTCTGTATCAAAGTTCATCCAATTTCCCTACTTGCTTAGTTCCTCTTGAACTTCTGTCTTTGTAGGTTACTTAGGCAAGAATCTCCTATTTTTTCATTTGAATTTTTGCCTCCTTTGTTGTTATTGTAAGATGCTAGGAACAATAATTATAGACAACATGAAATCAGAAGTATGGTAATCTTTTGGGTCCACTGCAGATGTAGGATTTTGTGTCCATCAAAAAACCACTCGCTGCTGAGAGTGGTTTCAGCACAGACAAATGTTTGTGCCTGTTTGCTGAATGCAAGACAAGTTAATTGATAAATTTGTTTAGGTTTCAGTATGCACAGAATTGTGTTTCACGTAATTACGACAGGTTTTTTTTAACATCAGTTCCTTTGATTCTTTTTCAGGAGAGCATGCATTTGAAGTCTCTCTATCTATTAGTCTTCTTCACTGCCATTTAGATTAAACTAAAAGGCAAGCTTTGGTGCAGTGCATATAACCCAGTGTTATGTAGTATCATCAACAAAGAGTAAATGACCACTTTGTTGTTAATCTATTACCAGTGACAGTTCACACAAAAAATCCCTTTAGCTCAAAGGCCAAATGTGTGACTTCATTCTGTGTGCCTTGGGACAACATTTTTCTGTGGTAACTAGATACACAGACACTATTGCGATCTTAAGAGCTGAATAATTTTGCTAAATGATGCTTATCATTGCTTTACTCTGTTGTCTGGTGTGTAGCTTACTGCCTTGACCCTAGTTTGTGAAAAGAGAATGAATGGTATGAACACGTTGTTATCTCAGTCTCTAGGTGAGAGTCCTGCATCCACTGAGATGGAGCCCCGAGCTGCTTTGTGCCTGGCAGTGCAGAGCAAACAGCTGTGGAAGATCCAGCCATCAGGTTTAAGGGTGCTGTGAGAGTAAGGGGGGTTGAAGTGGGGAGAGGAAGGAACTGGCTGATTTCAATATCTATCTTGGGACAGAGGAGGTCAGAGAGCATGAAGAGGAGACTTGCTCCTTTGGGAATCCCAACTCAGGCTGTCTGAGCGTGAACCTGCCTCAAAACCTGACTGTGCCCCCTCCTTGGTTTCTGACAAAAGTTGCTGCTTGCACAGCTCCTTCTTCTGTGACCTTCACCTCTGCAAAGATTTTTGCAGAATGAAAAGAAATAACCATCATGCTGATTCTTGCCAAAGCTGGATGTTTGCTTGCTTGCAAAAGTGTTGAATAACATGTGCCACCTGGAAAAGAACAGATAGTTTTTTTCTCTCTCTCTAAGTATGTGCTGGTGAACACAAATAACATATATTATGATAAAAATACATCACCCAGAAAGCAATACTTCAGTGCTTCTCTGTATCTCCTAGGACGTGAATTAAAGTGAAGCAACACAAAGATTAGGGGGAGCATCCTGTGGGAGGAAAATACAGTGCCTTCTGCCATTTCACAAGAGATTTGAGATTTACATTTGAAAACATTCGGTTCATCAGCTTTTGTGTCTTCATTTTGCCGTTGAAAAAGTAGGTGAAATGGGATAGGTTGGCTGTGAAAAAGCAGAACTACAGAAACGGAGCACAGCCAGTGTTTGTTTCTGGTTTGTTAAAACAGCCTGTGCAGATGTCTGCGCAAGAATGCCAAAAGACTAACTCTCAGCAAAGTTGAAGATTTTCAAACTTTCTGACAAACCCTAGCACTGATTTGATACTACCTTAGGAGGGAAAATGCACTTTAATGAAGCAGGGGTGCAGTTTCCTGTAGCACTTTGTAACTTCTGTGAAAGCCTTTTCAGTCTGAAGGCTTGACCTATCCTGAACCTGTGGAGCTTGTGAGACCTAATGAGAATGGATGCACATAGGATGTTTAAACGTGGGAGTGATCAGACAAGCACTGGTAGGGAGTATAGGGGTGAGATTTGAGCTTCTCAAAGATACAATGTTTTTTGTGTTTCTCGGGGATTAGGTCATGAAACCGCCATTAGCACTAATGGGAATTTGTGTGCCTTAATCTTCATAAACAGCATTAACATGCACCCTGCAATACTTAATGTGTTAACATATATGAAAACTGGCTTTCAGCTAGCACATTTGAATGAGGCAAGATGGGGTTTTGGAGGTCATTATTACCACACATTAAAGTAAAATTTATGTTGCACAACTCAAAACTCTCAAACAGATGGAGCTGGAATTGCTCCCAGCATCTGGTCAGAATGCCAGAGCTTCCTCAGGAAGGGGGAGAAGTGGTCTAAGAATTCAAACCAGCCCTCCAGTCCTTTTAAGTAAGCCCTAACCATGCAAAGTGAGGAAGCTGTGGTACAAAAAAAAAGCTTTCTTTGCAACCTGGCACATCCGATTTTGTCTTTCCTGGGGGATTTAAAATTAACGGGATGGTCTCCAGGCTACTTGCTGCTGGGGATGAGGGTCTGCAGGAAAGCAGGCACGCAGTCTGCTCCTCCAGCCTTACACTTGCTGTCTGCTGGCATCTCCTGCCTGCCAGAGGAGCAGTGCTGAAATGTAAGGAAACGCAAGGCTTGATGTCTTTATGGAATAGCAGAAAAGCAGCATCTTGGGCGAAGTTAAAGGTGCAGAGGCAATGAAGGAGTGTAGTTTCAGCTGTAAATGCGAAATGGTGTCGTTTCTTGCCTGACCCCAAAGGGAGAGTTCTTTGTGGCAAGGGACTTGTACAGGCATTCTCCAGGCTTTTTTCCCTTGACTAGAAAGATGTGTTGAATACTGTAAGGGATGTGTAAGCCACCACTAACCTGGGAAGTTGTGAGTTTCTGCCATGGGCTGATGCTGAAGGAGTCAGGCTGACTTTTCTTCCAATGAAGGATGGCAAGTCACCTTTCTACACAAACGTCTTGTTTCTGTACCTCCTTCCTCTTTGATACCTATGTATAGCTTTCATGTAGTAAACCCTCTGTGTGAAAATAAAAACACTGGGAGAATTGTGCCCATGGCATTTTTTAACGTAGAGGTGAGATTACCTTAGTCTTTGCTACACATGATGTAAAATACTGCTCTTTTTGTCTTGATGTACATTTTAATGCTGTTACGTTCCCCTGCTTGTAGATAGGATCCTCATGAGGAAGGACTACAAACATTACCTACTAAACCAGGAATTTTCGTAGTCTGTAAACCACACCATAAATTTTAACCTGACCATTTAAATAGAAAATGTCTGCTACCCATAATTAGCACTGTATTCAAAGCCCATGCTGCTTGCATATTGTTTAAAGAATTTAAGAGAAATGAATTTCATCTGTGAGGCTTTCTTTGTAAGTAAAGGGTAAACCAAAAGGAATTTCCTGGGATTGTTGCATGTATTAGATCTGAAGAGCATTTGGGGTGGTGGAGTGTTTAAAATACTGTGAAAAGTGAACCTTAGGCACAAAAATTGAGGTCATTAGGATTTCTTTGTACTGAGAAATGATTGCATATGCACCAAAGCGAGGAATTTATCTGGATATTTGCCACAGCCTCCTACCTCACTCTTCATAGAAAGCATTTTCTTCCAAACATAGCAGAATGGGAACTCACAGCTTAAAAGACCTCATGGTTTAGATGCCTTTACAATCACCACACCATGCAGACAGGCGAGAAAAAATGTGTCTTAGTTTTTGACCAAGATCCTGTTGCATAATTCGGGGCTCCTACATACAGAAAATGTAAAACAGTGTGTTAAAGAAAAATAGTCAGCTGCCAAAGACTATTGTAGTTTAGTCATGAATGGTACTCTGTTGGCGAAGGTGAAGGCTAGGGAAGAAACCTTTGAATTAACACAGATGTAATTTATGAATTTTCTTTTTGCCAAAGGAAGTCTCTCAAACAAGTAGGACAGGAGCCTGAACTAAGTCTGTACTGCTCTTTAGATGCAGGACTCCCTGTAACAACAGAAGAGATCGCTCTTTTTGTTGAAGTGGCCCATTGCTCTTCCCACACATACAATTTTAATGGCATGGGAGGAACTGTGTGTACCAGTAGCCTTGGGCTCTTGTTAATTCTGATCTTTGGTGTACTATAAAATATACTTCCACGGGTTATAATTAGTGGAAGCCCCCCCTAATAATTAAATGGCATCTGCTTTTCATCAGAATCGTGGCTTGGTTAACCCCAGAGCCATCGTTTTCCACAGGCTCTCCATAGACTCTTAGGATGCTTGGATGTGACTGTTTAAATTGCTTGCTCTGGCCTGTCATTGCCCAAGAAGATTAACGGAAATAGAGAGTCCTGAGTTGTCCGGTTTGGCAGTCAAGATGTGGAAAGTGCCATCTGCATAGCAGCTGCTGTTTCTCTGGCCTTGATTAATTTATCTCATATTGCATAATAGCCAACATTTTTTTTCCTTTGTGCAGTATTTGACCTTCTGGGGCCATCATTTTCCGCTGGCATGTGTGGGTGGGTTTTTTTCCCTTATCTCTTCTTTAACAAGCCTCGTTTCAGGCTGTGCTTTTAGGTCCTTTTGCAACGTTCTGCCACCTTGGTCTGGTTTTGCACAATCTGGATGAGTGTGGGCTCGCGGGGAGAGGGCTTATGCAGTGCCCTTCTGCCTGTGCGTGTGCACGTCCCCGTGTCCTGCTCCTCTCTTCTCACCTCCATCCCCAGGAGCTTGTTAGACTTCAGCCCTCTGATGGATTAGGAGAGAGGTTCTGCCTGAGGCTTCTTTTGAGATACATACTAGGGAGGGACATAGAAAGCAGCTGTTGATGAATTTATCTTGGAAGTGCAAGTGGTCAGTCTTGTTGCTTTCAGGCAATCTCGCAAGTTAATTCATTGAAACTCTACAAATTTCGTGTAGCCCCAGTGGTTTTGCTCTTATCAGCTTTGCTCCCTAATCAAACAAAAAAACCCAAACCAACTCATTTGGACAGAATTGTAATTTAACATCTGTCTGAAAAGCAAACAGTGCTTGTGAATATTTTGGTTATGAAATGGTTGCTCTGAAACAAAAAAAACCCACAAAATGAAACAAAAAACTCCAGCTTCTACAACTTTGCTCCGTAAGTATAGTGTATTTTGGGGAAGAGGAGAAGGAGGTAAATCCAGAGGGAAAGGAATGCAGCTTGAAAATAACCCACTTCTTCAGCTGAAGAGTTTTTCTCATTACTGTTGCCTAACTGGAAATAGCTTTGAGGATTACATTCACATGATCTACACCAGTTCATTTCAACTACTTTTTCAAACCAGGTATTTCTTTTCCCTGGAAATGAAGCTTATCTTGCTGCTTTCTTGCAGCATGTAACCATTTTACACAGGGAATGTTTAACTGGAATTTAATGAGGAATGCTTTTGGCTTTCTTCCCTCCAGATACGAATGTGGGATTGTCCCATTCTCCCTCCTCCATCTTTGTTTTTGGTGGGTTTTTTTGTGGTTTTTTTTTCAGTTGGTGGGGGGGCATTAATTAAACAACTGAAACTTTTATTGTACCATGAAACAACAGATGCTCCTTCACAGCTCACTCCTAAGACTGCTTGAAAGGAGAGCGCTATGTGTGGAGCACTAGAAGCAGGCAAAAAAAAGCTTGATGTTTTGGATTCTCCTATGTGTGGTGAAGAATTGTCACATTTTTTGCCACAGTCAAAAATCTGTTCCATCTCCAGAGCACTCTGTCCGTCCTGATCTGTTGCATGAAAAAAAGTGAATATAGAGATAGGGAGATTTTACATCTGTTTCCTAGGGATTTTTTGCATTCACAGGTTATAGGTATTTATAGCTGACTGAGATATAAAAAAATATTTTTACTTTGGATCAGAAGAAAGATACACATCCTGTCTTTTTGAATACACTAGGGAAATCACATTAAAGTAACATTTCCACACAGAAAAAAATAATAAAAATCCATCGGGTTATTGATGGATTCTTCAAATGTGATGAATACTTTTAGATGCTGCTGCTGACTTCAGTAGCACTCCAATGGTCTGCAGGTTTGGCAGTTAATCCCATTTGTACTTCATCTTTAGCACTGGTTTTCGAGTTTTTTGACTTATTTGCATAATTTTAGCAAATAGCCCTGCTCTGCAACGCACTTGTGGAGGCCAAAGAAAGGTGGCCTGGTGTTTTGGAGACCTTGGGCAGCTGAAGCTCATTTGGGCAGCTACTTTGGGGTGCTCCTGCCGTGCGAGCAGCCAAAGGGTGTTTGGCGCCATTGAGTGAGCCCATGAGAGGTGCGGGGCTTTGCAGGGCCGAAGAGTTCTGCTGGTGAGGGGGTGGGAAACAGCAGTAAAGACTTGC
The DNA here is from genome assembly GCF_023634155.1 of Falco peregrinus. NCBI lineage: Eukaryota > Metazoa > Chordata > Aves > Falconiformes > Falconidae > Falco > Falco peregrinus. The sequence continues at coordinate 21,336,859 of NC_073723.1, forward strand.
TCTGATTTAATGCAAAATGCCCATGTGATGCATCTCATTAGAGGAGGCTGACAGGAAACCTCCTTTTGTTAAGCCCTGGGATAAGCTTGTTTTGTCTCTCCCTGGAGGTTTTGGGAGGGGGTCCTGCGTTCCAGTCACTGAGTGCAAGAGACTTACGGCTCCCTCCCCCAGGCAGGGGGGAGAGGAGGTTGGGATGCTTTCAGCATTAGACGGGCTGTGCCTTTAGAGATGAAAAAACATGATTTGGAAAGATTATTTTGTGCTGTGTGCTGCTGGACAAGTGCAGGACGAGAGTTGGGACCAAGCCCCAGCTACCTTGGTCCCAGCTGATGGCCATCCCTGTTCAGCTGCCTGGCTTCTGGAGGGATGAGCGGCTGCACCGTGAGGATCCCCTCTGGAAGCCCTAGGAAGGGACGCCCTGACTTCTCCACACTCACTGCTTGTCTCTTAACTCCAGCTGCTGCCTGACAGGTAAAAATGACAGAAAAAATCAGACCAAGCTCCTAGGATGCCAGCAGCAGTGTAGCAGGATTAAAACGCACTACATCCAGGGTGTCTGTCTGATTCCCTGGCTGGTAGCAAAGCAATCGGGGGTGGTAGGATTAAACCCCCCACTGAAAACTGAAGGTCCTCCCACCTGCAGCCTTCAGTTTAATCTCACTATTTTAAATCCACCTTTTGCTTAGTGGTATTGAGCCTAGACCTTTTGATAGGAAGGCAAGGGAATAAAAATATCTTTTTGTGCAGGTTTTCTTTGCAAAATCTAACACTTCTTCTCCCACTCCCTCTTAAACCAAACAGATCCCTCCCACAAGAAAACTGGCAAATCTCAGAGCTGATCCCAACCCTGTTAAAAGTGTCAGACCAAAATAAAGACTCCCAAAGTGAGTGATAGCATGAAGAAGGGAGCGAGCAAGAAATCCCCCGACTTCCATATGAAGCTTAGCTTGCTTGGAGGGCAATAGATGTCAGCTTTCACTGGAGACCCAGTTTCTTGCCCCTTCTCTGGCCATGAATGTCTGTGCTGTTGATCAAGTGACTTAATTTTTTGACTGTACTTTCTCTCATTTGCAGTAATATATTTCTTCTTATGAACTGCAGTGCTTTGGTATTAAACATGGCTTTAGTGCAATGGAAAACTACAAATAACAAAGAATTAAGTGGGGGATGTTTCTGTTGTGGTTGTTGTTCTATCTGCTGTTCTAGGAGAAACAGGTCGAAGAGAAGGGAAGTGCTACTTCAGATAAACAAAGTCCACCCAGCCAATTGGTATCAAAGTTTTAAGTATTTCTAAACTGGTGTAATCAGTGAATTATCCTCAAACTGTTACTTTCAGGTGTGGAGATCATCACCTCCTCTTTCCATTTGATCAATAAGGAAAATACAGACCATTTCTCAAAAGTGAATGTAAGATATAATGCAATTGCTACGGCATTACTTTTTCGAAAGGTGGGGGTTGCAGAAAGATCAAATCAAAGGGGAGAGGGAGAAACAAGTTATGCCAACAGGAATGAGTCAGAATTTAAGCATAATTGCTGGGAGTTTGGGCTTTCCACATTGGCAACTAATGCCTGTGTTCTGCTGGGAGGACAAGTCAGTTTTGGAGCTATCTCAGATGCTGGTTAGTCATGTTTTCCAGCAGTGGAGGAAAATTTTCCCAGTCTGCTCCCCGTGACTCTATGCAACTGTGTGGAGCAGTTTTCCATCCTGGAAAACGTGAAATCAGTGTGGAGAGTGTGTGTGTTTGGAGGGAGGAGCAGGAGAAGGTGGACGGGAGAATCCGCTGCTGCATCTTTTCATAGGGGGCACTGACATCTAGAGAGATGATGCTCCCTTCTGACCAAAGGGCTAGAAGGAAACTGTGTTATAACATATATATTATCATATATAATATATATTAACATTATAAAATGTTGCCCAAATGCAAAACAAATATTGGGAATTTGATCTAATGTGGGTCAGAAGGCTTAAGTATGCTTCAGATGGGAATGAACTGTTGAACTTAATTATTACTATTGGGCAACTGTCAAAAAATAGCACCCCAACCCTCTGTGAACTTTAAAAAATAAAGCAGCTTTCAGTAGATGGGGAGAAAACCTTATGTGCAAGACGACGAAGAGATCTCTGCCGTGCTGCTGGCACAGGCTTGCACATCATGTAGGTGCTTCTATTTATTTTTCCTTTATGTATGTTCTGTCATATAGTGTATTTCTAGACAGCCTCTCTCTCTGAGCCCTGCAAAAAAACATTTAATTGAAAATGAATGTAGAAACATCTGATGTTCAGTGGTGTTCAAATTTTGGATTCAGCTTGTCTGCTGAGCTCTGCGTTATACCAGTGGAAAAATGCTGGCTGTGATTCATCACATCTGACTGTTGACTAAGTTAGATGCATTTTAGCCATTGCCAGATGTACAAGATACAGTAAAATGAGCATTTCCTGTAGCAAATTAAGACTTTTTGGCTTTGTGATGATATTGGCTAAAACTGCTTGTTTGCACTGGGGATTTGGCCAGATTGTGCCGGTCAATAAGACAATAAACTGAGTTAGCAGAGGAGATCTCCTTATCCAGTCTGAATTTGCCTTATTCTTCTAATTAGTTAAGTTTGGGAATTGCAGGCTTTTATTGTCATTGCTGTCTGTGATATCAGTTCTAGATACACCCTCCATTAAACAGAGCCAAACCTCTTGTGGTATTTCTTAGCTAGACTGAACCAGTGAAGATAAGCCTCTCTGAAAGTGGGGGATGCTGGATGAAATGACTGACCGAGCTTGTTTCCTGGGCCAAATCCCGAGCTGTCATGAACTGAGCTGCTGTTGAGTCAGGAACATGTTGCATGACTGACAGAGGGTCTGGCTCATCACCTGAAGGCTTGCTGGTTTGCAGATAAACTGCCCACGGGTATGCGCAGGGAGATCTGTGACTGACCGCCTGCCATGCCTAAGCTGCTGAAGGCCGGGGTGCCTGCTGGGTTTATTGTAGGGTCATATATAATTCTTCATAGTGCCAGCTGATTCCCAGGAGTGGGAACCGTGCACATATCTGGACTGTAGGATGTTGCCCTGCAGCTGCTGCTTTTGTGTGTTATCAGACCTGGGGTCTTGCAGGGAGTTGGGGTTTGCCCTTCTGCTTCCCTGCAATTGTTAACCAAAGAGATGCTGCTGTCCTAAGCAGCAGAGGAGTGGCTGCGGTGGATACAAGCAGTAAACCGGGCAAACTGTCATGTTAACATGAGGTCGCTGATGGGAAGAGTGAGCAAGGATCACAGGGAGAGCAGAGGAGCTAGGTTAAGGCAATTCTGTCTCTTGTCCTGTAGCTGACTTAGAATTTACTGCTTAAAAAGCTTTGAAGTGCTGTTAGGGCAGGCAAACTAGGAGAAAAAAAAAAAAAAAGCAACCTTCTTGTGTACAAGCCCTGATTATGGTTGAGTATCTGTATCAGAGAGGCTTTAGAAACCTGAGAGGAGCAATGACACTGTGAATACCTGACATTTGCTGAGCTTTAAAGGGGAAGGTTATCTGCCTCTTGGAAAAAAAAAAAAAAAAACAAAACAGCCTACTCATGGAGCCACCCAGCTATGAGAGCTGGAGCAAAGAGAAGTTTTTTTGACCTGGTGCAACATTTAGGACATTTTAAAATGTTGCCAACCTGCAAACGGTTTAAAAAAATCCCACCCATTCTGTTGGATGCAGTAAGGTGACCTTGGTTCTGTCTGGCAGTAAGGCCAGAAAGTGGTGTACTCCTGGCCTGGCCTGGCCTGAGGGAGATGGTGGGTCACAGCAAGACCAGGCTAATCTCGCCTCAGTTTAGGTATCCAAGAGAGAAACATCCATGTTAATATCCATGAATCTACTACAGTCAGTGCAGAAACACAGTGGTCTTTGGGGGAACAGTTTAATCCGTGACACCTGTTTTGTGATGGAAGAGCCCTAGAGCTGGACCTGGGAGACCTCAGGCACTGGAAGACCCACCCAGGCATGAAAGATTTTGCTGTCAAGACAGCAAGTGCACTTACGTATGTAGGTATGTATGTATGCAAGGATCCAACAAGCTGTGGTGCTCTCACCCCCAGCCAATGCAGCAGTTGCTGAAAGATGAAGCTGCTGTAGATGTGAAGTTTTGAGCTTCACAGCATGACAGGAGAGAGGCTTTCCCCCCTTCCCCTCTCTGCCAGCGCTGGTGCTGTCATGTTATGGGGGAATTCCAGAAAGTTGAAATTCAGAGATTGGAGGTCTGTAGCTGTCTCTCCTGATGTCACCTTCAGTCTTGTTGCTGTTGAAGGTAGACTACTCTGTGCTAAAGCCACCCTAGGCACTACATGGAAGAACGTTATAGTTAGCTGCCTTGCTGATTATCTTGTCTTAAGTCAAAGGGTCTACAAAGCAGGTGCATGTGAAGTGTCAACAGTGATTGTGCAGGGAGCTGAGAGCTTGGAAAGCCTGGGGAGAAATGCTGTGCTAATAATGTGTGAGGCGTATAAGCTATGCCTTGTTTAAAAAGGATACGTAGGGCCCTGAGGAGTGGAGTAAACTGGGCAAAGCGAAGGTTTGGGCCAAGGTTTTGTATTGCTTTATCTGTCTCCTTCAAAAATGCAAACTGGTCTGAAGAAGGTAGTCCCTTTGGGAATACCTTAAAAAAAATTTTTTAAAAAATTAGATTTATCTACTATTACCAGACCTTTGGCTATTCAAAGCAATGCTTAAGATTTACAATAGTAAACCAACGCTGTTATTTAAAAAAAAAATAGTTTTATTGTGTAGGGCTGGTGGAAGGAGGATATCTCTCTATCACATTTGGTGACCTGTATTAACACAATGTAAAAGACACTCAAAATTCATCCAACTGGAGACTTCATTGATATCTCATCCAAAAGCCCCAAATCCTTAGGGCCAGTCTAGATCCCGTTTACCCCTGTAAATAATCCCATGCAAATCAATTTACTTTCATGAGTAGTCTAAACAGGATTTGTCTGTAATTAGCATGAAGTGGAACAGATTGCAGGCATGCTTATCTTCTAATATGGAGGTGCAGCCAGCAGAGCTTGGACACTGTACCACTTCATCTGCAGAGCAGGGATGGCAGGACTGGTGGCTACTGGGAAGCTTTGGCTGAAGAGGGGACCTTGGCCCCTTGTCGTCATTATCTAGTAAGTGCTGTGAAAACAAGCAAACCTCAAAGTAAGTTTGCCAGATCAAAACAGTGCAAGATAAAACCTCATGTGGAATTAAAGTCCTTCGTTTTATTTTTCCCCGTCACAGTGCTGAATTCAGAGATTAGCGCTGTCTCAGTTCTTCTTAGTTGTGTTGCATTTTTTCAGATTAAAGCCAGTGGTACTTCTGACTCAAATTGTAAAGCACGTTTCATCTTTAATTTATTAGTTCTAATACATTATTATTTAATATTTGATCTCCCAATTGGCTTTAAGTAGCTTCTTTCTAATACATGAATCCCCCAAGTGGTAACAGTTTACTTACTGGATTATTCTTCATTTGTGTTTCTTATGCTGTCAAGATGAGGACAACTTTTTTTCATGGTTTGTGACAACAGGCCCTCTTTTCAAAGTTTTCTTTAGATGGGGCTATTCTTCTGCCTGTTGGGCAAGTGTTAAGCAATGATGGCCACACACATGTATCATCACACCAAGTGGGTTATTTTTAACATGATGGTGTATGTCAGCTCCGGAGGATGCTCCCAGATGCGTTTGGATGGATGGGTCTCTGTGCCTGCAGTGAAACTCATTTGTGTTCATAGGATCTGAGAAGACACAGGCACACCTTGTGGCCATAGCTCCTGTGAATGCAGCCTTCATCTTTAAGTTGGCTTCCTAATGTTGTGTGTTGCATCTGAGGTATATTTGATTACGCTCCCTCAAAATGGACGTTTCATTTTCCTTTGTAGGTTAGATTGGTTCTTCTGCTTTGATAAGCATCTTACTTTCATGCTTGCTTTGGCAGGGATGACAATTCCCGTGTACAGGGAGGGATTTCCCTCTCACCCAATACAGATTGGAGGTGTGTTGTGGCCCTTTATACTGAAGGTAATGAAGTGCTTCATTAATCTTTATTTTTTTAATATTTGTAATGCTTTAGTAAAACCTCTTCAATGGTGGATTCTAGCACCTACTCTGATAAGGCCAGTGTTTGCAAAAAGTAAATCCTGTGTCTCTGAAGATACCGTGCTCTTGTCCACACGACTCAAACCTGCCTAAGCTGAGTTACGACATAAAAATAGGAGTGAGGTCAGTAGAACAGCATTAGATTTACTCATGCAAAACAGGAAAAGTTGGCCTTTACAAAGGTTAGTTTTTGCTAGCAAATGTACAGGGAGTAGGTGGACAACTATCATTTTTATGGTGCTTTTCACTTCCAATGTTTGGTGAAAACTATAGTTTTAGTATTTAACTTGGTACATAGAAAGACTTGGACTTTCTCTTACCCTAAATGAAATTAGTAACAAAATAACATTGAATCTAGCAGGAGTTAAATTTGTTCAGGGTTGACTAAACCTGTTCTTTTATTTGTGATTTGCGAGCTGCTAGCTCTGAAGCTGGGGGTTTAAACAAACAAACGAAAATGCAGTGGCAATACTATGAGATTTATTTGCACAGTATATGCAGTGAGCTGTTAACCAAGTTGGTTGAAGAAAATAAAATTGGTTGTGTTTGATGTATTGATATAAATAAATAAAACCAAATCTGTTTGATAAGTTGAGCAATGGTATTTACATCTACTGCATGCGTGTAAGTAGGGGCCTGGCTGTCTATAACCTGTGCAAGGTTCCCTGCGGGGCTGAAGTCCACTTTGTGCCAACTGATTAAATAAGCTCTTGATAACCTCTGATACAGAGAGAAAAAAATCTAATTGATTTGATGTGATAGCAAGCGTTTTGGGGAAGGTCTGTCAGTGAGGCAGGAAATGACCCAGCACTTAATATCCGGGTTTGACCTTGGGATTAGTTGTTGATTTTTCAGTTTTAGTAATGATGAGCACTTAATATTCACAGCTAAACCTGCAAACAACAGAAAGGAAATTGTAGGCAGGTTTCAAATCCATGTGCAGAAATGAGCAAAACGGAAATTTTTCATGCCTGGTACTGGATAACATAAATATTTTATTTAGCTTTAAGGAATAACCTTTGAAGTGAAAAGTGACAGCTATCTGAAAAATGGCCTGGAGTGTGGAAGTGAAAGGCTTCTACTTACAGTAGATTTTTAGTTTGGTTTTTTTTTTTCTATTTTCTGAAAGTTGGGTCACTTTGTATTTCCCAAATACAGACCCTGCTGGTTATATCTGTAGGTTACCAAATACTCGTGTATCAGTATCACGTTGTGAGCAGCGCCTGCCCACCGCATGCCTTTGGCTCCTGGCGGCGGCCGGGCTGTGGCCAAGCAGCCGGGCAGTGCCATGTCCGTGTCCAGCGGCCTTCCCTCCCTGCTCTCGCTCGGGGCTGGTGGCCGCCTCCTGCTGCCATGATTCCCTGGGCTGCTCTGCCTGACAAAGGCAATTCTAAGAGAAGTCTGGTGCTACAATGGAGCCGTATGGGATGAATGCAGGAGTGTGGCCTCCAGGCGAGGGGAAGGCCAGAAGGCCCCTTGCTGTGGGCAGGCGACACCCCCCAGCCCTGGAAAACAAGGGGTGTCTTGGACGTCCTTCGCCTGGCTCTTGTTTTTTACAGCTTCTTGTTGATAATCGATGACACAGATCTGTCACGGAGGGCCACTGGAGCCCGCCGTTGCCAGGGCGGAGAGCCTGGTCCGGCTGCGGGTGAGCAGCTGGCTGCCAGGCCCGGCCACGCACCCCGGGGCACAGCCTGCTGAGCACTGCCCGGGGCGGGCGAGGAGCGGGCATGGCGGAGCGGCGGCGGCAAAGCCAGGCGGTGCGGGCGAGGAGCGGGCATGGCGGAGCGGCGGCGGCAAAGCCAGGCGGTGCGGGCGAGGAGCGGGCATGGTGGAGCGGCGGCGGCAAAGCCAGACAGTGCGGGTGAGGAGCGGGCATGGCGGAGCGGCGGCGGCAAAGCCAGGCGGTGCGGGCGAGGAGTGGGCATGGCGGAGCCGCGGCGGCAAAGCCAGACGGTGCGGGCGAGGAGCGGGCATGGCGGAGCGGCGGCAGCAAAGCCAGGCGGTGCGGGCGAGGAGCGGGCATGGCGGAGCCGCGGCGGCAAAGCCAGACGGTGCGGGCGAGGAGCGGGCATGGCGGAGCGGCGGCGGCAAAGCCAGGCGGTGCGGGCGAGGAGCGGGCATGGCGGAGCGGCGGCGGCAAAGCCAGACAGTGCGTGCATGTGCATCTGAAGGAAGGAGAGAGGAAGGAAGCCCATGTTTCTCTCCTAGCCATCAGATGGGAGGAGCCACCAGGTGGTAAGGTTGGGGCAATCCAGGGGATTGGGTTTAAAATGTATGTGGCTTTTGCTGGTGGTCAGCAGCTGGCGTGTGGAGCGGTGTTCAGGCAGATGGCCCCTCACCGTAAGCGCTGGCATTTGGAGGCACTGGGGTGCTGCCTGCACCCAGGCAGATTGCCTGCCCGTGCCACTGCCCCCATCCCTGCCTACATCCCAGCCACAGGAGCGCAGGGGCCATCAGCAAAACCAGCACATGTGCTGAGCACCTCCCTTGTTCTAGGTATTAGCAATCCATGATTTTATTCCAGTTATTAATCTGTCTTCACTGCCGTACAAACCTCAGGGCTGTTGCGCTCATCGGTAGTTGACTGACAAGCCTGCTGTAACATTTGATATGTGGATCAAGAAATCATGCTTGTCCTGGTGCATGTTTTGGCATATCTGTCAGGATTACATTAATTTTATAATTGTTACTGCAGGGTTCAAAAATGCTGCTTCTTTTAGTTGTATTGAGACAGTTGTAAACTTCATTAAGACAGCTGTAAAAGTGTAGCTATGGCTAGCACTGCTTGGGCTCGCAAAAGAAATGGATTTATTTACCAATGTATCTCTTTCTGTTCACAGTGCTTGCCAAATTTGGCACATTTTGCCCAAACCCAAAATTGAAGAGCAAATGAGAAAATCTACACTTCCACTGTTTCCTCATGCCATATTTCTTGTAACACATAAATATGAACACCACAGTTTGCTGTTGCAGCTGGTGACCAAAAGTCAGTTTGTATGAGAGCAGAGGTGAGAGCTCAGAGGGGATGGGGCTCAGGGAGCCAGCACCCTGGATCCGTAAGCATCCCTTGACAGGGGACCACATGTTGCAGCACAAGCAGGGCTGGCGTGTGGTGATTCAATCCGTAACGAATTTTCCCATCCAGGTTTGCAAACCCTTAGAACAGGGCTTAAAATGGAATTTCTAAACAGCCCCAGCGCTGCATGAACGGCGGCTCTGTTATAATAAGAAACTAGCAGACAACTGCTCCTTCTGCCGTTGTGCGCCTCGCTGCATGGGGCTGCCCTCGCAGCAGGACCATGTGTCTGTGCAGGCTATAATGAGATGGAACTCTGGCTGGTTTTGTTTATGAGTGAAGGGCAGGGCTTGGGGGAAAAAAAAAAAAAAGAGTCCACTTGCTAGCAGTGAGTGAAACTGCGTTGTTTGACCAGAGAGGGAGATTAAGGCATAAATTCACCCTGCTTTTTTTTTATTTTAAGTTTTAATTAAAAAGAGGAAGGTCTGGCCTTTCTTTGCCAAGACAGCCTTTCAAATTAATTTAAAAGGAATTAGTGTGTTCTGCTGAGGTCTACAAGTAGGTGACTCTTCTGTCACCACTGCTACTCATTCCTTTCCCAAGAAGCAAGAAAGCTAAACTGATAAAACTGCCATCTGATACAGCTTTGAAACCTAGAATTGAACAGGACATTTATTGGGCAAGAAAAAAAAAAAAAAAAAAAAAGTTGTCTTATTGGAACATTTGTAGGAGCTGTGTATTTGTAGGAGCTGTGTGAAGGGTCAGAGGAATAGGAGGGTTGCAGCTCAACCTGGATTTCCACAGTGGTCACCCAGAAGTTGCTCTAAAGAAGTGGAAGACCAGCAATTCAATTCTGGCCTTGATTTGTGTCTCATTTTTAAAAAGCAAATCTAGCTGAAGTGAATAAAGCAATTTCCATGCCATGGGAGTAGCTCCCAGATCTCTCTTTCTTCCCAGCAGCTGGATAAAGAGTCATTTTACAAAGACCTTTTCCCTAATAAATAGCAAAGCAATCTCATAAAGAAAGTAATGTGCTTTTTAGGCTCAGTAACCATATTGAATTAAATGTTATGCACACTGTAATTACATTTGCCTGTCAGTTGTATTAATGTGAATTTCCTTGATTAATTTTGCAAGTTAGTTGGTATTAAGTAGGTAGGAAGTTTAACATCCCCCTAGACCTCCTCTGTCAGCCTGGCTCAGTTAGCAGAGAGAGGGTGAAGCTCAGCACAATCAGTGTTATTTCATTAACTCAACAACTTTAATAAGCACTTTGGATCTTGGTCTTTCCAGTCATTTGCACTCACCCCATACAATACAGGACAGTGTAAATCCCTGAGCTGCGAGGCGCAGTCCCATCATGTGTGGGGCATAGCACTTAGAAGCAGCATGAATGCCCAAATCCATGAGTGTCATGGAGTTTTTACACCCTGATGCTGGCGGGGGGGGGGGGGGAGTCTGTAGAGCACAGCTTTGGTCACACTGTCTGTGCTGTGTTCAGAGTGGCACAGTGAATGCACAAGTTCAGTCATCTCCCTGAAATTGTGTGGAGTATATGATTCCCAAGGTTATGGAGCAGCAGTTTGAGAATAGAGGTGACAGAAGACTCACAGAGGTGAGGTAACGCACTGCTCACATACACTTCCTAGTTTAAAGCTGATCTTTCCCAGTGAGCATCCTAAATGTGAGCTCCCTGCCTTTACCAAAAGCTTTCAGTTCATTGTGTTGTGCAGGCTCAGTTTATCTTTTGAGGAATTGAATTCTGGTCTCGGCCATGTGGAGGGTATTCATTCCTCAAACAGATATCTGAATAGCTAGTTACTGTACCCAGAGATCTCACAACATGCAACATAGACCATCTTGAAACTAATGGATGTTGATGTGTAAGTCTGACCTTCTCTGAAATAATAATACTTGGAGCTATTTTAGAGAGGAAGCTGGAGTCATTTGCACAGTGGGGGTCTGTGCATTACAGCTGTGCTTCTTTTTGCTTGGTGTCTGCAAACTTTATATTAAGTCTCTGTTCCCGATTAATCTCTCAAACATCTGTGTTAACTCGTGGGGCTTGGGGAGTCCTTGTGTAAGTGTGCAGTAGGAATGAAATGAAACAAGCTCACTTAAATAGGGACCCTTCTTCTTCTGTAAATCGGTCTGGCTTATAGTGATCCAAATAAACAATCATTTGGATGTGTACATCCTGCAGCACTTTCTTTCTATTGCACAGCTCCTGGGAGATGAAAAAAGTCTGTTTAGTATCTACTCAAAGGGAAGAAATGGGAGCAGGGCTGTGGAAAAAACATTCAAGACTGGGAGTCTGTTTCATGTTACAGTGGCTTGCCAAATTTGATACAAAATTTCTTAAATACTAGTGCCCATACACAGCTGATTAGCAATTACCAACTGTAAAGCCATGGGATGCACTTTACTTTTACCTGTTCTTAAAGGACAGTATTTTAAAGCTGTTTGTAAAAACACACATATCCAAATACATGTGATCAGGTAAGGAGAGATTTGGGAACAATTGAAAGCACTTACAGGAGGGTCCAACATACACAAGCTTATTGCCTCGGGAAGACTTTTTTTTACTTTTACCCTCTTGCTCCCCTTCTGGTTTTAGTATGCTATAGAGCGTATACTGTAGCAAACCATATGCTGCAGGCAAAGGGCAAAGTACTTGCAAGGCAGTATGGACAGGAACGGGTTCTCTATGCTTTGCTTTCTCCTTACACTTCCAAGTAGTTGGCACATTTGCCAATTTGTAGGTTATTCCTAAGTAAAACAAAAAATAAAAGAACCCCCTAACTAACAGTAATTGGAAGATGAAAGATGACCACCACTGTTCTCTCTGCTTTTAGTGCAAGAAGAATAATACACTGCTTGAGCTGTGTTTGACTTTCAGCTCCTTCCTAGCTGGACTGAGTCCTTGCCATGCCGTGTACTGGCTGTTGGGTTTGTTGTGAGCAAGTGCTTCTCTTTCCCTGTGACCAGTGGCTCATCATATAAGATAAGGTGAGATCCTGGCCTGATTAAATAATACTGTGAAAGTTGCTGGTGATTTCAGTAGAGCCATGTTTGTCTCTGCAGTTAAAGATTACAGAGATGAACATGGGTAGGGAAACCTGAATCACTGCACTTAGTTGTATGCTCCAGGGTACAAGAAATAAAAGTTAGCAGACCCCAAAATTCTGACCTGGTCTGTTTTTGACCTGTAGCAAATGAGGCACTACCCTTTGTCTTTCTACAGCAGTCTTTTTTTTCCTTCTTCTGTAAAATAGGAGCGTTCATAAATGTTGCATGAGTACTGTGAGGACAAATTAATTCATTATTGCCTGAACATTGACCAAACTTGTATTTTCTTGATTCAGTCATGTTGGTGCCTAACAATGTGAGCAAAAGTTTCATTAACCACAATGTTGAATGTGATGCTAAGAAAGAGGATGGGCTAAGCCACTGGATAAATAGAAAGCCTGGATAATCAGGGGAGCAGCTGCATACTTGAAGTTATAGTAGACATACTTTCACATTTCTAAATAGCCTGCATCTCTTCTGTTCTTTGGATCAGCTTCTATCTTTTCTCTATAGGGCAGAAAAGAAATTGGCCCTGTTCCACTTTGAAGGGGAAGAAACACTTTTCTGGGGAAATCCACTTGCCGTAGGCTCTAATGAGTTGAAAATAGTCTGAAATACTTGTGATTTAGATCATAATGATGCAACTAATGTTTCAAGTTAAAACTTCTTTTAATGCTTTAAGGAGGTAGGGTTATTTGTATGTGTTGCAGGTAGTGGTAGGTTGTGTTTGACAGTCTTCATGGGTATTTTTGGTGTGCCCAGAGTGCCTAAATGCTCCTTCGTTAATGGTAGAGAATAAGCTGGGATTGCTGCGAGCAACTGAAACCTCTGGCACTATCTCAGCAGTCACACAGGACCAGGGCAGGCACTGAAGCAGTGTGTTGTGAAAGACCTCTTGGTTTTCTGTAGGCATTGTCTGGGTGGCACTTGATAACCTTCTCCAGACCAGACCCAGACCGTACTGCTTGTGTTCTCTTCGTTCATGTAAATAAAGGCTGTTAAAGCAGGCCCACTGTAGGAAAACCTGAGTTATTCAGGCAGCAATGTGCCTTAGGAAAAGAGCTGCAGCATTTTCTTGGGGAAAGTCTGATTCATCACTTGTCTGCATGCCTGGACAAGAAAAGGGTCATATTTCTGCTAGACACCAAAGCGAGGGGGGGAGGGTGTTTCTGACTTGATTTATCAACTAGTAGAGATGAATTAGAACCCTTGGGGGAGGGAAAACTTCACAGAAACTGAAATATTTTTACATTGCAGATGACTGTGGCCTCCAGACTTTTTCATGTATGGCATTTTGCAAGCACACATTCCAAAACAAAATTAAACAAACAGTCCCTTGAAGACTTCTAATTAGCCACTTTGCTCAATACTCGATTAGAATAACCATGTAGGTAAAATATGACTGCGGTGCAGAGATTTTCATTTGAAGTTGCAGTCCATAAGTAATGTTTAGGAACAAGTAATAGAGTTCATCAATGAATGCATTTTGCTCAGAGCAAATTCAGCACTGCAAACGATTGGTGGGAGGGGAGGGTGAGATGCTATAAACCTGATGAAGTCTCGTAATTTAAAGCAGAGGCCTAGAGTTCAGAAGATTTGGAAAGATCATGCCTCTGCCAGAAACCTTCATGTGACCTCAGGCAAGTCACTCCACCTTTCTGTGCCTTATCTGAATAAATATCTCTGTTTCTTATCTGCAAAATGAAGATAAAGCCTCATACATGTTCTGAAACTTGAGTGTTAATAAAGTACCCAGAAGTCATCAGATAGGAAGTCCTCCAGAAGAATAAATACTGAGTTGTTAGAAGTTTGTACAGTACTGAATAGCTAAGTTGTGGGGTTTTTTTCTTAGATCCCTTGCAAATACATACTCTATTGAGACATATTTGGTTTATCCTCTTTGTGAGGAGAATAGACCTGAACGAGACATTTGGATTCAAACCCTCAAGTATTCACCTGTGGGACAAAGAGTGGCTGTTTTCTCTATCCAAACTTAGATCTGAAGTGGAATTTTGGATGTTATTATCAGCTGCACAGCGATTAAAAAAACTTCATTTTGGAGCCTGACATCAGAGCCCAGATAGGACATGAGATTTTGTGGCTAGAACCTGTTTCTGTCAAAGCATAAGAACTATCAAAGCATGATAAAGAGCGTTAAACAAATTCCACTGCTTAGAAATTACCATCTCTGCATGTCTCTTTTAGTTTTCTTTCTGCAAAAGGGCACAACTCTCACAACTAGTAAATGATGTACTTTCTATTGATACCATCTGTACTGCTAGTAGCTAGTGGTTTTAGCTGACTCGTAGTACAGAGAGTATTATCTAGAAATGCTAACACTGTAGGTTTGTTGTCTACCCACCCCACACCTCCAGCCCCTCTTACGGTCACATTAAAGTGTCTGCTTTATGTTTGCTCTATGCTTTCTCATACTTTGCTAACCGTTAGGAAAAATAAGACCTTACTGAGGGATGCCTCCTCAGAAAGACGTTTTATCAACAGATACTCATGCTTCTGAGATGTTAATGTCCCAGCTAAGGTAAAATGCAGAACAGTCAAGAAAAGATTGGAGAGGAAGGCCTGAACACTTTTGGAAAAAGGCGTGCAGAATTTGATGCACTTTTAATGATAGATGTTAAAATCATGGCTTAGCTTTAGTATTAAAGTATTAATGTCATAATATTAAAAGAGCTATCATTTAAAGAAGTTCTTTGCCTAAACCAAAAAAAAGTGATATATTGGTTTATTAAACCCCCAAAGCTTTGAAAAAACTTTTTTTAAAAGCCTGGGGAAATCTAGCTTAGGGTATTCAGTTAGTTAGGGGCAACATCTTTTAGCTGTATTCCTAGGCAATTGTAATTCACAGGACACACTATGAAGACTAAGATCTTCTTGAAAATAACTTGCAGTCCAGCTCATGATTTCAGTGATACACTTCTGCATGTGAACTGACAAACTGGAATCAAAGGCTGCAGGAGTTGCTGCAGAACTGAAGCTGCAAAGGCTGGAAAGGTGGGTTTGCATGAGAGGATGTCCACAGCAGTGCGGGCTGAATGAATGAAAGCTTTCAGATTTTTGTGTTTTTCACAGTTTGAGAACATTTAATAGTTCCTAAAATCCTTTTCTTTGAATTCAAAAGCAGCATTACGATTCTTGGAAGACTACTTTGGGAAGTTTTAAAAGATTTTGCTTTTCTAAAGTTGTGTTTGCAGGATTTGGGAAAAAGAGTCACTTTAAACTTCCCTGGAATTGTGACAACCAAAAATAAAAAAGGCAGTCATAAAGTATGTGAAAATGTAGCCCTTTATCCATTTGTTATGGTAGACAGGAAAGGAGAAGTCACAATTAGTAACAGTTTGAAGTAAAACTATTTTAAATATTTTGTACTTTTCCTATGTCTATTCTTAAAATTCAAATCAGGTATTCTACCTGCAGGGACCTTCGAACAGGTCATTAAAAACAACCCAGCAGTTATGAAACAATTTATTCTAAATTTTAATTTAAAATTGCACTTGCATAATTTTCCAAAAGGGTTGGAGCCTTTGTAAAACTTACTTCAATCATTTTTATTTTTATTTTTCAAAAGAAGTCAGGTGATATATCTTTACTTATCTTTCTGATTAAATCTCTCCATACTGGAGAGAATTATCATTTCCTTCCCAACCTTCCCTTGTCTTTTGAAAATACCAATAGGTAATTTTACCAACTTAGATAAGCAATTCCATTATAACTGGGAAGCCAATTATCTGTCAAGACATTATTGCAATATTATTAGAAAACTGGATACTTAAGCAGCAGGTGATTTTTTTTTGTATTTCCTGCATAACTATCATGCACTCTGTTTTGATTAGATCCTAATGATACCAAGAGCATTTTAAACAAATACTCAGCCCGTGCAAATGAAAAACATTTTGCTTCTTCAGTTGCACTTGTGCGGCAATGGTAATTAATATATCTTGGGATATTCAAACTATATCTGATTAAAACAGTGCACCAGAGAGGGCTTTATAAATAATCCTTCCATGAACCCTGCTGAGAGATCTGGGAGAGAAAAAAGGAAGTGTTTCAAACAGCATCACTGTGCCTAAAGGTGTCTACCAACAGTGAAGTCGCACCTATAGATTCCCTTGACCATGGCCCAGCTCCTGCCCTGGACCACCCACGGTGAATGGGACCAGCTTGATTTTTCATAATTTTCATGATGATAGCAGGCTTTGCTGTCATGGGGCCGCCAGACTAGCCAATTCCTGTCAAACAGTAACTCCATTAGTTGGTCCCTTGTCCTGGCAGAGGGCAGCCTCTCCAAAAGAGCAGTTCCAACACCGAAGCACATGCAGTCTAAACTGTCTCTCCCCAGTATGACTGTTGCTAGTTGGTACTAGTCCTGGACTCTGGTACAAGTGTGGTTTGTAATAGTTGGCATAAAGGATATACCAAGGAATATCAGCTTGGAATAAGCTACCATGGTGAGTTGTCCCTTGAGGACCATCGCCAAGCTTACATGCAGGCAGCCTCCAGGATTAAAGAACCTTAAATGCACTAGTTAATTAATAGTATTGCCAGTCCCTTACCTCAGTGATGTAATATTTGCAAGCCAGAAAGAGAAGTTTGTTTTGGTTTTGAATGAAACATGTTTTAACTTTGCCAGCACCCTTTCTGAAGACTGAGATTAAGGCTGCCGTCATGGAAGGAATACATTTTTCAAGGAGCCCTGCCAACCTAACAAAGGAGGGGAATAAAAAAAAGCCCTTGTGTTATTTTGCATGAAATCTGTTTTTCTCTGTTCCTTTTACAGGAATTTGTTGTAACTACGTGAGTTTAGAGGAAAGAGATTGGGGTTTTCCAGATGATTTATTTCACATTTGTTAGGCAGCTTCACTCTTTTCCCCTGTGTCGTCAGCTTCCCCTTGTTGTTTGCATGGCACTTTCCTATAGCTACAGGAAACAGGTTCGTAAAAATAGGAAAATGTGGTGTTAAACCAGCAAAAAAACAGGCAGGGTAGCTAATGAGTGGGCAGGGGACACTAGCGAGATTTTAAGGTTTCCAGTGTCTGTATTTGTACAAGAGCCATCCTCTGTTGCTCTCTGTATTGGTTCTTGACTGGATGGTAAGCAGGCACTAGCCTTGAATGCTGTGTCATTTGCAAAACCTCATTTTCTGTGTGTGTTTGGGCATGTCAGCAGGCCTTTGAAGATTTATTAATAACAGATTATACTCTTTTTAAGAGGTGTTTTCAAGTTCCTGGCTTAGATGAGGGAGTGGCCCATTTACCTCTGCAACCACCCATATCTAACTGTCTAAACCAAATCACTCCAAACTCCTTTTATAACATAACCGCCACGAACTGGCACAAAATCCCTCCTCAGTGAAAGGTGGTGCAGAAGAGCATGTATCGTGCTCCTTGGGGTGGCTCAGTGGTCTCCATGTCAGGTTGCATGCGAGCTGGTGCATGCAGCCCGGGAGGACCCACAAACCCACCTGCTGGGTGCTGGCTGCAGAGCTGAAGCGCAGCCATGTGGAAAAGCTTTTGGGTTGGAGACCTTGGGAGGCAGTGCCCTGGTGTTTTGGTGTGGCTAGGCTTTTCTACCTGCCTGTGTGGAGCACCAGAATGAATGCCTTGTGGTTGTGTGGGGTTTTTTCCCTTTGAAAACTGGAAGGCATTCTGTAAGGGTTAAAGCGTTACAGTAAGTCAACATGAGTTGCAGCAGAAGGTCTCCCAATAGACAGGGAGAGGAAGAGACTTGACTCGATTTAGTAAATTCAGTTTAGGTGTAGTTTGCTATTTTGCTGTTCAAATTAACCATGTAGGATCAGTAGTCTTGAATACTTCTCCTTCATGAACAAAAGAGGACAAAGGAGAAACAGAATAAGAACGAGAGGTGCTGAAATACTACAAGAAGTACCGAGGAACCAGCCTCCATTTTGCTATTCCCAAGTTGTACCTTCCCAGTGCTGGTGCCTATGCTAATGTTTGCCACAGAGCATACAAATCTTGGATCTCTCTGTGGATTTTCTGTGAGAAAATACTTGGGACCTCAGACATTGACATTTTTTTTAATTATAGCCCATGGCAATTCCAGCTTTACGGAAGGAATTTCATGGGGAAGTTTGGCTGCAACTGGCATTCTTGTCCATCAGCGTACTTCATTTACATTTTTAAAAATATTTTGATTGTGGTTAAATAACTGGTAATCATGTGCAGGTGGTAGATTTTGTGTATGATTTTCATTACTTCTGGCAGGAAAGGAGAAAACTATCTCTGAATAAATACTTCTTTCCTGAACTTAAATACTGAGATTCCATCTTTGTGGGAAAGAGTTTCTTTTCTCAGCCCATGGTTCAGATCTATGACTTGCCCTTTTTGGGACACACATACTAAATACACTTTTAATCTCACAATGTGCCCAGGTGTTCATTTTCTTCTTTTTCTTTCAGCTCTAGAGCTGTAAGTAATTCTGGACTCATTCCATCCACCTGGTTGAGTGCTTTTTTCTATTCTTGATTTCTATTTTTCTCCTTCTCTTTCCCCGTCTCTCTCGTGTTTCATTTCCTAAGCTTTTCTGCCAGAACAGCTTTTTATTTCAGTCACCTCCGGGAATGGAGTGGACATAATGGATTGGGTATTTCATATGGGCTGCATGGGGGAATCAGGTGTAGCCAGAAGTGATATTAGGCACCAGTGAAGCAGCGCTCCGAGCCCGTGCCCGTGGGTCCAGTGCTGCTGGCTGGCAGCACGGTGCGGCCAGGGTGGGAACCTGTGACTTTGCTTCTGGTCCATAAAGAAAGCCTGGGTGTGGTGGGGGAAACTTTTTGGGAACAGGAATGTAACTGCAGTGGAGATCTGTACTCTTCCATCCTCGCTAATCAATATTGCTGATGAAACATTCATTTGTCAGGGTTGGATGTTTAGTTAAATATATGAATACATTTCTGTGCTGGACAGATGAACATCAAGGATCTTGGCACTGATGTCAGTGAAATGCAGAGGCAGTGAATGTCTGTTGTCAAACTATTAGCCTTCCTGTGATCTGAAGAGGTGCTGGATGGTTGTGAATAATTTCTGTTTGTTTGTTTGTCCTGACCTAGGTCGTTACTACCTGTATTACCCTTCCATCCTCAGCCTCAGGAATGGATCAGGACTCCATAAGAATCCTGAAGCAATGACACATTTGCAAGAAATGATCTAGTTTCTGGCACTGGGACAAGAAGAAGTTTTGCCCTGATCTCATGTGTCTAAGATGCTGTTGAAAACTTCCATGAAGTTAGTATCACAGCAGGTTTAGGAAGCCTTTGTTCCAGTGTTTAACGATCCTTAATATTGATTTGTTGGGTTTTTTTTTCATTTGGTACCCAACTAAAAAGTATTTTGTTGCAACTGGAGATTTTTTGATCCATCTGCCATTGGACATAATCATCTTCAACTGTATTTTTTATATTTTAAATTCAAATTTTTTCCAGTTTCACTGTTCAAGTTTTTACTTTATAATCCTCTTTTATTTCAGACTTTGTACATCTAGTTCTATTACCCTTTAGTCATTGGTTGCATTTCTTAAACCTCTTTGACTTGTGTTCCTCTATTCAAGGGCTGGGCTGTTTTAAATTCGTCTGCTGCTCTATCTGTCTTAAAGTGCATTGTCTGAGCCTGGACACAGGAATGTGGCTTAGGTCTCACAAGGGCTGAACAAACAGAGCAATTATCTCTCATTTCTTATGTATGCCACTCCTCTTCCTAAAAATCAAGATTTTGTGTTTTTTTGTAACAGCGTTACTTTGTTGACTCATGTTTATGTTGTGATTTGCCATGACCCTCAGATTCTCATTCCTTGTTTTGCATTTGTGCGTCAGTGTTTGCTTCCAAAGTATATTATTTAGTTTGTTAATTAGGTCTTCTGAGTGTACTAAGTTCTTTGGATTATAAAGGAGCTCATATTTTCCCGTGTGAAGGTTTATTTTCCCCCTTTATTCTTGCTCATTCTTCTGTTGCTATGTGAGAGACAACACACAAAAAACAGAGAAACTGCCAGATATTCAGAAGAAATGGAGAAGCTGAGAATATACAAAATAAACAAGGTGAAAAAAGAGAAAATTATTTTTCTTTTTCAGTGGTGGTAACTAACTACATTCACAGGAATGGCAGAGGAAACAGAATTCTAAAGAAATGAAGGGTAAATTGAGAGAGCACATTTTTAAAAAAGAAGTAAAAAATGAGCCACAAAAAGATAGAAGGAAATATTAGATAGATTGCTTAGTATTTCTAGGGATGATGTTATGATTTAGCCAGCTAGAAATGACCATAGCAGCTTTTGCAAATATGATGGATAGTGGAATAATTCATAGTTGACTTTCATTTTTCAATTCAAATATGTTTGCACATGAATTACCGTTTGTCCTGGGTATATTAAAACATCATCTTACTGGATAAATAGATAGATCAATGCATTCAATGTTAATCGTGTCTTCAAATTTATTTTAACTGGAAATCACGAAGCTGAAGCCTTGTAAACATACGCATTTCTCAGGGGGTTTTAATTCAGCTGGGAAATGGGGAGTTAAAGTGGATTGCTAATATTTTATTGGGAAGGGAAAAATTGGGGTGGGATGAGCTGATCCCAGTCCAAATGTTTGGAATTCATCAAATGGGTGGTAAGCCCTCAGTTTGCACTGTCTGATACTGCAGTGTCAGTGTTATTGGCCAATGTAAGCTCTTCAAACGTCCTGTAATGCAAATAAATTCCTTTTACTGGGAAAATTTTAGGAAAGAATAGCTCAGGCTTTCAGGCCAAGGTAAATGTTTCACTTTATCCTAAATTTGTAATGAGAGTGTTTGTGCTGCTCATAGGTGCTGCTATCAAACTGTTGAACTCTCCTCTCAAAATGCAAACCTTGTACGGCCATCAGGTGGGGTGGAGTGCTTGTGTTTGGGAGCATTTGTCTTTCTGAGGTCCCACCAGAAAGGATCCTGCTTTACAAAGCAGAATGAACCCAGCGCCTCTCCCCACCCTGGCAGGAGGAGAGCAGGACATCTTGAGTGTGAGCTTTTACTTGCCTAGTCTTAATTCCTTTTTATCTACCCACCCGAGGCAGTGGGCTAAGCCCAAGGTTTAGCAAGATGTAAGAGGACACACAGTGACCCACAACCATTGGCAGCTGGTAGCTCTTCATGGGCTTGGCAGAGCCGTTGCTGGAGGTGGGCTGTGGTGTAAAAGGTTTGTAAGTACGGCACGTAGGGCTGGCTGGCTTCAGGTTGGAGGGGATGGAGCAGGAGCCAGTGTTCGGGAATCTGGTACCTTACTTCCTGGGTTTTCAACCAGTCTTTGCCTTTTTATGCTGGTGGTGGAGGGCTACCAAACAAAGCTTGAGTTTTGACCCTTAGCCGCCATTGCTATTTACCCTTTTCTTACCCTTCATCCTTTCGCTCTGCAGCGAGGAGAGAATTTGTGAGTACTCATGGGCTGCAACAGCAAGTGTCAGGGAGGGAGGTCATCCAAAGTTTGGAGGATTGCTAATTAGCTTTTTTCTTCATTAATTAGTCAAAGCTAATTAGTGTCTGTCTTTGCAGAGTTTCTGATGCAAACACAAGAAGAGAGTAGTTAAGTCAGGAATTTTAAAGCACCCTTGTGTTATTAACAGCAGCAGCAAATGTTAACACTCCCCCACACCCCCTCCACACACACACTCCCCCCCCCACCACCACCCCCCCGCCTTTTCAGTTTTTCAGACTTTCCCATGGTGAATAAGATTTACCTGTTGCCAGACAATGCTGTTGCAATGCTCTGAAGTCAAATAATGCATCTAAATCACCAGGCAAGCCAGACACGACAGCAATTCCTTCTGTTTACATCTTGAAGGCAACTTTGCATCTGGAGGCAGGAGTTTGAGGCTCACTGGGGGCTTGCTTTGAACACTGCCTCCTCTCCCCCTGCCCTTTTGCCTTCTGGGCTGACCTAGCTGTAAAAGTGTCAGCCTGGCTGGAGATCCACAACCAGCCAGACATGATGCATAGCTCCTTGTGCTCTCCATTGTGTGCCGGTGGCTGCTGGGCTCAAGGACACTTTTTGCTGGATTGCTGATGCAGAAGAGAGGTGTTGCCAGCCCCCATGCTTATTCTGGGGGGATGCGGACAGGAAATGAACTGATTTCCAGACACTCCTGTTACGCAGAGCAAGGCTCTGTCATTGCTCATCAGTGTAAAAGGAAATGAGGATTTATAGCATTACCTGTTAAATTTACAGGGGGGAAAAGATTGCCGGAATCTAAAATTACCCTGTCGGGAATATTTTTCCATTTTTAATTATAAATTAGTATGCAAATAGTCCAAAGTCACTTTGGCTGCTGTTGTAAACTGCAACGCATGGAAAAAGCGCCCTACGATACCTTTAGTGATGAAAGCAGCGTGTAGAAAATGCTTGGTAACTGCTAAGTGAGGAGGAGAAGGGGAAGAGGGCAAAGGACTGAGCTTGTTCACAACTCAGAGGTCTTATGACACAGCAGACGTCCTCTGTATTTGATTGTCTGGGCCCTTAGGGGAGTCTGCTGCTCATCATCATGATCACCATCAGCATGGTCATCATCAGTTTGCCGAGCTGCTGCTGCTGGTCTTGCCTGGGGAAATGTTGTGTGTGGCCAGAGTCCAGCGGTGGCTCACCCGTGAGGAAGCTGGCATCCTTCATGGGGGGCAGCTGGAAATATTTCCATCCCTGCACTGGTTAACCTCCAGGTACCCAACGAGAGATGTGCCATCTGAAGTGGAGAGTGACTCTGTGCAGCTCCATGACACAGGGGTGCAGCGTGAGCTAATGTACTAAATATCAGGGCCAGAAACTCCCAGTTCAGAATCCCTGTGCATCCCTGCATGGACTTCTGGGTGTGTTACCACATTTCTACTGTGACTTGGGCTTGACTTGGCCAAAATCTCCAGAAGTGATGTCGGTTTACCTCAGAGTAGCTGAGATCAGAGTCAGATCTCTATCTGACCCCTTTGTTTAGCACACAGATACAACAACCCTCCCTTCTCTTCCAGGATTAATGATTGATCACAAAAAGCTTTTTTTTTTTTTTTTTTTCCACCAGAGAGTGTTATATAATTACTGTTACTTTTATATACTGCTCTTCTCCGTCTTGCTCTTGGCTTCTGGACTGTTGCTGTCACAGAGGCTGTCACATCAGGAAGGTGGCTGTCTACAGCTGTCAGCTGAGAGAGACCATTTTAATTAAATTTTTTTCATTTCAAATTCAAGTCACAGTTTTAGCCGTGCTGAGATAGGCTTCTCAGCACGTGAACTTGGAGATGGCTTCTGCTGAGCCCAGTGAGGAGCCCTATCCCTTCTGTGGAGGTTCCTCTTTGTTTCCCTCCCCATTAGCATTGTGTAAGGAGTGAGTATTATCCTTTTGATATGCTTGATATTAAAACTTAGCTTTGAGTCTTCAATACTCGACGCTCCTGAAACTTCCTAATGTATCCTTTACTGCCTGGCATTTGTGGTGTTTGAATTGTACCCATCTATAAAAGATCTTTTTGTTGGGAACAGCCAATTTTTAATGAGCAAAAAGTTGGGAATGTTAACCTAAGCATCAAATGATCAGGGATATTAGCCTTTCAAGTTCCTCTGCTGCTTTGACTGAATATGCATGACAGTCTCTTAGAAACTTCCTTCAGGTTATTTAATTAATTGAACGGTGTAGTTTCATGTTGGACATTTACCGACTGGGAGGACGATTGGACTGGATCTGAAATGTTTGATGTGCCATGCTTAAAATTTGTCAAGTATGGGAGCTGATATTTCAGGTGCAGCAGAGTACAGGCATCAGGAGAAAAGGCTTTGGTGAGGACAGCAGGCTTGGCCATTTCCGCATCACACTTGGCTCTGCTAACTGTGCTACTCCATCTCCTGTCCATCTACAGCTGCCCTACTGGCTTACAACTAGCTGGGCACCCTCTGGGACTGGAGCTTTCTTTTTCACGTTTTGCTTGCACATTGGGCTGGAGGTAAAAGGGCAGGTGCTAATCTGTGAGCCCAGTGTAAATCTGGAGTGGTGTTCCCCTTGAAGTCACAATGTTTCCTCTACATTTGTGTCTGTGCAACTGAGATCCGAATCCCGTACAAGGTGACAGGAGCTTTTTTTGCCCTTTTTTGTGGTTTTTGTTACTGGAGTGCCACTACTTAGAGAACACGTTCAGTTTCAGTGATACCTAAACCAACACAGATGTTTTCCTGAACAGAAATTTCCATTATGGGCTGAAGCTAACACAATTTCATAAGTCAGGTATCTGAATCATTCTGAGTTTTTCTGTTTACAAGGGATTCTTGTAAAATCATAAAAAATCCCCAGCCACCCTCCAAGAGGCTTTCATACAGAAGCTTTGTAATATGCTGCTGAGCTTCCCCAACCCCCCTCCTCGCCCACTGCTTCCTAGATCTTAAAACAAGCTTGAGAGCTCTCGATACCTATTGAAAAAGTTACTGGTAAGATTTTATAGTAAGGGCTTTTCTTTACATGTGTGCTTTCCCCTTCTGCCCCAATGAATTCT
Source organism: Falco peregrinus (assembly GCF_023634155.1). Taxonomy (NCBI): domain Eukaryota; kingdom Metazoa; phylum Chordata; class Aves; order Falconiformes; family Falconidae; genus Falco; species Falco peregrinus. Next base: position 21,361,593 of record NC_073723.1, read on the forward strand.
CACCACTCAGTGTGCCATGCTGGAAGGGGACAAGCATCTGCAGGAATAGCCATTTTGGGGCTGTCGCTGTGGATGGTGAGGTCTGATGGAGAGGCTGCTGTGCTCTGGGCTGGCCTGTCTGGTTCCTGGCAGTGCCTTCCGTAAAGCCGTTGCTAATAGCTGGTTAAATGGATAAGATCACTTTGGTAATCTAATCCCAATAGCCTTATTTTACTGAGACCAGTTTGCAATTATAACGAAACACGTTTCAATGAAAAGGTGGTTAAGCGTGTTAAACAGCTCAGATGCTTTAGGCCCTGAGTGGGAACCTTCTTGGGGTCAGTATGGAAATGGCCAGTGGTTCCCTGCCCCTCGCCATCCCCTGAGAGTGCGGGAGCCACTTAAGCTGGAGAGGAAGCCAGCAGCTCTGAAGATTATGTGGAATTGGGGTGGGGATTTGCCCTGATCAAATGAGATGCGTGGACCCTGCCAGGAGGGATGGCCAGCTTGCTTCTCTTAGTGCCAGTTTTGACTTTTTCTGTACCAAAGCACCGCTGCTGTAGTTTCGTGCCAAGGAAAGAATTATAGCAGTGAGGAAGGAAGGCTTGCTGAATGTCCTCAGAGAGCAGATACAAAGCCATGCAGCAGCATTCGCTGCTCTAAACAGGGCTCTTGCCCCTGTGGGGACCATACGTCTGTGGGCTCTGCATCACCCTCCACCATCAGCATCGCTTGGCTGGCCGGGATGGTTCACAGCTTGGGCAAAAGGAGCTGATTAATCCCTTCTGCTGCCTAAGTCTAGACAGGAGCAGAAGCATTTTAGGCATGTTCTGTTTTGGTTTGGTTTAGAGTTGGTGGTTGTTTTTTTTTTTCCTGAGGAGTGTAAGATGAGGCTGCATTCTTTAGTATAAAATTATTGCTGGCTCTTTCTGTCCAAGCAGAGCAGGACATGAATTCCTTCCTGAAGTTAGCTGTGAGAGCCTGGCAGTCACTTTGTAAGGCTTGCGGTTTCATGCCTCTTCAGCCACGTGGCTTTCAGAAACATGCACCTGACACCATTTTTCAGATTGTAGTTTGCTGGTTGTGTTTGGTTTTTTGTTGGGGTTTTTTTTTTTTTTTTAATAGAGCTTTTTGTGTGTTCCGGAGCTTTGTTCTCTTTGGGTATGTTTTGTTTTGGTTTTTTTTTACGTTTTTGTCATTGCTTAATACTTGTATGTCAGACTATAATAGAGAAGACTTAAGAGCACTTCACATCCAACCTTCCTGAGAAGCAGATGCTTCTGGGCTGGAGCACTCTAAACTAATAGGACAGAAGGAGGGAATCTTAGGCCAAAACTAAGGACCCAAAAATAAATGGCAATGTTCACCATCCCAGTATGGCACCATGTCATGCCCTTAAACATTTGTTTATCTGAGCCTTTTGGAGGACATTGTCGAGCTTCAAAGTACACTAGAGGATAAACTGTTGGGAACATCATAACCAAAATAGCTAGAGAATCCAAAATTTTCAGCTGCAAACTACTGGTTTCTATTTCTCAAGCTAAAAAGAAGACTCTGGGAGGTCCCCAGCAGTGGATTGAGCTCTGCCGCGGGAGGACAATGGGCTTCAATGCAGGCTGCAATACTTGCATCAGACGGCTCTCAAGTGCTGTTTCAGCAGATGCAGTGAAGGGGAACAGCAGCCGAGATGGAGGGAGGCAGGACCAGCAGCAGCAGCTTTAAGCTCCTGAAAATTAAGGAAAATTCAGCTCCTGAATTTTCCTGGTTTCTTCCTCTCCCCACTGTTGTCCCCTTACCGTGGGCCTTGGGTGCATAAGTGGCCTTTGTGCTTTTGTAATTATCCCTCTTAATCTTTTCGAGTGCAGATCTCCTTATTTAAAGCGCCTTGCCTTCTTATTTGAAAAGCAAATAAGGACCAAATAATGGAGGGCCTTTTTTTTAATTAAAAAAAGAAAGAAGCCAGGGCTTGTGTGCCTGAAAGAAATCACAATGCAGCCTTGCCTTGTGCTGTTTATACAACCTGGGTTTAGATCTAAACACTACCCGAGAAGTGTCAGTGACCATAAATGGGGAAGGCTAACGCACAGCTGGTTTATATGGGTAGGTTAAAGCAGAGATCACTGAAGCGAGTCTCATAATCCTCGAAGAATTGAATGACTAACAGCTGCTTAAGGCGTTATTCCTATTCATAATGCCTGTGCAAGTGCACTTGAAGTTGGTTATTCTTTTTGGAGACACGAGGCAGAAAATGCATAAACAACTGAGCCAGGGAGAAAATCAGGGAGCTTGTTCTCAGTCTCTTGGTTTAAATTCAAGTCTGATTGCTGCAAAACCGAACAAGTTTAAATCTAATTCGCGGAGGGTGCCTGCCCCCTGAGGGAAGCTGTCGTTGGGGGCCACGTGGCAGCGCCGCTCAGTAGCTGTCTTCTCAGAGGTCAGGTCAAATTTGTAGCAGAAATGAGCACCTGGTCTTCTGGAGACTGAATGCACGTTTTTCTGAATACTTGGCAGTCTTTAGGATTTTAATCCTCCCGAGGCAGGAGGAGCTGTGCTCCGGAGGGACTGGAGTCGCGGAGTCCCTGCTGGGCCAGCTTCAGGCATAGGTCACACTGCTGGGTCTGCAGCCCCCCAGCTCAGTGCGAGCTTGGCTGGCCCCTTCCCAGGGAAATCTGGGATGGGGAATGACACTTAGGGAAGGGTCCTGCCTAGCTGGAGAGACTGTTACCGTGGGGGTGTGCAGACATGCTGTGGAGCGGACAGAGCATCTCTGCCTGCTAGTGCTGTTGCGGCATTCCTGCTGTTCTCCCTTACACTGCAGAAAGGTCAAGGCTTTCTTTTAAATTATCTTCTTTGGGTTTTAGCTTCTTTTAAAAAAAGTGTTAAATACAAGAAGGAGAAAAACAGTTTTATGTGAACCCTGGGTTAAAAATAAAGGAGAACAGGATATTTAAGGTTACATTGTACCATAAAAAGCACAGAAGGCTTTGGAAGGTTCTGTAGGTGTGGAAATGCAGGTTTTTGTGCATGTATGTAGATAATTTCTGACCTGGATTTGTGCATGTCTCTCTTGTATAGTGTTGGAGGTGTTCATATTGCAGAGGACATCCTATAAATGTCTTGAGTCAACCTGTTCCTTTCCCTAAAATAAATAATAAAAAAAACCAAACAACTTTGTGTTAGCTTTCCTTATGTCTAAGTTTCTAACAGAGAAACTGTGCTGAGCACAATTTAGCCAAATTAAAAAATAAGCTTTGCTTAAGAATGAGGAACTGATGGAGGGTTCAACTCTTTTCTTGCTGGGGGTGATGTAAATCATGAGTAAGTTTATTGGAGTTGATTAAATTATAGTGGCATAAGGAAACAGTGTATAATGAGATGTGAGTCAGGCCCAGAAAGTCCCATGCAGAGATGCCAAATGGCAGCAAGGGATCATCAGAAAATCCCACAGAGCAACTTGAAAGTTAATTATTAGGGACATTTTATCTTCTGGAGCAAAGTATGTTGTTTATTGAAGCAGGTTATGAACCTGCACAAATCCTGCTATGTTTATTTGGCCAAGATCACACCATACCATGGAAAAAATGTGTTTTCTTTCTCCTATTCATTAGTCTTACGTGCTATTGTATGCCTTGTGTTTCCCTTGTGTTTTCCCATCTGGCAACTTCCACTCTGTGTATCTTTTCAAATAAGGAATAGGGTGGAAAAGGAAGATTTTCCCTGGGGATATGGTGGGCAATGGGAACATCCCTCGAGTCCTTTCTGCTTGCAAGTAGGTGAACAGTTTACTCCATAAACACCTTCACCAAATACTTCTTCAGAGTATGTAGCATATTTGTCTTGCTGCACATGGGAAAAGGATCCTTTTGCTCACATCTTTATATCAGTTCCTACCAAGAGGAGCAGAAAAGAGTGATACCATCTTATCTGACTTCAGCAATAGCTTCAGCCATCAGCCAGGGGAGGATTTCCCGTTACAGGACAGGGAGATTTCAGTTGAACCTCATTGGTGCTATTTCTAACCCTTAGCTAGTTAATAAGCAAAATTATACCCCAGGGAGACATTCTGGTATGTTCTTTATAAATTCACACTTCCTCAGGAGCAAGAAATCATTGTGGTTAAAATTGATAGGAGGAAACTGTTACACAAGGACTGCAGGATGCTTATGTGGTAGAGGTTGTAGGTGTCCTTCAGCTCGCGTGTGAATAAGAGTTGTAAGGACAAAGGAAAGATCATTACAGGCCAGTGCTGTCCCAAGAAGGAAAGAGTAAAATCTGGAGGAGACTGCTGTATGTGAGAGCCTATTTCAGAGCTTCCTGCAGAAGGCTGAGCATTCAGGGGCTGGTGGGTGCAGGAAGGATCACTGTCACCAGAATAAATGTGTGGCACTGAGGCTGGAAGCTCTGGTTGCAGGAGCATTGCTATGGAAATTGGACCAGGGAAATAAAAAATTTCTGCAGCAGGACAATGAGCCAGTCCAGGATGTATCAGTGGTTCTTAGTGGTACTTAGTTGCCAGCTGGGGTTAAACTGTGACACCAGCTAGCGTGTCTGGAGGGCTAAGGGGGTCTGGGTGAGGATGTACACCCTGGAGGGGAGTACCATGATGCTGAGACTCAGACGCAAAGTACAGAGAAAGACTTACAGGGAAGGTGAAGCCTGATAGACCAGACCCCCAGAAAGGGGCAAAACAGAGATACACACACAGACCATGGGAGACTGCTGGTATGAGCTGCCCTCACTAGTATGCATTGAAAAGATGTTACTCTACCCTGTTTCCTCTGTATTTTATGGTAAGAGAAGTGCATTCATTTCCTCCCCACAGCTTCTCCAGGGAATGGGAAGTTTGGGAGTTTTCTTCTTGGCGTGATGGCTGACATCCTTTGTGGTCCAGGAGGGACCTCCCTGGACCGTGTGAGCGTGTCTGTGCTCCCAGCCAGATGCAGTATTGCACATTGCACATTGGGCTGCAGCCCTAAGGGAGAGCAGAGTGGACGTCAGCCAACTCTTTTGGCATGAGGGGGTGGAAAGCCGAGCCACCAGGAAGCCTACCCTTGAGCTTTGCTCCTTCCTAATTCTAAAAAGTGGGGAGAAGGCTCTTGCAAGCTCAACGGTTGTACTCCCTGTGTCTGTACTGTTGAAACTGGGCTGGAGGAGAGCTGTGAATTGTGTGTTAGGGGAGGATGGATAAAATGGACTGTCGTAGGCAGTGGGTGAGACCAGCCCTGCCTGAGGAGTGTGGAGGAGCTGGGGATGTAGGGGCTGGGGCACGAGCTGGGCTCTTGGATACCTTGTCTTGTGCCACGTTCACTGCTTGTGCTAGAAGGTAATACAGCATTGCAGAAAAAAACAGAACGGAGGGAAGAGGAACAGATACTAGAAATACCATTAATGCTTTAAAAAAGCACGAAAGTTATATGAAAACCTTGCTTTGAAGAAAATACAAAAACTTTGTATTGTGTGAATGCAATTACCAAGAAAAGCATTCACAGGGCCTGTAGCAACTAACCTCTGTGTCACATTGGGTGCAGTGTCCTTGGAGCTGGCTCTGGGAGAGATGAGCATTTTTCAGAGGGGGTAAGAAGGTTGCTGTCTGAGTTAGACTGAATGTTTTTCAAGTAAAAAAAAAAAAAAAAAAGTCACACAATTCCCATGAACTTGTAAACTAGCTTTTCATAGTTTTGGCATTACCTCTTTAGGAGCAATCTGAGCCATCTCTGGCTGTGGATACTGTAGTCATCACAGAGTGACTTCAGAAATGTGAGTCAGATCATGACACCGGCTTCCTGCTTGCTGAGTAATCAGTCTGTATCCGACTTGTGGTATGTGCTGCTTTGCTGGCACACCCCAGCCCATTCCCGCTTCGCCGCATGTTATGTATGGGTTGTTTTCTTTAGTTTTTTCGTTGTATTTATTTATGGTTTGGTTTGATGAGCAGTGGCTTGGAGCAAAGCACACCAAAGCATGTTGCATCCTGAGGTGGATTATTTTATTAATTTTTCCTTTGCAACTATTGTTACTAGTGTTTGCGAGAGCCCCACAGGGGAAGGGTTTGAGAAGCCTCATCTTTGTGCTTCGGTGCCTGGCGGTGCGCCAGGGTATCTGCTTGCTCAGGCTTTACACGGACAGGCAGTGCTGAAAGCCGAGGAGGGGTACGGAGGGGAAGCATGGTGGTCAGACTCAATAAATCAGGGAGATTCAGAGAGATGCTGTTCAAATTGTCTCCCCACCAGTTGAACACAATACATCATGCATCAGGGCTGAAGCTGACATTTTAATGGTTTGAGTAGTTTAGGAAGAATACTTTTCTTGTGTGTCTTTGATTATATGAAGTATTATGTGAAGTTGTTACATTGGGATGAGCTTATATTGCCTTCCTGTATACAGTGCAGTCTGCGCTGTCTATCCAGGATCCTACCAGTAAGCTGGTGGAATCCTCTTAAGTAAGGAGCTGTTAAATTAATAAAGCTGTTAATCACATGGGGTGGGGGGGGAAGAGAGAGAGAGGAGAAAATCTTATGTAGAAATGCCAGATCATAGCTTAAAGGTTTCCAATCGGGATGGTCTTGCAGGGCAGGGTAGAATGATTCCTGTGTTACATAGCTGCTTTTCATATGGTGATTTTTATATTTTCTTAGATATTCTCCGTGTCAGAGTTTGAGCCTTGCTCCTAATCAAACGTAACACTTAGATCGCACTGTGCTTCTTAAATGTTAATCCCAACAGAACCCCTTTATACTCAGTAAAACCCTGTTATTATTATCCTCTGCACATAGGCAAAATTTACAGGCAGAGAAGCAAAGTGAATTGCTAAAGCCCTTCTGTAGAGTTGCTGTCAGGGGCAGTTCAGGACTGACAGCCAGTGTTCAAACTATGGGACTGTGCTTCCACTTAAAGTACAGTTTTGAGACTATGTAAAAAGTATTTAAGGTGTATTTAGGTGTGACGGAATTGGCTTAGGTCTCACTGAAGTCAGTGGGGTTGAGGTGGCTTGCCAGACATTTCAGTGCTTTCAGAATTTTGTTTTGCATCCATTACTCATCAATTACTCACTGGAATTGAGCGTGATAAATAGTTTGCATGCAAAATAATTGAAAATTGACTTTTTCTGTATGATTAGCTATATGAGGCCATTATCCGTGCTGATAATGACCTGGTTTTGATTGCTTTTTATTTGCCAGTCATGGCTGTGACATGGTTTACAGCTGCAGTAGGCATGAATGCATGTGTGCCTGATTGTTCATGTGTTGGAACAAACAGGGTCCTTGTCAGACAGTTTGATGTCAGAGTGGTTTTAATCTTTGCTGCTTTCTTCAGGAAGGAAATGATTGCTGTGCCTCAGCCCTTCAGCACAGGTTGCCCTGCCTCAAGTGTATATTTTGTTTTAAATCAAAGAATCACAGAATAGTTGGATTGGAAGGGACTTTTAATGATCATCTAGTCCACCCCCCCTGCAATAAGCAGGGAATCTTCAATTAGATCAGGCTGCTCAGAGCCCTGTCCAGCCTGACCTTGGATGTTTCCATGAGCTTGTTCATGTCAGGAAACAGGCAAGGTGGTTCCTTCTTGGTCTGGAAAGGTTCTTGTATGTCAGATGCACAGCATATGCCAGTAAATGAAAGCAATTAAATTTAAAAAAAAACAAAAACAAAAAAAAAAAAAAAAAAACAAGACACAGAAAGAAAAAAAATATCTTTATGGATAGATAGGCACTGGAAGAATGACAGAAGGGAGCTGCAGAGCAGAGTGGCAATGCTGACTTGTGTGCAGGGGCCAGGTCCATACAGGGATGTGAGTGCTAAGTGTCACCCGAAGACCTACAGGCAATCTTAAGGCATAATCTGCTGCCAGTGGTTTTGCATTTCTCTTGAAGTTGGGGGACTTGTGTTCTCCTAACGTGACCTTTGTATCCTCCTTTGGATCTTATTGTATTGACATATTGACTAGAGGCCAGCATGTCATTAACAAAGCGGCAGAAAGCAGAGCTGTCTGGGGTTTTTTGTTGTTTTAAAACCCTTTCTGTTACAAAGCAGGCATGCCAGCACTTCGCCTGAACAGGCAGGGAGGGAAAGGGAAGCAGCAGTGCTGGCGTACCACTGCTGCCCCTGGCCGGACCCACACCCGGTGCCCCAGCTTCAGCCACGCTGCCCGCCTTGGGGAGTGCCATGGCTCTCTGCAGGGCTGCCACTGCCTGGTTTTGTGCCACCAAACTGCTTCTGACTGCTGTGGCTGCACATCCAGATCCACTCATCTGGGCTGATGAGCTTCAGCTCTTGTCCTGTGAACAGCTGGCACCAGCACCTAATACCAGTAGCTGATGGGTTTTGGCATGAAGGGCAGGGTATTTGGCCTCATCTCCCCTGAATCCCTGCTCTTGGCCTTCTTTCAGAGAGAGGCACTCAGAGCAGATCCAGTTGACTAAGAAAATCTCTTTTTTAGATGATGATCTGTGTCAGAGGGATAAGGCTTTCGAGGAACGGGACTCACAAGCCTAACTTTAGCACTTTGGCTCAGTCCACCATAGTGTGTATAAGATGCAGCAGGATTAGAAAGGTCAATCAATAGAAGCACTTCCCTGGCAGTCCTGGGGCTTGACAGTGACCCAGAGCTGCTGCCAGCTGTTGGCTACTGGATGGCTCCAGGCCATTTTGGGCTGTCTCGCTCCTTCGCCACCTACAGCAGGGCTGGCACATGCGTTGGCAGCCTCTCAGTGTTTCACAGGCAGCTGTGAACAAGCGCCACGTGTAATCTTAGAGATGAGAACCCCGTCTACATTGAGATCATGAAGCCACATCATGGAGGTATCGGATCTGAAGAGTGTGTCCCAGTGCCCCTTGAGCACTGCTGACTGGTGTAGTCCCCATGCAGGTGCTGGGACGCGCAGCCCTGCCCCAGGCTCCTTGGCACCTTTCTCCAGACCTTGCATTTCCCAGCAGGAGGGTACTCGAGCATCTCATCTTCATCTGGTATTTGGCTTGCATTGGATAAGAGCCAAAGGAAATCCAAATGCACCCACCACCAGACCAAGGGACCTGTGTCACCTTCCTCCTGCAACTGAAGTTGACCAAAAAGCCTTGGAGGGCCCTTAGTGTACTGTTGAAAGAGATGCTTTCGCATCTCAGGAAGAGCAAATGATGTTGACCTCAGACCCCAGGCAGAAGCAGTATCTTTAATCTCATGTTGTACTGGATTCTTAATCTCCCTTACATTGCTGTATCTCATTTGCACATATTTTCGTGTGTACGTAGAGATAGGGGCTTTATTCAAATATTAATCAGCCTGACTGATGGTGGAGATCTGTGCATCTGACAACTTGACATCAGTACTGTGCAAGCCTGGTTGTTTGCAGGGTATTATTGAGCACCTCCTTGAAACGAGTGTTTCACAGGACAAGTTCGGGGGGTTTAGATGTTAGCATTCCAACTTTTATTTATTTAAGGAAAAGGAGAAGGGACATGAATCTTCAGCACATTAATACCTTTATATGTTGCCATCTCAATTTTTTTGAGATGCTTGTTGAGGTTTTAAAATCCAATTTGTATCAGATTGCCAAAAGCTGTTAAGATTGCCTTGGGGATAAGTGGTGGTAGTGTTGTTTTGCTTTCTTTCCCTCTCCTTCCCTCCCTTCATCTCTCTCTTACACAGTACGTTATCTACAGAGGTAAATTTATAAGCAGCCAAAACAGGGCTTGATTGATCATCGTGCAGGACCGGCAATAAATGACACCCTGCGCTGTTGTTTGGGAGATACGGGGCATGCAGCTGCCTTTCTGTTTCCGCCAGCATATAGATAATCTGCCTTCGGTTACAGAGCAAGGAAGGCAAAATCAGGGTTTGTTTCTTGATTGTTGAGAGTTACGTCTCTTCTTTCTTTTGTTTTAAATCTGAATGAGCAGACAGACTCTGCTCACTCCTTCTGTGGGACTGGGTTGGGCTCCTGCAGGGCCAGCACAGGGCAGTGGGTCAGGGGCAGCATCTGTCTGTCCCCTGCCTGGGCTCTGTGCTGGGTGGCGCAAAGCTGCTTCTGGAGGTCCTGCTGGTGTCGGAACCAGCCGGTGGGACGAGGGGGTGTGTGGCTCCTGAGTCCTTCGCTTGTGAAGCAACCCCAGTTTAGCCAGCAGCTCTGCAACAGCTTATCATCTGGGAGGCACAAAAATGTTCTTAAAATGACCTTTTTTGTTTCCTTCTTCTTCTTTTTTTTTTTTTTTAATTCCAGCCCTTTCTCCGTGAAAGCTATCACGTCCTGGCTGTCAGTTTAAGAGTTTGTTAAACCATTCCAGATGTGTTCATAGGATATCTTCTCTGAGTGTAATCTACACCATGCACCCTGGACCCCTCTGCTCTGTCACAGAAAAATAAGCTTAACAGAGTTAAAAGCTAAAATACAGTATCCACTGAACTATGAGAATTGACTGCATAAACCTCCTATGTAACCAGAAAGCACCAATTTGTACAGCTCTGCGGTTAAATACTGCAGATTAATTTTTTACAAATGTCAAATGTCTGTATTTAAATTTAATATACATGTTAAACCTTTTCCCTCCTTCCTCAGCCTTTCATTTGCAACAGGAATCACTCCCATGGAGTCAGCTAGAATTACTCTTAAAAAAAAAAAAAAAAAAAAAGGAACCTAATTTCTGAGCTGCATGCTAGGCATGGAAAAGGTTGCATCCTTAAACAGATTTTACCCACTCACTCCTGCCTGGGCCAGTATATCCCAGACTGTGCAGAGCCTTTTACCACACAGGGCTGTGCTCAGCTGAGGCGGATGGCTGTCTCTGTGCTGCCCTTACACTGCCTGCCTGTGCCATGCCAGTAGACCTTACTGACACCACCACTTTCTCCCCCCTCATTTTTGTAGTTCTACAGCTCTTCACGTTATTTTGGGAGTGATCGGTGGCAGAAGGAAAACTCTCTCCCCTATCTTTCATTGCAGTGCCTCCTTGCATCCATGCATGTTTTAAAAACACAATAAATATGTTTTCTGGCCCAGATTCTGTTTTTGGGCTCTAGGTGCTGGGGCATAATTGTTTGAAATGCTGGCATGCCTGTCAAATGATGCGAGTTGTCTGCTGACACAGGCCTCCAGTTATATCTTGCTCAGACTTCGGTGTTTGGAGGGAAGCAGCAGTGGCTGCCTCATCTCCTTGACCTCTGCAGCATCTGTGCTCCCACCCCACATACATGTGCGGCCTCTCCATCGTCTGGTCCTGGGCTTGATTGTGTAGCACAATTGCTTCCAGAATGAAATTACTCTTTCTCATGGGGAAAATAAGTCTCCTTGGCTTTATAGGCAAATTAGCCTCAAGGTGTTCGAGGAGGACTCGCAGGGAAGTAGTTTTATGGATGACATTGGAGGCAAGATATGAACACCAGTACCTCAGGCTTTTTATAATTTTTTTGTGTGCCACTCATTTATTTAATTAACTTATTCCCTTAATTAAGTCAGGTAAGTAACAGTAAGAAATAAAATATCATGCAGCATCATACTTCATTAATAATCTCAAGAATGTTTCTGACACTATCTTTTTACATGTATTTCTTTTTTAAAGAATATTGAACGCGATACATCTTTTGTTATTTGCTATTATCCTGTTTGCTGTTACCTTTCTGCTCATCTGTATATATTTGAGTAATTCTCTTGAATCAACATGATTGGCATGCACAAATATTTGTGTGCATAAATGTCTGTAGATCAGGTAATGGGTGGGAATTAATGCTGAAATTCATGTTGATGTAGTTCAGGGAAAAGGTGGTGAAATAGGAATAAGTCTCACAAAAGCCGTGAAATGTAAAAATGGCCCATGTTGCAGCATCTGAATAACAGGACTGTACAAAAGAGAAGTGACAGTGACATTGACTGCGGTGGTAAACACTTCACAGCATTCCTTTGGCATTGCAAACCCTTTGAGCTCCGTTATCCTAGTTTATGTGGTGCTGGCTGGACCCCACAATGTGTTTTACAGCCTTGTAAATTCTCCTCCCCAGTTTATATTCTCTGTATACATCAGTGCGGCGTGACCCTACTCCCTGGCCTGCTGAAGACAAATGCCCAGCCAAACTCAAACCCATCGTCCATGCCCTGTCTGCATAGCACTTAGTCTTGGGAAGGGTCCCCTCATAATTTTTCTTGCTGATTGTATTGCTGTAACTCAGGAGAGCTGAACTGGTCTGTAGAGGCAATGATATTTTATCCTCGCGAATGAACAATCTGAATAAAAGGTAGCATCTCACTAGCTCTCATTATTTATTTATCTTTCTGTTTGTCCCTGGCTCGTATGGAACAAATAAAAGTGCACTGGGCAATGTGTGATGTGGAGCAGCTGAGAAGCCTTGCTTGGCTTTCTCTTGATGGAATCCACAGTGGCTTCAAAGCCTTGTTTCCTCTTCATCAAGTGCCAAGCATAAGCGTCAGGCAGCGTGCAGGAACGGGGATGGAGGCAGCAGCCACATCAGTGGGTAGCGAGGGCAGCCCCCAGCTCAGCCCCCTGGCTAAGATGGCTGGAGATTTCCATGGGTTTTGTTCCTCATGTAATGGAAGATCATCCAGGGAGATGCCGGTGCTGACTGTGTCTGAGCATAGGCTAGTTTTGGTTGCTGCTCATCTCCAAACATAAGCGTACAAATGAGCACAGCAACTTTGTGCACCATTGACTTTTAAGGCAGAAGGGTCACAAATGGGGGCATGCAATTTTTAGTAGGTCATGAGAGGTGGTTATTGTACTGTTGCTGAGTTATAGCATCTTCATACAAGATACGCTTGTGGCAGTGGAGATTCAATTTAGGGGTGACTGATTTATGAGATTGCACCAGTGATGTATGCGGCAATCTGTGCACAGGTTGCTCAAAATGGATACATGGGGAGTACTTCTCTGGGTATAAATATACCATATATTATAAATACATAATGCTTATAGAGACCGGTTTATGCCTTCCAGTAGTATGTGGAAGGAGTAGGGAATGGAGAGATACCTGCCTCCACTTAAACATGGAGCATATTACTGGAGGTGGCAATACCTTAAGGATCAGAAGGGGCTTCTTAAGTGCATCCATTTACATAAATCTTGCATGTGTGTACAAAGATATATATGTAAATGAGTACTGGGGGTTTGAGTTTTGTATTCTGTCTGTATGTAAATGCCTACTCATGCACTTAAAAGTATAGTGTTAGCTGTAGGTTGCAAGTATAGCAAAACCATATGGCTTAAAAAATAACTTCAGGTCTGTGCTGTGAAATGGATGAGAAATGCAGTGTAATGTGCAGAGCTGCGGTCACTACTTTTACCTCTGGGATTTTGACACATCCATTAACAAGGAGACCTTGGTAGTGCAGTTGTTTTCAATCACTGTGAGTCTCATGGAAAATTCAAAGGAAAAAAAGGCACAAATAACTGGTAATATTGTTTAAGTGATAGTACTGAAAGTCATTAATTTCATTTGAGATATTTATGCCCATATAAATAATATATTTATATATAAGTGTGTACGTATACATATTATGTGTGTATGAGTAATGGCTCATACAGTACCTTCCATTCTCAAGTGTTAGGTTATGTAACCTAATATAAAGGACCTTGAAATTTGGGAAGAGATTAAACTTGTATACAAACATGTTTTATATCTTTTTGCTTGTTAGTAAAATTACAGTCTCTAAGAAACAGGTTATCTGCTTAACAATGTATGGAAAGGCATCATTCAACTTAGAAAACCCAAGCAGAGTGTAATGCAGTATCCAACTTAATTATGACTTGAAAACTGGGTAGGCATTATACCCAGAGCGGGACTGGAGGTGACTGGGGACAGTAATTTGATTTTAGATGGAAAAGGATTTTATTGGCTGCAAGATTATGCAAGAGTATACGTAATGGTATATGCATAGGGAAAACTCAATAACAGATATGCAAAAATTATAAAGAGATTGAAATAAGTAAGGTAGAGATAAGTCTCAGCAGCAAAATCCAGATGTGGATTTCACAGCAGATACTTCTTTAATGAAAAATTTTGGGAAAGGTTTTCCCTTTTTCCTTCCAGCTGGCGCTTGCTTGGGCCCCTCTCTAATGTAAGCCACATAGAGAAATGCCAGTCATAATCTAATATTGCACTTGGTGAATATGAAGTATTAAGAAACAATGGGGAAATGAGAAAAAGAGACTGTAGGGGAACCAGTCTCCAGATCTTGCCGCTTTTTCACAGGTTTATCTGTTCTAGGAAAGAGAATATATAATATTTTCCAGTAATGTTTTCCTCAGTTATTCATTTTCAGCTTTGTTTTTAGCCTGGTTCTTGAGTCTCTGATTTTTTTCTTTCTTCATATTTGCAATGTGAATCTGATATCTACCATCATCACAAATAACCTGAATACAAATTACTTTCATAAACTGGGTGAATTAAACCTCTGACTGTCTGTAGCCTCCACTGCCATTAATGGCCTTTTTGTTCATGCCCCCAGACGCTGGTCTTAAAAAACCCTTGTGCCTAGACATGACTCAGAGGATAGATGTTCAAGCATGAATGACAAATTGGTTTATCGCAAATATACGAAAAAGAAATGAGGTGCGACGATCTCAAAGCTAGATAGGCTTCTGAAAAGCCAGTTTGACCTTGTGCAACGTGTGTGCCGAGTCGCTAAATTTAACTGGGTACAGTCCTGTTAAGAAAGTGCTAATGCTTCTTGTCTGGGAAGAAAATGGGCTTTTTGGTTCCCTAGGCACCTGACCTCTTTTGGTGCAAATATTGGATAGCTTGCATATCCTGACCCGTTTCTGTTTACAACCCTTCCAGCTGAGCCCAAGGAAATGCTGCTGGGAGCAGGGGAGGGAAGAGGCTGAAGCACAGACCAAGTTAGAGAAGGAAGGAGGAGAGAGAACCACATCTTAAACTCAAACCACATTCTTAAACTGGAAGAGGGTAGATTTAGATTAGGTGCTAGGAAGAAATTATTCACCATGAGAGCAGTGAGGCACTGGCACAGGTTGCCCAGAGCAGCTGTGGATGCCCCAACCCTGGCAGTGCTCAAGGCCAGGCTGGATGGGGCTTTGAGCAGCCTGGTCTAGTGGAAGGTGTCCCTGTATGATGCTGCGGTTCTGTGATCTTCTCTTCACTGCATTATACAGCAGGCCTCCTAGAAGGGGAGGGAAGTGTTTTGACCCAGAGTGTTTTACCTGCAGAGCCTTCAAGGCTGCTCTATTAACTTGCTGGAAATGGGATCCGTGCTAGGGCCAAGCAGGAGATGTGAAGGGGTAGGAGAGAGCTCACGGCCTTGCCTTTCACGGTTCCTTCTTCTTGCTATCGCAGCTGCTGTGGTGCCCAGCAGGAGCGTGCCATCCCCAGCACACAGCTTTATTTCCAGACCTGTGGTGGCTGTCTTGGGCTGCTATCTGTAGCATCAGGTGTTTCCCTGGCTGTGCACCACAGGGACAGCTAAACGTCCTCCGTGTCAGTTGTGCAGCAGTACACTGGACTGGCTAATCCCAACGGCAGCCTCTTGGCCACCTCAGTGGTAAAACCCGCAGCCAGCCTGGCAGCATGGAGCAGCAGGGCTCTCCGGTTCAAGGACTTTTCCTGTTCCCCTGGTGTACAGCGTGGCCTCACTTGGGCTTTCTCTAGAAACTCAATTGCCCTACATATTTCTG
Source organism: Falco peregrinus (assembly GCF_023634155.1). NCBI lineage: Eukaryota > Metazoa > Chordata > Aves > Falconiformes > Falconidae > Falco > Falco peregrinus. The sequence goes on from NC_073723.1 coordinate 21,377,201, forward strand.
AAGGCACGTCACCTCTGCTCTTGTCAGCTGGGGCCGCATGGACTGTTGACAGCAGTGGAAAGATGACTTCATGTGTCTTGCAGCCTGTGCTTCTGTCTCTGCTTTCCAGGCTGGGCAGCGTTTAGGGTTCTCTTTTTGTTGTTGGGTTGTTGTTTTTTTTCAACAGGAGGATATATCCTGGCTTATGCTCTATTTGTGATTCACTGTAATCACCAGGTCCTTTTCTGAAAGCTGTAATCTAATTAGTCGCTCCCCATCCCACATGGAGTGTATTAATAACAACAGGAACAGTTCATTTCAGAAAATCCTTTGTAAAGTGCGCATATGCATGCCGTAGTAAAACCTTACAGAATACTTTTTAGACATAAAGTTTGAGGAGTTTTACAAAGGAGATGAGTACTCCTGTTTCTATTTTCTGGTTGTGGAAGCTAGCTGCTGGGCTTTTCACCACCCCAAAGTGAGCTGGAAGGGCAGAGCTGGAAAGGAGCCAAGCAGTCCGGCGCTCTTGCCCTATCCTGTGCCTGCTCTGCGGCATGAAATGTGTGCTGTGCTCTTCTCACCTCTTATCTGGCCCACTTCTTTGCATTATTTCCCCATTAATTCTTGTCTCTCAAGCACTTCAGTGCTGTGGGATAGGAGTTCTTGTTTCTGCAGCCATGTAGATATGATGCATCCATCAGAAAGATAAGTGTTAGTCCCAGATTCATGTAGGCTTCCTACCACACTTTTTGCTTTGGAGAGCCAGCTCTGAGAAGTTCTTGTCACAATAGCTCAAAAAAGGGTGCAAATCAGCAAAATAGGAAAATGTGTGGTTTGCAGTTTGCTTTTGAGTCACTCATGGTCACTCAACTTTGCGTATGAAATCTCGTGCACCAAATTACCTCTGTGTTTTTGTCCTCTTCTTCTATGTCTTCAAGGTATGGCAGTAGCAATTACTCGTTTTCATAAACCTGCTGGACAGCACTGCAGCCACTTGGTCAGATCTCCTATTTATTCAGCTTGTTTAGGCTTGTGGTGATAATTATTTTTTCTCTGAAGCGTATGATATGACCCATGAGGCCAACGTGAGGTTGCCATGAGCCATGCAACGCAGCAATCACTGGCAAATGCTGATTACCTTTGTGCTCAGATGATTTGAGAGGACGTTTCGTGAAGGTGTAAATAGACAATTTTCTTTTAGCTTCTGTTAGCAATGCAACCAAAGGGATTCCCCCTCATTTAGCATTATTCCAGTTCACTTTGCAGCAGCCTTGCCAGCCAAGAAATACCCTGGTGAGCTTCTGGTCAAGAGTGGCTTCCTAAGTATCACTAGAAAACCAGCCAGCCTTCTTAGGGAAAATTACTCCTTTTTCACGTCCACATTTGTTGCTAGTAGCTGGCCTTAGCATTTACACTGCCTGGTCATGGTTTGAATAAATAAAAAAATGCAAAATAGTTTTCCTGGTTTTTCTTACACTCATTCACAGAAAATCAAAATTAGTAGTTCTTTTCAAACTGGAGGAGGGGCAGTTTTTTCACTTTGCATTTCCCTCTCCTTTTTCTTAATTTTAAAGCAAGATTCCTGGGTCCTGCTGCAAAGAGGAGGGGTAGCAGCCTTGTTGCTAAAACTTAGGAGTTCTGAGAATGAGGTTGAAGTCTCTGAAGGAGATTTCTGTTTTCTTTCCAAGAACAGTTACAGTCATAACTAAACGGATTATCTTCTTCTGCAGGACAGCCCTGCTGAGCATGAGGGAGCATTTTCTGTTCTTACAGAGAGTTAAGGGACCTTTTTAATTGCCAATATAGCAGCAAACTATTTTTTGTATTAAATATGGGGAAAGATTGGAAACTGAAGAGTTTACATAGATGGTTAGGGAGGCACTGTGTGCTTTATTTCCACAGATTCGAGAAAAGTCTTTGATTTTGGGGGGGTTTGCTCCTTGTTTTGCTGCTGAATGGGTGGCCTTCACCCAGCGGGGGCTGCTGGCTGCGCAGCATGGTGGCCACAGATGCTGTAGCCTTCTCTCCCAAAAGGGCTGCTGCTGTTGGAGCCAGTCCTGCACTGTGGGATGGATCCGGGCTCCCCCAGATCTGTGTCTGTCAGTGCTAAGTGAGGTAGATAGGGTCACAGTGTTGGCAGAGGGGTGACCCAGGCTGGGCAAGTGTGAGGCTGGTCTTTAGCTGCAAGTGCATAATTAGATTATTGCAATCCTTTGGCCAAGTTTTGCTCTGTGTCAAAGTCTAGCTGCAAAAAACTCAGTACTTCGACTAATTGCTGTTACTTGGTCCCAGTACGTTGCCATCAGGTATTTTAATTAAGCAAGTTTGAGTTCCAGTTTAGCATAAATGCAGACTTCACACAGATTCCCGTCATTTTGGCTGTGTACCCTTCACCAAGGGCCAGCACATTGCCACGTTGGAAATTTTAGGCTCGCACAGGATGACTGCTGCTTTGGAATTGAGATAAATATCTTTTTACTGCCTCATAAATGGGGGGGGGGGCGGGGCGGGAAGCAGAATGACCAAGGTCGCATTCGTGCAGATTCATGTCTTGAGTAGGAGCTGGTCTGGAAAGGAAAGCTGGAATGTTTTTGCAGGGATGAAAGGAAGGGTACCTACTGGAGACCCCCTCTCAGGCCTGGAGCTGTGGTTGCACCTCTGAATCATCGCTGAGCTGTGCCCTGTGATGGGGACTTCTCGCCAACCCTCCCCTTGCTTAGCTTGGGGGCTGCCGCCATGGGCAGCCCCAGTTTGCAGCCAGAGCCAGCCTGGTGGGAGAGCCTGTGGGTCATGACTGATCTAGAGGGTGGATAAAAACGCACCTTGTTTATTAAAGCAAATGCCCTAACGAGGCTAATTCTTCATGCCTTTATTGGGAAAGATTTCACTTCAGCCTCATTTTAATTTTCCTGCTCAGCTTTCAGCTTTCAACCTGGTCTCTCTCATTTTAATTACTCATATATTGATGCCATTTTCTCTGAGCCGGTTGCTAGGCAAGGGCAGGCATCCTCCAGCTGTGACTGCCCCAGCAGCCCGTGGGTCGGGGCCCGATGCAGGCGTGTGGGGATGGCCCCCCCGGGCTGGGGACAGCCAGCGGGACCCCCCCTGACCTGCAAACGCACCCGGGATTTGCCACCGCCTCTGGGAAACACTTACAGTGCAGGAATTACCGGTCCCATTACCACTCTGGTGTCAGGGAATGAAGCTTTTCCATTACAAGATCATGGTAAATCACAGGGGGGGATGACAGCCTTGTTAGCATGGCTAAAGTTACTGTAATTTATGTATAAATAACTCCTTTGTGTCAAGATAATTCAGCTACCTTGAAATGCCTTCTCACAGTCTATAGATACCTGTGAGTTATGCACTGTAGTTCACAGCATTTTCCTCATTACATACAGACATTTTAAAGGATTTTTTGGGTGTTCACGCTTGCAGGTCAGTCCTTAGTGGTAGCCCCTTTCTGCAGGAGGACCTGGAGGACAAGGGGCAGGCTGGCATCTTCCTCCTCTGCTTTCCAGGCTGGGCTGGGACAGTGGAGCCGGTGTGTCCTCAGCTGCTGGGGCTTTGCTCAGCAAGTTCATGCAGGGTCCAAGGGCCACCAGCCACAAACTGCCCAAGGAGCAGAAGCATTAGGCAAAGCACATGATGCCCCCCAGGGTGACAGGCCATGTCATCGGTTTCCATCAGTTCTCAATACCTTTTTTAGGGAAGGATTTTTGCTTACAATTAAGCTTGGCCTTACAAACGAGGGACCGTTTTGCCGCTTCCCTTTGGTCATATTGTTTGCCTGCCAAGGAGCAGTACGGCTGTCAGGTTCGATTTTGCATCTACGTGAACTTGTTTAGATTTGCCTGCCTCCTGGTGGCTAACACCAAATATCTGGAGGCACTTTTTCTTTTTTGACTGTGTGAGAGGAGGTGTTTTTTAAGCAAGAGCTTAAAAGTGCTTGGCGTTACTGGACCTGCAAACCCCATCGTCCTTCTCCGTTGGAGCATTTTGGCAGCCTTAGTTGTTTTCCAGCACATCGACACACTACTGGCATGTTTAATAGCAGCAGTATTTTTTGCGTTAGCAGTGTAGTGCTGCGCAACCTTGTACCAACCGTAGTCTTTAGCCAGGTGAAACACTCCATCCAGTCTTTGGGGAAAAATGTGAGCTGCTCACGTGGACTTCTCTGGCTGGGAAACCCACATCCCTGCTGCCTCGGGTGGGTGTGCACACAACTCTGATGTTTCTTCCAGGTACTTTGCAGGGAAGTAAGAGTCTCAGCCTTTTTGCATAGACCAGGCGTGAAGCAGACTGGAAGGCAGTGGGTGCAGGGTCACAGGCTCCTGTCTGCCGTTCTGGGTCTCTCTCCCTGCCACGCTGATTTTGTCCTGGCACCCTGCGCAAAGCCCAGTGGAATTACAGACTTGAAAAGCCAGAGCATGAGTCTCACTGTTACAGTAGCTCCTGGTATGCTTGATGATTTTACCTTTGTTGTAGAAATTTCCACTCCATGGAAGAGCCAAGCAGGAAAACAGCTTTCGAGTCAGGCAGCTTTCAGTTACAGAGCAGTTAACGAAAGCGCTGCGTTCCTCCAGAAATTCATCGCATGTTGCAAACAGCAGCTGAATTGCATCATGGCCCAGAAAAGTGAGGGCAGGGTCCCCTGCCCACTTGAAAGACAGCAAAAAGAAAGGTGCTTCAGGTACCAGATGTAGACACTGAGGGTGTAAAGAAAGGAGTCCAGACTTAATGTACACACGTACTAAGAAAAATAGCTAAAATAGATGAGACCAGTGGCTGATCCGATGCCTTTCTCTGAATGGACAAAAGGCATGTTTTTCATTTTCATTGAGCTTAACATACTAACTAGACTGAAAATGCTCCCTTCATCGCTGCAGGGACGTGGTCCTGTCTGTTTCTGCTGTTACAGCACTGGAGCCTGTTGGGGGCCATTGGCAGCTTGTCCTTCATCGCACCATCTGAGGCTGAGCTTGAAGGTGTGCTCTGCCATACCTGACAGAGGAGGTGTGATGTTTTGATGATAGCGTTGTACCATGCAAGCAATGTGTGGACTGTTTTTTCAATTAGCCCCTGTCCAGCTCAGAGCACAGTGAGAGGAAGAAAAAAAGAAAAAGCTAACAATGAGCTGCAAGCAGACCAGGCTGGAGGTGAAGCATCCTACCAGTCTCTTTGGGGGAAAAAACAAGGCCTTAGACATTGAACAATTTGGGAAACTTCACCTTTGGCTTATTTTATGGGGGGCTCTAAGCTCCAGTGGTAGAGCAGTACCTTTTGGTACGTGCTCTGTGGTGGTGGCTGTAAGGAGAAAGGAGGGTTGGTGGGGCTGGCAGATGATCCAGCAAGTTTTTAACTGATATCAGGGCAGCACGGTGTTTATCATAGATTCAGAGTGGTCCAGCACACCTCAAGCACTGTCTTCAGGTAAGGAGCTATCACAGAGAAGGATTTTAAGATATATGTCTTAAGTATTTTTTGGTGTATTTTCATGGCAGAGAAGTAGTATTACTGTCTACTGCTGTGTTTGCAAAGCCAGGCTCTCTGCAGTCTTCTTTTCTGATAGAGGATTTTTGCCTTAAATACAGAACTTGATAAAAATAATGATTCATTTGCTGTTCTTATGCCTAAAACCAGTTGTTCACCAAATAGTTTAATGTCTGAGCCTTTAAAAAAAATGGATAACTTAGACACTTTATAGGTCTTTTTTTAGCTTTAGCCTCAGAGGCAGCAAGCAGGGAATTCAACTTGAAGATAAAAACATGCGTGCTAAGGGAATTGTGGAGTTTGGGGGTTTTTTCCAAGCCATGCTTGGCTTTCATGGGTTCCAGTCCCGTGCTCCCCCTGCCATGCTTCCCAGGTGCGTGTGTACTGCAGGACTCAAGGGGAGTGAAGGTTGCAGTGTCCTTCAGAAAATCCAGCTTTCTGAAGGCTTGAAATAAAGACTTTGCAACTGGGATGTTGAGGTTTTAAGGGGAATTCTTTGGGGATGGAAACGAATAGCTCGTCATAGCATTTCACAGGATTTAGCAAAAGGCAGTGCTGCAGCAAGGGACAGTTTGGATATTTTTTTTTTTTAGATAATGGCATGGGGGATTTCTTTTTTCTTTTGTCTCTTAGCAAGTAGAGCGCATACAACTGACTTCTGAACCGAATACATTCCTTTTAGAAACTGGAACTGGTGTTAAACTGTGATTTGACCCACTGATGAATTAATGAAATGCTGAAGCACTACAAGTTTTAAATAACTCTCCCAGTCCCACAGGAAATTCAGAGCAGACCCAGGACCAGAGCCCTTGTCTGTCGCTGTTGGAGCAGGCTTCCTCAGAGACTGATTAGGGCGTGAAGTCCCTGGCAATTCTTCATCACCAACTATCTGGGAAAAGCTGCGGCTGAAGTGAGCCTTCCTGCAGGGAATCTGAGTATTTTGGTTAATCACTTTTTTTCCCCCATGGTCCAGGGTGCTTTTCCCCCATTTCCATTGTTTGGGTTGCCAGTGAGCTAAAAAGGCACAGGATGCACGTGCATAGATGCATCTTTAGGTCTCTCTGTACCTTTTCTGGAAATGATGGTGAAGCACATTCTAAAACATGGTGCCAAGAGGATCATTTGCAAGGAATGAATTTGCTGTAAGCTGTAGTGTTGCCATGGGTAAACAGGCACACTCATAGGGGCTTAAAATACCCAAAGGGTCTTGCACAGCTCCAGAGATACAGAGGGAAAATGAGTTTAAAATTGCAAGCTCACTGCCACATGGGGGGAAGGCTGCTGCAGCAAGACATTGTTTAAGGGCTCTGTTTTCAGCATGCTCCTGAAAATGTGCTCTCGGAAACAGGGATTTGTGTCTAAATGGGAATCCAGACGTACAAAACACTCCATTTATTCATGTAAATGTCTGCATAAAAATGCAAATGTGGTACCTATGGCTATTGCCTCCGTATTGGGCTACAGTACAGTGTATAAAAAGCATACTGATGAGTTTTCAGCAAATTTTCTGAAAATACTTGAACAGTCATGGGCTCTGATGTATAAAGTTACCTTTTAAAGTCATTTAAAGAAATAGATACTTGGGTTTGCATCCCAGTGGCTCAGCGTCTTCACAACTTTGAAAATACTTCCAATTTAGAAGAAATCTGAATCTAGAGATCAGCTTTATTTCTAATTCTGCTGCTTGTTAACTTCACTCTGGGGTATATTTCCTAGATACTTCTAGCCTCAGCTGATGCATTTATTTACTTAATTCAGGGTTTTGTAATTTTTTGAAAAGCATGTTTTGATCTTCAGGCAGATGCAATGCAGCTGAATCTAAAACATGGTATTTAAAAAGGACAGCTGAGGAACGAAGCTGCCTTTGCCTGGCAGAAACAGCAATAGGCAGCAGCATTGGGCTTACCAAGGAGTCAATTTAAAATTGGTGATTAATTTTAATTTTTAAACTTTCCTTAATTTGATGCAATGTGTTACCACGTTGCAATTATTGTTTGATATTCTCCTGTTAGGAACTGCAAATAAGAATGTTTCAGCTGACACTTAAATGAAATACCAGATGATTTGGTAAGACATGGATATTGTCACTGAGTTATGTGTAACCTGTGCCAGGACTAATGCTATGCTGCCATTCTTTAATCCTTTTTTAAAAGGAAGAGTTAAAATACTGTGCTGCCTGTGCTGCCATTCTTCCAGCACCGCTTTTGACAAGAACAAGGAGGTTTATCTCCGGGTAAGGCCAGACACTGTCTGAGCTGTCTTCCCAGGAGAACAAGAAATGAAAAATGAGAAGAAGAAATGAAAAAAAGAGGAAATTCAGGCGCATGAGCGTGCGTGTGGGGATGGACACACACCTCCTCACAGCTTGTCCTGGGGAAAGCAGCCTTCCTTATCTGCAGCGAAAGGATACATACCGATGTAGGGAAAGAATACATAGCGATGTTTTTACAGGCACTGTATGTTCTTTCTCTTCTCAGTCACGTCTGGAGATGTTCAGCTGACTTCCCAGGATTTGGGGATGATCTACAGGGGTTAAATTTTCAATGCTGGAAGTCTGTTTTGCAGCAAGAAAAAAAAATAATCAAGTTTGGTCACTCCTGGTGCTATGTATTTCAAGACATGCTCCCCCATGAGGTTAATTTCCTCGGTCTGAGCTATTTTTAATCTTCATATTGAGACCCTGTGTGCTGGCATATCAGATGTAGTAGGGTTATATTTAAATATATGAATCTGTAATACCCACTCTCACTCTCTTTTCTTCTCCCTTTGCTTACTTTTCTGATGATTTTCCCTGCCAGCCATCCCTGGCGCGCTCTCTCCCTCCCCAACTATTTAAAAAACCCAGCCTGGCTAAAAAGGACGGGGTTTGTTGCTGCAGGCTCAGATTTCAGGATCCTTGTCAGGCAACCAGAGCCAGCAATGCCCTGGGATTGCCTTTATTCAGCCTGAGAAACTGTTGTTGATCAGACTTGCCATGTCCCGGTTGAAGAACCTTTCCTGGAGCGGGAGCGATCAGCTTTCCCCACAACAGCCTTGTCGCAGGGTGCCTGCCGCCTCCCTCAGCTCTCTGTTTAGCCAAGCCAAACTGCCTGGAGATGCCCTAATGAGGGACAAGTCAGGATGCTTTGTGCTGTAATTAATAAAAAATTAACCTCTGGTCACTGGCTCTTTCCAGCACTTCCAGCAGCACTTATTTGCAGGGAGGCAGCTATTATTTTCTGTCTCGTTCTTTTGGATGGGCACAAATAAGAGACAAGGGAATTGCCCTTTGCCAAGAGTGTTTCCAAATTTCTTTTGGAAATCGTCGTAGGTCCACACATATAAGCTTTAAAACATCCTGGGATTAAGTGTACCAGCCTTCATCTTTAACACTGGTTTTGGGGAGGGTTTTTTCCCCCCCAGCTTTTGCTCTTTTGCAGTTATCATACTGAGCTTGTGGGAAGGAGTTTGTCATCAGAAATTGTCCAAAATGTGTATTTTATTTTTTTCTTAGAGGGGAAAATGATATAACTAGCTGGCTTTGGGAGAACAGCCTTTCTAGTCCTGTGTGTGCTCACCAGCGTAGATGAACTCATTGTTGACTCGGAGCAGGGAGAGGTTTGGGTTCCACCAGCCAGTTCCTGACCAGCCACTGATTCTTGGCAACTGTGGATGGGTTGCTAAACCTGCCAACTTTATTTTCTCTTGCTATAGATCAATCATTATTTCCATAACAGGGAAAGAATTTTTATTTTGAATTTGTGGCAGAGGTTTAGGGTCTGACTTCTTGGCTCCATGCAGTGTTGCAGCCTGCAGAGCAGTTAAATTGGTCAGGCTCAGTCTTTACATTTCTCCTCTTCCATAGTTATGAATGTTAATGAGGATAATTCTTCCTGGAATTACTAACTGTTTTCAGGCTTGTGCAGTATGCTGGGACCCTTAATTTTCTGTGTTTATGCAAAGGCAAGATGATACTAATACAAGATAGACTATATTCTGAGAAGGTCATGTGTGCAAGCAGTTTTGGATGATGAGCGGGTCTGTAGTAGTCAGTGTTTGGCACCAGACATCATCTTGGTATGAGTTTGGCATCAAACATCGTCTGGGTATGAGTTTGAGTTGCTTCCACAGTGTGTAGTCGTAACCCTGGAGGAAGGATACAGCACTGTCCCACAAGCGCTGTTTTTTTCCTCGTTTGTTTTTGTATGTGCTCACCAGATGAGCAACTTTTGAGAAAATACCACTTCTGTCCTTCCTGAATTTACTATTGTTTTGGACGCTGATAAAGGTTTTATTTGATTAATAGCAGAATAAACCTGAGCTGGTCAGCCTTGATTTCTGTGGCATGCTGGCTCTTCGAGGAAGAAGGAAGACGAGGAGTCAGATTTATCATCTGGAGAGGTCAGACCACCATGGAAAGGAGCAGATGTTATCACCCTTTGCACAGAATACCCCTGCCAGATTTCAGCAAGGCAATGGTATTAAATAGCTGATAGCTGCACAACAATATGGTTGATCTTAAATACCTTCTAGCTGTGTTAGTAGCTGAGCAGTAGAAGTGCTCAGGAGGTAGCTGTTGCAAGTTCACAGGCAGCCTTGCTACCAGGTGATGCTGCAGTGATATGGTCCCAGGGCTATAAAAGCAGCCTCGGCATCCATACTCCAACACATCATGCTTCCAGCCCTGGGCCACCAAGTGCAGTAGGTTTCATCTTCTTCCTTACTAATGCTCTCCTTTCCTCTTCCATTGCTTTCAAGTGTTACAATCCACCAACTGTTACTGGAGGTCGCTGTTGGTTCCTGAAAAAGAAGGTAGAGTTTCACACGAGCTAGAAAGAGCAACATGCTGTTTGCGAGTAGGAAAGCTTGTGGGAATGATCAGCTTTTACTGTGAGTCAGGAGGAGGCTATTCTTGTTTTTTAATTACTTTGATTCTTTTCTGCCTTGAGAGGAAAGGGGGAGGGGGGGGAAACCAACACCTTTATACAATATACATCAAGGTAAATCAAATCTGGCCAAGAAAGAGTGTTTGGGGTTTCATTTTTTTTAGAGCTAAAGGGAACTATCTGATGAGAATGCTGTGCTATATTCTTGCTTGAAAGAGAGAGAGATATACACACACATGCATATGCATAGAAAAAAATACACAAGCTTGGTTTATTACTGTTGGTTTTGGCACTGAAGTGATGTAATTCTTGAAGTGACACAGGAGAATATCTTCAATGCATTCAGAAATCAGAGGAAAAGAATAAAACCATCTCAGTGAACTAAGATGCTGGTGATCTAGCACACTGATTTTTTTATACTTTCTGAGAACATTTCTAGCCAAAAAAGTATCTACTAAAAATGAAGCAGCTCTTTGCTTGTTGGGCCTCTGCAAATGTGTTACTGATCTCCCCAAATTACCGATTTCAAGTCTGAGTGTTCAACGAGTAACTGCCCACAAGTGGCAAAAATTAATCAAAATGAGAATGTTTTTAAGTCACGTCTTTTAGCTTCTTCTTTTCAATAATAGGTAATTATTGACATTTCTAGGAAGCAGAAGTAGTCCCAGAACAGGTAGCAGTAATACAGCAAACTTCTTCAGTCTTTTGACTTGAGCGTGGGGTTCCTCCTCTTGGATAAAAAAAAATCTTGGGTCTTTTGATGGCAACAGCAGTGCTCCCTGTGATTGAAAATAAGCTGTTTCCAGCATTTAGTCATTTCTGTTTTGAGGCATATTCAGCCTTTGAGGTTTCTGTTGAGAATTGCCAGCGAGGGGAACAATAACTGAGGTTATAATTTTTGTGGTGCAAAAATATTAGCTCTCTGGCAACTGGACTAAACATACCAGACTCATTTCTCATAGGACACCGGAAAGGGTTCAATGCAGACAGTAACTCAGAAAAATTGTTGATATTTCAGAGCACAGACCAGGAAGGATTAATTTCTCCAATAACTCTTTTCATGTGGTCAGGAATTCTGAGCTGCAGCAACCCATTTGGCAAATGACTTTGCTAATGTTGTCTGCAAAATCCAGCTTCACTTGTTAAACTTGAGAGTGTATTTTTTTTGTTGATGAGTGCTGCTGTAGGTATGGATTTCCCCAGTAGTAGAAATGAGAACATAACCCTCATCACAGATGTGTGTGCTGATGGAGAGAGGAGCAGAGCTGTTGATGCGTTAAATCGTTCAGGGCTGTCGGTTTATCAGGCTTCATGGGGTTTGCTTCTAGTTCAAAGTGCAGATTCTTGAAACAGCAGAGATTGGGTGCTGAGCCTTGCTGGAATTGGTTTGTTTTTTGGTCCTTTGTGCTAAGAGAAAACTGTTGTTCATGTAACTTGGAAACCCTTTTTCCCACAGTCTCAGGAATTTCTTGCATGTGTGTCCCCAGTGTATAAAATGCACACATTTCTAATGTGAAAGAGCAGGCTCACATACATGAAATATATTTTTACTGGGTTGATACCTACATAAATACAATAAAGGTGTTTTGTGCATGCTGATATATGTAAAAGTGCATATAAAGGTCCTGAGTCAGAGATGTAGCTAAGCATGCAGTTCAGTCTATGAAGCTCTCATTTAAGTTATATTTAGGAATTAATTTTGATATTGGTTTTAATCTCTGAGACATCCACACATTTCTTTAAAAACAATAAATCAGCCCCTTTGTGGGTTTTCTAGCTCCGTCCATCAGGTTCTGTAGTAGTAAAGCCTATTTCAGAAAGTGCTTTTTGCAGCATTTCTAAATGTGAGCGTGGCTTCTGCAGTTGTTCTTCATGAAAAGCACTTTTTGACAATCTCAGAAAATGTAAATTTAATCTTGATAAGTGCTTTCCCTGAATGCAACCTTCCCTCTGTAGTGGGAGAGTGCATATTACATCAGCATAAATGCATTCAGATAACTCTGTATACAGACAAGTGACCTTTCATTCAAAAGATGGTTTAGGATCATTTTGAAGACCCTATTATTCATCATAAAGTTTTGTGTAGATTAGGGAAAATGTAATAGAGTTTTAGGTTTTCAGTGGTTTTTTTCCCCATGTAACAAAGCAAATCAGGACTTTGCCTAGAAGTCATTTCCCACACTGTCTTCTGAGCTGATCACTGTCATTACCTTAGGTCTAGAAACTGCTATTCATTCATTTTTTCTTCCCTGTGATACAGCCAGAGTTAGCAGGTAATTCAGAGCTTTCTATTGGAAATAAATAGCACAGGTGAAATGGAAAAACTGGAGTCTTTATTTTTTACTTGTTTGCTTCTTTTCAGTTTACAAATGAAATTTTAAGTTTTTCAACAGCACTTTCAAGAAGCCTCACATCCAACCTTGTCAGAAGAGTCACAGGGAAAAGTACAGCGAGATGGCTGAAAAACAAACAGTAATTTTTTAAAGGTCTTGTTGCATGTAAGTAGTGTAAGTGTGAATGAACTACCTGGCTTGTAAAACCTGAGACAGTGGTGGGGTGTTGGGACTTGAAAATGATCCCAGATTTGTTTTCTTCAGGCATTCAGCATCCCAACATCATTCTGGTTTCCACAAATATAATTGAAAGGGAAGGTATCTCAGAGGCCCTGTGCTGTTTTAGTGAGGGTATCATGTGTCAATCACGGCTGAGCCCTTACCCTCTGGACAGCCAAAGCACAGCACCAGCTGGGTTGGAAGGTTCCTGCACTGTCTTGCTTCCTTATCAGCACCGTGAGGACCCCAGGACAGGGAGGGATCCAAGCATCCCAAGCAGCTGAGATGCATCAAAGGCATCTTCCCAGGCAGATGTGGTTCAGGACACAATGGACATCTGCACCCTATTGAAGCGGGAGCTGGAGGCTGGGCAGAAGACCCTGGGACACCTGAAAACCTAGCAGACATCTGCATTTGGATGTATGAGTTGCTCTCCTGGGGTCTATGCCAGTCAAACTTGGCCTATTAGAAATTTTTTGAGCAAATTTGAATGTGCGCTGAGTGGGACCTTCATGGTGTATGGGCGTGGAGTGTGGGTTATGGTACTGGGAAAACTTATGACGGATTTTATTTTGTAGTACAACTTTGCGTCTTGCACCTTGATTTTCCTGTATATGCTAGTTGAAAAAGCTTTGTTTCAAATGGCTTGTGCTAGCCCAGAGCAGTATTGTTGGACTGGTTTGGGGCCCCTAAATCTCTTACTTACATATTATTATTCCAGTTGTTTTACATTCCTGTCGAGGCCTTGGAAAATATTTTGCTTCTTTGTTTTCAAGTTTTCTAAATGACTGTCTAGCTTGTCCAAGCAGTGCCTGTGCCTCAGCAGAAGGCACCCTTGGCTTCTAATCTTCTGACTCTCAAATAAGCTCAATTTCAAAGTTTGTGGAAACCAAGCTTTGTAATCTTATGATTGGATGGGAGCATAAAGCTAGGAACTTGGCAGCAGAGAGAAAAATGAGAGGATTCATCTTCTTTAGCTTAACACTTAGGAGGTTTCAGCCTTTGCCTGTCGCCGTGAATTCTGCGATGATTCATGCATGTGGATGTGCAGAGGGGTTCCTGAGTAAAGCATGTGTGGGCATATAGATGTGCTGTAGTGAATACCACAGTTGACGGTGATTTGGTTGAATTGCAGGTTTCTATAGACAATAAGAACAAGAGGGTGAGCTATGGCAAATGCAAGCGTGATTAGCATTTCCAGCATGAAACCCTTCGGTCAGCAGGAAAGAGGAAAAGCAAAGCAGTTTGACACATGAGAACAAGAACATTTCTTATTGCCTAGGCTGTTCCCCGAGACTTTGAAATGCCCCTCTTTGTCGAGGAAGCATGCAAATGTTCTCATTATTTTCTGTAATTTGCATTATTAAAGAAAAGTTATTACCCAGGCTCAAACTTTCTTAGAGCACTGAGTCAAAGATACTGTTTTGCTTGCTGACACTGCATGCTCAAATGGACTTAATGGTGTACTGTTCAGGAGTATTTTATCTTTAAGGACCCTTAATTGCTTTAACACTCTGTGCTGTAAACAGACTGAATCAGGGATAAACAGCAGTCTTTCCAGCTCTGTCCTTAGGTAGGGTTAAAGGCCCTGGCTCAAATTAAGAGTTAATCCTTATTCTTAAATCTAAGTCCTTAAAAGAAAAAAAGCCCGTTTAGTAGTTCTTAATCCAAATTTTTAGCCCTGAGTGCTTCTAGAGCAATCCCGTCCCCGATTCTGGAATCGTATTTCTGGCTGTTTATTTCTGTCATGCGGGTTTGTCTCTATCCCTGTTGATCATGGACCCACATTGCTGCTTTGAGGCTTGCCATGCCTTTTTGCCTTTTTCTGAAAATCCATTGTTGCACAGACCCTGTGACTTCCTCTCTTTGATGGGCTGGGGATGCCCTGATGGAGCAGGGCTCTCCTCTCCTCTGGCACTGCTGGAAAACTTGCTCTGCCGGAAAGAGCTGGAGCAAGCTGGGTGCTCTCCATGGAGAAGTGATGCTCTGGGTCGCAGTAGGAGCCCTGTAGCTGCTGAGGGCAAAGGGTGGGAGGCAATGGGGGTCTGTGAGACTGATTCCCAAAACTGGTAGCAGTGCCTCAGATTTTTAAAAGAAATTACTGTGAGAAGATCGGAGAGTTTTCTGTTGTGGTTTTCTTACCCAGTCAGAGGACGGTCAAAGTGACATGGGTTCAGGGTGAAACAAAGTGGTGGCAGCGGCCACCCCACAGCACTGTGCGGGCTGGCAGTGGGGGAGCCCTGCCGCGGGAAGCACAGCAGAGCAGCCCTGCTGTTCCTTTTTATTCCCAGTAAGGAAGAGGAAGAACGAGTTGTTGATGTCTGAGAAAGGCAAAGGGCAGGGGAAAAAGCAATAAAGCATTTGTCTGGGATGCAGGCTGCAGCAGTGGGGAGGCAAGATGTGGGAGTTGGAGGGCTGGCACCGATTCCAGCCTTCCCTCCTCGCTGAGCTGCATTGAGGAGCACATATGACTGCAGAAGTACAGATGCTGATCCACCCTGGAGGTCAGTTTGCTTATTCATTTCTCATCGCTGACTTTCCATTTATACCAAGGAGCAGTTCATCTCTCTGAAAGACTTCGCTGGCGTGAGGGGTTGCTCTGGTACCCATGTAGCCATATCACATCGGCTTATCTTGCCCCAGGATTTAGTCTCTAAGGATTTGAGTGCTAGTGAGGATGTTTCCTGTGGTCCAGCTCTCCTGTGTGTGTACACACACAGTAGGAGGTCTGTGTGTGGGCTTTGAGTCCAGCCATAGGATGGCTACAGAATGGGTTGGAGTGCTGTGATAACATTTAACCCAGATTGGCCTCTGCTCTGCTTGGAAAATCCCTTGTTTGATCTTAGTCCCTTAAATATTCTGTAAACAGCACTGAAGAGTAGATCCTTCTGATCTGCCCCAGTCATTGATACACCATGTCCTAGCTCACCAGGACCATTTTCACATGGTGATGGTCCACTTGCTTGAAATGGGTATGAGGTGGCTCCTCAGTAGCCCTTGCATGGGATGGGATAGCTGCTGGTACTCTGGTCCCACAGGCACGTGAAGCTGGCCTCTGGGGGTAAAAGGACATTTTCTCCAGGTTGCAGCAGAGTAGGACTGCACAAGCTTGGGGTCTCTTGCTGAGCTCCTCAGCCCAAGAGCATCCTTCTTGCTGTTGCTTCACAGGCTTGTGCAGCGAAGGGCAGGGAGGAAGCTGGGGGCTCAGTGGAACAAGGGCATTGCTTGGACATTTGTCACCCTGCAGAACAGACCAGGATGGCATCACATTTTACATCGAGTAATTGAGGAGTCCAGATGAACATTTAAATATGTTGAATCAAGGGAGATGATTGTAATCAGGCCACTTTGTCTTCTTGACTTGGAGTATTTTCTCCTCAAGGGCATTTAAAACAACGGAGTCGAGCCTTCAGATTCGTAGCTGCCACCTTATTATCCTATTAGTCAGTTGTGGCTGCTGAGGAACAGGAGTAAGTGACAGTATGGCAGATTACAACAATTTATTTGCAGTTCTCATAGTCTGGTACCGCATATCATCAGGCTGTTTAAATTTAATGATAGGGGTTTTGCATGTGTTTTAGTGCAGTTAAAGTTGTAATCAAAATGTTTAGGAAAACCCCCACTGACCTGCATAAATACTCCCATCTTCAGCACTGCTTTCATGCCCTGTTGTAATCTTTATTAGTGGAGCTGACTCACTAATTAGGGGAAGCAACCTGCCTTGGAAATAATAGATTAATTTTTTTTCTTTTTTTACCCCTTCACAAAGCTTTGAGTAATAGAAGTTGTTGGTGACTCTGTGTCTTGGCTCTGTTTCTAAGCCATTATCTCACCGCCCACCCAATTGAAATTAAGACCTAGAGACAGGTAAGCATTGGCTTATTTTCCATAAGCCTGGCACAGTATATTCCACATGGGGGGAAATAGTTGCCTGCTGGGCTTTAAAGCATCAGGCAGTGGTGGTGTTCTTGAGGAGGTGTCTGCAGTCAAACAGTGTAGCCTCTAGCGCAGTCCCAGCTCCCATCACATTTGGTCTTCAGACATCACTGTTGGAGAGGAATGAAGAAACTACCAAGATTTTATCTCATCATGTTTCGTGGGTTTTTAACTGATGAGATTACAGCTGTGAGGTCTGAAAGCAGGCGGTGGGATCCTCAGCAGCATCCACAGTCTTTTAGCAGGGGCTTTACAGGTCTTACAAGCTGGCTGGTGGTGACCACCTGCTCCCTTGGGACACTTGGCCTGTGGTGGGGTATGTGCTGAGATGCCTTGCTGCTGTTGGCTGGACATGCAGCCATTCAGTGGAGCATCCAAAAGCTCAGCAGCTCTCCTGGCCAGGCTACATAAACACCTGGCTTCAGAAAAATTTAACAGAATTTTCTCAAGGATTTGGAGTCTAACTGGGATATTCAGTCCATTCATCCTGCAGTAAAATAAAAGTATAATCATCAAACGCACGAGCGTGTTCAGCCAACGTGCTCAGAGCACAGGTGGGGGAGATGGGTGAGGTTGCAGCTCGCTGCCTGCCACTACTACATGCTTTGATGCAAAGCAGCAACCTAAATGAAATAGGTATACGCAGGATGAAATTTAGGGATAAAGTGTTTCATGACATATGGGGAAGCTCTACAAATAGCTGCTAAGCGCTGAGTCCATAAACCATGTTGCTTACACAGAACAGAATGAGTGACTGGAAGACAAACGGCTCTGGGAAAAATATGTGACGAATGTGTTTCTGCTGTGATGCCCTGAAACAGAGTGAAGGATGAGGAGGAGGCCTCAGCTGAGGCTATAGCCACAAGTGGACAGACCTTTCTCCTCTTCCACCCTTGAGAGGGGCTGGCAGGGCAGGATCTTCTTCATTTCTGCTTTTCTCCTCTGCAGTTGAAGTTTTCAGTTGAGCTGGGGCAGTGTTTTGTGCTGGCCTTCCCATAAATCACCTACATTTATTTAGTTACTGTGCATGAGATGCTTGGATCCCACTGCAGCCCTTCAGCAGCAGCACTTTGTCTTTTCTACCCTGTTTTACCCAAACCACCATCAACTGTCCCCAAAGGGTGAACCTCACCAACCCTCTCCCTGCTGCTTCTCCACGTGGCACTGGAGCTCTCCCAGGGGGAAACCAGCCAAGACCTGATGACTCTCGTTCACGGCAGCCTCGTGAACGTCAGTCAGCAATCCCAGGGCTGCTGGCACAGGGACCGCAAAGGGTCTGTCTTCCCTGGGGACTTCCATGGGACTGGGATAATCCTGCCTTTGCTTTGGAGGGAAGAATATTCTCTGAGCAATGGAATGGTGTCAGACTGGGATTTAGAAGTTGCTAATTAGTGAGTAATGGTATGTAAAGCTGAGCTGGGCTTCCAGAAATGCACCAGTCGTGTGTATGAGTTAGACAGTGGTTTACAGGCAACGGGTGCTACTTTCTGCAAGGGCAGGGACAATTAAATGGATTTTCTTTGAGCTGTTAACCAAGAGTCATAATACCATTTATTATATCCATATTGGGAATATGTCACACAAATATATAATTGATGAAAGTATTATCTTGCTTAATTGGGAAATCGAAAAAGCCACTTTCCCTTTATTTACTGATTATTAGCAGCAGTATCTCCTTTTTGGTCCATGATGGTTTGCACATAAGTCACATGCTTTGTGCATTATCTTCAGCATATAATTCTTTTAAAGGACTCTGACTCTTCAGTTTCAGAAACGAAAACTTGTAGGGACATGCAGTTGAAGCCTCACAGTATTTTACAAAGGCGCGGTACAACCTTAACATAGGTTAAGAGAAAGATTAGGAGGAAAAGTAGCAAAAGTATTTTTTCTATTTTATTAAGTCGATGAATTCCCTAAATCTTCTGTTGAACCTCTTCATGGGAAGGAGTTTCACCTTGACTCTGTGTGACAGTGCCTTGGGTAGTCAGGATAATTATTTTTCCAGTAACGTTTGGCAGTAATTTGCTCTCTTGTGATTTTGAGGATGTTCTTCCAGTAACAAGAAACTTATTTTTAATGGGAAAATATGGTTATGAAATCATGAAAATATGGGAAGAGTCTGAGACAGAGATAAAATTCAAATGGAAGAAAACAGGAAATGAAAGGAGAATTGGCCTCATACGGATTTTAAGCTCTTGCTTTTCTTTTAAACTTCATTTCATTTTTAAATCAAAAGTGTTTTTAAACAGAAATCGAGACTTGTTCCACTACTTAAAATACCAACACCAAATATAATGATAATTTGATTTTGCATTAAAAAATGTTAAATCAAGTTTTAACTAAAAATGTTGATTTCCGTGAGTGGGCATTGCTTGCTGAAAAGGAATTAATCAATGAAGGGTGATTTTTTTCATAATCATCTTTAACGAAGACTTTCTCCTTGCTTTTACTTTCAGCTGTGGAACACATTTTTAGTGAATGTAAGATATTTCCTTCTAATCAGCCCAGGGATGCTCATCTCCATAACTACACCCAGAGCACAGCAGGGGACAGTGGGTGGCCATGCCAGGAGCAGGTAGCAGGAGCGGGACACAGGACACGGTGCTCCGAGCACTCTTGCATCCTTTTGCCGGGCATGTGCCGCGGTGGAAACATGCCCACTGCCCTGAGGGCTTCACCCAAAGTGAACCTGCACCCATGTTTGGGTTTGGGTGCTTATTTGGTGTCTGAGAGGTGTTGCCATGGGGGGGTGGGGGTGGGGGGAAGTTGAAAAATAGTTGGGTTTATTCTGTCAGCGTGAAAACAGATTTTAAAGAAACTTCTGAGCAGAAGCTCACTGTCTGAAACATATGGACATTTTTCAAGCAGAGTAATTTATTAACCTCTATTCGAGTAAGCAGAAGCCTACTGAGATGCTGTTTTCAAGCTTGACACAAAATGAGAGAGAAGCATATTTCTGAAAGAAAAATGACTCCTTTGGAGTCTCCACTCCCCGCTGCAAATTTTTGCCCTCCCAAGCAGAGTGCTTCAGGTGCTTCCATGGCAGAAGTGACGGGAAGGAAAACGATTTAGGCAGAAAACCAAAACCTGCCCATGTGAAACCTGGGGAATGTTTCTGGACTATAGCCTGTCACCTAAAGCTGATCAAAAGCTCTTGGTTGGCTTGGGGCTGTGGTTGACTTGTGTCTCTGGTTGACTCGTGTCTCTGGTTGATTCATAGTCCCTAAAGAGACATGTCATTATACCTCCTTTGTGTTTGGTTTCTGCTCCCTGCACTGCAGAAACAAAATCCAGCTCTGTTGCCCCAGTGCCCAGTGCTTTGGATGAGCAGTTGAGGGTCAGCTGTTTCACAGGGGGACATCGCTGTGCAGTACGGGTTGTTGGCTAACGGGGTACCAAACCAGGTAGATCATCATCCAGCCTGTAACAGGGCTTAGCCAAGGAGTGCGGCTCCCATTCGCACAACCTTCCTTCCCCTTTGCTTTCTGTTTTCCAGCAACCTGCTTGAAATACAGGTTTATTTTCTGGCAGTGTTTGAAAATCTGTAACATAATGAGTGGTAATGGGCAATGGCTTAAAGCACAGAAAATTCAAAAGTGGAGTTCATCAGCACAATAGAAGAAAGCCCAGGTCTCTGAACACACAGCAAACCCTGCCAAATAACCTTTCAAAAATTGGCCGGTTTAAAAATTAGCCTGGGCCAGGATTTGCTTTGGTCCTTCAGGCATTTGTTACTTCTGCTCTTGAGTTGCACAATGTCCTCATCTTTATAGAGAAAACTGCTCAAATCATCAGGAGCTGCTTCAAGTGATTGGTGACATGACAGAGCCTCTTATTTACTCCTAGAATAACCATAAGCATTGCATGAATGCAACGACATGCCTCGTGTCTGCTGCTGGTTATTGCCTGGAGCCTGGAGCCAGACAGTTGGCTGTGCGCTTGTGAGGCAGCTCCCTGGGATCGCAGTGGGACTGGTCTTGCAGAGAGAGATGCTGGCGTGCAGCAGTGACTGCATGCTCCGATGTTAATCTGGAAGCTCTGGAGCCTAAATAATTAGGAGCACTAAATCTAAAATTGGACAAGATGCAATGCTCTAACTGGATGATGTCAGAAATTTATTGTTTGTATCTCTTTATTATAAGGGGTGATGTTAAGTTCTTATTTAACGGGTTTCAGGATTTGTGTTTCCTTTCTGAGAAGAGAGAGCTGTGTGGAAGCTCTGGTCAGGTTAGTGTCGTGTCCATGTCCAGCACTGCCCTGGACCAGAGGGCTGCAGAAGATGAATGGATCTCCTCTCACCCAGGTGGACACTTGTGCCAAAGGTCTCCCTGGACCAGTTCAAGGTGACCGACTCAAGGTGACCGTTATGGCTGCTGTCTGTCCCATCTACCCCCATAGCAATGTGAAATGGCCATGGCTGGGGGCACAAGACTCCTGCTCATGCGAGACTGCCCCATAGCAGTGCTTTTGGCTGTCAGATGCTGTCAGGTGAGCTAATTCAGAGGTTCCTGCCTGAAACAGGACATGTGATACACCATCCATAGCACCCTTTGTGTCCAATTTACTTACCTTCCAAAGTCCAAATAAATAAAAAGTTTTCCCATTACTTGCAGCAGACTGTGTCAACATGAAAAAAGTTGCTGCTTTCGTTCATTTCTCAGCACCATGTTTGCTTACACCCTCCCTCCCACACCTTTTGTGTGGTAAAATACCTGAATTCTGAGGTTTGAGGCAGACATGGCACAGAGGTGAGTGACGGCAGCGAGGCAAGAGACGGCTCAGGGCCGTACCGCAAATGCTCATAATGGCTTCGTTCTCCCTGGGGATCTAGAGGGATGCAACCCCTTTCCAGTGCTCTCAGTGTCCATGTCCCACAGCTGAACAGACACTCCAGGCTAGATATGCATGAGCGCATAGGCACCATTTGCATATTTATTTTGACAGGAATTAAGTGAACATACAGCTTTCCACCTCACTTGGGCTCTCCCTGTTCTTTGATGTAATGGGAAACACTGGTTTTGGTAAGCGGTTCTCAGGATTAGGCCTTTAAATCCCATTGTGTTAAGCAAATAGGTGGATGTCAGATGATATTCTGGTGTTTTCCAGCCAGCAGCATGGAAGCAAGTCCCTCATGCCTAGATTTGCATGGCATTGGGAGGCATCTTGTCTCAGTAGTTACCATGGGAGCTCATCACCCCCTAAGCTGGACGAAATGTCACGTGTGTCTCCAAAGAGCCATCAAGTCGCAAGCAAAGTGCAGTCGGCTAGGCACTGAAGAGCACATTTTCAAAGGCGGGGATTTTCTGCCTGTTGGTGTGTGGGAACATGCAGGATGTGAATTTGCAGGGCTGAAGACATGGTTTTGGGTGGGTTGGAAAGAATTAGGATGAGATTTTCCTTCTGTGTGAAAGGGGAAACATGCGGTGGATACTGCAGAAGCTGCTTCTTGTACTGACAGATAATTTCCTCCCAGGGAGATGTGCAGTGGATGTGCAATGCTGGACTCAGGGGGATTCACAAAACATGCTTGTAAGAAACCAAAATCTCAGAGTTTTGGGCATTGGCCCGAGAGCTGTATCCAGGGTGCTGAGGCTCTGCTGGAATGTGACCTTGCAGTCTGTTCAAAAGCAATTTAAAAAAAAAAAAAAATCAAGCATCTGCTACCAAGGGACTGATGCAGAAAATCCTTCTGCTAGCTTCACAAAGCGGTTGGAGCAGCTCCTGCCTTGTTTTCAATCTCAAAGGCAAAAAAAGCCCTCCCTCATCCCTTTCTCTGTTCAAGCCTCCTCACTCTCTGAAGCCTGGTATTTCTTTTCTCCTCACCCTCTGCTCTCCCCGCCTTGCAGTGCTGGAGGGACCGGCGCATCCTGTTCAGTGTGTGGGGACATCCCCGACCCTGCTCTGGACTTTGGCTTGAAAGCATGATGCTTGTCTCAATGAAGCTGGGTCAAAGGAATTGGTGCTGGGTCTTACGCTGTGGGAATGAAATGGATAAGCAGTACTTTGGGTGGTTTATTATAGCAATATACGTGAAATTATTCTGCAAGTAATCATAAGGTGCGAATGAGCTGTGGCTAATGAGGGTGCACACTGGCTGCTAGAGCAACTGACATGAGCGTGTCCCTCACCACCCCTGCACTGGCTCCAGACGTTCGTTTCTATTTTCAGAGGCAGCGGTCTTCACCCATTCCCCTCTTCTGTCACCACTATCTTGGTTCCAAGTATCTTCGCTGTTAAAACTTCCCACTGAGAAATTGAAACTTGAAGACTTTTTCCAATCTCTTTAATATAAAATACCTAAAAATAGACGTCATGGATACAGTTTTCCACTTGAAGAGCAAAATTCTGCAAAAATGTTTTAACGCAGATTTGGGACCTAATTATTTTTTCTCAGTCACAGCCATAGTTTTGCCACAGTGTGAACAGCAGATCCATAACACTTGGGCTTCATCCACTTACAACCTGGTGTTCTCCTTCTACTCCTTAGGGCTTAGAGAGCAGAGAATCAGAGTAGAGAATGCCATCCCAAAAGTCCCAGAGTTGATCACCCCATTAATTCTACACCCTTCATTTCACCAGGAAATGTCAGCTGGTTCAGCTGGATGGCCCCAGGTTAGTACAATGAGTCTGAATATCTATACTGTGCAAAGGTAAAGTGTCCTTAACTGAAAAAGTGGCAAGAGAAATGCTATAATTAACATACGGGGTTTCAAAGCACTCATTAGATCAGCATTGGGGAATGTCCAGTATGTGATCAGATTGTTTTAGAGTTAGCTAAAGTGCGCAGAAATGTAAGGACAGTGTTGTCAAAGGCTCTGAAAAGCTTTTTGCTAGTGGCAAGGACTTACCCAGGCAGAATAGCCTAAACCACAGTGTCACTCCCATCTTCTTTCCTAGCAAACAGCGCAGTACATCTGCCATGCCAGGAAGGGATGGGGCTTCTCAGCCACAAGTGGACCCGAGGCCAGTTTGAAGTTGAAGGGAGTAGGCTGGATCTGAGTGTGTTTGTGGGTGCGTGTATATGTATGTTGATTCTCCTTACCTACTCCTTTAGTTGGGATGAGGGGAGATCTTCTTGTCCCTCCTTACACCTGCGTGCTGTTAACTCACTGGTAGGGCAAACAGGGCGCACAACAGGGTGTCCCTAAAAGCTCACGTGGCAAAGCATACGAAAGCCATTCCCATAGATTTGCAGAAGTGTTTCTGTATGTCTGTAGTTTTGAGTGTAAGTATTGCAGAGATATCCAAAGTATCAGTGCATGCTCGCTGGGACAAACGTGCGGTACCTGTTGTGGTTCTTTTAGTCTGTGATTCCTGAGAAGCAGAGACCTTAGCTGGCAGGGGCTGATGGTTAACACATCGTGGTGGTGCAGATTAACAGACTGTGCTAGCTCTTCGGTGTTAAATGTGTTGGTGGTTCAGAACCTGTTTTCCTATTTTTCCACGGACAGATGTCCACATTGTTCTTGGTAGCCCTGATGGAGAGGCTGGGGTCAGGGCTGGAGCATCAGCTCCCTGCAGCGAAGGCATCAGCAGTCTTTCACTTCCACCATGTCCATTCATTCATCCACTTGGGTTTGGAGGCTGTTGCAAACAAGACTGTACTGCTGGGAGCCTGGGCTAGCATGAATCCTGCAGCCTTGTGCAGCCCCATGCTGGGACAGCAGGAGGGGTTCATCTGGATGCTTTATCACAGCTGTTTGGTTTTACCCTGGTGATACCTCTAAGTATGCTAAAGAAGGAGTTGTGCCTGCTTCCAGAAGGCCACCTTGAGACCCATGCAAGAAAGACCCAGGAGAAAAGGAGGGTGTGGAGGTGAGAGCTTGAAAAATGTCTCTGTCCTCTCAGCCTGATGAAGCCCTTGTCTAGAGAGACTTAAGCAGTTTTCTGCAAGGAATTGCATCCTCTCCTCGGGTGAGAAGTCCCATGTTGATGGGTGCATTTCCCCTCTGCTCAACATGGCAATGTTTTGCTGCTGCTCTGCTGAAGCTGGTGTAAAAGCCACAACACATGTAGAAGGCTCCTCAACACCAGATGTACCTGGATCGCCAGGGCCCCCCTCTTGCTTTCACTAGGAATAAGTAAAGAGCTGTGCTCTTCCCCGGCCCCCCCCTCCCCCTGGCCCCCCGCAGTACATCTGATTTCAGTAAGTAAACCATCGGCAGCCCCAGACAATTCAATTATAGACTGTCACTTAGCTTTAAATCACAGCTGCGTGATTATAGGCAATGCCCTTTGGTGGTGTGACAATTTCAGACATTTCCCCACCTTATTTTCCTCTCCCAACAGCTGAAATGAAAATATTGAGCGGGTCTTAAATAAGCTGAAGCTTGTTGGGAAGATCTGAGAGCATATACTGCCATTTCAGATGTAAGCCAAAAGCAGTATGCATACGAAATATATTGTCAGTGGTAGCAGACCTTGCTTGAGCAAGGTAAAAAGTGTCATCTGCTTCATATGAGAAATGTAGAAGAAAATGTGCTCTTGCTCCAGCAATGCTCTGTATCAGAACAGTAGTATTTACTATGGTTGACATTAAGGCAAATGATACTGAGTATTTTTTAATAGCTTAAGCTGTCACTAAAACAGGAGCTGGGTTTTGGTCAACCTTTCTCATGTTTCACAACCTTCGTTTCTTTGGTCAGTGGTGGATGCATCTGCATTTTATTAATAACAAGCAGTTGTATTAATGTACATATGTATGTATAATATAATGTATTAATAACTAAAGTGTTGTCTGATTGCACAGTTTCGAAGTGGTACATTATAGCTAAGTATGTAAAGATGTATAGCCTGTAGGACAAGAAGACTTCAAAGTGGGGGAAAGGAGGCAATACCCTGTTGTTACTCAAGGATTTGAAGGTCTTCAACCAAAGGCTGAGGGCAGAAAAAGGGTCAGGAGCAGCACAAGCGGGAAAGATTCTCAGATACTTAAATTTGATCAATTTTCCATAAGGGAACAAGATTGCACCCATGTACACTGACAACCACACTGACCCACAAGGCAACCAACATGAACCCAGTGCCCCCACACACACTTACCGAGGCACTGGTGTGTGGCTGTCTGCATTTCATGATTCAGTCAGCAGGAGCTGGAACGGGCGGGGTTTCAAGTCAAAGGTTAGAAATAATTGAGAGCATCTATGAGATTATTTTTGTGGTTTATTTGTGAAGTTGTAAGATCTTTGTTTTCAGACCTCAGTGGTTGTTAGGTAGCTCTGTCAGCGACCACTGCAGTAAGCAAATAGCTACTTAATCCTTCAGTTCGGATATGAGCAAACATAAATGAATTTGAAAGGTTTTTGGAGGAACGATCATCCACGTCAAGCCATGTGGACAACTCCTCCTGACATCATGGGCCACGATAAGAAACTCAAAACAGTTCACCTCACTACCAAAGTTGCCCCTTGTGCTCCTGGCCCTGTACCTGGGTGTTTGCGTTCTCCACACTTCACCTACAGCTGTAAAGGAAGCATATGAAAAGGAGTTAAAACTAGTTTCAGACCCTGTCTCTGCTCCTCAGTCATCCAGAACTTGTTTTCAATCCATTCTCCTCCTTATCCCTTCTTCTCCTGGGGGCATCGGAGGGAGTCTCTCCTGCTTCTCCTGAAGCTGTTCTCCTGATGGGGCTGTTCCCTTGCCAGCTGGCATCTGTGGGCAGTGTCCTCCAGCCTATGGCTGAGGTCAGTACTGATGTGTGAGGAAGATGCTACAGTCCCTAAGGGAAAATTATAAAATAACTCCCCCAAGGTTTGGCATCTGCCTCACCTCCGGTCCAGGGTGCACCACAGATCTGTGGAGTTTAAGCATCCCTCACCCATTTGACATGGAATAGAACACAGACGTGGTAGTCATGTTATCTATTGCTCGTCCTTTCTCTCCTCTCCCAGAAGTTCCTGGCCTCAATTATATTTAGAGACAATTAGTTCCACGTCTTAATTATAAATTGTGGCTTTAAAAAAAATAAGATGTTGTAGCGCTTTAAATCCATCTTCTTTTTATTGGCTGTTCTTATTGTACAGCTAAAAACAAATGGGAGTGCCAAGTCTCCCTGCTTTGTATTGCTCGTTGTTTTGCATTCCCTGTCGATCTGGCTCTGGTCTCCTCCCTGAACTTAAACACTTGCTTTCTTTTTAGGAAACTGTTTCTGTTTTCTCTCATTAACCATCTTTGGACTCAGACCAGATGTTCTTGTGGGAGCATTCAGGGCTGCCTGAGCAGTGCCGTTCATATCCTACCACTGTGCTCTAATGGGCCTTTCCTCCTCCTTCATTCCATTGCTTTCATATTTTTCTTGCCCTTCTGACAGTTGCTATACATCTAGCTATACATCTAGTCACCTGCAGAGTCAGTTGCTTTGCAGGTCATCTCCTCTTCCAGGTCAGTGCCTGCTCAAAGAAAACACTTTAAAAATTAAATATAAGGAGTTAGGGGCAGGTAGGGCACTTCTTCCTTCTTATGTACTTGCCTTAAATATTGCTGCTAAAAGTAAGTGGAGAAAAATGTGAGAAGTGTAATTTTAAAATCGCTAGTGGGCCCCAGAAGGTAGGAGTTTCACTCTCCCCCCAGCTTTACCAGTCTTCCAACCTAATTCACCCACCCCCAGAATAGCTAGCTGGTCCTACACCTTTTCTTTAATCAAGAGAAGTGCTGCCAGCGCTTTCAGTTGCTGCTGAGACCATCCCACTGGGCTGCCAAACCCCGCGGGAGCTGCTGTGCCCCCCACAGCCCCCGGCCCTTTTCCTGGGGGCTCGGCACTGCCACTGATGGATTCCTGCAGCTCCGGCACCCGCGGCCAGGAGCAGTGCTTGATTTAGGGAGCCTGCTGTGAGCACGTAGCCCTGGTGGCACGAAAACAGGCTTGGGTGCATCTCGACAGCCCGGGGTTTGCAGCGCAGAGAGGTCTGGCTGCCGTTCCTAGCTGAGCCACTGATCTGGTGTGTGATGTGGGGGAAGTCCCTTATTTTTTAATGCATTAATGATAGACTGCCTTTCAGTATAGGAGCCTACATACACCTAGAACTGTAACTTGTCTTAATTGACCGTGGCGCAAGTGGAATGTGATGAACTATAATAAAAATACTAAGTTGCTTGTGAAGCAAAGAAAACAACTGTTCGGTATTAATGTCTTCAAGAAATAATTCTGTGCCCAGTGTATACAGACAAAGTATTTTTGTTTGTGCTAACACTGTATAATAACACACTTGGAGAGTTAGTAAGTGGGGTGGGGGTGGGGGGTGTTTGTTGATGTTGTTGGGTGGTTTTTACTGAGCACAACAGTGCACCTCCTGTGCTTTCGAGAAAGTCGAGCGGAGCTGTGACTGATGCTACATGATGGTGAATGATAAAATCTCTCCAGTAGCTGGCAGAATTGAAACCAGCTGTGATATTTTGTACCCACACAGCTATTGAGCTGGGGGGGCGGGGGTGGTGGTGGGAGGGAAGCAAGCAGTTCAATGCAACAATCAAGAACAAGGCATCAGCTTTTCCCTTTAGACTGGCTTTGCACAAGTGCCGTCAATTAGAACTTGAGATTTCCCAGCCAACAGTGCTACCTGCAGAGGGAGGCAGGAGGAGTGGGGCTGGCTGGGGACTTGGATCTAATTCTCAATAACAAATGAGCTGTGGCATTGCTTGGGCTTAGAGAAGAGTTTTACCAGTGCTGATGGTGGATTATTGGTGTATTTAAATTCTGTTGCAAGTTAGATGGAGGTGGAAACCTCTCAGGGTATTTGTGTTTCCATACTAGGTGTAGTAGTTTGGTGTTGCAAATGTATTAACTGCAGGTTTACACCAAACATGAAAAAACAAATTAGAAATAGGGAAATACAAACACATTTTCTCATTAGGGGATATAAGTATGTGCTGACTGTAGTACGAATATAATTTTTATTCCATTTGTGTAACCTTTGGTATTTTAATGAAGTCCTGTTCCTGTGTACAGCGTATGGTTCACTGTCAGATAATTTAACACTAAGAAAATCTGCCTTGAATAAATTAGAATATATTTGCAAATTAATTGGTTAATTAGATTTTAGACATCTCTTGAGGACAGGAGAGAAACAGATGTGTGCTAAAGCCACACAGATAGTTTGAGGATGAGTGTTTCTTGTAGGGTTTTATCACTCAGTTTTGTGAAAAACAGCCTTTCATGGGTGCCAAAGATTAAAAAACCCTCAGCTTTAAATGCAGAACATTAAACTCCAATTTCTGTGGTGCTGCTTATTTTTTTTCTGGGGCACGGGCAGAACC
The DNA here is from genome assembly GCF_023634155.1 of Falco peregrinus. Classification (NCBI taxonomy): domain Eukaryota; kingdom Metazoa; phylum Chordata; class Aves; order Falconiformes; family Falconidae; genus Falco; species Falco peregrinus. The sequence continues at coordinate 21,406,278 of NC_073723.1, forward strand.
ATTTGGACCTGTTAGCCGAATGACTGCACTCAGAATAGGAGAGGTACCTCTTGAGCTGCTGGGGTTTTTCTAACAACTAAAAGTATCCGTGAAGCCGTCTGGAAATCCTCTGAACTAAACACAGGCAGATCAGCAGAGCGATGCCAGCTGGCATCATGGTGAAGTCAGGCAACTCGTAAGAAGAAGCAGATCTAAGATGGAGCCCAAGATTTAGAAGAATGGTCACCGAAGAAGGAAAACTGACAGGGCAGGTTTTTTTCTCAGCTACATCGGTGTAAATCCAGAGCAACTCCACTGAGATTCACACCAGAGTAACTGAGAGCAGAATCTGACCAACATCATCCACCTGACCTCAGGAGAGGGCTCGGATGGGGAATAGCTTGCTTACCTTCCTCTTACAAGCCTTTCACATCTGATTTTCAGAGAGGTGTGAATTCAATTTTACTTGGTTTGGGGACATGGTACAATCATACAGTAACCACCTATTTACTTTTAATGATTGGTAAAAGTAATTAGAGATTCTGCTACCAAAACCTGCACTTGTATAGTTGTTATTAACTTAGAATCAAAGAATGGTTTGGGTTGGAAGGCACCTTAAAGATCATCTCATTCCAGCCCCCGGTTTAGACCCCTTCAGAAACAAGTTCCGATTAAGTGTTGCTTGGAAATTGAGGGAATTCAAATTTTAAAGAGTAGAGTTGCTCCAGAAGCTGAGTGGGAAAGGATTTTCAGCTTAAAAGCAGTACAACAGCTCCCTGCAATCCAGGCTGGTCCTAAGAGCAGCAGAGGTGAGTAGGTGACATTACTTGCGTCTGTTTTCACTTCTGCTGAAACAGTCCTGCAGGCTAAGCCCAAATCAGAAGACACTAGTCCATGCCTTTTAGAAGACAGCTGGTGATCACATTACTTTGCTTTTGCAGTTTTATCTCTGGGATCCCATTTTGGGTGTGTTCAGAACCATTTGGCAAAAACCTCCTCATCAACAACAGTATTTGCAGTGTACAGTAAGGCAAACAAGAGCCCATTTGTGTGCGTCATTGATCATTTTGCAAACATTCCTCGGGCTAAGCATAAAAATCACCCGGTACTGGCTGTTCGGGGTCACAATACAGACGTCAGAGGCAGAAGCATTTTTCCTGATGGTGTAACCTCTGTTAGGCACCAAGACCCTGATGCTGCTGGGAGGAGCCTTCAAGTCATGTTCTTTCTTTGACCTTGGTGTGTTTTTCTAAGCAGCGGACAGAGCAAAGTAAAGGCTGTGTTGCTGTCAATGTATGAGAACTACAGCCAGATTTTCAAACTCCAGAGGCTGAAGTTCAGGGGATGAGGTTACAGAGGATGCCTACTGCTGCACCGTGTCCCCAGGCAGATGGCACTGAAACAGCCCATGGGGCCACGTGGGCACAGGCACCATCTGTCCTTGGCCCAGGACTGCTGTCAGCAGCCTCGTGACTTTGGGAAAGGAGCACAGCTTTTAGTGGGGCTGTTGCAGCCCAGGACGTGTGAAAACCTGGCTGTGGTGACCTCGATGCACTAATTTATGAGAGCGTCTGGGCTGTCCCCTGAGGGCAGCATGTCTTGGCAGTACGTGGGTAAGAGCCTTTTGCAGTAGAATCATGCCTGCAGGCTCTGTCCTCTCCTTTGGGGACCCAGCCACTGCTGGGTCCCAGCCAGCCTGCGGGGATGTCTCTGCTGGGTGCTTGGCCTTTCAGTCCTGGTTAACCCCAGATCCCAGCTCTCCTTTTGCAGGCAGGCGGCTCCTGCTCCCACACAGCATTTGACTGTCTCCTGAGCCTGCTCCCTTCTGACCTGGTCTGTGCAGCAGGGGTTACTGAGTTCTCTGCTGCTTGGAAATTAAATTGGATGAGACGGGTACCAGCTTTTAGTGGAATCTGGTTTGTATTACTGGAGAAGCAGCACTGCACCACTGCACCTGGGATGCTGTGGAGCACCATAACCTGCAGTCCAGCTAAAGCCGCCCTTCCCTCCACGTGCAGCACATGCAGATGAGTTACGTTCCTGCAAATGAGTGAGACTGTAGGTGCATTAGGACCCAAGGCCAAGAGACTGCTAGTTCGCAGCTGTGATGAATATAAACAGCTACAGGATGTACATGGACATTTCCCTGCAGCATTCGTCTAAACACACAGCGATTCAGTAACTGTGTGCTGGTGTCCTTAGGCAAAACTAATTTACACATTCATCAGGAGTTTGGGGGTTGAGGAGAAGCCCAAAAATCAGCGGCAATAATAAAATTCACAGAGTAACGGGTTAACATTATCTGCCATAACTTCTCTATGGGGCTTTTGTCAGATCTCTCATTCAAGCAGTGTTTGCTGAGGCTTTTGACATTTGTGGCAGCGCTGGGACAGACAGTAAGGTCGTGTGTCACTTTAAAGGCTTAATTTTTTCCAAATTCTTCACAAAACTGGAGCTGAAAGCTCTCTCATGAATTTCTTGGGGAATATGCTGAGGCAGCAATTACGTTATCCTTCAAAACTCCATGGAAAAGGTCGCTGCAGAACCACACTGAACCTGTCAGGCTGAAAAGGGAGAAGGGGGTGAGAGACGCTGTGAGCAAGGCGAGGTCCGATGCTGCTCTTGGTGCCAGCTGAGCAGCTGAGCGGAGCTGGGAGACACCTGTGGAAACCACAGCCATCTCGAGATGCTGAGGTGTGGGCAAGGCACAAACCACATGTCTCCTCGCCTCATTGGGCTTCTGCCAATGATGTATTTACTCAGCAGAGCGAGAAAACTCAAAGCAGAGGATGGTATAAACCAAGAAAACTGTATTTGTGAGGTGTGACTGCAGTACGCAGACCTTCCTCCCCTCTGAACGCAGACTAACCTGTGAGACGATAAAACAGGCAAGGAGCTGCCTTCAAACTTATTTATTGTTCCTTCTCCATGTCTGCAAACCTCCCCCACCAGAATATTAATGTGTGACGAGAAACTGGTTTTAAACAGGACTGCTCACTGCAAAAGATAGTAAACACCGATGTTCCCAGCTAAATTACAGAGGACTTGGCACATTTCATGGAAAAACTGACTGCATTACTAGACAGAGATCATAAACCTTTGAAAGGTGGAGGGAGGAGAAAGCAAAATATTTCACATAAGGAAAATGTGATTATGGTAATGACTTTGCTAATCCCTAGGCTTCCAGTTTTATCCATTCATGTTTCCAGTATCTGCAGATGAACTCGGGAGGGTTTCAGTAATCCATTGAAAAAGATTTAAAAATTTCCACCCAGGCATAATCATTTGTTGATTTGGGTTTTTTCCCTTCCTTCTTCCCTACTAATTTATGGATGCCTCTATTAAGTTTACCCGAATGATAATCAAAGAGTGAACCTTTTCACTTGGTGCTTTGATTGGAATGATCATCCTTATGGAAAAGTCTTAAGAGTTTTATAGGAATGAAACCAATGGAGATCTACAGAAATACAATACTGATCTCTGTACAACGATAGGTACTTTTTAAACTGCCCCATTCATCAAATAAATGATTCTCGAGTAAGTTGAATATGTTGGTCTGAAGTAGCAAAAATCCTGAAGGTTATTTGTTATTAAGTGTAGTCTGTTATTGTTCAGTCTTACAGAATTTATTGTATCGTAAAGTGATCTAAGTAGTGCTATGGGTTGCTTATCGGAAGATACCATCCCTTTTCATGTCCCCCTGCATTTCAATACAAATCTAATTGGATGAAGTTTGCATGACAGCGTATTGGAGATAGAGGTTTTATGCTCAGGACTATCAGAAAGCACCAGAACTAGTAGGTTTTTCAGAAAACGGAAGGCCAGATGGACCAGGAGATTACTCCGTCTGATCTCCTGCACGCTGCAGCCCATTCTGTGTCACCGGCTTTACCCCTGTGCTGCAGTGAACCATGATGAGTTAAAGCGTATCCTCCAGCAAAGCACTTGCTTCTGATTTCCAGAGATGGCTTAATGGAGGAGCGACCATCCTTCATGACAGTTTGGTTCAGTGGTTAAAATACCTTTGGTGCCGGGGCGTTAGTACAGATTTCTATTGATGTTTGTTTCTCTTTTAACTTCCACCTCTTGATTCTTGTTGTGTCCTTTTTCAGCAGCTTAAAGAACTCTCAGTTCCTTTTCTTTTTGTCCCTGTGGAGCCACTTACATGCCGTAATCAAGCCACTTCTTCCTCTTCTCTCTGATAAGCTGAATACACTGAGCTCTTTAAACCTCTATCAGAAGGGTATTTACTACAGTCCCTTAAATAACTTTCCTGTCCCTTTTCTCTGTCTTGAGTTATTCAGCATCTTTCTAAAATGTGGAGGTATTAGCACTGGGTATTTTCTGGTGTCTGCCACACCAGCTCTGGGTACCTAGGGGCTGTTTCCTCTTTGTGTGTACAGTGTGGTTGATGTGTCAAAGGATTCATTTGCCTCGTAACAGCCTTGAGCTGCTTGTCCACAGTGACCCTCTAATCCTTTACAGAGTTGCTCCTTTCAGAGGTAAAAAGTCTTGTTTCAGATACCAAGCATTACAGAGGATTTTGGTTTACTGCATTTTATAGTCTCTTAAACAGTATGTAAAAGATGTCTGTGCTGCATGAGGATGCTCCAGAAAACCTGCTCGAGGTCTGCACCTTTTTAGCCTCCAATGTTGGCAAAAACTGCTGACATGTCTAACACATGATTTGAGGCGCTGCTGTATGAAAATGCCTGTATCGCAGCCCATCTGGAATCTGAGGGGAGGAACTCAGGGAGAAAAGCTGCTTGGAAGTTTGCAGGGAGAGCTCATGGTCTCATGTATGCCCCGTGGGGACACAGCACACAAAACCCAGACTCAGCTGGAAACGGTGCAGCCTGTTCTCCTGCCAGCGCAGGGTGCTGCGGTTATAGTTTATAAGAGGTAGGAAGCTGAAGTTACTCTGATGCAGAAAACTCCTTTAGGGATGTCTTTGTACCTGCTGTGTGCTTATCACTGGAAGGTTAAAAAATAACATTAAGTACTTTAAAATTAGTATCAAAATTAACACACCTGTATAAAAAAACAGTCCAGTTGCATGTTGCAGTGTGTCATCACATGGCCTCTCTTACAGTGAACATCATTCCCCTCCATCTGTTGGCTGTTAGCTCTTGGTCAAAGAGCTGTTGTTCCTCCAACCAATGTGATCACTGCTGGCATCCCCTCATAAGCCCTTTTGTATGGACAGTCATGTTTTCCTTAGCAATCTGCAAAGCACACCAGATCACAGATCCCTCTCAGATCTGAACACTTACATGACTATGCCTTTCCCTTTCCATTTGTCCTTGCGCCTGAATTGCTGGAGGGAGGTATAAAAAGGCAGGGCAGGGCCTGGAGCAGGTAGAGAGCAAAGGGCTTTTTTGCCAGGCAGTGCCAGGGTGGCCCCACACACTTCTCAGCGGGGCTGGAGGAGATGCCTGGCTGTATCCCACTAGGGCTGGGGCTGATAGAGCTGCTTCCAGGTATAAGTGTAGTGTAGGTGTGTTCCAGCTACTGACAGTAGAGCAGAATTGTAAATACCCTCGGGAATTCCTTGCCCTGCAACCCCACAGTTCATTTCAGGTGTTTCAGTGTCTGGCAGGTTACAGGAGAAGGTGCCGCTATACACCTAACCTGACCTGTGCTTCTCATTAGAGTTCTGACTTACAAAACTTGCAAGCTTGAGATTTCATTGCTGAGGTATAAAATTTCTTATGGTTAAAGCTTTATGTGGAGTGGAGGCTCCTCCCCCCGAAGGAGAGAGTCCTTTCAAGCCTGTGCAACCTAATAAATAATTCTGAGACAACTGAATTTGTTGGTTTCTTTAAAGAAACATAATTATTTTAAAATGACAAACAGGTCCCTTTGTTGATAAATGTTTTATATCCTTGCTTCTATGCCTGAATAGTTTGTGTAAATAATGTATTAGCTCACAAACAGACATAGCATGTTCCAGGCAGACACTGCCCAGCAGGGCAGGAATGCTAAAAAAAGTGAAACAGACGATTCTATGTGGTGCTGAACACCATGAGTGAGAGTGGGCATCAATAGGGACCGAGAAACACTGTCTGCATCTCTTAGGATTGGTCCCAACGTAGCTCAGGTGCCTGACACTGCAGTGATGCATTAGGGCTACAGATGCGAGCAGTCAGGCATTCACCATCAGCAGGTATGTGGTTTCCCTGGGACTCTTAGGAGCAGAACGATAAGCAGCTCTCAGAATTACGATATGGTCTGGTTTAGATAGTGTTTGGCACTCATGTTTGCAGACTGGTTTTCAAAAGACTTGCTTTGAATGCTTGAGAAGACGTCTCCTTCAAAACGAGGTTTCAGTTTGCTTTGGTTGGCTATTCCTCTAACTTTGTTCTCAAAATGGGCCTTGAATTTTCAAAAAAGTAATTTTGCAAAAATCATGTGTGACATTCTTTGTGTGTCAGGGCAGGGTCAGCCAAGAGAAGAAGGATATGCGCATGCATCAGTGGTTTCCAGATGGAAGTCCTTTTTAAATAGTGTGGAAGTGTGTATGTCTAAGTATGCATGGATGCAAACGTGCTTGTGGGGTTTTTTAGACAGCAGTTTTGCATGGCTCAAGCTGGGACCTAAAAGTCCCATGTGCCACCATGGGCAATCGTAGAACCATAGAAAGTTTTGGATTGGAAGGGGCCTTCAAATATCATCTAGTCCAACCCCCCCCCCTGCTATGGGCAGGGACATCTTTCAATATATAAGGTCACTCTGAGCCCAAACCAACCTGACCTTGAATGCTTCCAATGATGGGCCATCCAGAACGTCTCTGGGCAACCTCTTCCAGTGTCTCACCACCCTCAACATAAAATATTTCTTCCTAGTATCCAATCTAAACTTACCCTCTTGGTTTGAAACCATTACCTCTTGTCCTGTTGAAAGTGTGTAAGATAAGACACTCTCCAGCTCAGTCACCCTGTTCTGGTGTAATGTCAGCTGAAGACCGCTGGAGTTGCCTAAACAACCCTAGAAAAGGTACAAACTGGCTAAAAAAAGCAAGCTACAATTCTAAGCTTGCACTTAACGGTGTGCAGCTCATGTTTTCCTCTGGCTCAAGAGGAGAAAAGAGTCCAGTTCCGAAGGGGACTTGGTGATGCAGAGATGCAGAAGAGTCATACTTTTTTTCTAGCTGCCTTTTTTGCTGAGAAAAGCAAATAATAGAAAACTTTTATTTTACTGTAGTCAGCAGAAGTGAGCAAGCACAGAGAAGGAGCAGATCTTTGAGTGACAGATCCCTTTTTATCAGGCCACTCTGAAGCACAGTCTTACATGAAGTGGCCTGATTTAGCTTTCTGTTAACAAAACTGAGGACAGGAATGGGAGGTGTCACTGAAAAACAATTATCAGTGCATTTTTATATTTCTTCCTGCTGTCTCCTCTTTTCTCGCTTAGATGAAAATTAATTGAATGCTCACTGTTCACTGCAATAGGGAAAAAATCTGCGGTTTCCTGCCCTTCCACAGTTCATGCTCCTGCACTGCTTTGTTGCAGAAGTTAGTTAGTCCTCATTAGGTCCAGAATATCAGCACCCGCTGTCAGTGGAAGCCTGCCCTGGACTGACAGCGCTGGGGTTTCACCCTAAAGTTCAGTGCTACAAGATCAAAATACACTGAATTAGGGTTCTTTTTATTTTTCCCCTGCTTTGTGTCCTACTCCTATTTTTGAGGTAGCTTTATCTCATTTATAGAAGGGAGAAAGAAAATACTTTGAGATCCACAGATGAAAGCAAATATGAGAACTAATAAAGAATCAAAATATTGAAGTATCTAGGTATCTTGTGGTGTTACGCCTCCTGGGGACTAAGCTGCAGCTGACTTCTTATGAGTAAAAATAAATCACTTCTCTATTTCATTCAAAGTTGTTCCATGCATTTGCTGAACTAATTTTTCCTCCAAGAATGGTCACATTTTGGGTCAGCGTGCCTAGACAACATGGGGCTCTGCCAGCAGTTCCTGTGTAAAGTCCCTCTTTTTTCCTTGGAAACAAATCCAGTCATTCATAGAAATGAACTCCTGCATAATTAGAGCCAGTATTGCACATCATCTTTGCTTTCCATTTTTAGATGTTGCGTCTGGAGGACTATAACTTTTAAAGATGCCAACAAGCCACTTAGGAGCTCGATAGCCGTAATGGGAAAATCTGTGGAGCTGAATAGAAAATGATAAGCTTCATAATGACTATTCTAAATCGTTTGGTAAAGAGCTCAGCCAGACATTCAAAGCAAGAATAGAAATGATAACCCCTTCTAATTCAATCTGCAGGGGTTTGTGCTTTCTCTACTGTCCTGCTGAAGTCCCAGTCCTACAGGCAGCTTAATGGAGAGGCCAGTGTTCTTTACACCAGCGTCCTCTGGACTCTGCTGGGTCCAGTTACTGGACTGTGACATAAACAGATGCTTTATTCATGTTTTACTATCCAGGGCTTGTAATCAACCACTTCTCTTTCTAGGTTAGTTAAAACATTCAGTAGGCCAAGATACTGAAGCATGAAACCCTAGAAAACTTTTCCTCTTCAGCATTTTTTAACCTCAGGTTTTCAATAAAGAGCTATTAGGAAAAATTTGGAGCCCTTTTTTTTTTTTTTTTTTTTTTTGACCCTCAGGAGGGAATCGCCAGATTCAGAGCCAGCAGGTGCTGACAGGTGAGAGATCTCACAATAAGTCTTTTATTTCTCTGCACTCTGAGGCTTTCAGGTATGCCCTGTAATCTCAGAATTAGAGTGTGTGGCAGATGAGCTAGAATTTGTTTCTTTGTTCAGAAAATGCAGTATGGATTTTTCTTTGTTTGGGTCTTTAATTCAAACTGATGCTTTAATAACTGAAATTCCAATAGTAGGCTTTTTTTTTTTTTTTTTTTTTTTTTTTTACTTCTTTAAAGTTAGAGAATAAATTAATAGATCTATTCTCTGAAAAAAAGGATGGCCAGCAGGTCAAGGGAGGTGATTCTGCCCCTGTACTCGGCTCTGGTGAGACCCCACCTGGAATGCTGTGTCCAGCTCTGCGGCCCCCAACATAAGAAAGACACGGACCTGTTGGAGCGGGTCCAGAGGAGGGTTGTGAAGATGATCAGAGGGCTGGAGCACCTCTCCTGTGACAGGCTGGGAGAGTCGGGGTTGTTCAGCCTCAAGAAGTTCCGGGGAGACCTTATAGCAGCCTTTCAGTCCTTAAAGGGGGCTTATAAGAAAGATGGGTACAGACTTTTTAGTAGGGTCTGTAGCAATAGGAGTGATGGTTTTAAACTAAACAGGGGTAGATTTAGATTAGATAGAGGGAAGAAGTTCTTTACTGTGAGAGTGGTGATATACTGGCACAGGTTACCCAAAGAAGCTGTGGATTCCCCGTCCCTGCAGGTATTCAAGGCCAGGCTGGATGGGGCTTTGAGCAACCTGGTTTGGTGGAATGTGTCCCTGCCCATGGCAGGGGGGTTGGAACTAGATGATCTTTAAGGACCCTTCTAACCCGAACCATTCTGATTCTATGGTTCTATGAATAAGGAAACGGGCTTTGCAGTGGGAAATTGCCCCAAAGATGTTCACAGCTGGACCATCACAGCATATGAGGCTGGTTAATGGGACCAGATTGGGCTATTTAGGACAAGTGTTTGACACTGCCTCACTGCTAGGAAAAGGCTAAAATCCAAACAAAGTCACTCTGTGAAGGACACAATATAATATCCCCAATTTTAAAAACTAGACACACAGAGTCATAGAATGATTTGGATTGGGAGAGACCCTTAAAGATCGTCTGGTTCCAACCCCCCTGCCACGGGCAGGGTCATCTTCCAATAGACCAGGTTGCTCAAAGCCCCATCCAGCCTGGCCTTGAACACTTCCAGTGATGGGACATCCACAGCTTCTCTAGGCAACCTGTGCCAGTGCCTCACCATTCTCATTGTAAAAAAATTCTTCCTTATGTCTAATCTAAATCTACCCTTTTTTAGTTTTAAGACCATTACTCTTGTCCTGTCATTACAGGCCTTGATAAAAAGTCTCTTTCCATCTTTCTTATAAGCCCCCTTTATATATTGGAAGGCTGCTATAAGGTCTGCCTGGAGCCTTGTATCCAACTCTCTCAGCCTTTCTTCATCAGAGAGGTACTCCTGCCTTCTGAGCATTCTCATAGCCCTCCTCTGGACTCACTCCAACAGGTCCCTGTCTTTCTTGTGTTGGGGGCTATAGAGCTGGATGCAGCACTGCAGGTGGCGTCTCACAAGAGCGGAGCTGAAAGGGAGCATCACCTCCCTCAGCCTGCTGGCCAGGCTTCTTTTGATGCAGCCCAGGATATTAGTTCTCTGTCGAAATGCCAAAGCATACTGTCAAGAGTTAGATGCTACTTTCAACTTACTCATATTTTTCTGTACAGAGTACTGGGGAACAAGGCTGAGTAGATGAAGCCCAAGTTCAGGCTGTGTGGTGGTTTCCCCATCAGTGAAATGGAGATGCTGCTTTGTTCTCCTGCTGGCAGGCTGGGGTTCTTTATATTAAAATATTCAAAAAGGAGTCTGTGATCTCCAGATAATGGCAAGGTAGAGGTACCATAATGATGCAAAGTGTTGGCATAATTTATTGTTAGAAGAATCCTGTCAGAAAGAGCCTGCTTGCACCACTGGATCATCTTAACAGGTTGGTCTTGTCTTTACCTTGTAAGGGTTCAGCAGCTTGACAGGCAGTAATTGCTAGATGGGCATGTTTCAGGCAAAGAGGATTCATACACATCCATGTCACTTGAGAGGGGCTGACAGGGGAGGTGGGTCCATAGTCTTACGCTGTGGCTCTGTGTGTGTTCCTGTGCATGCATCCACGCATGTAAGCATCAGCATCTTCACTGCTTTTCCACCGACCTAGGGGGTATTGAATTCACAATATGTGGTGCTGCATTTACATTCCTTGGAAGATACAAGCAAGCAGAACATTTGCTTCCTCATGGACTTTTCTTATTCAGGCATGTTTTGAGTTTTCTTTCTGCCAGCACAGCAAGGTGCTGTTGTGAAACAGGCACTCTTAGAGGACTTCAAAGCCTAGGAGATGGCATTTGGTTTTAGAAGAAAAGCTACACCATGCTATTAGCAGGTTGCTGGTAGCTGGGGCTTAACACTGCCTAGAGAGGCACCTCAGCAAGGCTTAGCTCTGACACACTGCTTAGGAACCCTCTGTGGTGCATTTGTTAAATAAGCGGTTATCTTTAAATATCAAATTGGGTTGGTGGGACCACATCTGCTACTGTATAAGACTACTTATTATAGATGGTGTAACCGCCATGCTGGGAGCCAGCTGGATAGTATTTGGCAGTGCAGATATTCTGTGTGCTTTATATGCACCATATAGGTTTACAGGGCATTCTGTGTAAATAGTTAGACAAAAGTCATTAGAGCCTTTTTATTTGTTAGAATGTATATTGACTTTAATGACTTGCGTATCGAAATGTTTCTGTGTGTAATACCAAAGCGAACTGAATCCAACTGTGATGTCACTGAAGATTTTAAATATTATTTAAATCTCAATGCTTACTGTCCATCTTAACTGTGACAAAGTTGCTTTAGCAGTACATTAAAGTGAAAACTCTGCTTCCCAGGTTTTCTTTATTATTCCAACCTTCTGAACTAGAAGAAGATGCTGGCATGGAAAGGAGGAAAGAGTTGTACCTTGACATTATTTGCTGAATGTTTGCTGAGTTTAATTTCCATTGCCATATCTAGAACTGCAGTATTTTCATTAATTTAGGAGTATTTTCAGATTGTGCTCATGCTCATACCTGTACTTCGCTGTTACCTTGTGCTGAAATCACTTTTCACGCATGCTGCTGCTGTACTTACACCATAGCATCCCTTGGAGTCCTGCAGCCAGGGCACATGTCTGTGGCGGCTGCAGTAATGAACCAGGCTGAAAGAAATACTCCAATGGCTGCCTTTCAGCACTTGGCAAGAAAATCCTTTTTATGTTAGTTTCAAGGTCGTCAGATATCATTATAGCCAAGTATTAAAAATTTCAAAGAAAGGAGGCAGTGTGTTTGATTTATAGAACAATTATCTAGCTTTAGCTCTAACTTGGCTTTGGCAGTGGTTTTGCAAGCACTCGAAAATTAAATCCATTTTTTATGGCACTACAAGGTATTATCTCACAGCAAATGATAATTAAACACCTGTGAAATCAATTAGCCCTTTAAGCAGGAAAAAAAAAAAAGTTTTCCAATTATGTTTTTGCACCTCCAAACTTTCTAATTCCAGAACCAGTGCTTGCAGAGAGGGAGATGAACTGCCAGCCAGTAGCCTGTTAACCGGCATTAAGATCACCCCAAAGCATTGTGCAGCCGTAAATCCAAAAGCAAGCAGTTTGCAGCGACGGCACCCTTCCAAGTAGGATGCGTTAGTCTTTCGAGCTCAGTCTTGGGCAGCTATCTATTTGATGCACAGCTGAGCCGTCCGCTTTTCTACAAAGACAGTTACTCACTTGGTGTTTTCAATGCCAAGTTTTACTTGACAGTTTATTTAAAAGCCAACATACCTTAATGGAAGCCAAGCAACAAGATGCTCTGTGTGACAGAGTGGGTTTCTTTTCAGGCTCTCCAGCCACTAGTTCAGAGCCATCTGCATTAAGCATTCATGCATAGAAAACTGGCCGGTTAGTAGCTGAAACTGAATATACTGGAAAACTGGGAAACACTCCACCGCTTAGCCTTGTGTTACACATGTCTTATATCTGTCTTTGTTGTAGCACTTGAACTGATGCAGAGATTTCTGGTAGATGTAGTGTGTAGATTCAGGGAGGGAGCCCTGGACATAGTTGATTAAGTGCCATCGCAATTTTTGGCTTGGGAAAGGAAAAAAACAGCTCTAGTCCCATCTGATATCTATGGCATTACGTGCTGATACTTCCTGCCAAAGATGAGCTCCAGCATCTTCCAAAAGATGGATTATATGTGGCGCTATTAAAATATGTACTCCTGGGTTAAACCCATTGTATTTGGTTTGGTTTCTGCTCCTGTATCTCCATCTGAATTTTGATAGCCATAACATACAGCTGCTTTTCGGTGAGTGCTGTTATCACCAGAGAGGAAGGAGGCAGATGAGGACGCCGGGGTTAGCATTCCCAAGGTCTGTCTAGCTGCGGTAGAAGCCACCAGTCATCTGTATCTCAGGTTTTCTGTCTACGAAATGGGAATGGTGATGGTGTCCCATATCAGTGTTGAAAGGATTAGATAAGAAAATATGTACACTGCTTTATGATGTCCTGCGTGACAGGTGACATATAGCTGGATAAAGTATGATATCATCACATCTGGGTAGCTGGACATATCTGCTGATCTAAACAGCCAACGTCTTTTTAGACCTCTCTTCAATCAATAGTGATGACAATGTGGCTTGGGCAAAAAATAGTTTATGTTAAAATTGGTAGTGAAAATGTTTCCCAGGCTAGTTTATAATCTCTTAAGTGTAGTGACATGGGGAAATGCTTAAGCTGCAAGAAGGAATGTATGGCATGGCTGATTAGTTACTGCAGAGCCTCTGCAGCCTGCCTGGGCTCCTTGGGATAATGGTGAACCAGGAATCCCAAGCAGCCCTCTAATCCGTTTGCTGATTGACAAGGTCGGCACATCAGAAGGAAAAAAAAGGTGGGGGGGAGGGTGGTGGAGAAAGACAGAAGCAATGTGTTGGATCAAGAAGTTAAGATGGTAAGAGCATTTGGCTGAGCAGCGTTTCTCCTTCATATAATTGCCCGCATGGCGTTGCAGTGTTTACACCTGCGTGATAGATGGGGCCGAACATGTTTTCTCAGCTATGGGTGGTAGCAGGGAGGGGATATTTCAATTAAAGTGTGAATAAATTAGAATTGATTACAAATAGAGCTATTTGTTTATGCTGCCTAAAAAGGTATTAGCTGTGAACAAGGTGCACTTAATCATTACAGAAGGAAGCATGAAAGTTAATAAAACACACTGCTGATCCTTACAGAGGGATGCCAGCTTTGGGTTAAATCTGTAGCTATTTTAGTTCTAAAGCCCCAACTGTCATTTTAAAAGCATATGCATTTTGGATTTTAACATCTTTGAATGATGCAGCTGAGGCCCAGGCCAAGCCGACCCTAAAATTGGCAGTAAAATGTTACCTCCATGCAAGCGTGCAGAATGAAGGAGTATGGGAATATGAGCAATAAGCATGTGCCCCCTCTCCCAGCAGTCTTCTAACACAGAAACCAGGATTATTCTGGAAATAAATACCCTCCAAGCAAAGCAGAGGACTCCTCTTAAAGCTTTCTTACAGTAAATACTTGGAAAGATTAACTGCCAGCAGTAAAGGAAAGCACCAGAAGGAGTGCGACACCGAAGCAGCACAAGTAAGGAAGAAGTGCCTGGCCAGCCGCCTGCGTGGTGCCCCACGACGCTGGTCTGAGCTCCAATTCCTCAGCTGCAAGTGAAGCCTGAAAAACCTCTGCAGCCGGGTAAAACCAGTGCATCCGGATAGGCAGGTAATGCAGAGCTGTCCCCACAAGCCGGCAGTTCCAGGTTTGCAGAAACCACAGCGATGGAAGACCGTAACAAATCTCCCTGCCATCTTCAGCCATTACCGCCTAATGGCAATAAGTAGTTCTGAAAACAGATATAACCCCCATTGCCAGGGGAGAAGAAGAGGAGGCTCTGGAAGAACCTCTTCTAAGCACTTGACTTGCTTCTCTGTAACTTAAGGCCCCTCTGCCAGTTGTGAGCGGGATTATAATACTTCATTGCCTCCCTGAGGTCTTGTTGAGATTAGTCAGTGAAGGTGGTGGGGAAATCAAGCCCGTCATTGATGCTATACTGGTATTTGCAGTAGGTGCCAGATCAGTACTTAATGTACAAGTGTCCTGCTCTGGCTGAGAGAGTGTTCCTGGATGTCTGTGCCAGCTTCGGTTTCTCTCCTGAAAAAGTGAAGGAGAAATTTCAAGTACAGCAAAGATTTAACTCAGATACCTACCTTTAATCATAGAGGTTATCTCACTGACTTCACTGGAAGTATTTCAAGTCAGAGTTAAGGGAAATGCAGAGATGCTTTCAGGTGAGATGTGTGTATGCTTTCTATGTGGAAAAAAATGCCAATGATACAGAAGTTATTTTCTTGCCCTGACAAAACACTGGCAAAGCTCAAACCTCCTACTGCATGTGTGATTCCTACACGGCTGAATGGGAAGGAATCTGAAACTGGGGCTTGCTCTGACACCTTCTGTCCCCCACCATGGCCTGTGGACTGGAGCTTCATTCACCAGGTGATGTTTTGTGGCCAAGATCTCCTCCAAATGCTGCCTGGCAGCCTGAAAAAAAAAGTGAAACGGCCTCTGCTGCAGGCTGACTGAAGTACATGTAAACAATTTCCTCCATAAGTGATGCTTCAAATTACAAAGCTATGCTTGCAGTTTGACAGAGATGTTTATGTATTTGTGGCTGGCTACATGTGTTGTGTGAAAAGCGTTTCCAATTTTGTATTTAAACATACTGGGCTATCTTCTGTCTTTCAGCTAAGGCAGGGTGCCTCTGTTGTTTTGCATGCTACCCACGAACCAGTAGGAGTAAAATTAGCACCTTGTATTTAAGGATTTCAAATAAATGCTGGATCCTAGAGTGGTCGCTGAGGGGTATTAAACTGGAAATCAGCCCCTTAGCACTGAGCTCAAAGATCTTGTTGAGTCACCTGAAAACACTTGGGTTGAAATCGTAAAGAAATTTGTTCATGAGAAGAATCTCTGCTGCATGTCATTCTCTGCAGCAGCTCTCAATGGATATTACTTTACTCTGGATCTGCTCCTGTTGTATTTGCACGTTCTCCCTGAAGTGAGTGGAAATTTTGTGGCCATACATCAAGGTTAGGGTGAGGTTTCTGTGTCTGTATTATGTAGATAAATTGCTTGATGACCATGAACCATGCTATTCCAGAGCTCAGCAATAAATCACACGTTAGGCTTTAAAACACACAAATGGGAGGAAGACGCTAAGTGGTTTCCAGGTGGGAAATGGTCAACAAAATCCTTTTTTTTATTCCTTTGTACATCTATCCTAATATCAACAAATCAGTTACAAAAGAAAAGGTGCCCAGTGTAAGATATCACTGGCATATGGAGAAGTCACTTGTGCTGGCCTTGTTCTCTGATTGTCTTTGTGTTCTGGTTCTGCCACCGGTGTTTTGTGGATATTGTTACATTCTGGGGTATTAACAGGATTTTACATTTTTAGCTAGCTAATGATGGGGGACTTCTGACTGGCGTATTCTAGCCCTACGGGGTATTCTATTTTTGGTATTTATTAACATTTTCTGTCATATACAGCAGAAGTGGTGAGCCTCAGACCTCTCAATATGTAAAAAACGGAATGCTTAAAAATGGCAGATTTTTTTTATTATTATTTTTTTGTATTCCAGTTTCCTGACGTTTTCCCCTGTGTGTTGTGTCACTGCTGGCTGGTGAGCTGGGACATGGCTGCCAATCAATATCCCACATGGAGAAAAAGAAATGGCTGCCACTTAAATGGAATATGTATATATGTATTTCAACCAAAGTTGAGATACGGTTTAAAAAAAAAAAAGTACTTTGAAGTCTGTTTTGTAGTTTTAATTAATGCAACAAGGCTTTTTATTTTACTCTCTGTGGAGATAATCTTAATCCATTCACAGTGACCTTTTCTTGTGCAAATTAGCTGTACACGCTTGTTTAAGCAAATGGGCCTTTGCAAGATGTCTCTTCCTAAAGACAGAGCTTATAATTGAAAATTGGCTTACTCCCATCTGTCTGGCCTGTTTGAGAATAAAAACGTAGATCCGGACTTTTTTGTATATAAAATATAATCATATATGTATGTATATACATACATGTAAACACACATACAAAAAAATTGCTCTGCCTGCAGGTTACAGTTAAATTTGATTATTATTTCTAGAAAATGTAAATGCCACAAGTTACTGTGAAAATAACAATTGTCTGCAGAGTCCAGGACACTCTGGAGAACAGAGGGTGTTTAATCTGGATCCTTTTGTCTCAGTCAAGGTTGATGCCATTCACAGTTCATGGGTTTGCCAGAAGTACAATTAGCTAATAAGAGGCTGGAAACTGTGAGGATTTTTGCATGTGTGTTTTTGAGGTGATTGATGGAATCAGAATAAAGCTCAGGAGTGTCTGTAGGTGCTTAAAATTTTAATTCGGAGTAGCAGGGGCCATTGCAGCTATGTAGTTAATTGCCAAAATTTGGCAGTTATCCCTCTCGCCACACTTGACAATAACCACCAAGTGAGTCATTGTAACCCCTCTGTCCCTTTTTGAGTGCCTGCTTGATAAGGGAAGGTTTCTTTGGCATAGCTTGAATGCTTTTTTTCTTTGTACAAACCTCTTGCACAGAAATGAACACAGTTGTGCATGACTTTGACTAAATCTGAATGGAAATGAGGGTCACAGAAGTACCACTTCTAACAACCACAGTTGTTAGAACTCATGCATACCTGTTTATTTAGAAATGGCCGATTATTGCAAAGGCAAAATTATTTCCTTCTCAGTTTCATTGCCACCCTCCCCAGCTCTCTCCCATGGTGGTTGCTCCTAAGGATGAACAAAAAGGAGCCAGGGAGATGGCTAGCACACGTGTGCAGGGAGGGAGCTAGTTAACCTGGTGGTGAGCAGTCTTGGTTGGCGGTGATTTTATCCAGATGTGTCTCAGCAGCTGTTTGCATTTTCACGCCCAGTTACTCTAGGACTCACCGCTAATTGAATTTTCTCTTTTCTCCCCTGTTCTTGTTAGGTATGATTACCGTGAAATGCTGCACAATGCCACTTTCTGTCTGGTTCCCCGTGGCCGCAGGCTTGGCTCTTTCAGGTTTCTGGAAGCCTTGCAGGTAAGAGCTGCAGTTTAAAGCATTGGCTATGCTGGCTGCAATTCAGCATGCAATAGCAAGGAGGTGGGGAGGAGGGAAATGTGTTTCATTTCCCTAGTGGACAGTAATCCACTTTGCGAAAGCCTCTATTCATACTTCTGGAGCAATTGGCAGCTTCTTCCCAGGAGGGGTTGAGCACTGAGCTCATTGGAAGGTTGAATTGCATTACCTCCAGGAAGAGGGTCTCCCTGGGTGAGGTGAGGCTTGGACCGGTTTAGAGCAGTATTTTATCAAGCTGCAAGACTTTCCATGAGACACTGGCCTCTACTACAAGTAAGTCCCGGGGCAGTAAAAATAGTTTTTTATTTTTATTTAGCCAAAACAGACCTGCTTATGCCTTGCCTATCTTGAGGTGGTGCTTGCTGAACATGCAGAAGGTGGCCTGGAGGCTGTAAAGCCCCAGATGGAAGCTTCACATGAAGGTGGATATAGGCTAATCTCAGGGAGCTCACAGTGTGTTTGGGACACCACCTGAATCCCCTTAAACTTTGGTTAATGATCTCCCTTTTTTCATAGAATCATAGAAACATTTAGGTTGGAAAAGACCTTTAAGATCATCAAGTCCAACCATTAACCCAGGACTGCCAAGTTCACCAATAAAGCACATCCCTGAGCAGCATATCTACACGTGTTTTAAACACTTCCAGGAATGGTGGTTCCACCACTTCCCCAGGCAGCCTGTTTCAATGCTTGACCACCCCATCAGTGAAGAAATTTTTCCTGATATCCAATCTAAACCTCCCCTGGCACAACTTGAGGCTATTTCCTCTTGTCTTGTTGCTTGTTATTTGGGAGAAGAGACCGACCCCCCCCTGCCTACAGCCCCCTGTCAGGGAGCTGCAGAGAGCGACAAGGTCCCCCCTCAGCCTCCTTTCCTCCAGGCTGAACACCCCCAGCTCCCTCAGCCGCTCCCCATCAGACTTGTGCCCCAGCCCCTTCCCCAGCCCCGTTGCCCGTCTCTGGACACGCTCCAGCCCCTCCGTGTCCCCCCTGCAGTGAGGGGCCCAACACTGAACACAGGGTTCCAGGTGCCGCCTCACCAGTGCCCAGTGCAGGGGGACGGTCACTGCCCTTGCCCTGCTGGCCACACGATTGCTGATACAGGCCAGGATGCTGTTGGCCTTCTGGGCCACCTGGGCACACTGCTGGCTCATGCCCAGCCGGCTGTCGACCAGCACCCCCAGGCCCTTTCCCCCAGGCAGCTTTCCAGCCGCTCTGCCCAAGCCTGTAGCGCTGTGTGGGGCTGGTGTGACCCAAGGGCAGGACCCGGCACTTCTCCTTGTTGAACCTCACACAATTGGCCTCGGCCCATCGGTCCCAACCTGCCCAGATCCCTCTGCAGAGCCTCCTACCCTCAAGCAGATCAACATTCCTGCCCAACTTGGTGTCATCTGCAAACTTACTAAAGGTGCATTAGATCCCCTCATCCAGATCATCAATAAAGGTATGAAAAAGGACTGGCCCCGGTACCACACTCTGGGGAACACCACTTGTGAGCAGCCACCAGCTGGATCTAACTCCAGTCGCCACAACTCTTTGGGCTTGATCATCCAGCCAGTTTTTTACCCAGTGAAGAGTAGACCTGTCCAAGCCATGAGCAGCCAGTTTCTCCAGGAGAATGCTGTGGGAAATGGTGTCAAATGCTATACTAAAGTCTAGGCAGACAACAGCCTTTCCCTCATCCACTAAGCAGATCACCTTGTCATAGGAGATCAGGTTCATCAAGCAGGACCTCTCTTCCATAAACCCACGCTGGCTGGGCCTGATCCCCAGCTTTCCTGCACATGCCCTGTGATGGCACTGAGGATGACCTGCTCCGTAACCTTCCCCAGCACCGAGGTCAGGCTGACAGGCCTGTAGTTCCCCAGATCCTCCTTCCTGCCCTTCTTGTAGATGGGCATCGCATCGGCTAACCTCTTGTCTCTGGGACCTCCCTGGTTAGCCAGGGCTGTTGGCCAGCAGCAGAGGGCAACGCAGAGGGGCTCCTGAGTCACTGTGGCAGCAGGGTTTGGCAGCGCAGTGATGGAGCCTGACACTGACCTACTCTGGCTGCAGCCAACATGACTTTGTTTTTTGGCAAGCATCAGCTCAGCCCTGGGGTCCTGGATGTTCAGCCAGGCGTACAGAGCATCCTGAGAGAGGCTGCAGCTCCTCTCTAGGACTGGCATCTGGATTTCCGTGGGGGCTGGAGTGAAGGGGAGGCTGAGGTGCTTCTTAGTGTCAGTAAGATGGCAAATGAGAACACCTCACTGAGTCCTGCCTCCTGCTGTCCTTTTGCCATTTGGGAAGCATTCCAGCACTGGCAGTAAAGCTGTTAATGAATATCATCGCATCACTTTTCTTCATCAACCGTAAAATGTCCCAGCCGCTATTAAAGAGTATTGTTTTGCGCAGAACAGAATTCAGGTACATAAGTGCAGGTGTATAATAAATGTCATTTTAGAAGCCCAGGGGTGCCTTTCTGGCTTCCTGCTGCTTTTCCAGAAGGCCTCCAGGAGATCCTGTGTCATGTCCACCAGCCTTTGATGGGTTTCTTGGATAGCCTAGAGAATCCCAAATGTGCTGGACACTTAGGTTTAACAACTGAACCCCACACCTGCTGTCAGATTTGAGATCCAGGTTCTGGACAGTCTCTTACCTCTGTGCTCCTACTCAGATTGATAGCCTGCAAAGTGCTGTTCCCTCTCCAGCCTCTTCAGAGGAAGAAGTGAGACTGGCTTATTTAGGATGAGGAGTCACTTCAGATCCTTCTGAAGAACACTGCTTAGCTATTCTCTTATCTGGGACACAAGTCACACAGCTTCTGTTAGATACATCATCTCAGAAAAAGAAAGCAGGGAGTGTACCTCACTGTACAGAACTTGGAGGCTCCAGGCTGATGATGATAAAATACAGGCACTGAGTTTTTTCTTAGCAGCCTGGTAGTAGAATTCACCAATTATGATGAATTCCCAATTTCTGCCTGGCTCCAGGGTATGTTGAAAGACATAATCCACATTAGTGGAATATTTTAAACATAAAACACATTGCTAAGTGTTTTCTGGTTGGCTTTTTTCATGCACTAATGTAATTTCCTTATGAAAGATCACAGTTCTTTAGACATTATAAGCACTGCTATAATGCAGAGACTTGACCAGTCTAAGATCCTGTGTGTCATACATGTTACCAAGGAAGGTACAGCAGTCTGAAAGGATCCCCTTTATACCATCGTTTTGGAGGTGTGGGGAGATCCAAACTCTAGTCTGAACCAGATTCAGAGCACTTAAGCTTGACTTGATGCAAAGGAGACTGAACCAGAGTACAGGCTCATTGCATATTCTCTGGTAATAGGTTCTTTCATCACATCAGGAGGTTTTTTTGTTTGGTTCTTATGTTGTGATCCAGCTGACTGGAACGTAGTGGTGATCATTTGTTTACAGAAATACTGCCCTATTTACTGAATATTCCCAAACTTGCTGCTGTGCAAAGGAACATGTGCAACTCGTAAAAGATTAAATAATGTAGACAGATCATACTGGTATGAAAGAGATACTAAATGTGTATGCTTTTTGTTTGTTTTAAGACAGAAAACGATTCTTATTTTTGTAGACAGGTGATGACAGATGAGTTGTGTTTGTGCATTTGCCTGTGTTTGGAGAGTTCATATCAAACAGGATAGGGAATTCACTCTGTGGGAAAAGTGCTCTGGAATTAAATATGATCTATATTTTCGGTAGGGTTGTCTTGCAATGTATAAAAACTGAGGGAGTTACCTCCTTTCTGAATGGTTCACAAAGCAGCAGACGTGGCCATCATTTCTTATTAAATTCTCTGGTGTTACATCTGCAGCATTTTAACAGTCCAGCCCTCATCTGGCAGCATAAGCACCAGATTTCAAATGCCACTTTCCATGCAAACCCCACCTTTCAGTGAACGTGCATAAGTACAAAATGGAAAACCATCAACATTTGGGCTACCCTCCTGTGGCCTCTAGCTTCTGCTATTCTTTGCCCTGTTGCCTTTCCTGAGCTTGTACAGAAAACAGTGATCATGGTGTTGGTGCAAACCTCAAAGCTTGCCCTAACCATCGGGTACCGCTGACAACTGTGATGCCTCTGTGTGCGTGCAGGCTGCCTGTGTCCCGGTTATGCTCAGCAACGGATGGGAGTTGCCATTCTCGGAAGTGATTGATTGGAACCAAGCTGCCGTCATAGGCGATGAGAGATTGTTATTACAGGTAAGGAAAAGACCGCAGCCTTCAGCGGATCAGTTGATTATTGCTGCTGCCATCTAAATGGACGGGGAAGATGAATCCAAAAGGTCAGGGCTGTATAAGAATTTTTATCATGAAGGGATTGTCTGTGTCACATCGGCTATGAACTCATTTAATATGACATCATTCATTTTTTGACCTGAAGGTCATTGCAGCCACCAGGCCACATTCTTAAGTGCATGAGACTCTGATTTTTCCTAAAAGCATGAAATCTCTTCTGGTGTGGAGCACCTGCATGCCTCTCTGAAGCAGAGCTCTCCTGGACTGTGTGCTTTGATGAGAGAAAACACTTGAAGGCAGCGTCTGCTCTAGTCCTTCAGAAATAGTTTATCCTCAGGCATCTGTCCCACCAGCGTTGTGTCTCTGGCTGGCAGGTACTGAAGGGATTCCTCAGAAAAGCAGGTACTTTCTCAGGCAGGAGTTACCACCTAACAGTTTTGTGGGAAGCATCATCTGTCCCTTTTCAGTTGTCTAGACTGTGTCACATGGCTTTCTGAAGCAGCGTTCATGTCACTTATTGTTAATCTCCTTGAGATCATGGAACAAAAGCAAGTTGAGAAGTTAGAAATTCCATGCCACCTTCAGCATCTACCTTGGTTTTAAATTCACTAGATTTTTTTTTTTCTGTTTTCCTAGTGGGTTTTATAGTATAAAAACATTCTGTAAAGTATGTGAAGAAGTTGATGTTAGGAAAAACTCTTGAAAAATTCATTTCCCCAAAATAGCATTTGATAAAATGCCATTGCCCAGCATGAAGCTGAGATCCACGAGATCTGGCGTAGGCACTAAGTAGCCACTAAGCGGGTGGTTTTTTATGGTTAAATTTAACTAATTTCCAAAGTGGCAAGCTATAGTCATCCACAGAGAGAAGCCTTCAAAAGTACAGGTGTCTTGGCACCCCAAAAATGAAGTACCTTTGAAAATCTTGTTAGATGCCTATTTACATGTTGGAAGATGTAAATATTTGTGAAGAGCTGGCCTAGCAAGCCTTGCAAAGTGCTGCCTGTTCTCCTTAATGTGATATAAGCTGCAAATATAAAAGGGCCATTTGATTTTTGCTTCGGTGGACAGCACATTTTTCTGAGCAGAATTATTTCTCTCTTTAAATAATAATAATTTGCTGATCTTCGTGCTTTCCGGTAACATGCTGTTCGTTCTCTTCACAGCTGCTTCCATATTGAACAGCTACTGCACCGTTATTAACAGTGTTTTTAAAGAGCTGGCAGAGGGCCTGAATGTCTGCTCTGGGAAATGTTTTTGTTATGTTACAGTTTTTCATTTCCTGTTTGAGAGCAGCTTGGATGTTTTTATTTGCATATTCTCCTCGTCACAGTGCTAGGAGAGCTTAATCCAGCCTTCCTGCATTTATTTGTGCAGGGTGGTTTTTCCCTTCCCCCTACTTATTACTGAAATGACCTTTTATTAAGACGTCACCCATTCTAATAATTCCAGTGTAATTCTGTCAGATTAGTATTAATACATCATTTTTCCCACCTGTCTTTCTGGACAGGTCGATTAATAACTAAAAGGCAAATGCAGTTAAAAAGGAGTCTCTGTTTTTTCTTTCTGGTTGTTGTAACGGAGGAGGCGCCAAGGCTGCTTTTTAGCCTTGGCACTGTGTTTGCAGGCACTCACAAGCATGGTGTGCGCTGTAAAATCATAACTTCTTCCAGTAAACCTTCACAGTCAGAGCAGCCTTCCCTTTCTAAAAGTGTAGTTGGCAATGAGTATTGCTTTTATTAGGTGCTCACA
The DNA here is from genome assembly GCF_023634155.1 of Falco peregrinus. Classification (NCBI taxonomy): domain Eukaryota; kingdom Metazoa; phylum Chordata; class Aves; order Falconiformes; family Falconidae; genus Falco; species Falco peregrinus. The sequence continues at coordinate 21,430,161 of NC_073723.1, forward strand.
CACGTACGCACACAGGCGCAAGGTTGCACATAACGCAATGAAATTTTTACGTTTATAGAAAAAATGCAATATCAACACTGTGAAGTGACTTTGATCTTTCATTTGCTGCTGATAAAGATAAGATGATTAATACACATTTATGTACAGCCAGTACAGATAATGTTCATTATCCTTCTGCTTATTGGAACTTACTGGATAAGTAATGAAAACAAAGAAAGTTCACCCCAAAAGATGAAATCTGATGGAGTTATTTACTGCATCACGTCATGAATAGTAATGTAATTGATTAGAAAAACATGTATTAATACATGTTTTTAGCTTCTATCTTTCTTACTAGTTTTACAGGGAATTTGATGATGCTCGTGGAAATTTGTTTTTGTATCAATTCTTAAAATCTCTAATTTTCTTCAGGAAAATGTTTCAGGAAAACTTGTTTTGGGAGCATGTGAAAGCAAATAATGATCACTGCAACCTCTCAGAATACTTTAGGAATAAGCAACGTGTGTTCTGGTCAGGAAAGGGCAGGATGTAGTGGGGTGCAAGCAAACTCAGAATAAGCTGGGATCTGCAAAAAGCAACACACTGCTCAGGTATATGCCTTTACAACTAACGACTTAGGTAAAAGATTGATGAGAAACGAGTGTCTGAGAACAAGGTGGCCTAATTTGAAATCACAAAAAGGTAGGTGCAAAAACACAACTCTTCATTCGTACTAAAAATGAACATAAATCAGCAACATCATAGATGCCTTTCTGGTGCTGTGAGTAGCCCTTGTAATTGAAGAAAACTGCAATTACATTCCCTTGATAATGTCAGTTTACATTGTCAAACCAGTGTACTGGAGGCCTTGGTCAATGTCCTAAGTTAACGACATGTACATATGTTAGTTTCCTTCCAGTCTGGATGAGGGACATGGGAATGGGGAAAGATGTAGAAGTGAACCCTGCCCATCAGATCCAGTGTGCAGTTAAATTTTTTGATGGGAAAGCATTGCAGCAGGGAAATTTGGGTTTTATTTGCAAGGCAACTTATACCAGAATTAATGTGTTGATTTAATGAAAAGGAGGGAAAAAGAAGCAGTGTTTTCCCTTGTGAATAACAGGTGTTGTGGGAGGCGTTATTCTTTTGACCCCCAGCAATTAGTAAAATGCAATTTGATCCACAGGCTCCCAAAAAGTGGAGTCTTGCTTAAGACATTGCTATGTTTTCCTTAGGGCACTTAGTGTTACCATGCTGAGGTAAATGCAGTTCCAGATCCTTTTAATACACTTTGAAAGTGGCGATTATTGTTGGACTCTCAAGACTGCAGGTACTAGTTTGTTAAAATACTAATCCATGAAAAGCTTTGTGCATGAGGGATGTAAGGAGGAGCTCCTTGCTGTGCCATGGCACAGTGCTGGCTGGGGAGAGGGAGCTTTTGTTTCCATAAAACAACCAAAACCTAAAAGAAAACAGATAAAAAAGAAAATTCATATATTCAGTACCAAAGGTTATAAAGGGTTGTGTCTCATTCGTTTTACATCGAAGCTTTAACTGTTGACACACGCATCTCTGTCAGACAGGAGTGCTGAAGCTGCGCAGCTTGCTAATAGAGGAGAGGGCTTGTCAGCAGCATATTAATTTGATGAGACTCCGTTGTTTTCTGAAGCTTCTGACTATATTACATCTTGTATTACAGATTCCTTCTACAATCAGGTCTATCCATCAGGATAAAATCCTAGCACTTAGACAGCAGACACAGTTCTTGTGGGAGGCTTATTTTTCTTCAGTTGAGAAGATTGTATTGACTACACTAGAGGTAAGTAAAAATTGTCTGGGACCTTGCTGAACAGCGAGGTTTCCATACCTGTCCAGTTGCTCCTGTCCTTGCTGGCTTCGGACCTTGGTTTTCATGACGCACAGTTGGTCAATGGGAAAAAAGTTTGTCATCTAGATAAATTTTCTCCCCTAAGGAAATACTTTCTTCATTATCAGAATCCACATGAGAAAACTGACACAGTGAAAAATGGGAGCTACAACACATGAAAAAGCTGTCATGTGTGATCTTGCCTTCGCAAAGCTTTGTGGCTTATGAATCACTATCCTTGTCATTGGTAGTGAATGTGTTTCTTTAAGAAACCTTGCTGGAATTCATTTTGGTAAAAACGCTACAGTAGTGCTCTTCCTTGACCATCCCTTAGCATTTTGATGCCTTGTGATGGGGTTGTTGGTCTGGCTCAAGGAAAAGCGGGGGCTTGTAAATCACTGTGTCCTATCTTCACACACAGGATAAGGGATGGGCCTGATCATCCATATAAAATATTAATAAATAATCATAATTAGACTGCTGTTAAACAGGGAGACAGATGATCTCAAGTGTGGAGAGAATCCTTTCTGAATTCAGAGATAGAGGAGAGATGAAAGGCTCTTTAGAAGTAGGGCCCAGGCTACAGTTTCAAAAGCAGATTTCTCTTCTAATTGTTTTGCAATTTTGCACATAAATTTTTGACACACTTTTACCACTGGAAGTGGTTCACTTTGTAGGTGCGAATGCATTTGTTTTATGCTAATGCTTCTGCAATTGCATCCTTTCTTGTGCACAGTAGTAAGGCTCCACATTCTTCGCTGTGCCTGCTTTCCCCTGAAAACTGCAAATGAGTGCTGCTGCCTGCAGTACAGGTTGCCTGTGGCGGATCTAACTCCAGCTGCTGCAGGACAGTCCCTTAGGCTTTTCTGTGCCAGTAAAGAAAACCAACCAGGGAACATTCTCAGAGCTCCTGGCGTAGCTATCCTCGCAATGCTCTCCTTGCCCTTGGAGGAGCTTGTCTTCATCTGTGCTGCCTGTTGGGAACTGCTCTGCATCCTCAAAACTCCCCATAAGTGCTGATGAGATAGTTATAATTATCACGGCCCATGCCAGGATCAAACTCACAAAGCTGGAAGAGCGTGTGCCATTGCTCACAGCCTTATTTACCCGTATTCCCAGGGACAGTCAGGGTGCCTCTTGGACCATCTGCCCCTTCCCTGCATGCACCCTGCTATTGCGAGGGATTGCTAAAAGGAGAGAGATGCACGGCTCTCCTCACTGCACCTCTCCTGCCTGTGCTGGGGCTGATCTTGAGGGGACATAACCTGCAGTCCCCACAGCCTTGGTGTCCATCACATCAAGCTCCAGCGCTCACAGATGTGTCTTCAGTGCTGCTTTGGGACACGTTGGCCCATGTGGCCACAGGTGCACAGGGGACAGCAAAACCCTTAATAAAGCTGAAGCAGCTGAGCAACCAGCGATCTGGAGTTTCTGCTTGGAGGGGAAAAACTAAAGTGAAAACAAAAATCTTCCTAGAAGGTTTAATTTAATGAAACTGAGTAATGCATGCCTGGTGTTGAAGTTATGTTCTGGGATTTTTCATTTGTTTGCGGGGGTGGTTTTGGTTTGAGGTGTTTTTTGTTTATTTTTTAATACAGGACTCTCAGAAATTTTTGAGACAGCTAAGAGGGATTCTGGTTTTATGAACAGATTTATGAACGTTTCAACTTGCCTGAGTAAAGTCCTGAGTTAACTTTCCTTAGGAAAGTAATAAACAGTTACAGAAATAAAAATAGACAGAAAATAAAAAAAAACAGTTGAGCGTGATTTTTAGTGTCTGAAATCTACAAGCAGATAATCTCTTCTTAAAATCTGATGCCTGCAAATAAATTCCTAGCACGATTATTTTTTTCTGGTGGATGTTATCCGTATTCTGTTGTGACACTGTTGTGTCAGAATGCTCTGATGATGCTAGGTATCATCAAGATAATCACTTGCCTGCTGACTGCAGTGCTGGTACATGTCCACATATGAGGATATCGGTATAGAAAAAGTATTCACCCACTCAGATGTCTGCAAGGACATCACAGCTCTCTCTGCCCTTTATCCTGCACACCTCTGAAAGCATCAAGTCACGTTTTAAGGTCCTCGATCTTCTCACGGCATCTGGTGGCCTAAGCCAGACAGCTCATAGCCAAAATAAGAGGTTTGTATCACTTGGCCATCAGCGCTTACTGCAGGCACAGAGGAAGTGCCCTGTGCCGTGGCTATCGTGTGGGTCAGGAAACTGTTCACGAGTGTCTGCTGCAGGCTGGTGAGTGGGAACGCTGGCAGCGCAGCAGTGAACTGCTGCAAACACCATCCAGATGCATGCTGCAGTGTATCTGCACTTTTTTAGCTTGGTCTTCTCTGAAAACAAACCTAAAACTTCCCTAAATCTCTGTGAAGCATGCTCAGTCCACTGCTTGGGAAGAGGAGGGGAGAGGGGCGGCATAAAGTACAGACAAGAAATGTTTGCTTCTTGGCTGAGGCATGTTGAGAAGCATCAATGATTAAGGCAATATGTGAACTTCTTGAAGTGTGAGGATGAGGTGGACAAAAATATTGGACTAGTAATGAATTCCAAAAAGAAAAGGGAGATCTTGCCAGAGATCCTAACCCCTTCCTTCTCTTATTAAACTTCCTCTCATGCCTCATCATTGGAGAGGCCGTGTAGCTGCTGTCTGTCTCTGCAATATGTGCAACACTATACACTCTGCATTTTAATTCATTGGTCCTCCATGTTATCTTTTTGTGTACTTTTCTGTTCTCTTTCTGCCAAGTGGTCTTTTCTCCTCTCTATCATGATGGACAGCTAGATTTCTTATGTAGACCAGGAGTGTGATAAATTAATCTTCCGTTTGTTAACTGTGATAAATCACCAAGGCCAGCTCCCCAGCCTGGTGCGGAACTGTGCTGGTGAGATTTGTGTGCCTGACATGCACTGAAGGCTGTGTGGCACCCGGGGCCTGCTCTGTGTTAGAGCTGCGCTAGCTCTGGGTGCACCGAGGCAGCGTTGAATGCGAGCCATGTGTTTCCCCTGCAGCCTTGCTGGCTACCAGCACGGTGGAAAACTCCATCATCTGTGAAAACCCCCTGACCATGTAAATTTGCAGACTTCTCCTTATCTGATTATGCCCCAGTTCTGAGAAAGCAGGATGAAGGAGCTGTAATATTTAGGCGTTGTGGTAAACACTCAAAAATACATACTTTCTAGGTTCTGTCTTTGTTTAGTGGCATAAATTGCAGGTGGAGAAACAGCAGTCAGCATCTTTTTTTCCTCTCCCCACCACCATGCACAAGATCTGACAACTGATGCACCTAATTTTCCAAACAGAAAAATTCAGATGCGCTCAGAAAAAAAAAAAAAAAGTTACATTTACTTACTCCTGTGAGTGAATTATTGCATATTATTTATGGTAATTGGCTGTAGGCAAAATTAAATTGTAGACAAGCATGCAAACACCTAACATTTGCCCCTGTTTAGCAGTATATGTGTTGCCACCAGCAGTGGATTGTCTAGCGCAATGTAACTGGTGTTATAATGTTTTTTTGTCATGGCAATCAAAAATTACAGGACAACCACTGCTTGTGGCAACACTTATTCATGTTCTGTATTGACCAAATGTCCCTGAACTCAGCTGCTTACAGAGATTTTAGCTTGTTTAGACTCCAACAGCTGCTTCTGTTCAGCTTGTGTTGGGTCTTTTTGCTTGCTTTTAGTTTTCCTGTGCTGTGGGTATATACGTTCTTTAGTTGCATAGATTTTAAGGCCAGAATGAATGACAAGGGATCAGACTTAGTCCAACTTCAGAGCCTTAGATTTTCACCCAGATATGCTTGTGTTAAGGCCAGAGACATTAGGTTAGGAGAGCCAACGTGTTCTTGGCACTTGAGCCCTGTGCAATACATGAACCGCCATTTATGTGAAATCTCCTTAGCTGATGACAGAACATGAGCTGCAGAAGGCGGCAAGGTGATCCTGCTTAGCTGACGTAGGCAAAGTTCTTTCCTCACCACCCTCTGGCCCTTTGCAATGTCCCATCTCCAGACCTGCCAACCTCTGATGCTCTGAGGGAAGGCAAATCTATAAGAACATATGTCCAACAGCGTATTGCACTTAGAAAGCTGCATCTTATTTGGAGGCTGAATTTGTCCAGTTACTGAGTCTTGTTATGTCTTTGCAGCAAGTTTGAAAAAGCTCCCATTGGTATAAGAACCACTATGGCTCTTGCGTACAGGCATCTGATGTGAATTAACCGTCATTAGTTTGTAAAACACATATCAATTGTATAGCTTTCTAACTTTTTTTGTGGCTTGCGGTATTCTAGGTGGTAAAGTAGATGACTTAGCAATCCGTTTTGACCTTTAGAAATCTAGAAATCTGCGTTTGCAGCCCTCTACAGAGACAGTAGTTGCCAAAAGATCTTTTTCTGTTTCATTCAACAAGGAGCTGTTACAGAACTGAGATGATGTATCTGAATGCTAATATCCCTTTATAATTAAGCAAAAATGAATAATTAGTGCAGCCTGATTTGCTGAAAGTCTTTGTGGTTTTGAATGCTCTCATTATCTCAAAATAATACCTAGCTTTGTAATGCTATCCTCAAATAATTATCTTCTGTTAGTTCTGGATAGTAAAACTGACATTGAACTAATCAGGCTTACAACTGCTAAGATACTCTAATAGACAAAATATTTGACTTGAAATACAAAATGCAATGAATTGCAAGGTCTCCATGTCCAGAGAGGCTAACGAGGTGTTCTGAAACCTATTGCACAAAGCCTGAGGTGCTGAAGTGGTGTCAAAGTGTGCAAGTTCGGTGTCATTTTAAGAGAGATTAAGCAGGAATGTCTAGTAATTTGTGTGCCTCAGCTTTTTGCAGAATGGGTGATGATTCCAGTCAGCTGGAGTCCCTGAAGCTTCTACCGGTGACTATTACAGTCTATTTAAAAATCATTACCTCTCTTGTTTTCCAGATTATTCAGGACAGAATATTTAAGCACATATCACGTAACAGCTTAATATGGAACAAACATCCTGGAGGGTTATTTGTACTGCCACAGTATTCCTCATATCTGGGAGATTTTCCTTACTACTATGCTAATCTTGGTGAGTGAATCCTTGCTATAATCTAGAGGTATTTGGAATGTCTAGCGGAAATTTGGAATTTGATATTTGAGTAGCTTGGGCCAAGTGACTTACCATTCATTTCTAGTTAATGGTGCCTTTTGTTTATCCTGTCTCAATCTTGCCTGCCCACTGTAGACTGGAATGTCTCTGACTCATCAACATGCATCACGTGCCTCTCACTTGCAAAGATTGTTTTAAAAAAATCTATGTCTTTTCATACTTTTCAGTTGCCAGTAATTAATGTCTGAGTTGCTGACCCATTCATGGCCCAAGGGGACATAAGAGGAATAGCTTTTTGCTTTCTTTGTTTATTTGTGCTTGGCAAATTGGAAAACTGGTAATTTACCCATGACACTTGTTATTGGAGTGCATAGCTGGTATGGATTTATTCTCCATACTATGTGTCTTCATATGGATCCCACTAGCAGGAATGAATAGGGCTTAGGTCCGTGGCTTTTTCCTGAAGTGGAACTTAAACAATGACTTCTGCAGGGGAGTGTGCCTGCATGCTGAAGTGATCCTGCTTACCAGACTGCTGCTACTTTTGGCTCAGCCTGTGCCATCCCACTTGTGTGGATCTGTACTGCTTACCTGCTAAAAATGCACAGTTGCCATGTTAAAAAGGGAGGAGAAGTTTTTTGTGGGAATTTTGATGAAAAATGACTGTGACCCCACACAGATGAATTTAGATGAGATTGAGAGCAGTAATGAAGGGTAGATGGCAGTAGGATCTGTTACTTCAGGCAGAAAAGGAAATCGTAGTGAGACAAAAACGTCAGAATGGAAGGCAAGGATGCAAGCAGAATTAACAGCTCAGGAGGTAATTGAAGATGCATGTGGACAGGGATCAACCCAGAAAGAGCAAAAATCTGAGTCTGTAATGGAACTGAAGAAACCGAACAAGCTTCTGGAAGCTGTAGAGATAATCTGTAGAAAACATCAAGCATCCAGAGCCAGGCAGCAAAACAGAGCCCGCGTCAAGAAACACATTTAGTTGAACAAACGAGATATCAATATGATCTGTGGGACAAACTGAATGAAAGAAAGAGATTGCAGGACATCTGTGGAAATACTGAGTAAGAAAAGGCAGTAATTGTGTTGGAGTCAGGGATTTCAGAGGGCATGGGAGTTAAAGGGAAGTGTGATCTCCTCTGAAGCATCTGGTATCCTACTATCTGAGACGAAAGGAGGTGGTCTAAAAAAACATGGCAAGGTTTGCATTAAGTGCAGATTATTTTTCCATCTCCAGAGTCCTTTAATCTGTACTAACCGGGGCAATTTTGTCTTTACTGAACACATATCTCTTCACTTCAGGTTTGAAGCCTCTTTCCACATTCACTGCCGTTATCCACGCAGTAACTCCCCTGGTTTCCCAGTCTCAGCCTGTGCTGAAACTCCTGGTTGCTGTAGCCAAGTCCCAGTACTGTGCACAGGTAAGCAGCGCTGTTTGACTGTCAGTCACAAGGGAGACAAAACTATTAACCCAGGAGTGAAGAGCCTACTGATGTCGAATCTTCTCAGTCCTGTTTTAACCCTGTTTTCAATTCTGATGTTTCTTTTCTCTGAGATTTCTACTGTCTGTGACCTGCATGCACGGCAAACAAAAATTCTGAGTGTAGTGGGAGTGGAATAGAGACAGTAATTAAACCCCTTTGTTTCACAAAGCAGGTTGAACAATGAATGCACTTTAAAGATCAGGATTGTGTGCGCTGCAAATTGCAAAAGGATGTCTGTGCCTTAAGAGCCCCGATGTGATCTTCCTTCCTGCTGCCGGTGGCTCTTTGTCTCAGCAGTGCCAGAATTTTGGCTTGTCTAAAAGAAACCCTGGGGAGTTCAGGAGGAGCACCCTCTTGCAGTGAAGTGTTACAAGTGGTTTAGCCTTTAATGAGAGCCAAAGTAAATCAGTGACAACCGTATGACCTGGCTGAGATAGACTTCCTGAGTTCCTGTCCAGCCTATACTTGCCTGTGAGGATGTATATTGTAAATAGTCAGGATGGGTGAAATTACTGTAGGAAGTGTTATTCTTAGCTGTTGATTTTGAAATTCCTAACTGGAATTTAACATTTCTGTCTGGAGATCCTTAGGGTTTGAACTGCATTGCCACAAAGGTCTCTGATCATGGTCCGATACTGTCTTTCAGATTATTGTTTTATGGAATTGTGATAAACCCCTCCCAGCCAAACACCGCTGGCCTGCCACTTCTGTGCCTGTCATAGTCATTGAAGGAGAGAGCAAGGTAGGTGGAGAGAAGCATGGTGAAAGATTGCCTGTATTCTCCAATGGGACCAGAATTTATTTTTCTAGCCGCTTTGGTGAAAGCTTTGTAGTTCCCAGCAGTATGATAGCTCCTTTCTATTCCTTGGCCTTTTGTACCAGCTTGGTCACGGATCTGTGTTTCATGCATGAGGCCCATGTTCTCAGAAATCATCAGCATGGCAAATAATGCCATGAATCTGAGATTCACAGGTGGGACCTAGTTTTGAAATGTGGCCCCGAGAGTAGGTAGCGCTGACCGCGTCTTTGGAGATTTCTGTCTGCAGGTGCATGAAAGCAGTGATGCAGCTGGATTCATTGAGTCTGAGCAGTCAGATGCAAGACTTGGGGGTCAGCTGTGGACTCAAAAGCAGAGGAAGAGATGAGAATTAATGGTGTTAACTTCCCTTTGAAAAGTACCTTCTCTCATGGCCTTGTAGGGTACTGCTGCTGGTGATGGGATCCCACCACCAAAAAAAAAGAAGAGGCAAGGGACACTTGCCTGAGAACAAAGTCATTGTGTCATCTCTTGCTGTGCAACACTTTGTTTGTACTTCCACAAAGCTGAAACAGACACCACCCAGATAAGAAAAGAGGTGGTTTTTTTTTAAAATCCATGCTGAAGTAGATGATTCCTTTCCAAACGCAGGCCTTGCATTTGATAGAGCTCTAGACCAAGCTCTGCATTTGCAAAGGGAACTTTTAGTTGCTTTGGCTGTACAATGCTGTTTTGCATTTATAGTCCCGTCTTTGGTCTTTTCCCCCGGTCACCTTAACAAGGGGAAGGTGAGAGCCCTGTGAAGTTGGCAGCTAACGGTTCTTGCGTTAGCTAGCCATGTAAACAGTATCAGGAGAGTTGCTGCAGGGCCAAGGAAGGCTGTGGTGATTTCTGAGTCTTTTGAACATTGTGGGGGTTGTTTTTTTTTCTTTTTGGAAAACTTTCAGAGGTGAGATAGGGGAGAAAATCTCTGACCAGTTCTACAGTGTTTGTAGAAATTGGCCCCAGGCACTGTTTAGATTACAAATGAGTCTCCTGAGTACACAAAGGTGTGTTTATAGTGGACAGTCTCTTACCTCTAATATCCCAACATAGGCCAAATGGTTTCTTGCACGGAAAAGCTGTTTGTTTGGACAAAGCTTGCAGAGCCAGAGCAGTGCAATTCAAAGGCTGCACAGAGGGACTCCTTTTCATCTTCAGACTTAACTGAAGCGTACTGGCAGGCAGTTACTCCGTGCAGGTGATCACAGAGGTCTGCCTTTACCTAACCTTCACTCTTCCCCTGAAATCACGATACATTGTCACACCCATTTTACAAAAGGGAGCTTTAGCTACGAAAACAAATGCATGGGTATTCCCGACTGTTGTACTATTTGACAATTTCACACGGTCTGTAAAAGAGCTGGGGTGAGAATTTGGGTCTCCCGCTGACTACTTGCTCTGCTTTGCCTTAGTGTAAGCAAAGCAAAACGATCAGCTGCTGCCAGATTACCTCTTCCTCACAGCCCCTGCCTCCCTGGACCGAGGCCATCGTAGCAATGAAGGGATGCTCTCCAGACAGGCACCGTGAACATCGTGATTATGGAGGCAGAGCTTTCCCTGAATCAAGGTGTAGATTCCGAAGAGTTGCTTCCAAACTGATTTCAGGGGACTCAAAAGTGACCATGTCCATTATGAGGGATGTGTAAAACTTCTCCATGTCCCTGTTTCCATACAGTGATTTCCTCCTACTGGGCCTGATCTTTGTAGTGTTTTCTTGCCATAATAAATTGGAAAAGAAGTCTATTAACTAGCCAGGCTATTTTCCTAGAAAATGAGGGAAACAAATTGTGTTGTGTCCTTGTTACTGTTCATCAGTTCTCAAGAGGTGCTAATTAGTCTGCTAAAGAAACCATATGGATTCTCATTTCTTGCTGTTGTTATCTTTTTGATCCTGCTTTCCCATCTATTTCCTTTTACTTTGAGAACTGTGCTGCCATAGTTTTTAAAAGCTTATTCTCCATACAGATTTTTTTATATAGCTATATCACTTAAGAATGTGACATTCTAAAATGCTACAATACCAATATAATCCTTGATGCATGTGAAGCTCAACTGATACACATGTTCTTTATCATATTCTCCTTTCCTGATAGAGAATGTTGCACCATTTGGCAGCAGCTCCCTATGGATACAACAGCAATGCACAGAGATGGAGCTGTACCACTTTACAGGAGAACCATCCTGGCAGCATAACGTCCTTCACACAGCCTGGACTGCTTGGCTTCCCAGCTGTGTACCCTTATGAATGCTGCAAAGTCCTTCTCAGCATTCATTATCTTTGATCCTCACACTCTGTAGGAGAGCAGAGGGACAGTCCTAGCTACCAGGAAAGTGTCGTCCCTGAAGAAGCTGTAGGTATATGTAATTCTCAGTACAGACCATTGCAGTTTGTTGCAAAAGGAAAGCAGCCTGCTCCAAAGAGGGAGGTCTGTTCAGAAATTACTCCTCAGGTAGAACTTGCAGGCTGACTGCTGGGATGACAAAAATGACAGTCTTTCACTCTTGAGCTGAAGTGTCCTTTCCATCAGACAGAGATATGCAGTGTACCTCAGACAAAAGGAAATAAGAGTGAGGAATGAAATAAAGTATTTCCCTTGGAAAGAGTCCTTCAAGTGATTTTTTTTTCCTCCCTTTCCTGCCTTGCATACCCACAGGTTATGAGCAGTCGCTTCCTACCCTACGACAACATAGTGACAGATGCAGTGCTAAGCCTGGATGAGGACACCGTGCTTTCAACCACTGAGGTAAGGGTCCCTGTCGGCCTGGGGCTTTGCTTGGTTCCTCAGCTCAGCCTGAGCATAGCAGACAGGCTCTTCTCATGGCTTTGCCAGTGAGCAAATGTTATAAGATTTTCTGCTATGCTCCTCAGATTTAATGTGTTGCACTTGTTTCAGCAACCCTGCCACTGCCTGCCATCAGAGGAGCTTTTCGCCCTGGTTAATTGGCTCATCATTAGCATATGGTTCTTCCATTCCTTATTATTTTAGTAACATAGCTGCAGGCGGGTGTAGGCAGCCAAGAGCAGTCAGCTTTAATACTCTGTTCTCACTTTTCTGATTGGGGTAGGTTTTTTTCCCTCCACATTATCAGTAGGGTGTAGGTGGGGAAGGGAGGGGTGTCAGTAGCAGGGGACTGCTGTCGCTCCAAAAGACAGCATTATCACCCTAATGCAGGATTTCACTGAGGAATGCTCTTTCACCATTGTGTTGCCCCATAAAATTGGAGGTCTTTGCTAGTTTAGGTGTTGGAGTGTTTGTGCCAAGAGCAAGATAGCTCTAAGAAAAGAAAAATACTGTAGAAAACCAATTTTTACAACTGGGATGAGTATTGATTTCTGGAACCTCTTCCTGAGAATCACAGGGGAAACAGATGACAGTTTATATAGAGTGCAATATTTGGGAAATACATTATTAATGATGTCCAGGGAACAGCTTGAAAAACTCGATTTTTCTTTTCTTTTTCCCTTTTTTTCCCCATGTTCATGGCCATTCCCTTCTCCCCACTTCACCTTTATAAAAATGTCTTTTTGTCAGCGGTGGGGATCTTTCACTGATGCTACCACTGCTTATGTGTCAGTGAAGAAATGCCTAACATTAGTCACCAGTCACTGCTATATACCCTAAGACGTCACTGAATTTCTTCTAAATGGATGAGATTGCAACTGCTCTTCTCCTCAGTATGGAGTCAGACTGCTCCAGAAGGAGCCACGATAGCCCTCTTTTCCTGCACAGATGGAATAAGTAGTTGGCATTGAACCTATTTGATCCAAAGATTATACCTTGGTAGTTTTTGCTAGATGAGGAGGAATTACAGCTGCTGCCAAAGCACATGTGTGCAAAGCCCTGCATAGCCAGAATGCCCCAAAACCAATAAAAGGCATTTATCCTAGAGCTGGAGTTCCTAAGCAGGTTGTGGCTCAGGATGAAGGGTCCTGTCTCAGCTGCCCTGGGGGCCATGGTAAGATGTCTCAGGGACTTCATTGCACTGAGGTGCTATTTACAGCAATCCAGCCTGTGGATTCCATGAGGATTAGGGGCTTTGTTTTGTTTTGACTGGTATTTAGTCATCATCCAAACTTTGGAGTCATTCAGGCTTCTCTGGAACGCATATGAAATAAAGTGTTTCTCATTCAGCTTGGCCATGTTTTACCCCAAAGATTCTGAAATGCAAATATTTGTTGTTGTGTGAGACAACATACACATTTTTTTCTGGCTTCTTCCCTCCTGTGAGCAGCTTGCAGCTGATACTGCATGTTTGTGTGGTGGGTATAAGCTCTACGAGACCCATGGCCCCAGTGCTGCAGAGAGAACCAGCTGTCCAGCTCCTCCTAGCATCTGCCTCGCAGCTTCGGCATGTCTCTGCTGGGGTGCCAGAGTCAGCAGCTCTCTTTGGTGGCTCTCTGTGAAGAACTGTGGCCTTTCTGTTGCTTCACTTCCCCCATCATACAACTTACGCAAAGGAGCAGCGTGTTGAAACACTGACATGGAGCGTGTGGTGTGAAGCTTCCCTTGAAACTAGCTGCACATGGGTGGTCGTTGTGGCAAAGCCTCAGGGCCCAGAAAAGGCAATTTAGAAATGTGGTCAAACACGATCACGTTCCTGTTGAGAGGAGCAGTCACCAGGCACATCCTCTGCACTGTCCGGCTCTTAAAGTAGTAAAAGATTTTCTGTTCACAACAGAACAGCACATCATTGCTCTTTTGAGAGGAGCTGTTTCACATGCGCAGAGGGATGTTTGCGTGGGAAGTAATTAGAAATCAGCTCGGGTCAGAAGTGATACAGGGGTTTAAGAGGCTGGCAGCCTGGTTGGCTTTTCCTGCTGATCAGCTGAGTGGTAATGCTGCTGGAATTTATACAGGATGAGGGCTGGGGCAGGGGAGGGGGGGGGGGGGAGGGTAATAAAGAGAGTTTTCTTTTAGGGTAGTTGCTTTAGCGTATCTCCCTGGTGCAAGGGGAGATACTTGAAAGCGTAAGTGAGGGCACTGAGTGCAGCTGCTTTATTATTTATTTAGTTTGAGATTCTCAGACTTCTCTAAAGAAAACAGATGTCACGTTTTATGGGAAAGGCCTTTACGGGGGAAAAAACCCTTTAGTTCTTTCATGTGGTATTGATTTGGATGAGATCAGAACTATCACAACGGTAACTGGCTTGTGCATATTGTCTTTCTAGTTGGCCTCAGATTCCTTGAAACAACTTGAAAGAAAATAACCAGTCCCTAACTTTGTGTTCCAGTACATGTGCGACTCTTCTGTTTCATAAAAACACTTGTAAATGCGAGAAGTCTGACAGTAATCACACCAAATGTGACTGTTCTCAGAGCAGCTATTCTTTATCTAACCTCTACACCCTTGACTTTGGGTAGGTGCTTGGAAGGTTTTTCAAGCATTTTTGAACACATATTTAGGTCCCTCTGGTCCTGGAAGGAACTTGGTGTGTAGTGCAGAAACAAAGTGCTCCTTTTTTTGGGTCTGACCAGGACAACTACACTTGTCTTTAGCTCTTTCTAAAATGTTGGTCTAGCTTGAGCTCCAAAATCTAAGTTGAAGTGGAGGGACTGCCAATGAAATTTACAGCACTAAAAATCTTTCCATACATATTTTTACCATACTCCTTTCAAATCTAGTGCTGAGAAGCCTTCTGCAGACAACCACAATCTTCCCTTTACTAGTGTCACCAGGAATTTGGTGGGATCCTGGGGAAGCAATGTCCTGTCACCTTTTCAATTCTCAGAGATCTGAGTTATTAAAATAGTTATGGCAAGACAATAAAATAAAAAAACACTCAGCAGCATTTGACATCTTCTTGTGGCTCATTCACTATCAGTCATTTTTTCTTAAAGTATAGGCTCCTAAAGCCATTTAACTACATGGGAATCTTACCTTCCTCTTTATTAAGCTATATGTTTAACCCTCTTGGATGTATAGACAGTCTTAAAAATATGACCTGCGTGGTCCTCAAAGGCACAGAGTGGATGGAAGATATAAAAGGACTCTGCACTGATTGCCTGTTTTAATCTCGCTGAGTCACCCTTGTAATTTCAGGCATTTGACTCCTGATTTTCCAAGTTTTAAGAGTACTGAAATCATAGGTGAGATGCACAAAGATGTGCCAGCGTTTCAGTTTATTGCAAAGCTATTTCCACTCTATGTTGCATCTAAGTATAAATACGTGCACCTACACCCATTCTTTCTGTAACTGGAAGAGGTCTGATATGTAAAGGGCAAGCTTGAAAATGTTAATGTAATGCTGTGATGCTCTAGACTCCCTTTAACAGGAACCATTAAAATGTGCATAATTATAGGGCAAAATGTCAAGCAGTCAGCTTAATTTACTGATGAATACATAGAATTAATGTTTTGCAACAGTTCCAAGATTTTGAATTACGAATTACTGGCAAGGTAATATTTTGTTTTGTTGACATTTGTTGAAACAGTTTCGGTGTTCATTTGGCCTGTGCCTTTGTCTGCAGGTGGATTTTGCCTTTACAGTTTGGCAGAGTTTTCCAGAGAGGATTGTAGGGTACCCTGCTCGCAGTCACTTCTGGGACAACACTAAGGAGAGGTGGGGGTATACCTCCAAATGGACTAATGACTATTCCATGGTATTGACAGGAGCTGCTATTTACCACAAGTAAGAATCTAGAGCATCTGTTGTCCTCCTTCTGTATGAAGCAAAATAGTAAATGGGGGTGGGGGTGTGTGTGTGAAGAACATTCTTCCGGGGAGGGGAAAAAATGGAAAGATAATAAATGGGTTTATTTTTATGGGGTAATAATTTAAGTTCTTGGTTTAGCTCTGGGGATCTGGTAATCATTATTGCGCTTGTTGGGTCTCTTTGAAGTCACTTGTATTTTGAGGCAGTCGGACTGCTCTTTTTAACATCAGGAATTACACACTTCAAAGAGTTCCCGAATTCATTAAGCTGCTTGGCTGAATGGCCTGTAGCATAGCAGAAAGGAGGTTACTTCCAGACCAGCTCTGGGTATGTGTTGGCTGACAGCTGCAAACTGCAGTCTTCCTGCTACTCTAGAAATGTAGCACAGTGGACATGTCACAGATCAACATATTGCAGCACGTCGGAGAAAACTCTTGTTGTTAGGACTTCAGCAGACCAAAGACCTCTCTAGATCTTAGGAGAAGGTCAGCAAATTCTGGAGTATCTAATCCACATCCCCAAAAAGGGATATGTAAGGATAATCTAAGCACAGGAGTAGGCCAGTTTAATAGAATTCTCTCCAGCTGAACAGTTTTGAAAGAAGAGGGGGAGGATGGATTCATCAGTGTTGTCTATCACATTACAGCAACGTAGTGCTCTCTTTCCTGCTACTCCATTATCTTGATACTTAGATCCACATTATTTCTTTCAATGCAGTTACAAAAAAGACGTATGTTTTGTTTCTCCATTTGCGCTGTTTACTGTCTTGATGAGATGCTCATTTGCTCTCCCTTCCTTTTGGAGGATGAGACCAAAGAAAAGAAGTGGTATATCCAGAGTTGAGTACAGAACTTGTTTCTCAGCTGAGGCAGAAATTTCCTGAAGTCTCAGAAGTCCCTGAAAGCCCAGTGACTTGTATTAATAATGCTGCTGTTGATTTCCAGATATTATCACTACCTGTACACTCATTACCTGCCTGCCAGCCTAAAGAATATGGTGGACCAACTGGCCAATTGTGAGGACATTCTAATGAATTTTTTGGTGTCAGCTGTGACAAAATTGCCTCCAATCAAAGTAACACAGAAAAAACAGTATAAGGAGACCATGATGGGACAGGTATGTATCCACAGCACGTTTTACCAGTTTGGATGTATTGATAATATGGCAGTTTTATTTCTAGGTTAGGCTTACAGAATGATACACTTCTGTCTGTCTTTTTTTTTTTTTTTTCAGTTTTTAGTTTATCAGGAATGTAAATAGATTTAGATATGCTTATTTTAATGAAGGAAAGGGTGAAATGGCAAACATTTACTGTGGATGACAGCTTCTCTTCCTAGTTTTCTCTCACGATGATCCCAAACTTACGGAATTAATGATTGTGGTGACCAAATTTCAGTTAAACTCTAGTCTTCTAATTAAATATTCTAGAACTAAGACCTAGTCGTGGAATGCTAGAAACAGAAGTAAATTCTAGAAAGGTTTTCTATTTTTAATTATTATTAATTAATATAATGTACCAGGCTATCCCTGTGATATTTTGAAGTCTATAGTGTGATTCGAGCACTGACATTGGACTGTCACAACAGAGGTAATTTGTGATGTTCAAGCGTTTTCCCCAGTGAGGAACATTTTGTCCCACAGTGATGACATCACTCACTAGCAGCCATGAAATACTTGCCTTAGATCCCCTTCCAGCTACTGGATAAGCACTCGTTATTGCAGAAATGGATATACCTTCTAGTAACAGGGATACATGGTAGCCTGGGGGCACTTTTCCTCCTGCCCTGTGTGAGAGAGCCATGGGAGGAACAGCAAGTCCTGCAAGACCTGCAAGTCCTAAATAACCTCCCATCTGTGCTGCCACAGTGTCTGTGATCCTCACTACAAACAGTGCCGTGATTACAAGGGGGCAGGAGAATGAAGGGGCCCTCTATTTTCCCCTCACATTTTCTCCTATTAGCATCACTTGGATCTTTGACTGGGGAGTGGCAATGCCAGTTGGTAGACTCCTTTATCTGTACGCCACTGCACTTTCATCTGAGGTGTGGGTAGCATTCAGCAGTTCTGCATCTGGGTACCCAGAAGACACAGGGACAAGAAGGTGCCATCCAGAAAGTACCTATTGCTTCCAATTTGCACTTCACCTCTCCACAGGGCTGTGCTTTGGCTGTTTGGCAAAGTCTAAACATTCATTTTTCTTCTTGTAGCACGGGTGACTTGAGTCAGCCATGAACTATAACTCTCTTCAAAAGACAAGTTGTTCCCGCAGCTTTGGGAAATGTAATGGACCATGTTCATAATTCCTTGAAAGACAAATAAAAAATTAACATAACCTCAGTGTGTGACAGAGATTAATAGTCATATGGAAATTCACTGTTAATGGTCAGAATGTCTGCTATAATCCTCTAGCAACAAGCTTTTGCTTGGTCTTTAGCAGCTCAGTAATAATCAAGGATCTGTAATCAATGCACATTATAACCTACCACTTGAGCTAAACTGGACAGGCCTTGGACAGAGATCAAGTCTGATTCCACATTCATTTGGCATGTCCCTGACTTTATCAGTTTCTTCATGTTTTAATTAACATACTTGGAGTTTAGGAATTTGTATTTGGTTTTTAAAGTGTAGTGGAAACATAAGGAAAGAAGAGATTTGCGTGAGCAGTGGCACAAAAAATTCCTGTAGGTTCTCAGCATTCATACTTTATCTTAAAGAATAGTTTTATTATGTTTATAAAGGTAGTTTGTAATTATATATTCAGAGCTGTTAGAGCCTTATCCAGAGATACTGACTTCCATAGAAATTACAGCTGCCCAAAATTTTGGAAAATCGGGCCACAGTATTTTGCATGTATGCATGCAAAGACCATGGTCTTTTCCTTGGGTCAGCGTGCATTGTGATCTAATGTGGAACTTCCGTTAATTTTCTCTATCCATAAGACAGCATTGTCTTAGGCACTTGCCTCAGCTGATGGGATTCCTGGAAGCACCCTGCTTTTCCTGGCAGGACATCTACACGCATGAGTAATGCCAAGCACATAAGAACTTCTGAGCTCAGTTACAAGCCAGCTGAAATTGCTTGTGTATAAATTTCTGCAGATCTGGACTGCAAAAGTGCATTTTTCACCTGTGAAACTGTAATAATTGTAACGTGGTTTCCTTCTATGGCTGAAGGCCATGGGCAGCAGCTGGCCTGTGCTTGGATGTGCACCTCTAAGGGAAGGCCATGGCCTTGTCTTTCCTGGTTTTTTTTATGGATTTGTTCTATCTCTGGAGTAGCTTGAGGGTTTCAGGGGAGGAAAGAAAAAAATAGTGTGAGCTGGGGTGAAATAGTTGCTGGGAAGCTTTTTGGGGTCTGCTCACAGGTGTCGTGCTCAGGGTCAGGCTGGCTTATGGTCACACACGGGGTCACCACACCAGACTGCCCTCAGCACTGTTTGCAAAGTCAGGGTGGCCAGCTCGCCATTGCCAGCTCCTGCCGCGGGCCCGGCGTCTTCCCCTGGGTTTGAAACCCCTCACACAGCTACTGGGGGCCACACCGCTGTCAAGCCCTGGGGCTGCTGTGCAGCATGGTGTCAGCCCAGCCGTGGCGCCGGCCCTGTCCTGCCGTTCTGCTGTGCCACACTGACGTCTGATTTCTGCTCTCCTCTCCGCACAGACATCCCGGGCCTCGCGCTGGGCCGACCCCGACCACTTCGCCCAGCGGCAGAGCTGCATGAACACTTTTGCCAGCTGGTTTGGCTATATGCCGCTGATCCACTCTCAGATGAGGCTCGACCCTGTCCTCTTTAAAGACCAGGTCTCCATCCTGAGGAAGAAGTACCGAGACATTGAACGACTCTGAGGAGCGCTGCCCAGGGGGCCAAGCCGCCCCCGGCCCTGCGCGGCCACCGGCACGGGGAGCCAGACTGTGCCGCCACCGGCAAGCGCCCGACCCGGCGAGCAGCGTCCCAGCGGCGGGGCTGCCCTGGCCCAGACTGCGCCCCACCACCCGGCAGGCTTCTGTCGCTCAAGACTAGGTCGTGTACAGTTTCATTATGGAACATTAAATAATTATTTTTGAAATGATTGCTATGCAGGTTTAAACTTTTTTAATGATCAAAAAAAAAAACTATTAAAAACAGAGTTCTTTCTTTAATCAAAATTGTGTTGGTTGTGAATATTTCAAAGCTGCCGTTTCTTTCTTTCATGCATTTGATTGTCAATGCAATTTTCATTCATTTTCCCATGCAAAGTTAAACACTTGAATCTCATGGGGAGAAAATGCAGCAGGTTCAGAAACAAACTGAGCACAAACAGGACAGAACCGAAGTATTAACGTTTCTCAATTACTGCTGACTTTTTAATATTTTTTTCCTGTTTTCCCCACGCCAGTAGCAGCCACTGTGGCAAAACTCCTTGGGACGAATGGAAAACTGGAGAACCCCCAACAAGCCAGACGGGAGTGTAGATCCTTCTTGTTGGGGAAACCATTTGTAAAGGCCATCAGCCTTGCCTTGAAGGGAGAGAGAAGCAAACCAGTGACGTGGAGCACAGGGAGGGCTCCATGCACAGCAGGGATGCCGTGCCAGTTGTGTGTTCTGGTAGGAGAGGTGCATCCCGAATGGCCCTGCCCCTGGGTGAGCGCCACAGGGGCAGTCAGCACGGCCAGCAAAGCCTGAGTAAGTCCCTGCTGCCCAGGGGCAGCGGTGCTGCTTAGCCATGCACAGCAGCTAGATTTCTAGAAACAACTTTGTCCTGAGGGCAGGAGGGGTGTTGGCAAAAAAAGAAAGCATGTTAGTGCTTGCAACACAGGAATTTGGCCTGTAACAAATTGGTTTATTTGAAATCAAAGCACGGGCTTCTCTTTTTTTTTTCCTTTTCTTTCTTTCTTTTTTTTTTTTTTTTTTTTGGAAGTGCAAATAGGTGGAGAAATTCCCTCCTGGAGGTCTGACACCTGAAGTAAAGTGTGTGGTCAGACACCGGGTACTGGCGGCAGTGGGTGCTCCCAGGCATACTTGAGGCAGTATAACTTGGACAAAAAAACCTTCCCCTGAAGTACTGGTGTTGCTCCAAAATGGTTTTAGCATTTCAAATGGAAGTATTTTTAAATTGAAATATTCAAGTTGTTTATTTCTCTGTAGTGCTTTGCTTATTTATGTGTTTCTTTACATTGAAGAATGAAAACAAAAGCAGTGATTTGGGCCAGAAGATGCCGTTCCAATTTGCTAAGAAAATAAGCACTTTAAAACTGTTTTGAACTCTCACATTTGATGAGGTGCATTTGGGGTGCTCTGTAACAATCATCACCCTCAAGAGCTCTGTTAAGGTCACAGCGAGAGGGTTTGCTGCCGATGCCCAGAAGACCAGCAAGCCTTTCTATACCTCATTCCTTTGTAAACAGGCGGTCCGGTAGCAGGTTTGAAGAGTAGCTGGAGTGCTAGGAAGGGTGGACCAGCATTATCACCAGTTTAATTCAGGCTCAGGCACTGATTTATTATGCAGCTTTAAGCAACTCCCACAACTGAGGCATGCCTCAGTTTCCTCATTTGTAAAAGTAATAGTTACTGGTTGTAGAGGGAATGCTGTGAAGCCTAAATAATTTCTTATGCTGGTAAGATCAGAATCCCTAAATGGAAAGTTGCTTTAAAAGTGCGAAGTACATATTGCTAAATGTTTGTGTGCAACCTGACATGTAAAGACTTGCAAAGAATGCTTTGCTTTGTGTATGTATTGCAATATTTGAACAGAGCACAGCGAGTTAGGGCAGGAACATCAGGTTCCTGACATTTTGTGTTAAAATCATGGAATCATAGAATGGTTTGGGTTGGAAGGGACCTTAAAGTTCATGTAGTTCCAACCCCCCTGCCATGGGCAGGGACACCTCCCACCAGACCAGGTCGCTCAAAGCCCCATCCAGCCTGGCCTTGAACACGGCCAGGGATGGGGCATCCACAGCTTCTCTGGGCAACCTCTACCAGTGTCTCACCACTCTCACAGTGAAGAATTTCTTCCTTACATCTAATCTACATAGATACTCTTTCAGTTTAAAGCCATTACCCCTTGCCCTATTTACACGCCCTTGTAAATCTGAACCAAATCTGTAAAGGAATCTGCCAAAACATGTGTGAGACTGCAGCTAGTGAGTTGGTGAGAGAAGGAGGTGCCACTTTTCCCTCCACTCCCGTTGGTCTCCCAGCCCCTGGCCACGTAGCCTTGCCTGTCACCTTCTGCCACGCTGGTGCCCACCAGATGCTTCTGTGAGCCCGTTCAGCTCTAAAATTGCACAAGAGTGTCTGGTGATTTATTGGATTTTTTAAATGCTATTTTAGAGAGTTAAATCAGCATGTGGAGAGACGTATAAAGAGGCAAGAGTAGGTAGGCAGGGCCAGGGAGGGAAGGGGAGCGGGATATGATCCTGCCTTTGTAGGGTGAGCTGCTAATTCAGCTCCCCACATCCCATAAAAACCTGAACCTCACTTCCTTATGTTCTTGGGTCTGCGCTTGCTGATCTGCAGGTGAAGGTGAAGTCTGGTGGTTTGATTTTTCAGAGTGAATGCCTCAGGGGCTCTCGTGCCACTTTTGACTCTGGGAGATCAGGCAGCTCTTTCAGGGACTGGAATAGACCTTCTCCTAGGTCTCGGGTTTTGGACAATGTGTCGAAACCCTGGATGAGGTTGGCAGGGCTCACACTTTGCTCGTGTCCTGGTTTGCAGGCATGTGTGTGAATGTGTCCACAAAGAGCATCTGCAGCTCTGGGAAGCAGTTAATGGTCCGTAGCCAGGAAGAGGGGCCAGGGAGAGGGAAAGAGGGGACCCTACAAAAACAAGAATTAAAATTCTGCTTAGATTTTAGTTAATGCCATTTTGGGGCACGTGGGTTGGGTTTTTAGTAAAATAGGGAGTAGCTAACCATTTTTGGAGTACAGCAAGCGAGGCCAAACTTTTAAGCTGTTTGACATTCTGTTGCCATCACTTTTAGGGGTGGCTGAAAGAGACTCTGCTGAAGCTCGCTCTCAATGTGATTCGAGGCCCTTTCTGTTTACAGATCGCTAATTAAACAAGTAACAATGAAAGGCTTAGCTCCAGAAGGGATGTGGATAGGTAGGAGCGTTTCCCTTTGCAGCAAGTTACCGGGGCATAGCCGTCTCTCTAGGAAAGAATGTGCCTAGCAGCCAGTCCCAAGAATGGCCCTCGGTCTCCGTGTCCACGGCCAGGGATCCAGGGGAAGAGCGGGATGCAGATCCAGCTTAGACATTTGGTGTGTTACGCTCAATGCAGATGTTACCAGCCAGTGCTCCTAAGGACAGCAGGCATGCTTCCGAGCCTCCCGGGTGTATCCCTGTTGGATAGAGCTGTGTTGTTTCCTTAATGAATGAAATCACCCTTTTGTCGTGTCCTATGTATGAGTTAATGGTTCTTCTTTTTTTTTTTTTTCTCCCCTCCCCCCTCCTTAAATCAGATGGTGCTGAAACAAGGTTCACTCCTTGTTGCTCCTTTTGTAGGTTGATTTTTTTTTTATTATTTTTCATTAACAGCAGGCTATGTTAGCCTTTACTTTACAGGTACTTGAATGCCTGATGACTTGACTGAGTGTTACGCATGTGGCCTTTTGTAAAGGTTACTGACCTTAATTTAATCAGGGGTGAGATGGATGGATGAATGTGAATAGATCCATGCCATTAAAACAGAATAAAAGTAGGGATTAGAGTTTGGGAGAACTGATGAATTTTTAATCGAATTTATTAAAGGGGGGGGGAAATAGGGAAAGAAACCCTTCCCAGTTACAATTTGAATAAGATCTATTGCTGGAGGAGGGTTTCAGGAGAAAAACATGACACAAAAATAGGGGCAGACTTCCAAGATAGAAAGTGCCTGGCTCTCCTTGCAGTCCCTTGGGCCTGTAGAAGATTTTATTTGCCCTCTTCCTATTTTGTGAAAACACTAATTGTTACCATAACTTTTTCTAGATGTGAATGTTTAAGCTTTTTAACAACTCCATAGTGAACACACTGGTGTGCTAATGCATGGCTATTGAGCGCTTTGATCTTTTCCATTGGAAGACATCATGGAGTTGATCAATTTCAGATTGCAATTTCTTTTTTAGAGCCAACTTTGACAAAGAAATTAATCTTTCACCAATGAGCGCCTTTTTAAAAAGCTCATTTACCAAAAGATGTCATTTGGAGAATGAAAGTCGTCATTTGACACTGAAGCAATGAAAGAGCTAGACATAGACTAGGGGTTTTTTTTAAATCGTTACATTCCCAGTGTAAAATGCTGTGTCCCCCTCTTTCTCACTCCCCCCATACTGAAACTAGACTACTCAGTGTTTGTCATAACACTGTATTGATTGACAATAGCTTGATTAATTCCTCCAGTTAAACATCCTCTTGCAGCAAGGGGTGGGTTGGTGGTCTGCTCCTTTGTTTTTTTTTTCCAGGCTGGCTCTGCTGTCTGTTGCAGAAATGTGCCCTTCAAGGGTGTCAGCCTGACAGAGCCATTTCCCTGGGCTTTAGCGGGAGTCCACGGGGATGGGCCTCTGGTCTTCCAAGAAGGGACCTGCCCCACGCAGGGTCTTAGCCGTTGTCTGCTGGAAATAAAACTGCATCTTCCAAAATATTGTACATCTCACCCTTGTTTAAAACTAAGTCAAGCTGGCCTTTATGCCATTTTAACTGTCTTCACACACGTTTTTTAAGTTGGGAGTTAAATTAGGAGGAGTTAAATTGTGGGGGCGGGGTGGGGTGGGGGAGGTATGGGACTCATCAGATGCTTTGAGATGCTCCCTCCCACTCTTCCATGATGTTTTTAGTGACTATTTCACAGTGGATTAGTGATGATCCAACGGGCCTTGCAACCTTGTACATAATTCTGTATATTTATTTTGAGAGAAAATATGTATAGTGTTTGGATGATGAGAATGGAAACCTGAAATGGGAATTCTTAGGTGGGCAAATGTAAAGCAAAAAAGCAAACAAAAATACAATCTTATTTTGTATAAAATGTACATTTTTGAGAAAAATTTTCTAATGCATTACCAATGTTTTCATAGTGCTGCCACATCTTTTTTAAAGTGTTTCTCCCTCTTTGTTTGACTATTGACAACATGGTGCAATTAAACCTAAAGCAAGTGTGTGAGTGAGAGAAAAAGAGAGAATGAGAAATTTAAAAGCCATATAATTTGGTTTACTTCATTAACCTGTATAACATCATAGGTTTACCATCTAAGATAGGTTGTTTTTATAGATAGTGTCACCAAAGACTTTTTTTCTTCAGATTTATTTTGAAAAGTTGTTAATAAAGGACATACATTTCTGTTGCAGTGTGTTTTTTATTTTTAAGGTAGAATAACGCAAACTTGGGAGCATGATTGCCATGGGTAGTTCAGGGTCATTAAATGAATGGCTCTTTATCTGCTTTCTCCTCAGCTTGACCTGAGCAATGGCTAGATATATATCCTCGGGCTCTGTTACATAGGTAATACATGTGGTATAGCATCTATGCACAGTGGTGACTAGTCCAGCGACACTGACAGGTATTTACTGTCTTACTGAGGGCAGAAAATACATTCAGTCTGTGTCACTTGTGTGCGGCAGGACAGTGTCCCTGTGTTGTGACGTGGTCATTGGTAGGGAATGGTGACTTGTAGGAGTCGCTGTAAATGTGCGTGTGCCAAAATGATCGCTCAGCAGCCTGGAAAGCCGTGAGGGCTCATCCCTGCAGGCTGAGAATATAGTCATTTATTGACCCATAATTATTGTTAGGGGGTTATCGGAAGCCTGTCGCAGTCATGGGGGGTCACGTTCATCCCACCTATCTCTAGGTGCTTACAAAGCACTCCTGTCAGAGCCAGACCTCACTGTCTCCCTGCGTTGTCAATGGACAGAGCAAAGTTCTGCTGGGGATCATCCTCCTCTCCTGTTTCACACATAGGCTTTAGCACGAGGTAAATTGCACCTCAAGTGTGCTGGTTTCTCCCTGCTGGCAGTACAAGCACGCCGATTGCAGGTCCTGCAGCATAGATACCAACATCTGCTCAGATGTATCTCACGCTGGGAAAGTTCCTGATGACACCAAAGGGCTTGAGTCATGGCCTGTAAATTTGAGGGATTAGCCACGGGTTTGTTCCCATTGGAGATGTCCAGACTGGCTTCATCCCTTCTGGGATTCAGAGGTCCTTATATCAGCATCCCATCTGATCTGCCAGTCATAGAAGACTGCTGTATCTTGGGAAGAGGCTGACAGATGTGGCCGAGCCTGCTCTGCTCATGGTTTTCTGAGGTTTGCTGCAGGTTCCTCCAAAAGAGAGCATCCCAGCAGCTGTTGGTGTTTGATCTTGGCTACGGGCTTCTTTCTGCCAGAAAATGAACAAAAAATTTTACTCTGAAAACTATCTGAGAACAGTGTTCCTACTCCTTCAACACCTGAATTCTTGGGTTGTTGCCATGTTATTCGTGCAAAACAACTTGAGGTGGAATTCATTCGATTAAATGCAGATAGCTACACCTGCAGGAGGTACCAGAAGGCTGTTGTGGACATTAGCAGTTAGCGTGGGCTAGCTGGTGTGGAGCTGTAGCGTGAGACCTTTGGTGCTAGACACATCTTGGAGGGGGTGACTTGGATGTGGGGATGTAGTGCACCACATCTACATCTGCACCTGCCAGCTCAGTTCATCTGGAAAAGATCCAGTTTGTGTGCTCCAGCGCTGTGCTATGGTGTGAATCAAAATGAGGTAAGTGGGGAAAGTCGGGATGGTCACCTCAGAAGTGCCGGGCTGGGCTGAACCAAACCACTGCTGTCGCTGTGCAGCCCTCACAGCCTCTGTTGCCAGTGGAGATCAAATCCAGAATAAATCAGATGGATGTTGTCCTCTGAGACTTGTGCCTGCTGCCCCTCTGTTGTATAGAACAGCGGTCTGTAAAGGAGGAACCAGCTCCATCGGAGATCTCTGTGTGCTGCTGTTAGGTCAGGGGAATCCCACACCGAGCGTCAGTTTTGCTTGCTCATCTGCCACACTGGGAACAGACACCAGCTCTTAGCTGGAATAAACCAAAGCCAGGTCCGTGAAGTCCTTGGGACCTTGCTTACATGAACAGAGGATCTGACCCAAAATATTTAATAATCAGGTCAATGTTAAATGCCCTTTTGAGGACTTTTCTGAACAATCTCACTGAAACTCATTGTGCTATCAGTTGAATGGAGATAGAAAAGAGTTGGCACTGATCAACTCTTATTTTATTTTCTCTTTTACATGATTAGCAGAAAGAAAAGAAACAAGCTTCTGCTTTCCCTTTCTAAAGCTGTTTGCTAATTGTACCTACAATGTTATCAGGGAGAAACAGATTCTGCTCAAGATTTTGAGCAGTATGATGGTGACATTCTAGGAGCTGCACCATACGCTTTCTTCCACACTTGCGTTCCTCTCCGTGGCATTCAGGGCTGTATGCGGATTTTATGAGCTGCCTGCTCCAGGTACTGCTGGCGCTGGGTAGCTCGTTTTGCACATTACCTGCATTTCTATTGCGCATTAAGGATGGATGGGTGCTCCATGCTGCAGTGGCTCCTCTGTGCAGCTTGGGCTCCTCCCCGTTTCCTTTCTGTAATTAACTATTGTTTTGCTGGTGGTGCTGAAGCAAATGAAGAAAGAGCTGGTTTTCTTTCCAGAAAACATAAGATAAAGCCATCCCTGAGATTTCACAAGAAGAAAGATGTAACACTAATGATAACTGCTGAGGCAGTGACTGCAAAAAAAGCAATACAACACTCTTGAACTTGCAGCAGAAACGAGAATTTTGAGTCTGTAAAATATTTTTCCTCAAATTTCTCCCTTCCCCTCTGGTTAGAAGCAGCTCCTATTCAGGGTCACAAAACAGCCAGAAGGCAGACCACCTGGTGGCAACAGGGATACATTTTGGGGTTTGTTTTTTTCTAAAAGGGATCCACATTCAGTTCCTGCTAGTATTAAGCACCCTGAGGTCTGTGGCAGCCCCAATGGGGTTTTCATTCAGTAGCCCCTTAGAAGACTGAGAAGGTCCTACATTTTCAGGAAGAGTTTAGGACTTTTTATAGCATCTTGACTGGGAGATGGAGAAACAGAGGCATCTGCAGCAACTCTGTTCTTTAGAAAATATAAGTCTGAAATGGACTAGTCAGACATTAAAAATGTTCGGTTTTTAGTTCTGCCATGATTTGCTATATGAATACCAGGGGTTTTTCTGAAAATCTGCCCCGTCTTACCATCTCACCACCTAAACCTGCCGTGGAGTTGCGTGATGCAGTAGATAATGTACCGGTGGCCTGATTGCCATGTACATGCTATTGCTACCACTGATGGGGCATCAGGGAGCTGGGAAGACAATATGAAAATGGACAAGTTAAGAATAGCTGAAATTGGGTTTGGAAACCAAGAATTTAAAACACAGCAATGAAGGGCAATACGGCAAGAGGAAATGGATTTTCCTTCTTGTTTGTGGTAAAGACAATGGATTGTTCTGAGCCTGAAAAAGGGTGGAATTAGACTTTCAAAACATGAAGTTACAATATGTTTTTATTCATTGATGTCTTGATGCTGATAGATAACAAAGCGCATTTATAATGTGAGCAGCACCTTGTGAGAGTCTGCTGAGAAAACACACAATCCTCTGCTTTCCCTGAAACAGACAGTTAGAGTACTGTGTTAACGCCAACCAGTGACTACATTAAGATTATTTTTAATATCCAGCAAATCCTCAAAAGAAGTTGAAATAAAACATTTGTCACTTTATAATTTTTAAGGAAAATGTATACCAGTTCATTGCAATTCCATTTCCCTTGCAGCAGTAATAGAATTGTTGCTATTAGGACTAAAACTGAATCTAGCTCAGGAAGATCTAAAAATTGGGAATTGCTTGTGATACCAAGCAATAATGTTGTTTTCAAAATCCACAGATGATTTAAATGCAATCCCCTTAAGTATTGAAATCTGTCTAGTTCACTCCAAAGGCAAATAAATCCAATATATATTTTTCTCTCCCTCTCATAGAGCAGGGCCAAATTCTGCTCTCAGCAACACTGGAGTAAATGCAGAGTTATTGCAGTCTTCCTCACGCTTCCCCTGAGCCCCAAGCTGTGGTCCCACGGGATATCAGTGAGCTTCCTTAGCTGTGTGGTCCGGGGGTGAGCATGGCCTGAGGTCACCTTGGGACTGACTCTTCCCCTCCAAGTCCCTTGAGGGGGAGCGGTGGCTTTGCTCGGCGCTTTGCGCTGCTGTGCAATACAAGTCCAAATGTGGGACGTGTTGGATAGGGCGGGGATGGGGCTTGGCCTCCCTGAATTGCTTTTTATGACCCTAGTAACAGAAGTCAAGCCAGATACATTTAGAGGAATAATGTCAGGACTCAGTAAAGTGCCCAGGAAGACAGCTTTCCTGTAATGAGACCGAGGACTCGCCGATAGGATTCTTGGTCCTGTTCCAAATTCTTCTAATGATTTATTCTGAGGTAAAAACCCATTTAACCTCTCTGCCCCTCACTGTTCCTAAACAGCAAGTGGATATTCATAAACACCCTCATTTTGTAAGGAAGAATATGAGCTTTAGGGATTCATGCCAGTGCTTTCTGGTCCTCAGGTGAAGCACTGGGTTTTAAAGTAAATTTTTATTACATCATGTGGAAGAAGCTCTGGAACTGATACGAGTAGGTGGGAGTGCTGGAGGTGGCTGCTTCCAACCCCTCATTTTGTTGCATGTGTAATGGGTTGCAGTCTCCACTCATTTATTCTATTTAACTTCTAAATGAAGAGAAGGCTTGGAAAACCATAATGATTTATGGTGACACACAGCAATAACAATACCACAGTCACAAGCACTTACAAGAATGGTTCAAAATCATTATCCTTGTATAACCGGGGGACAGACTTTTGAGGTCCAGTCTTGTAAGGCATGGCTACCTCAACCTGTTGAGTCCCAGTTCGTCACAATTATCGATATACATTGTCTGAAGCTCCAGCTGCTGTGGAGGTTACCTGCGTCCTCAGCATCAATTTAGGAGATGTCTGGCTTTCATGTGCTATTTCTCCATCTGCTTGCAGACTCTCAGCATGCTGTCCCGAAGGAGAATGACTATGGGGGTGGAAGTAGCAGTGGGCAAGTCCACAGCATGCATGCACAGAGTTTGTGGAACCCTGCAGTGCAGACCTCCTGACCAAAGCACCCATGGGGGTTCTTCCTAACCCAATTCACTGATAGCAAGCCAGGCTAGAGACGCTCACAACTTCAGCTCTGGAGCTGGGTGCGGAGTAGCAGAGAAACCTCCCCGCTGCCTGGTTCATGGTACAGGAATTGCAGATTTGGGCAGGGGGGAGCTGTTGGGGTGCCCAGTGTTGTGTCTCAAGGAGATTCAGAGGGTCTCAAAGAGTCTTTAGCAACTTCCCTGACTAAGGTGGCAACAGAGAAGAAAAAGAAAAAAAAAAAAAAAAAAGGCAAATCAATGCCCAGACAAGAATCCAGCATCTTCCTAGGACTGTGTTGCTTTTCTTACATCTCCACTGCTCTGGCATCGGATATTCCCCAGGGTGTCATGTAAATGAAGAAATCTGAGCTTTCAGGTAGCCCTCAGAGCTGAACTCTGTGAGGACAGCCTGCCTGGTTTGTGTGTATGGACCAATGCCATGCGAATGAGTGAAGTTCCACTGTATTCTGCAGCTGGAAAACTTGACTGCTTATTTAATTTTCCAAGATTGTACCAAGTTTTCTTGGATTTTTGGTCTGAAAACAAACAAACAAAAAAAATGCAGCTATGCTATTTCAATCAAACAAAACCAGGGAAACTGTCAGAATTTATGCAGGGCTGGAGCCCTGACTGCTGATCCCAACAAGGCAAACTCAGTGGCAGTGTGAAGTCGGTGCCAAGATGACCTCTGAAAGATGCTATCAAATCCATTGTGCCACACAAGAGAGACTGTGCCTGTGCACGCAGAAATGCTGAAAACCTGAGGTGCCCAGACAATTCATTTTGCATCCTGAGATTTTCCAGAAATGGCCTCTAGTGCTTTTCATACGCTATGCATCAAATGTGATCAGCCGCACGGCACAGTATGATGAAGTAAATGCACTGGGTCACTAAAGTGCATTAAGTGCCATTTACTGCATCAATTTAATTCTGTCCCTAGTCAAACTTATAACTGTCTCTATCCCTTATTGCCGTTTCCCTTTTCTTTTTACTGCCGAGCAGGCAATAGCATCCATTTTCTTACCCGACAGCGTAACTCAGTCTAGCTGATAACCCAAGCCCACTGTCATCAGTCCTGCCTCAAGCAATGCAATAGATCAGGGGGCTGTAGATGTTCCAGGCTGGCAACCCGCTCGGGCTCAGCGTGGGCTAGGTGAGCCTGCAAAGCCAAAGGCTTTTCTCACTGCCAAAGCATGGCAGCTCTTGCTCTTGAGAAATTCAAACCTGCCTGCACTGATTTTTTTTTCACTTGCAAGCTACACTTTGTGCGGGAGGTTTTCCATCAGCAGAGCAGGAGCTGTGCGCAGTGCAAGAAGCAAGTGTATTAGCATGGTGGGTTGGAGCCTGGAGAATGGATGTTTTCATCGGAAGAGTTTCCTCTGCAGGAATTTGTTTATGTCATTTGCACTATGTCCGCATTTCCCCTTGTACCACTGTGTAAGTGCCAGAGCAGGTTGAAGGACAGTGCCCAGATTAATTCTCCATGTAGAAAAAAGCTTTTTCTTTCTTCCATTTTTCCTCTCGAGTGCTTACACAACCTTCTTCTTTGCTAAAGAGTGCTGAGTCTTTCATTTTTTTACTTCAAATTTCCAAAACGCTGGTTTAAGTGTGCTCTGCCTTGCCCTTTTTTGCAATTACCCCTTTTTATCTGGTTACAAATTTATACTACTTCAATTTTAAATCACATCACATTAAGGGGTTTTGCAAACCTTGTGTGAACAATGACCTTTCCTCACGTAACTCCAGGCTAAAAGAATCTCTTTGACTCCATGGCAGGAAGTTACTATATGAATACTTAGAAGTAGGCAATGCATCAGCTTTTCTTCACCCCCCAGCACAACTAATTTCAACATTCAAACATGGGTTGAGGAGTGAGGAAGAGGATGCTGGGTAAGATCATTGAAGCACTGCTGCTTCTGGGAGCCTCAGTTCTCTCCTCTGTGCTCCAAAGCAGCCGACTTCGAAGGGTTTCCTACAAAATACTTGCTATGGTGTAATTTTACAGAGAGAGTGCATCGTTGTCTTTAATTGTATTTCTGTTCATGATCTACACTTCCCACCCATGCCATCTGAAGTGTGCTGATAAAATGAGGTCTGACATGGCCTCAAGAATATTGTAGGGGCCGGTTCTCCTGGCAAACTCCAGCTGCCTTGTGCCAGTAAACTGGCACATAGCAGCTGTAAACCCAGTTTAACTGGGTTTATGTTTACTCTGCTGCATGAGAGTGGCTCTCAGCAGCTGCAGCATAGCAGAAAATGGGGTCCTCAATGTTTAATATCTAGTATATGTCCTCTGTCTGGGGTATAGAGCTTGCCCTTGCAAGTCGTATAGCACAAGTCTTTCATCTATAGATGTTGTGACCGTATATTCAATGAAGGCATCTGGAAACAACCTATTAGGGGCAGCGATACACTGCTGCTTTTGCTATTGACAGGAGTGGGATTTGCCTGCTCCTCGCTAGGTGTCTAGTATATTTAAAAATACTTAAGGGAAAGAAGGGGACAACCAGATTATGCTGAAGGTACTAATAAAAACATAAACCTGCCACTGACCAGCAGAAGAGTGAGGAATGCCCTGGCACTGGCTGGGGAGGGAGTCTGGGATGCAAGACGAGGCCAACCTGGACCATCCCCTTGGCAATGGAGTGTGACGGGGCACTGGCAGGCTCACAGGTGTTGTGCATTTTGGGAAGCCAAACCTGCTTCCCAGCATCTTCAGGGGAGATTTCTGTGCAGCCATTTCCACAGAGGAGGAGGAAAAGGGGAATGACAAAGGCTGTTCCCTTTCCAGGGACTGTCAGTAGCTTGGATGCTTCCAGAGGTAAGAGCTAAGGGAAAGGAGTTTTCCAGGGTTTGGCCCCCCATGACCACCCTCCTTGCTCTGCTGCAGAGCCTATTTCTTTGCCTCCTTCCTTTGGAAATGTTCACTTTTTATGACTAATTAACAATTAGTTTGGCTAGAGAGCAAGCAAACAGAAAGATGTGGTAGAATATATGGAGGAATACAATGTGCTTGGTCCCTGCAAATGTGAAGTGAGAAGCGAGATCCAGGAACAGTCAGTTTATGAGCAGAATAGGCTGGGAATAAACTTTGGAAAAGGAAGATAGAACAAGTGGGAGCAGAGATCCATATAATTTCTCCCTGAAAGTTGTAAAGAAGGTGAAGAAAATCCCAGAGGAGCCATTAAAAAGATACCAGAGCAACCAGGGGTAGTGGCAAAGGTTTCCAGACTGACAAGGAAGGGGAAGATAAGACTGGGCCAGATTTTTTGTAAAGAGCAAAAGCATCAAGATTGTGTTTGTATAGCCGTGAGAGAACAGAGGGTGTTTTGTCCTGGGGGACTTCAGCAACTAGAGGGAGACAAAGCTGTGACCTGCTGGTACAAGGGAGAAGGAGGTGAGAATGAAGTGAGCAGAGGGAGAAGCTCACATGTTATTTCCCTAGTTTCTTTTGCAAGCGATCCCTGGAGACAAAAGTGAGATGGAACAAGCTGAGGATTTGAAGAGTGGGAGAAAAATGGCTGGCTGGAAGCCTGAGCCGAGTTGTATTGGAAAATGATTGTTTAGCAAAAAGAACAGAAACAGAAGATGAGAGCTGTCTCTGAGGCACAGAAATTTGACTGGCTTGTGTGGCTTCCACTGTCAATGTTCTGTAACATGTTAATGAAGGCATCAAGTCCTGCTGCTGCAGTAAGGCGTGCTAGACCCAGACCTGTGACTTTGGTGTAAAGAAAGGGGACAGAGGGTACAGGAGAGAGCAGGGGAGAGCTTGCTGACACCCATGGACTGGAAATGGGGAAAGGCTGGAAAGTGGCTCCAACTATGCAGCTAAAACAGCACAGGGTCTGTTCTGCAGCCCTGGAGCTGTGTCATGGCCTGACTTGCATCCACTCACCTTGGGTTTTTCCCTTCGCTCTCTTTCTGCCTTCAAATCCAATGTGAATATGGTCAGATACTGGTAGGGACAGTCCCCAGCCTGTGCCATCCCCAAAATGGTGCATGGGAGATGTCTGGGAGACAAGAAGGTGGCACAAGCCAAAACTGCACCAGGAGGTGTGTTTATGGGGAACAGCACAGGCAGCTGGGTGCCCTGGCCCCGCTGTATTTACTTGCAGAAATACTACCAAGCTGCTCATGGACCCAGGAGGGGGACCTACAATACAAAACCAGTGCTTGGTGCTGCCTGACAGGCTCAAACAGCCAGAAGATCCACCAAAACAGAGCACACATCCTTCAGGCAGCTTAGTGCAGTGCTTTAATTTGGTAGATCCTGCTTTTGCATTGTGTGTGTGTGTTGACATTGGCCGAGATCAAGCAGCGTGTCCGTGCCTGCAGGCAGAGGGGTGCTGGTGTGGTACTGGGGCTGTTGGATCCTTGCCCTTCCTTCTCCTCCCACTCATTTCTGGCTGCCTGTATCGTCTCAGCTCCTGGGCTGGGGAGTGCTCCACGAGGTTAGGCTGCTCTCCCTGCTCCTGCCTTGGTCCAGACTGAATCACATCCATGCTCTCCTGGCAAGGGAATAAGCTCCCTGCCATCCTCACTGCCACTTACTGGGCTATTCAGAGGCATGATTTTTCCCCAGGGCTCAGCTCCCATTTAAGCACCTGCAGATAAGGGCCAAATTTCCTGAAGTGCTCATCAGGCAGCTGCCTCCCCTGGGACACTTAATCATAGATATTTTTTTTTTAAAAAAAGGGAAAAAAAAAAAGCCATGCTGAACTGTTCAGAAAGATCCAGCCATTTGTAAGCCCTTGGGAGCAATAACTGTTGTTTATTTTATGCTTTGCCTAGTACCACAAGGATTGGTGTTGGGCTTATGCCCTGATGATTCATCTAAAATTAACTCTTTAGTCCCCACCTTGGAGGAACTGATAGCAATTTGCTTAGTGTTTTCTTTGGAAGCTGAAGATGCTGATGGAAGATAAAGGCTTCAGATTCCTGCTCTCTCCTGGTGCATGACGAGGCTGCTTGCTCTGTTGACACCATCAGGTAGAAATGAAATTCTCATTTTGCTCTGTGTTAATGGGTGTATGCTGGAGGAAGAAGTGTTAATTTTTAAACATATCTGAAGAAGTCAGAAGTCCACGTAGGACAGACCCATTTATGTTTTAAAGGCAGATTAAAATTTTCTCCTGGGCAGTTTCCTGTCAGGGTAATAAAAGCAGAAGTTCCAAGAGCTGGGCTGCTGAGAACAGATGTTCCAGTTCGGCTGGCTAATGGGCAGCTGGAAAAACCTCTGGAAGCGAAGGGCAGCCTTGCCGCAGTCTTGCCGCCTGCTCTGCCTTGAGGTCTGCTTTGGCTAATGTCCTGCCTGTGCAGGGACAGGCTCACAGCTGGGCACCTGCGGGCAAGGGCCTATGGTGCCTCAGCAACTCGGTGTTTTAAAAGCCCTTACTACTAGTGGTTATGAAATCTTGGCTTGCAGACTGAGGATTTATTTATTTCCCTTTTTTGCTTTTCAGTGGAAAAGTGTGGCTGCTGGAAGCAGTATTCCCTTGGTCAGAGTAGGGTGGTGGGGTGGATGCTGAGGTCTGGAAGCAGTCCGACCTGGTGCCCTGCTCTCAGCCACAAAATGACAAGTTTTTCTGTCCTGGAAAGTAACATTCAATGACTAGAGAAATGACTAAATGGCCTAAAGCAGTTCTGTCCCATCTCTCAACTGAGAGATCACATAACCTAACCTAGAGACGCTTGAGCGCTGCATAACTTCCTACAGCACGATTAGATCAGTCTACATTGCATGAGCAAAAATATTGATCCCCTTCATTGTCTGGTGGAGAAGGGTGTTGCAGTCTTCAGAGATGTAGGCAGGAGTTGGCTATGGTCAAAATGGACCATTCAGTCTGACTGTGCCTGGTTTGTAGTGATAGATTTATGCTGAAATGACAGGGCTTTTCTCCTGCTGGGCACAGCTTGAGAGGACACAAGGAAGGGATATGATGCAGTGGGGCCATGTTCCCTTCTCTGATCTATTACTGGGATGTTGCAAGAATTTGGCAAAATCACTTCTCAATTTCTGAGCATCAGTTTCTCCGCCAGTAAAACCGGAACGATGCCATCAGCTTCCTCTGCAAAGCGCTCCAAGATGGAGGTTAGAAAGCACTAATGAAGAACGGGCTATAAATACATCCAAATTTAGAAAGAAAAAGGGCTCTTGTTGCCTTGGACCTAATGTAATAAATAAATAAATGGAGCAGTCCTGGCTTTATTGCCAATTCCATCTGATTAGGTAGAACTTAATTTCTGACATTTTTTCTGCTGGTGGCTGTCTTATAAAGGCACCCCACAGAACAAGCTTGACCTCCGGGTGCCTCGTAATTTTTCTGGGTATGAATTTACTCTCTTACAGAATTAGTTTCCTCAGCATGCCTTTGCAGGGCTGGTGCTTTAAATCAGGCAGACCCAAGCAGCTGTAGCCCTGACACGGTCATTTTACAGCTGGCTGCTGTTTGTCGCCTCTCCCTCTTTCCCAGCTGGTATGTACTGTTTTACCTTTCTTATTGCTGTGGAGATGACATTATCTTACACTGGAGAATTTCTCTGCCATACAGTTGCTCTGGATAATGTTTGTGTACAGATGATGTTTATGAAAGCCAGGGGGCAATTTACTTACTGCAGTGGGCACTGTTGCAACATGTAAAATCATCGTACACAAATACCATCGACTAAATGGCTCCCTTCCTTCTCATAATTCATTATTGGAACAGGTTACCCAGGGATGGGAGGGAATCTCCATCACTCAGAGCCTGTAAATCAGGCCTGGCTGTCTTTCCAAGGAGTGTAGTCTCACCAAACTGCACGGCGTTGGGCTGGATGAGGGCATCGCCAGGGAAAACTGATGGGCTCCCTTGCACAGGCGGGCAGATGAGACGACCGTAACAATCCCACTGGCCTTAAAGCCTGCAGATCTACTGCTGCAACTCTGGCTGTACCAGCACAGAAATCAGAAGACTGATGGATAAAATATGTCCCTCTGCCTTCCTGAAATCCCTCCAAAGGCCAGGCCTGTGATATACATTGAGCGCACCAGTCGGCTCCATAAATGGTAGATCCAGCTTGCATGGAAAAGTTAATTACTTTCTCTGCCTGGGCCCCTTGACTTGTTGCCATCTGTGGAAACCTGAGTAAAGACTGCCCGGATCCATGACAGTCGATGGAAAAGGGCTCTCTCCAGCCAAGAAGGAAAGTGAGTGCTGAGCCAAAGCCCTTGCTCTGGATGCATTGTTCTCCCAAATTCAGCTGCTGCTGATGGCCTGAGGAGGGGATGAAGTCCCTTACCACTTACTCCATGAAGCCTCTGCTTTGAAATAGTTTCCTGAGCTCCTCTGCCATGCTCATCATGGGGCTTGTTTATCCCAGCAGCCAGCTCTGCCTACCTGGCATCACCCCTTCCTTGCTCGTCAGATGCAGCCACACAGGGAGCATGCTCGGGAAGGCAGGGCTGGCACCAGGGTGAATAGGTGGATGTTTCCACGCAGCCTGGTGCTGCATGCAGGGTGGCAGGAGGCTTCTCAGGCTCCAGTGCTTGTGGTGTGGCTCTGAAGATCAAGACTAGAAACAAAGAGTACCACTCAGCTTTTAAACATACAAACATGCTGAAATTATTGTGGGGGTGTCCCCTTTTAGTTCATCTTGCACTTTAACTGGTGCCATAAAAATGCCTGCTTGTGGTAAGAGGTTGCTTTTACTGTTGATCAGCTATTGCTATGTGCAAAGAGTAGGTTCATACAATTTTATTGATGTTGTGCAAAGAACAAGAATAAAGTTATTATTTATGGTTGGGAATACTTGGTTTGTGCTCTCTCTGACCTTAGTAGCTGCCAGCTCTCCTTTGGTGCTGCCCTGTCAGGAAGTTCATCAGGCAGGGGAATTCCTGGTTGGCACCTACCACAGTGAAACTCTTGACCTCCTGGGTCCCAGCGGTGGATACCCTCCTTATCTCAAGTATACAGTTTCTTTACCTCTAGACTGTGATAAAGAGGGTGTGCAAGGACTGAGATAAGTAGATGTTTGCTGAATTTGGGTTCAGCTTGTGCTGACAGCAGTTCCAGGTTGCTATTGCATGTGGTGCAGGCGGCCAGCAGCTGTGGGTCCACTCCAGACCTGCCTCAAACCCAGTGCCTGGGGATGACAGAAGCTGGTGCCTTGACCCATCGCTCCTGGTAGCCTTCCCCAATGGTGAGTGCAAGGGACACCCTGGTGCTCACTCCTGTGAGATGGACCATCTGAAGCCCCAGTCTCCAGACATCTGAACAGAGAACCACTCCATGTGTGTAGAGGAATGAAGCTGGGTTAATTAACATTGATAATACACAGCTGTGGGCTGGCTTCAGGGGCGGTGGGTTGGCTGATGTAGATAAGGTGCAGCTGTGGCTGTTCTGTGAAGTGGTTGGGCAGTCAATGAAGAGAGCAGCTGAGGAAGAAGAGAGAGAGGAAGAAGCAAGAGAAGAGAGAGCGGGCCTTGGATGAGGCAAAGGCAGCAGAGGGACTGGCATGGAGAGTGTGCTGGTATGAGATGGTAAAAGACCTTGTTGCAGCTTGATAGTTTGGAGAGTGCTGTGACACACGTGCACCAGCTCAATACAGGTTCTCTGAAATGTCCCTGTGTCTGCTGCTTTCAAAAATACAGACCAGCAGCAGCAAAAGTTCTATGCCTGTGGCTGCTGAAGACTCTGCAAGCATCAGGCCATTGGTCTCCTTGAAACTCCTGGGATGTGAGAAGCAATGTTACCCCTATTTTACATCCAGGAGTGAGGAATTTGCCTGCGCGTGACTGGGAACTGAAGCCACGTGTCCATAAGGCCAGCTCCACCATGGTTTTGTGTCTGCCGGTATTGCTCCGTGTTGAGTCTCTGTAGACCATTAATAGCTGTCATTGCCTTCCTGTGCAGCTAATATAAAGCAGCATATTCCATTTTCACTTAATACTAAATAATCATCATGTAGGTGGAGTTTGCTGTTTATGTTAAGGGTTGTTTACATTCTGCATGAGATGAAGGTCATAGGGAGAGGTGTTTTTCTATCAGACCAATTAATATATCTAGAAGAAAGCAGGCAAGTTCTCAGCTATTCAAGCCCTCTCTCTGGTCTTAAAGAGAAGCAACAACCTTCCTGCTAAGCTCAGGCTGACAAAGATCACTCAGTGGCCAAGTGACATCTCTTTTCATCAGCATTCCTCTCCCTCAAGCAGCCCTGCTGATCTCTGGCCCTGGGCACGCTGTTGCTTATGGCCAGCCCTCCTACTTGTCTGGCCACGAAGGCAAACCAGAATGCTTGTGCAGCTGAAGAACATCCCTTTTTGTGGGTGGCATGGGGGCTAACAAGAGAAGACTCCATCCTAGGCTGTTCCCAGGCTTCTTGTCAGTCTGCCATCAATAGTAACGTTGAAGGTAAGCAATTAACTAGCTGCAATGTCGGCATCACAGGGGCTGTTTCAAGCAAGCAGCTTTCAGGTCTTTTCACCCTCACTGTAAGTCCCACTTGTGCTGCGCAGTGGTCTAGCCAGCAGCATGGACACGGTGTGCTGAATCGCCGGGCACTGCTGAACAGGAGTCTGGTAACACTCATCCGTAAAATGTGATTTTTGGCTGCAATGACTAGCAGCAGTACTTTCAGCTTTAGCACTGTCAAATGTGGGTTCACTGTCTTTTGTCCTCCTCTCCATTTACTAATAGGTTTAGTACCTGAGTTCTCCTCTAAGCACTGAGAGCAAGAAGTGAGCATGAGTGCTTAATTTATTCCGTGCACACCATGGTAGGAACATGAATACTTGGATTCCTTTCTGAGAACAGAGCAGCTTTAAGTGTTTGAAATGAAGTTTTCTTTCACCTATATTTTTAGCCTTCAGAAGGCAGAAATTTCAGCAGTCATGTTTGTTACCCTCCCTTAGGCAAAAGCAGTAAAATTAAGCTTAGAAAGGTCTTCAGAGATGAATCTGATTGAAAAATCACCCCTCTCAAGCCTGGCATGGTGGTTGCAACACAAAAATTGTCAGGTTGGGTCAGCTTCTTGCCCAGCATGGGAGTTTCATCTGGTTCCTGGTAGCTGTCCCAGTTCATCCAACCCATGTGGTTGTATCGGGCAACTATTACTTTTTCTCTAGGAGGCTAGGAGCAAATAACCTCATACTCAGCAAGTTCTGGCCTAGTTTGCACATCCCGTATTGCAGCTGCTTCCTTTTGCTGCTCCACATCACCCACTGCAACGTGCTGTTAGTTAACCAGCCTGTGGTGTCGGATGGGATGGCATCAGGGTGTTGGACAAGCAGCCCTTTCTCAGCTATTGATGAAGGCACGCTGCGAGTGACATTGGACCAAGACTGTGTGGCTCTTACGGTGACTGCTTCTATCTTACAAATTTGGCCATCTGCTTGCAAGATACCATGTTTATTTAACATCCCTGACCATCTACCTCTGCTCTCTGAACTTTCAGACCACCTATGTGTATAGCAGTAATTTTCCTTCTCCACTGCTGTACGCCAGCAAGAAATGAAAAAAATAGAAAGCTTTCAGCAGTAACCTTGGGGTTAGAGGAAAGAGTGTCCTGATAAAAAATAGTTCTATTAGCTCCATACAGGACTTTATCTTGGAATTAATAATATTAATCTCCGCCATTTGTAGCACAGATTTTGGCTCCAAAACACAGAACAAAGACTTGTGTAGTTCTCCTTTCAGCACCTACCCTGCAGCATGTGTAGTTATCCATCTTGTATGACTGGGAGAAAGAATATGCAAGAAAGAGGCCAGAGGGCTCACTGGTCTTGCTCAAGAACTCGGCAGTCCTGTAGCAGATCTGTGTGAGTCTCTATCTCCCTTTGCTTTTGTCTTTTGTTCTGTCCTTAGGTGAAATAAATGAAGATGTTTTCTGTTAGAAAGTATGTGGGTTTGAATGGTTGTGTCTGGTCTCCCCCACGACCTACCTCAAAACTTGTTTCTTTTGGAGCTTGGCATTCACAAGCACCCCCAAAAGTCATCCTTCCTTTCTACCACCGAGGGCTTAAAGCCTTTTGTTCTCTAAGGATTTCCAAGGAGTTCCCAGTAAAAGCAACCTGCAAACTCCACTGCAATCAATTAGGGAAATCCAACTAACTTAGAGAACATTTTCTCAGGCCCAACAAGTTATGAGGATCACATGCTGCAGGATTAGAAAGTTCAGGTCCAGGGACTTCCCAATAAATGTCCCCTGTTACGAGATGCACTGTAGGATTTATTCTGTCTAGGGACAGCTCTAGGGTCCCATTTTCCAGGGATATTTTGAAGAATGAGGCTGCGGGGTACTAGAGAAAGGGGCTTTTGTTTGTTTGTTTGCTTGTTTTTAAACTATGGAAGGAAGCTGAACCATTCTGACCCTGTCATGAGCCTAACACATGTTGCTGAGATAATTTTGCAATATTGATTGGGTGCTTGGAATTACTAAATCTTCCTTGCACATAAACCTTCTAACCCTTGTTTTTGCATCTTCATTCAAAACCCTTGCTGTGCTCTAAGATTGCTAACTGTTTCCACCTAACTTGGTGTGGTCCAAACAGTACTGGAGCCTGACAACACTTTATAAAACAAAGCTTTATTGAGGTAGTAGGAAAGATGAGCAACAGCGCACCAATACAGTGATTCAACCAATCACTGATATCAAACACAGGGTCGTAGGCAATGCCATGGCTCTTGTGCGTCAGCAGCAGCCAGTGATGCAGTGCAACTTGAGAGAAGCGTACCTAACGTGAATCATGTGGGCACTATCCTGCCTACACTACTGATGTCAGGCAGGGGCAGGGTGTTGGCAGCCTGGCTATACTGGCTAGACTATTCAAAGGCAAAGTGTCTGCAGTCTGCCTACACTGCCAGTATCAGTTAAAGGCCAAGGCGTCAGAAGGCAGGGTGTCACTTGGCCACTGTTCTGTGACTGCAAAGACATTGTGAAGTGACCTATTGCTATAGTTTGGGCAGAAGTGTATGTCTGAGTCCTTTGTTCTCAGCTCATCTGGAAGAATCATCAGCACCAATAATATAAACAGAAATAGCTCATCTCTATTTTGAAGCCAGCCCCCTTCTCTTCCCTCCCCTGTGCAAACAGAGGAAGAAAGGTCAAATGCTCTTTACTCTTGGTGACCTGGCTGTCATTTACATTTACCCAGTGCTTTGCACCGCATCATCTCAAAGCCCATCATGTCACCATAGTAAGCAGGGTGTTTTTTCGCCACTGTGCAGATGAGGAGGACAGGGATGACAGGGAAAGCCCTTGGCAGTAGAGGCGCTAGACATCTGAACGTGGCTCCTTTCTGAGCCTACAGGGTGACAAAAGCACCATCAAGTATGAGGGGTCCCATTGGCCTCTGTGACATCCACAGTGCCACATGCCATGGACAGAGGTGGGGCTCCATTGCCATGTCTCCTCTGAAACCTCACCCAATCCTTTCCCCTGTGGTGCTCCACAGTGCTGTGTGCTCCCATGCTTTCGTCACTCAGGATTTGGGGAAGGTGGTGGAATATGCCTTCAGGCAGCCAGTCAAGCATGGTTTGTAAACCACGTTGTGTTTGTTGACATCTCTTGTGTCATGCCATGTAGCAGGAAACCCTTCCTTGCTGTTAGAAGTGCCCACCCATTAAACAATGCATGTGCTTAGTCAGGCCCTCATTTTACGTCATCTACCCCTCTGTCATGAGCAATAGCCTCCTAATATTTACAGTGTTATGCTGGTGCTAGCATTCATATCCCCTCAGAAGAGCTGTCTTTACCAACATACTGTTCTAACATTCCTATACCAAACCCTTCAAAAATATTGACTTTTCAGAATAAAGTGGAAGAGGTCCAGAATTGCATGAATCAATGATCTAGGCATATTTAGTGAAATTCTCTTGGGCAAGGGCTGACACATCTAAAGATTCACTTAAAAAGTCTCTGGCTGTACGAGGCTTATTATGATGTTATTGAATAAAAATGAATCTATCCAGGAAAACAGTACAATTCTGTTAAGTACTTTCAGATCCTATGGGA
Organism: Falco peregrinus; assembly: GCF_023634155.1. Taxonomy (NCBI): domain Eukaryota; kingdom Metazoa; phylum Chordata; class Aves; order Falconiformes; family Falconidae; genus Falco; species Falco peregrinus. Next base: position 21,473,247 of record NC_073723.1, read on the forward strand.
CAAAGGTGTTCTACAAACACGAGATGATGTTTATTATGACTGAACTAGATTAAGATCATGTAGTGTGAATAGCTCTCTGAACAGTTATATGTGTTTAAAAGAGACAGAGAAATAGCAACCACAATTTATGCTCTACATACTCCTTCTCCTTTCCATTCTGCTTTCATGCAGGCTGGTTCTGGATCCAGCTGGATCACAAGTGTGTGGAATGAGATGCCCAGATCCACACCAGCCCCTGCCCTAAGCACAAAGGTGCACCCAGGTTGATGAGAAAGCATTTGGCTGTCAGCACAGCAGGTGTAGCTAGAACAGCCATTTTCTGTCTTCTCTGCGCTATGTACAATTTACTTTATGATCTTCCAGCCAGATCATGCAGATGGATTAACATACATGAATAAACACAAAGGCATTTGCTCCTCAAAAACAATGCAATTCTCTCCTCACTTGAGGAAGAAAATTCTGCTGATTCTGTTGGTGTCCCTCCTGCTCATGTAGGTCTCTCTGAGCTGAGACTCAGTCTCTGCTTTCTTTTCATCCTTTAAAACCTTCACACTGCAATTTACAGTATTCCTGACTCAAAAGCAATATCCACTATGCAAATTATTGGCAGAAAGAGATCATTTTGTATCCAAGGTCAGCACAAATTTGCACTGAATTCATTATACTGCAATTGGCTTGGAAAGGCTTTTGAATGCTAAGACTGTTTATACAGTTCTTATTTCTTTATCTTATGCAGAGTTGGTCTTACACCCAGAAAGATATTTTGATGTTTTAATGGAAATCTCTAGTCATTTTGCATGGAGAATTGGAAAGAAATAGGAGTGCTGAAAGGGGCTCTCTGTCCCTTGCTATTGCGCTCTCTGAATCTGCAAACAAACCAAGAGCAGCTGGCTGCGTGTGCAACCCCAGCTTTTGCCTGTGCACGGTATGTCGGTGTAAATGAAAACCAGTGATTTACCAGCCCCGCTATATTAATGACTGCCAGTCACATGCCCTGGGTGACTGTGATTCACTGCGTCAGGCTGGGTCTGTCGTGGCAAATAATGTGAGTGGTGCTGGTTGACATGTTGTGTCATTCAAGGAACCTGGAAAATGAACAGTGTGATAAAATTCCGTCTTTTTTTTGATCAGCATCTCTTTTAAGGATATCTTCCCAATAGTCATGCCTCTTGAGCAGTTTGTTTGCTTCTTTGCTTCCTTCCTTCTTTTTTTCCTTTCTTCCTTCCTTCTTTCCTTCTTTCTTTCCTTCCTTCTTTCTTTCTCGTTCTCTCTCTTTCTTTCTTTTTCTTTCTTTCCTTCCTTCTCTCCCTCCCTTTTTCTTTCTTTCTTTCCTTCTTTCTTTCTTTCTTTCCTTCCTTCCTTCTTTCTCTCTCCCCGTCTCTCCCTCTCTCTCTTTCTCTCTTTCTCTTTCTTTCTCTTTCTTTCTTTCCTTCTTTCTTGTTCTCTCTCTTTCTTCCTTTTTCTTTCTTTCCTTCCTTCTTTCTCTCCCTTTTTCTTTCTTTCTTTCTTTCCTTCTTTCTTTCTTTCTTTCCTTCCTTCCTTCCTTCCTTCTTTCTCTCTCTCCCCGTCTCTCCCTCTCTCTTTTTCCTTCTTTCTTTCTTTCTTTCTTTTTCTTTCTTTCTCTCTTTCTCTCTTTCTCTCTTCCTTTCTCTCTTTCTCTCTCTCTTTCTTTTTTTTTTTCTTTTCTTCCTTCTTTCCTTCTTTCTTTCCCATTTTAGGGAAAAAAAAATCCATCTTATCAAAATGGAAAATCTCAACAGGATCCTACTGAAAATTAAAAAAAAAAAAAAAGTAAAAAAATCTTTCCTGAAAACCATTCTGTTTGAATGTAGTCAGCTATTTCTGCCAGAAAGCTCTTCCACTGAATTTTTTTTTTACCAGCTCAACATAAAACTTAGCTGAGCAAAAAGTTTCTTTGGGCTGAGGAATTATATATCAGACTATGTAAGAAGAATGACTTCCTGATCACACTTCTACACAATCATTTCATGGAATTTGACTGCCCCGTAGCAGTCTATCTTTAGCAGGATCATTATGAGCTATTGGGTATTGAATTAACAAAATGCCAGATGGATTCTGAGGGTAGAAGGGTGTAAATCAATAGTAGCTGGAAATAAAGTGTTGTCCAATAGCTAGATGACGAAAATCAGAGCTCACATGTTTGTACACTTCACTCAACCTGAGATACTGATTCCCGTTGTGACCTTGGGCATTCTTTCAACCTCCTTGTGTTTAGTACCGCTATACTGCATAATTGAGAAGCAGCAAGACTTTACCAAACCCAGACTTCTGCATCAAAATCAAAATCAGGGGAAACTGATTTCCAGAAATATTTCTTACTTCTATGATGATCCTAAGCAATCAGTTCTTTGGAGTGCTATTCCATTTCTGAAATGGGTGTGGAGTACAATAGAAGGAAGCTACCAAGAACTGATACAAGAGGAGTGTATATATTCCAGGAACAGTAATGATAAGCTGCTGTACCAGGAGTGCATTCCTCTCCCAGGAGGATGTCTTCTTGACTGGGGGCAGCTATGTACAGTTGCATTAACTCCCTCTGGTCTGGAATCTGCTTAAAAGTCATCCATTTATTGTCTGTATCCTTTACATGAGTCCCTGAGGGATAAAATATATAATACAAGCCCAGACAAGAGCAAAAGGGACTTGATTTGCTCATCCTGCCTGCACAGGCATACTCAGAGCAGCTGATTAATTTCTAGGTGCTTCAGAGAAGTAACATCCCCTTCTCTTGGGGATGAGCATCTTGCCAGGATGCTTCCTGCAGCAAGTTATAACTGAACTGCTGGAGCAGTGTAAATGTAGGGCAGGGCATCTTCCACTGAAAAACAACAGGGCAGAGAGGGAGAAAGAAACTGCGATGACATATTGTTTGTCCTGGCTACGATACACAGACATTATGAAAACACAGCACCAGGAAACATTAGGACACATGGTTCTAAGGGTTGGGTTTGGTTTATGCTTCAGTTTTATATTTCTAGTTTCTGAAAAGACTCTTGGGCAATAGTGTATTACAGACTCCAAATCCCTTGCTCAATTGACTAACAAGGCTAAAAAACTATTCTTTTATTTCTTCTTTTTAACCAAGAAATGTGTTACAGCTAATATGAGGCAACTGTTTAGGGAAGGCTTGGGACCAGATGTGGCATTTTCAATATGAAGGTAAGATAGATATTGTCAGTCCATAGCATCTAAAGGAGTTCAGTTGCCTGAAACTTATTTTGAAAACTAAGTGGGGGAACTGGGTGCTCTTTCTGGGACTGACTCACTTCTCTCAGTGTGGAAGATGGCAAGTCACCCATGACGATAGTTACTGACATATATTAAGCTGGATAATGGAGTCTTCACCCAAAAACATACCAGGTGCTCTCGTGCCATGGTGCAGCAGAGGCAACACGTGCCTTCTTTTTCACACTATGAAGTGGAGCTTTGGTGGCTGCAGCACAGGCCCCACTGTGTGTCTCTGAGACAAAACCAAAAATACTAATTCTGTCTTAGGGTCTAAGGTGCATTGCATGGGACTCGAAGGAGGTGTGGATCTTGCTGGTGTTCAACCAGTATGGAAGGTGGACCTGGCTGGTGTGCTCCAGAGGGTGGATATAGTGACCTGGGAGCCTGCAACAGCTTTGCACTGCTGGATCAGGAAGTCAGCAGTCACGTTGCTAAAGAAGTGCAGTATGTCCCAAATGTCCTGCCTGCCTTTGCAGCTGTTGACTGCCCCATTTCTGCCCTGTGGACAGTCTGCATGGAGGGCTCAGCACTCTGCTCTGCCCAGATGGATGGACCCTCTTGCAAGGTCACTTCATTGTGGGAGGTGAATGTCAATTTAAGGAGAGCTGCTGTATCTTCCTTCCGTTAGCATAGCCGTGGCTTTTTTACTTACCTGACTGAGGCAGAAAGGAATTTCCTCAATCTCCCAATATTTTAGAGAAACACATCTAAAAAGGGTTTTTTAGATGAAAAAGTAAGACCATCAAGGAGGAGTCAATGAACAAATTTGTCCCAACAATATGATATAACAGGAGATCACAGACAGTGACGTGGAAGAAAAGTGGAAAAAAAGCTAAAACCACTGTATTTAAACGGTACCAGCAGCAGTGAGGATAGTGCCTTCAGACAACAGAGGATGATGGTGGAGTTTTGCAGAAGCTTCTTGACTTTAGTATCTTTTAGCAAATGAGAAAGAGCCATTCAACATCAACAGCACAAGCAAAGGTCTTTCAGTTGCTCAGCAAGTCAAACTGACGTGCAGGCGGTCAGAGGCCATGACTGCTCAAGCACTTCTCTGTCATGTAAGACCTGGATGTGGTGTGTATTCAGGACAGCTGTGTATGGAAAAAAGGGTTTGGGAATATTTTATGTTTATTACAATCCAGATTCACTCTTGTCCTCAAGTACCATTAGGACAGTGAATGAAAAGAACTTACCACCTTGGGAATAATATAGATTTTATAGTTGGATGACAGTTTCAGGTTAAATTAATCAACTGTTTTACTTTGAGAAGTGCTAGGAGGAGGGAGCACTGAGATGGAAGCCAAGACAGCACTGAAAGGAGGGAATAGGTTTAAACATGGAAGCAGTAGGTCCTGCAGGGAGAACTGTAGAGGAATGAAGCTGAGTTAATTAATATTGATAACATACAGCTGTGGGCTGGCTTCAGGGGCGGTGGGTTGGCTGATGTAGATAAGGTGCAGCTGTGGCTGTTTTGTTACGATGTTAGGCAGCCAAGGAAGAAGAGAGAGAGGAAAAAGCAAGAGAAGACAGGATATGCGTCCTGGATGAGGTGAGATGAGGAGAAGGCAGCAGAGGGACTGGCATGAAGAGTGTGCTGGTATGAGATGGTAAAAGACCTTGTTGCAGTTTGATAGTTTGGAGAGTGCTGCAACAGGGGACATGGTTTCCATTTCAGTTTTCTGAAATTTCTGGATTTCTACCACATAATGCTTTACCACTTCATTGTACAAATGGGATTATGACTGTAGGAAAAGATCCTATGTGTCTTTCCTCAACTCTTACCCCAGACAGTGACCTGCGTGGCTGTGACCAAGGTGACACTTTCTCTTTGATCACATAGGATCTCCTCAAATTATTTTATGTCATTTTTATTTTCAAAATTAGATTGTAAAGTTGCCTTTTTTTAAGTGAGAAGAAAAAGAATTAATCTTACTTCAGTTTCTACCCTTTTCCTTTTCTCCCTTTTGACAGGAAGGCAGATAGAAGCAAACAATATTAAGTGTTTACTTTAAGAGGACCACTTTTGAATTTTCCTTTTTAACTTGTTCACCTCTTCAAAAGAGAGAAGGTCATCATCTCTGTATTAGACAAAGTCAAATTTAAACTGGAGCTTCTTTCTTTAACTTTCTTTAAGAAATAATGTTCATTCTTCTTTCCAACGTCTTTCTTCTCCTCCTTCCCCCCCCCCCCCCTTCTTCCACTCTTTCAAAAGAGAATTTTAGTAAATAAAAACTGTAGGTTTTTTTTTGATCCAGTTCCAAATTTAAAATATTTTTTATCTTAGTAAGATTTTCCTTTTTATTTTTCTGTATATTTTCAGTTACAAACAGGTACAAAATAGATCCACCTTCAATATCTGATTTATTTTTCCTTCCAAATATCTGCCCGTGCTGATCTTTTCTCTAATTTAATTCCATGCGGCCTTTTCAGATTTAAATTCCTTTACTTAGAATAGAAAAATAAAAGTTCCTGAAACATTTAAATTTACTCTGCATGTAAGAATAAAATATATATCCGTGATACTAATGCCAAACTTATACAGTGGACCCAAGTGTGTGCTGTGCAAGATTGACGCCAAAGGTGGGATGTGTAGGCAAAGGGCAAGTGAGATTGCCTTAGACTGAAGTTAAACTCGCAGCGTATTATGCTGCCAGTCCTCCTTCAGCTTGCCCTCTTGCGTTGACTTTCGTACCCTTTCTTGGGGTTACAACCCAAAAGCTGAGCAGTGCCAGTTCAGCCTCTTTATTCTTTCTTGATCAGTTCTGTTTCTGCTACATCGCTCTTGAAATGAGGTGACCCAAGTTAGTGCCATTTTCAGGACACGTTTGTTTTTTTTTTTTTTTTTCCTTATTCACCTTTTCACTTTTTGTAGCTCACCTCTAACTGGAATTTTTCTGAGCACATTAATGGTGTTTCTCATAATAGAACATTTCAGTGACTTTTCTGCAGTGTAGTCTGTTGGTAGGTCACTGCAAAGCTGTTTCATTCCCCTATGTACTAATGCCTGACTCTATGACTTTGTGGATGATCTTTAACTGCTTTCTTATTTTTCTCATCTGTACCATGAGGATAGCGATTCCTTTCCACCTTTAAAAGTGTGAATGTGAACCACTCGAGTAGAATTCAGCATCATTACTTTGCCTTCGACTTTGCATTCATCTGAGGTTTACCTACTATTACCTAGGTTTCATGAAGCCTCCTTAACTCAGGCTTCCCATTAGTTTTACTGTTTGTTATCTCGGTAGTATCCTTGCATTTTTTTTTCCTCCTTTTGAGTCTGCACATCTACCTTATTACTACCACTGTAAAACTGCACATATATGACGTGGCCTTGACAGATCAGATGTTCAGCTGTCTTGCTCTGAGCCTGTCAGCATTGTTCTGTGTATTTGTTTCATGGTTAATACCCTGTGTTTTTCCCATTCTGCACAAAATACAGAAAACATAAAGAAGTAGTTTGTAACCTACAAAATATATAGCCAAAGGGGAAAAAACAGGCAAAAAAGGGGATATGATGAATGGGCACAGAAAGTTGAAACAGCTGACTTTCAACCCTGGCTGCCTCGCTTGAGGTCCACCACTGCAACTACTAAACCAGTGACTATGATTCCCTTGGGGTTCACCTCTGATAATCCATTATATATATATTTTTTTTTTTACTATGTATGGGAATACATACCCACAAACCAACCTAGCCATCTACTCACACTGCTTCCCACTCAACAGTCAGAGCAGGACTGTATTTTTCTTTGCTTCCTTGCTTATCTGTTCCTCTGTCTCTGATCATCTCTAGGCAGAAATTGTCCATCAGTTGTGAAGGACTGCAGCCCTCATCCAGACTTCACTTCAACCCTTTGCTCTTTACTCAATTTGTGAACAGAGAATCAAATTTATCTCCCCTTGTTATTATTTAATTCTGCAATTAGGTTGCTTTGGGCTGTGGATTTCAGGAGAGGTGGCATACAAAACAAATGTCTATTGACTTGGCAAGGCTGAGGATGTCTCATTGATTCCAGTGTTCTCTGTATTATTCTCTGTCTGTTCCAGCTCAATATCCCCTAGCTTTTTACTCTTTTTTTTTTTTTTTTTTTTTTGATTGCTGCTGCTGCACATTGAATACATGTCTTCATTAAGCTGCCCACAATAATGCGTTTATCTTTTTCCTTGGAGGTTACAACTAATTCAGAGAACATAAATGTTTACAAGTAGTTTTAAACTGTTTCCCGCAAACCACATGTCTAGGCTGAGTTTCATCTAGTATGCTACTGTTCAATTACCTAGTTTGGTTTAGTCCATTTGGAGCTCCTTACAACCTCCTGTCTTGGCTAGGCTGACTTATTTTTGTTTCATCAGCATGCTTTATCCCTTCTCATTTCTTTTCTGCAGGTTAATGAACGTGTATTGTTTATTACACTTCTGCGATGAGTTGCAGTGTGATATACGGCTGCTTCTTTGAAAGGGAAATGAGACAGCTATCTATTGAGAATGACCCCAGTCTTGGGTTATAATCTTTGGACAATGCTCTTTGCTGATCTCCTGGGAATGGGTTTATTGACTTCTCTTTATGGCATTTTAAAATGTAATTATTTACAAGCTTAAGAACACATGGTTTTTTGTGATCTGCATTTTTCTGAAGATCTAACAGCCCCTTATTACTGTGAATATAGTGTGACAAAGTCCCTGCATTACTGGAATAATTTCCGCGCCCCCCCGGTATTATGGATAGAAATCAAAATCACCTGGGACAAAAGATTACAAAAGATAACAGGAAAAAGGTCTACCCAGCCCAGTCCCTCATAGGAATAGGACAGAACAGCAGCAATACTTTAGGATACTTTTCCAGCCTTTAGCAGCTGGGGTTTCCCAGGGATTTCTCCAGGCAGAATCAGTGTGTTTGCGTTTACTAGCCCACCATGGCAAGTAGGCATTTAACTCACGATGAAGAAAACTGGTAAAAATGGTGGAAGGTTTCTGCGCGGTTCCTGCTGTGGTGGCTGCTCCAGCTGGTGAGCTTCTCTGGTGGGTGGTTTCACCAGAGGTAGAAAATTTGTCTCAGACAGGTCCAGGCCTGGACCACAGGTGTTTGCTGGAGAGAACATGCACATGGACTTATCTGTATATCTTCAACACAGTCGCCATCATCATGCCCTTAGCTCCTAGAAGGCTGCCCCTGCTTTGGTAAGCACCCTTGTTGCTGGGTTGTTGGTTGTCCGTGTTTTTACAGCAGCTGGGCAGGGAATAGTATGGTTTTAACCACAGGGGAGAACTTTCGCTGAGACTTCTCCATATCTCCACAAGCCAAGGACAGTCTCATAGAAACAACTTTTCTGCCTTGAACTGTAGACTCTACCCTTGATCCTATATGCTCCTTTTTTCCTATCTTGCTGGTTAATCTCTGTTCCTAATCTTGTCTTTAATTGGCACTGATGCTATTTCTCACGTCTGAGTTTCCAAGGTCTAATGGGGCCTTCCATTGCTCTTTTCTCAGCTGGCTCCTCTTTGAACCCCACAGGTCATAGGATGACAGGGTAATTCAGACTGAAAGGGACCTCAAGAGGTCTCGGGTTCAAACTCAGCTCAAAGAAAGGCCACATGTAAGATCAGATCAGGTTGCTCAGGGCTTTATCTGGTTTAGGCTTGAAAACTTGCCAGGAGGGAGACTACACAAGTTCTCTGGGTAACCTGCTCCAATACCTGATTGTCCTCATGGGGAAAAGGTTTTTCCTAATACCCAGTTTCAACCTTTCTTGTTCTAATTTATGCCTGGTGTCTCCCATCTGCCCACCATGCATTGCTGTGAAGAGCTTGCTGATCTTCTTGATGATATTCTCACAGGTCCTCCTGTCAGGTCTACCTGAAGCCACCTCTTCTCCAGGCTGAACAAACCTAGTGCTCCAGCTCCTGAGAATTTGTTCTCCAGTTTTTTAATGCCTTTCTTGTACTGAGGGGGCTCAAAAGAACACAGTGTCTAGATGTGGTCCAACAGGTGCTGAACAGGAACTTCCTTCAGGTTCCTGGCTATGGTCCCCGTAGCACAGCCCAGGATGCCATTAGCTGCCTTTGCTGCCAGGGCACGCTCCTGATGCATGGGCAGCATGATGTCCACCAGGACTCTCCAGAGCTTCTGCAGTAAAGCCAGCGAGCCCCAGCGTGACTCTGAGTAGAGTACAACCCATTAACCACTCTCCTCTGAGTCTAACCCTCCCAACAATTTTTACCCATCTGGTTGTCCACCCACCCAGACCATAGCTCCCAACTCCTACAAGAATGTTGTTGGAGACACTGCCAAAAGCCTTGATAATGTTGACATAAGTGATGTCCACTGATCTCTCCTTGTCCGCGAATCCAGTTATTTTGTCATAGAAAGCAATCAGTTTGATCAGGAGTTATATACCTTCGTAAATCCAGGCTAACTCAGTTTAAGGGACTCCTTGCTGTGCTCTTCCCAATGAGTGGAATGGGACCTGTTCAGCCTCAGAGTCTCAGAAACATTCTCAGAATCAATTGCTTTATCACTTTTTATTCTTTGACCTTGAGTTCTTTTTTTTGTGTTTCATTTTTCTCACTTGGGAAAGTGCGTTGCTCTCTTTGGTAACAGTTCATTCTCCTCCCTCATGAACAGGGAATCAGAAAGTTCATTTAATTTTTCTGTAATGCTTACCTCTTCTGGCATCTGGTCTCTGCTCTTCTGTCTCTGGGAGGCCCTAATGATTCCTTTGCTGTCCTCTTCTTTATATATTTGAAAAAAGTTCTATTGTTTACCTCAAGTTCTTGTGTACTCTTAATTTCACCCTTTCCTTGGCTTTTTCCTCTTTGGTGTGGTTTTCTTTTGTTACAGCAGCCACCCCATGCAGCAAGATTTGTGTCTGTCTTAGTACAGTACCTGCTGGGTTTTATGACTTATAGTCTTATCTTTGATTACTTTTTGTTAAATCTGAATTTGCTGCATTTCATCTAGCAGGAGCACAAGAACATTTGACTTCTTTGTTATTTCTAGTATCACATTCTCCTTTTCTTTTTTTCTTTCCTAAATTGCTTTCTAATATTACTGTTCTCTAAAATGCTGACTACTGGAAGTCTGATACCCATGCTAGGAAACCTGCAAATACCCAAGACTCCATTTTCTTTTAAATCCTGCTCCTCTCATCTGTTTGGGGAATATAGGAGCAATGGAGGAACCCAGAAGTCCTTCTGCCACGCGGGCTGCATCCACAACTTCCCTGCTGTGCAGCTTTGCTATTCATGTTGTATGCATATAGTATCTGAGTTACCAAAAAGCATGGGTGTGGTACTATCTGTTCAATGTCTTTCTCACACAAAAGCTCTTTGAGGAGGACAGCATCCTTTCACCCATTTCACAAGCAAGGGTCTGAGGAAGAGAAGGCTAAATAACATATCTAGGCCATTGGAGACACAGAATCATAGAACCATACTGACTGGCTCTTTTGGGGGTTGCACAATGTTCCTGAATCCACTGGTTTCTTCCCATAACAAAATCTTAGATCATATACAATGAAGTACTTGCCAGAAATGAACACCTGGCAAAACAAAGGCCAGTTGTCACTCCTGGGTTATAGATGTCCAGAAGAGCTGGTGCACATTTTTTTAAAGGGTGGGAGTAGTCTTGTTTCCTTGAATTTTACATGGGATTTTCAAGTATAAAGTACAATGCCTTTCCTAGAGAAGAATCACAGACAGATTTGCTCTTGCGTTTGTTTGTTGCTTGTTGTTTTTTTAAAGAAATTTCTGGTATGCTTTTCACTTCCTTAATACTTGCACTTAAGTTATTTAGGGTCTCAGCTCTGTGTGATGTTTGTTTCAGTCAGGACTTTCATTCTTAGAAGTTCTGGTTACAGTGTAGAAGGCTGCTCCTTTGCTTCAGCACAGAAATTTTCCCTGTTGGAGTATTTCAAAGCATTTTATAACCCCCCAACACCCCCATATTTCATGGAATATTTTACTGAATACCTGTGGATTTATAGGGTTTTTTTAAAAATATCAGGATAATTGGACAGAGTGTTAAAAAAAAAAAAAAAGTACCTAGTCATAAATTAAAGACACAGCTGTAACCTGCTCCTTCTCGCAGTCTAATCAGAAACCTATCCTGCCTTTGGATATCTAGTTTGCCTCTTGTTCTCTTTGAAGAGCTCCCCCCACCCTTCCCAGTTTGGTTTTCTCTAGAGAAGAATAGTGATTAAAAAATAAGGCAAAACAGCTTTAAGTACTCCAGACTGTTACTTTATTGTGCATCTTTATTCTTTTTGCAAATGGATACATGCATGTAATATGTATAATATGTACATATAATATTTACAGAGATCCAGTTTTCTAAAAGCAGGCTGATGACTTTAACCTCAGCTCCATATCCCTGTACTTGACATGATTTCTGGAAAAGCAAAGTGTCAGTAGCTACTTCTTCACTGCTTGGAAGAGCTCATAGCTTGTAAGAGGGGCAGTTGCTGCCCTTACCCAGATGGCCCGTGCTAACTGGGGAAGAAAATCTGAGAATTCATGGAACTGTTGGAGGCCCCCCTTGAAAACTCATAGCAAAATAGGAAATGGCACCTTGCCAGACCAGCAGCCCCTTGATCTAGCCATCTAGTTTGTGTTTAGTGATTGCTCATACATGCCTTTCTCATTTCATAAAGGAAAGCATTAATAATTCCTGGCGGGTGACAAGCATTTCCCTCTCCATCTCTTTACCACCCATGAAGATCACAGAATAAAGCCTCCAGTGAAGGACACTGTCTGCCACTCAGACAGTGGAGATTTTTGTCTGTGGCTCCACAGCAGTCAATGGGCAGCTGTGAGAAGATGCCCAAGCCTGGCACGCCTCATGCCTGCCCATGCTGTGACTCTGGCTCCCTCACTGTGCATTGCTTGCAGTGTAATTTGGGTGGCCGTACGAGGTGACACAACTACTTTGTAGGTATTGGGGTCCAGCCAGGGGTTGAAGGACAGCATGTGCTGGTGATACCTGCTGGCAGAGCTACTAGTGCATGGGCCACATGGCTGATGAGCTCAATCTCCCAGGTGGGTGGCCTCTTCAGCAGCATGCAGTAAGCAGGACAGATGTCCCCTTCCTCACTCCAGCTGCAAGCATTTTTGCTTCCAAATTCATGCTCACGTGAGATTTTTTGAGAGTAGCCTGTCTCCTGCCTCTAGCCAGGTGTACTGGTTTAGTCTGGGATGGAGTCTGCTTTTGCACTGAGCAATGTAAATGGGCGTTGGTGAGTTTCAGGGAGGGAGTTATCCCATCCCGCCACAGCCTACACTGGGCAGAGACATCCCTTGCACATCCCTAGCGTGCATGTTACAAGATGCAGAACCAAACCCAGAACTTATCCTTATTCTACCACTAGAAATGTTGCCCCAGTGGACTTTTGGCCAGAAGCTTTGGATAACCAGCTGTACGCTGTTGCTGGTCTGTGTCATAACTGTTATCCCAGCCTGTACTTCCTTAACGTAAAACCCTTAACTATTTTTATATGAAGGAACATTGTGACCAGCTCAGTAAACTTCTATTTCATTTCTGAAGCAGAGTAAAAGGTGTAAATAGTGAGCTTGAAATGATTTACTTAAGTTTCCAATGTGAAACAGAAATCCCAAGTACTCATGGTGTTGAGGCTGCCTGTGGGGAAAGAAAAATAAAACGTGTTTTGCTGTTCATGAATTCAAAATAAAGATGTTGCTCACCAACACAATAGGAAAATCATCAGACAACTCTTTTGAAACTGTTTGGTGACCTTTCTAGCCTGTCAAAAGTCAGTGAAGACATTTAAAAACAATAACAAAAAATTATCAAATGTTTATAAGAATTGGTATGAAAACAAAAAGGACATTTTTTTTTTCATCATCAGGCTGAATTTCCTGGGATGAGAAAATAAGTAAAATGAATTTAGCCCATCCAATGTGATGCATACACTTAGACTGACATGACAGGGAAAGATAGACTCCCAGCAGTCACACTGCATCTTGCAAGAGATGTTTTGTATAAATACATACTGGCTACACCGCTTTTCCCGTGGTCTATGATCTATTCATGAAATTATATGTGTCATTTTGGTTTACATAAAAATATTTTACTGTAACAGAAACACAGACCCACTATGTAGCCTGTGGTTCTCTCTGTGAAATTTTAGATCATTAGTTTCAAAGTTTTAGAGCTTCAGGCTCTGCTTTGCAGTGATGGTCTAGCGAGCTGCGTTACCCATCACAGTTAAAACATGTAAGACTGCTTTAAAAATGTAGTATTTGTGAGAAATAAACCAGTCGTTCAAATCTCTTGGGAAAATTTGCCAGTATAGCTACAATATCTTCTCATCTGCTCTCTGCTTCTATTATTGATCATAATGGGGAAAACATATTAAATGGAAATTACTCACACTGGGTGACTAATTTTGTAAGGGAAGGTCACAGAATAAATGAGAATCACTTTTATATGATTTTGCTTTGTAAATTGACACAGATCCTTAATTGGTGTAAAATGGCAAGTTTTGCTGACATCAACAGTGGTAAACAACCCTGGATGAGCAGCTCTGGACTATGAGACTCAGTCAGAAATGGGACATTTTAAAATAGATTGATCTGAAATTTGCTGTTGATCAGATTTATGCAGCTATCTTTAAAATTAATATTTTTTTCTCAAAATCATTTAGATTTCATGGAAGAAATCTCATCCTTACTGAAGTCAAAGGAGAAAAAGATATCCTGCTGTCTTCACTGGAGTATATGCAGAACTAGTGCCTTCATATGCTGCTAACAACAGTAATGGGAATGGAGGGAGAAAAAGTCAGTGGCTACACTACAGTTCTTAAGTCAGAAAATAACTGTGCTGCACTTTGTATTTGTGCTTGCGTAACGTGTAGGTGTCCTGATCTCATTCACACTGAACGCCTGATGCCCACAGAATATAAAGGGGAGTTTTAATAGTCTGAAAAGCCAAGGGCTTACACTTTGGTAGTATATCATGAAACTACAGGGAAGAGCAAAGAACTGCATCTGCTGAGGATGTGATGGTGTTTTTAAAAGGAGACTGAGTAAGTGGCCAAAAAGATATAAAGAAATGCTGCATCCAAGTATGACTGCTGCATGTTTGGAGACTTGAATGAAAGCAGTGGAGTGATAAACAACAGTCAAGTCTGCCTGCGTTTAGCACCAGTGCATGAAGCCATTGTAATGTCTTCTGCACTACACAAGCCATGTGAGTACTCACACAGACACTGTTAAGACAAGCTCCTTGTGATCAGATGAATTTTAATCTTTTTTCAGAGCATAAACTCTTTCAATATTTTTTTTTTTCTAATACATACTAGATTGCTTTTTGGGAGCCCCGATTTCTAGAATTACACAATCATTTTTCTAAAATAGTCTTGCAGATGGCCTTGCCCATAAATCTGCATACGATGTGCAAGGATGTCATGTAAACTTTGCAGCCTGGGAAGCTGTGGTTATTCTGCTGAGGGGAACTGCAGCTTCTGCTATCTGTGAGTCAAATAAACCTCCGCCTTATCATCACATTGCTATTTAAAAATATGGAACATATATCTCTCTTCAAATAATAACAGAAAAGTTGATTGTTCCATGCTTTGGGGGCATGAGTTTCTGAGATCAGTAGGGACAGCAAAAAAATACTGAAATAAAATGAAAATGTTGGAGGTTTGTGGATCTCTGAAAAATAATTCAGGTTCAGTTTCATTCCAGTGGGGCCTGGGAATCTGGAAAATGTTCTTGATCTACCAGACATTTGCAGAGTTAGTGCTCTTTATAAAAAGAAATGTTTTCATATGATCCCTAATTATATTCTTTTCTAATGAATGGAGACAATTTCAGATGATTTGTGGCAGGAGATAGACAGAAATGATGAAAAATCAAATGGGAACAATGCACACTGATGACTTTCCTTGAGTCTCTGTAGGGTGATTATTATTGCCTTTTACCAGACATAGTGAGGAAAGTGTATCAGTGAATTGGCAAAAGGTTGTTCTACATTTCTTTCTCGGTTCCCTAAGAATACAAAGATTAATCTTTATTTAACTCCCTTCTCTCTAAAGTAGATCCATTAGCAAATCAAGAATCAAGCTATCATGATAGACACCTGCAGTGCTGTCACACATTGCTTTCCTTCCCCTCCATCCACAGTCTATAGAGCAGGTGGTGTCCAGCGTCAGCTCTTCTCCCACACCTAAAACCTTGTAGAGTCCAGGACTTGTCCACACTGTCATTCCTGTGTTGAGTCAATCTTCCATCTTTCCTTCCAGCATCTCACAGGAGAAGTCTCACTAATATTGAGGTATCAATGTTTAATCTGGATCTGTGGTAAAGTATGTGCGAGTATGTGACAGGAGGAACCAGCTGCTCTAGTCTCCTGCTCAAAGCTGGACTAACTTACTCCAGGTTGCTCAAAGCCCTGTCCAGGCTGGTTTTGAATACCTCCAAAGAGGGAGGTGGCACTGTGCCTCTAGGCCCCTGCTCCTGCTACGAGATCTTCTTTCCTTGTGCTGGGTTGGAGTTTCTCTTGCTGCAACCTGTGACCATTGCCTCGTCCTTTCACTGTGACCCTGAGCAGAGGGGCTCTGCAGACCATCCTGGGGCTGCAGCCTGCTGGGGCTGGCAATGGGCACAAGGGGCAGTACAGTCGGCCAGCTCTGACAGGACATCTGGAAGTGTCCCATCATCCTCCTTTTAAAGGAAGGTGCCAGAAGACTTCCATGTATGAGAGCTACTGCTTTAGGAGTTGTCTGCCTGCTATTCATTACAGATTGGCTCCAGCAATGAAGTAAGACTGCAAAGTAAGCATAAGAAAGATTATTACTGGTTTTAGTGAAAGTCAAAACTAGTAATTTTCACTGATGCTATCTTTAACAGAGCAGTATTCACACCTAATTCTTTCACCTTCTCACTTTCAATGGTGCTCTGTAGCACACGTGCACTTGTCAGGAAGAAATTTGCTCTTGTATTTGAGTTGTTTCAGTGTTTGCCTTCCTACCACCTCCAATCCTGCCTACAGCTTGTGCCTTGAGACAGAAAGAACACAAATGTCCTTTCTGCCTTCTCTAAGGTCTTTATGTCACAGCCCAGAAGGGAGCTGGCCCTAGTGGTCCCCACTCCAGCTGACCTGCACCATGGTGCTCAGCAGTAGCTCTACAAACTTCTCTGATAGTACTGCTACACAAATACGTCTTCCAAGAAGGCAGAGCCAATGTCTGGAGGTCTGAACCACTTCAGCCATCCTAAGCTAACTGGTTCCTATTCATGAACTGGGACTTTCAGATAAATAACTTCAATCATTGCAGTATCTTCTCCTAGGAGAATGTTTCAAGTACTTTTATTGTGTCTATTGACCTGCCTTGCTTTCCTGTAGCCCTGCAGCTCTGCAATATTCTCTCTGAACTAAGGGGACCCGTAATTCACATAGTGTTTGTTTGACAGCCTTTGCGTAGTCAGGGTAAGGGAAGACAATGCTGGGGAGGCACATTTTCCCCATTCCACTTGCTGTGATCCCAGTATGTTTTGTCTCTTCTGCCTGAGTTGATAGGGTCATGTAGTCAGCACAGACTGAAAATGTCCTGTGGTTGTAATGTTCAGCATTTTAGCTTCTGACTGTTTGCTGAGCCTGACTCACGAACAAGTTTAACAATCAAGCCAGGGTGAATATTTTGTCAATGCGACATTTTTTGAATAATAAATAGGCCAGTAATTTATTTAAAAGATGTTCTAATTTCATAAATATTTCCATAAAAGCTTGAAGAAGCTTAATTATATGGCAATTCTTCACCCCATTGTGGAAGAGCAGAATTATAACTAGCTTCACTTTCCCTGCTCAGCAGCTCTGTGATTTCTAATCATACCTCTAATTGCTCAGAAGCAGAACCTGCTCTTCTTAAAATGATTGTTAAATGATTCAGGAATCATATTTATCTGGAGCAATTGTTCCACTGATCTTCACAAAAACCCATGATGGGAAAAGCATCACTCATTTTGTAAATGACAGTTCTCAAATCTCTTGCATTTCTTCCTTTCGCCAAATGTGCATCTTCTATAACATAGCATTGGGTCATTTTTTATTTTTCTCTAAAGAAAACCATGCTAATTACAACTTGATTAGATAAGCAGTTAGTGAGAGATACAGTTGCCTGCATAGACTGGAAAAGCTGTTAGAAAAGATTTTAGCGATTGAAGCTCACGGGGAATATACAGTTTAAACTTTTCGGAATGAGACCAGGCATCCAATCAGTATTTAAGCCTATTTCACAACCTTTTCTACCTGTGACTTTTAGATGCTGCTCAGCTAACCAAAAGCCTGTGATATGACCCTTTCTATTTTAGTATATCTTTTTTTGCACAGATTGATAGAGGAATTATACTTAATGCTGAAAATCATTAGAACTATTGCACCTCACAATTTCTTTGTTAGGCTACAAACAGAATTATAGATGGCTACAGGAACCTGGAGTCTGAAAACTTCATATTGAAAACAGAACAGACTAAACTCTCAGCTACACCAGTGCAAATCAGGAGAATATTTTTTCAAAAGTCAGTGTAGTTACTTCAGTTTTTTAGCTGCTGTAACTATTAAGAAGATTATTTTTAGGAAGCAGGTTCTTACAAAGTAAAAAATTGTACATATATAAACTTTTTTCTTTGTATTTATCAATTTAAACTTTTGTTTTCCACTGAATAATCATTTGCTGGTTGGAATTTAGGGATTCAGATAGACATTTCGTAGCTCACAAAGGGAAAATGTAAAATGCAATGAAGACTCCCTCTAATTTCCTTTAATCTCATGCTGAGTTACTACCAACATGACCCTGAGGGAAGTCTTACTTCCTGAATACATAGCCTTGATGAACAATAAATTTTTCTTTCATGACAGGTTTATTCCTTTGTTGAGGAATTGCTTGAAAGCTATTTCATTGTATATAGTGAAGGTGTAATTGGGCTACAGCAGGCTTATTCCTTTAATAGGTTAGGCAATAATTTCACATCACCTTTTAGTACACAGGGCTTTCATTCTGTTAAACTGATTGATTACTTTATCAGGATTCACTTGCCAGCATTTGTATAAAGCAGTGTCTTGCAGAGGGACTTTACTCCTTTGCCAGGAGGGCAGGATCTGTATGAGAGGAGGTGACAGCAAAGCAGCCTGTGCTGCACAGAGGTCGGCAGGGGAGCTGAAACCAAGAAGTTGCCCAGTCTCTCCCTGAGTCCAAGGCAGATCTGATTAAACCCACCGTTTGCCTTCTCTGTCAAGCATTTGTGTAAATTGTTCTTAAAGTCCTGCTCATCCTTTGTGGCTTGAACCTGCAGCCGTGCAAACTTCTTGCTTAATGCCTCCTTCCACTGACGTTGGGGAAACCAATGTTGATGTCCACAGAGGCAAAGACATACCTGTGGAAATTGCACTCCATCATGACCAAGCGGTGCCTTGCTATCTGTGAAGAAGAAATTGTCCCTAAGTTCTGAAAAATATTTACCTTTTTTTTTTTCAAACCCACCTGCTGTTGTTCTGACAATCATCTAAATTGGATTGTGCTGAGGAAAGCTGATCTCCTCCTTTCTCCAGCAAGGTCTTCTATTGAAATTTAATAAATAAAATCAGTCAAAACCCACTTAAAATTAATCTTAGAATATTTCCCTAGGTAGAAGCCAGAGTGAGGAATATTGGGCTAAATTCTCTCATGGCATAAATCCATTGAATCTAAATTAATCTACCTCTTGGAGCAGCCTGATTGTGGCGTCAGGTGAAGTATCCTTTCTGCATGGCACCCAGGATCTAAACTAAGTAACATTAGCAGAGAGTTTGTTTTGCTATCGCTGCAGTCAGAGCACCAACTCTGATTTTAGTACCACACTAATAAATCTTCCTTGCAATGTTGCGTGATGAGGTTTCAGCAGTAAATTTTAATTTACAAAATTGATCCAGACAGAAAACTAGAAGATTTTCTTTCAGAACCAAGAAGGATGTTTCTGTGAAGTTTTGAAGAAAATCTATTAAGCTATGTTTGAATCTCGCTTCATTAAACGTTTAGGCTGACTTGCTGTTTTGATATTTGTTATAATGGCTTTGGTGTCCTAGTGAAAAACTCGTTGCACTGTTGCCCTCAGTATAGCACTTCTCAGAGAGCTACAGCTTTTTGGGAAGTAGAATGTTAGTTACGTGCGAAAAAGCAGTCATCAAATGAAAACACTGAACTAATAATACCTGCTTGGATATTTTTGCCTAATGTTTTTATGAGGAGTCCGAAGCACAGCCTGCAGTCATGAAGGTTCCCAGCCATTATCTCAATTCCCTTGGATGAGGTAAGATGGTCTCTTGCTCTGCATTGTCTCTCTTGTCTCTATATTTGCCTGCATAACGTCGTCTTATTGAGGTCCAGTTTTCATGCACATTAGTCACCCTGAGCAGCCTGCACCAAGTTGATCCTGATCTGCACTGTGCCATTGCTTGCCAGCAGGCTTCACTGCTAATCTACCATGAAGGATGCTTCATTTGCTGCCAGGTGGGTTGCACAGAGGGGCTGTGTTGTCCCACTTTTCTTGCCCCTGTCCATAAAATTGCAATCATGCTTTAAAATGGGCAAGTGGAAAAAGGCAGCTTCACATACCATGCACACATTCTGCCTCATTTAGCACCTACATGCAAAAAAAAAAAAAAAAAAAAAAAAAGTTAATAGAGCTGCCAAACCAATTACATTAGATTGAATTAGATTAGTGAGCCAAAAAATTAAGACATCATGGCGGACAGGTCCAGGAATGCTGTGGCAAAAGGGAGTATGGGATACTCGGCTTTAGAAAAAATGAATTTACTCAGTGAGCTACCACTGAAATAAAAATATTTTTTAAATGTCAGATGGAACTAAAACATTTTAGACATATGGTGCATTAACCAAATGTTTAAACGTTTGCCTTTAGCTGCATAAATGTAAAACTGATGGAATGTGTTTAGCAAGCGATACAGATTATCTTTAACTGCATTAAACTGCATATGTTCATTGTAATGCAGGCCAGTTATAAATGCAATACAGACAACATCTCTCTAATCTCATCTATTGATGATATCTACACTTCTCTATTACTTTGAAAATTGTTGGTCATCTCTATCTCAAGATATTATTTCTGTTGATTGAAAAGATGAACACTGAATATTAGTAACCAACATTCCCCCACCACCTAAACCAAGAAATGCTTTGATTTCTCTCATTAGGGTACTGGGCTGGGCGTCAAAAGGAGCTTTTACTACACATGCTATAAATGATCTTGGGAAATCACTGCAGTTCTCTGAGTTTATGTAGTCTTCCAGATTGCAGAGATAGCCATCTGATAAATCAGAAGCAGCCTTCTCTGGCAGCCCCTATCTGGTTTATATAGACGTACTGGGGGTTGTAAGGAGCTTGGACAATTCAAATAATAACTGCAGAAAATACACACTCAGTGGGTGTTCTCAGATGGATAGCCATCCCTCCCACAATGTATGAAACTTGGGAGTTATCATAAATATCCACCAATTGTCTGAATAGAGAACAATGTGACAGAAAACCAAGTTCCCTATCGTTATGAGTAAATCTGAAGAGAGTCAACTTTTTCGGCTGTTCAGCAACTGTAGTCTTTTTAAAAATCATATTCTTTAAAAAGTGCCAAACCAAAGAATTTTCTGGACTTTGAAAGCAGACGTCTTGACAATCCTTGCTTTAATTGACCATGAAAGCTTCTCAGTGAAGGAGCTGAGAGCTTTACAAATTGTATGGCTTGAGAGAATGTTTAGGGCTGGTTAGGATTCCTACTATTCTTATTATCGAAACCCTCAGACAAGCACACAGATCTACTAGGTGGGAAAGGACAGGGGTTGTTAAGTCAAAGGGGAAAAAATGCAATTGCTGAGCTACCATTTGGAAAGCAAGCAAACTGACTGCAAAGAGGGAAGGAGACCATCTGAGTTAACCTGTGGCTAAGTAGTGGCTGCGGTATATCGAAACCATCTACAGGTGCTGCAGTGCTGCAGAAATGTTTGAGGAAGGCCACTGAGCAGCACATGGTAATAATTGATGGTCTGGGTCAGAAATGTTTAAAGTCCTGTTTTAAAACAAGGCAACATCAGAAAGCTGGTGATACTGGTGGCAGTGATGGATTAACCCTTTTGCTTGCCCCATGATGAGACTGAATACAATGCTTCCTCAACTTATTTGCCAGGGACAAAAAGTAGGAAGCTGGACGCAGTGGCATAGCTGTGCTGGGGGTGAAGGCTCTGAGCATGGCTGGTGAGCCCAGTGCAGCCCAGACGGGTGCTAGGAGCTGCTCTGGGACTCTTTGCTGCCTGTTCCAGCACAACTTTCCTCCTCCCTTCGGCTCTCCTCGGGTGTTTCAATACAGGCATTTTCCTCTGTTGTTAAGACCGTCAGAGGGAAGCTTGGGATTTTATTGCTAGTTATCCCTTTGTCTTCTGGGCTTGCTAGGAAAGATCAGAACAGGAGCTTTGCCTTCCCATTATTTCACTCCGCAATTTCAAGCGCCATACGGGGGCTGCACCTGCTGCAGAGAGCATCTGCAGGTACACCGTTCTGGCACACATACGAGCTTCGTGAAAGATAGCTTGATTTGACGTGATTTCCAAACCAGAGGAGAACACAGCATGCTCACAAGAAGCTAAAAACTGTTGGCAGTTGTTCTGCTAGTCCTTACTTTCCAGCTGTACTCTCCGAAGCGTGTCGGAGCCGGGAAGCCAGCGGGCTGGCTGGCTAGTGGCGCTGCCCGCTCTGTGGGCTAGTGGTGGCCCAGCGCGGCCTCGCTGTCAGCCCCACTCCTCGTGCGCCTGCAAGCGCAGGCTGAGGCAGCGCTGGGGCCTCTCGCTGAGGCATCAGGAGAGAATCTTTCCTCCAGGTGCCGGCGGCGGGGTGGCAGGCACTGGGAGAGCTGCCTTCTTCCAGGTGCTGGTGACAGGGTGGGAGGCCAGGCCCAGCATGGTCCCGGCTGCTGGGCACGCTGCTCTTTCCAAGTGACAGAAACATGCCCGAAGTGATTACTCACCCGCCTGAAGCACAAGAGGCCCATATGTTAACGGGACAATTTGGCCTCTAGTTGGTTCAGCAGGTTTCCATAACCCATGAAGAAGTGTTCAGCAGTATCAAACCTGACATTTCTCTACATTTGTAGTTGGTTCAGTCAAGGGCAACTCAAAAAGTAAGTGGAAAAGCAAGCTGGAAGTACTGGCTTGGGTTACCTTTAAGAGAGCTGGAGGGAAAGGGGTTCATGTACAGGCAGAGGAGGGAAACGGGGGTCTCCAGAGCCAGTTTGTCACATTAAACTGTTATCTGCCTCTCAGGACTGCTGCGGTCAGAAAAGATAACAGAATCAAATGGTGTCCACTTAAGTCTATCAAGCCAGACCTTCAGAATAAAACTAATGAAAACTGTGAGGTTTCATCTGCAGGACCGGATCATCGGACACCCCCGTAACCCGTATACCCTGGTGACAAGAGAAGACGACGAGTCGGCAAGCGGCCTGTCCGCATCTGAGGGCTCTGCACCGGCGGAGTCCAGACAACGGCGATACAGCCCCCGCAGGGGGGTCCAGAGCCGGCTAGAAAGGGTCAACATCATGTTTGTAGAACACCAGCAACTGCTTTAAAAATGTACTTGATCAGTATTTCCTCTGATTCTCCCTGGCTCTCCCCAAATATCCCAAGCTACACTCCATTACCCCCAGTCGTTTCTCAAGTGCCAATTGCTCAGTGTGCCTTATCTTTGTACTCTTTTTTAGAAATATTTTTACTATTTTAGCTTGTTTAGTTAAGCGGGGGGGGGGGGGGGGGGAAATGTTGCTAGGTAGGGCCTGGCGCCCGGAAGATCTCGCGCTGTATGGAAACATAGGGCCCCCCTCCAGGTAGCCAACAGCTTTTAGTTTATGATGTAAGCAGACGGAAGTGACATTGTAAACCTAGGCTATATAGTGTCACGTCGTTCAGCAATAAACGCCATTTGCCATCCACCACATCGGTGTCTGTGAGCTAATGGACCGCGGGGCCAGGGGTCGGCCGCCGTGCCGTTCCTGAACCAGGTCACCGTGTGCCTGTGAAGGCAACACAGGACAAGTATTCCAGAAGCTGAGCCTGGGCTGTGCCTCTTCAGACAGGCTGTGGGTCACTACTATGACTCTGGACCCACAGGACATGTCTGGTGGCACCCTGGGAGAGGGTGGCCAGCTGAGAAGGGTCTCTAGCTAAGCAGCTGCAATACTAAAAGAGATCTTCTATTCTCATGAGCTTTTCCTTTAGCCTTTTATCCCCTGTTTCTCCTTCTCATGTAATATTTCAGGCATTTGGACCAAAACAGACATGGATCATACTCAAACAATGTGCAAGAACTTAGTCTGTGCCGAGAGAGGCCACCGCCCAGAGGAATTTAACAGCCCTGTTCACAATGATATTGAATTGCCTTTTTGATTTTCTTCTATGATCACCGGTTTGTATCCTGAGATCTCAAAGCAGGCACAAAGGTGGATAAACGCTGTTTGCTGATAACAGCATGGCACAAGACCAGTAGCACAGACGGGCCATAACTTACCAAGTTCGTGGCAAGTGAACCTCCCATAGAGACAGACATTTCTTTAGCTCTTGAGAGTACGCCTCTCCAGTGAAATTCAGAATCTTCCAGACGTAGGAATACTGAGCCTAAGGCATATTACCACCCTAATACTGAGCTTCTGCAAGAATTATTTCTGTGTGAATTGGCCTTGTAACTCCAGATGATTACAGTGCCTCTCCCAAACAGCAAAACTGTGCTAGAGAAACCCATATAATTTAGAAAGAGATGACTAGAAGCCAGTTCTGTGAAAGGAATGAGTTTTATGTGAAGATAATAAATTTGGGTGTGACAGACATACTGAAGGAAAACTGTTTTAAAATAATACATGTGTGCCTCAGAAGTTGTGGCTATCTGCCCATCCTTTACTGCTTGCACTAACTTACCCAGATGTATGTGTGCCTCCTCGCTTGGAAAATACTTTCTAACTCCCCTGCCTTTATGACTGACTGGCCTAAGTCCAAAGTCTCGGTAGTATCATATTTCTGTCTGCATGCCTTAGTGTTCACAGCTAAACTAATCATGGCAACTAGAGTCAGTTAAGTACCTTAGTGTCTGGATGGATGGAAGAACTCTGCTGGAGATTAGCTTCACTGCTTTAACACTAAAATCCATGTAAGAAGGCTGGGTCAAATCATCCTCGCCTCTTGCTATGAGGGTATACCAACGGACACGATCATGTCTCTTTTACAGAGCACTGAAGAGGGAGAGGCCGATTTTACCCTTTTTTGCTCAAGTTGTAGGCACAGCAGCTGGTGTGTGATATTGGGTAATGAGGCAGATGGCCCTTACTGGACATAAGTGGCTGCTGTCCAACTAATATGTTTTTCTGTGAAATATGATGAGAGAAGCATCTTCTTTCTTATGATTGTGGACCTTGCTTTAATGATATTCTGGCTGCCTCACAACTGTACCTCTCAGGTGGTTCCTTGGCATTAGCCTTGTGATGTTTCAGAAGTTGAAGCAAGTCCATGATGCAGAACACTACTGGCTATGGCAATTGTTACGCTTGTAGCACAGACAAAAGTTGCATTGCTTGCCCATGAGCTTGTAGACTGAATTCAAAAGCTTGGATGACAGTACCAGAGGGATTACTTCTTTTCTTGAAATACAATTGTCATTTTTTATAATAATTCGCCAAAAATATGGGGTCTTCTGTTTCACCCATTGACTGCCATAAACAGCTCCCAGTGCAACAGTAAATCTATAAAAATAATTTCATTTCTCATACCAAACCTGAGGAAATCTGTGACCCTCACTAGGCTCTGCAGCTGTCACACGTGGATGACATTCTTACTAATTGCTGTTCAGGTTTTAAAGTGTGCAGTGGCAGCTCTGGTTCATTATAGCACAATGCATCTTCAAACATATTCACCCTACCCTTACTGTAACTCCTGTCTTTGCTTGATCCCACTCCTTCTTTAAAAATAGAGAACATTTTTGGAGGGTAACACATCAGGAAGCACACACTTTGCTGCTGTCTTTAATGTGAAGCTAGTCTGTGATAGTAAAGCAGCTAAATTAGGCCAAAATGTGGAAACAGAAATAAACAAGCTCAATGAATTCCTATCAGCGAGCGATGTGGACTAGTAGTGATCACTTTGAAAATATTGGTCTTATCTCCATGAAGGTGAAGGTGTCTCTGTTTCCACAACTGAAAAGTCAAGATGAAAGGGCCTGCCTGTATTTACAGGGTGGTTCTACATCTGAGTGCTAATAAGTAAGTAAATAAATAAATAAATAAATAAACAAACAAACAAACCCCAGTCTGCTTAATTATTATGACAGAAATGACACCATGGCAAATGAAACTAGGATAGGAATGGTATTGCTAATGCAAAAAAGTCCAATTAACAAAGAGCGCTTGGAATACCTGTAAAACAGATACATCTTTTCATAAGGGAAACCTTTCTCTATTAGAGAAGCTTTCACTTCAGAAGGTGTGTTTTTTGGAGACACTGACTATTTATTGAGATGGATTACAGCATCTTATTTGTATCATAGCACATCACTGTATTGCTTGCTTGGGTCTTTGGAGCTTTTGACACATCAGCCTTGATATGCATAAGTTTATTGCTTCTTTTGTTATGTTGATGGTCGTGAATTCCTAACTCCTTTGAACTCAATTTTTGAAAAGACCAAGTGGAAAAAAAGTGCTCTCAGTAAACATCTGTTAAGACCCTGAGACACAGGAAAGGAAACTTTGCTGTCACCACAGCGCCTTTGTTCAGAGTAATCTAACTAGTCATCTCCTGTACTTGGAGCTATCTTGTCAGCTAGGTATTGTTTCTCTTCTGCTAAGCAAAATCAGGCTGACTTTTGTGTTACTAATTCCCTGAAGAAACCAGAACCTTTACATTTCTGAATAATTTCTTAA
This sequence comes from Falco peregrinus, assembly GCF_023634155.1. Lineage (NCBI taxonomy): Eukaryota > Metazoa > Chordata > Aves > Falconiformes > Falconidae > Falco > Falco peregrinus. The sequence goes on from NC_073723.1 coordinate 21,499,452, forward strand.
CATATTACTGTTTTGGGGTTTTATTTCACATTTTATGCCAGATTTGGGATTTCCATTTCTTATCTGGCTCCCCAGTATGGCCCCTGCACCCTCTTTCCCACCCCTCCACATGATGTGGACACCGTTAGGATTTCCTCTCCATGCACAGAATGTACAGCAAGGGCTTTTCCTCAGAGGCCTCAGTGGCCTCTCCCCCAGCTCCCCAGCCAGCATTTGCCTGGAGGAAAGCCAGCTGTGTCTGAAATCACTGAGACAAGAACAGTGGTATCAAAAGACAGTGTCAAATGATGCAGGAGGGAGCTGAAAGAGATGCTCTGAGATAATATTTCAAGTCTGTCCAAGCTTCCAGCTACAGTTTCTTTTGGATCAAACTGAAAGCCAAGTGAGGTTCAATCAGATTTCAGGATGCATAGCCATGTTTCTAAGACTTTTTTCCTCCTCATCTTAATATACTGTAGTCTTTAGGTGTCCATTCTTGACCTGGTCAAGAAATGCCTTTGAGGTCAGTAGCTAGCACTCTGCAGATTGCCTCAGAAGAGATTGCTGCACACTCCCCTTTTCCACTCTTTTCTGATAAAACCATTAATGCTCTTCATGAACAAGCTGTGACAGTTCATGAACCATTAACCTTAATCCATTTGACATTCTCCTTTCCATGTTTTAATTATATTTAAAGCTTTCCCAGAGGTTCTTAGCCTTTCTCTTTTTATCATGGGCTTTCCTTAGCAGACCCCAGCTTCACTTCAGTGTCTCCCGTACGCACTTACTAACATGTGCAATGTACCTTTCTTGTGGCCACAAGACTTGGCTTCTAAGAAGTGATTTGAAAAATAGGAACATAAGTATATTTTTATATTTGTATTTCCAGGGCACTTATCTACTAGTGATTTTCTGAGCCCTTTACATAAAACCACAATAAATCAGGTAAAAATAGAAGAAAATCGAATCAGTGCTGAAGGCTTGACATTGATTCTGCCTTAGTTTCTGGAACCTGCTCCTTGCAATGTGGCTGCATCTCACGGTTGCTGTAGCCCAAAGTAGAGCCATGTATATTGTTACTTTTTCACACAGGCACTGGGCTTGAGATAAAAGGCATCTGATTTACTGCATAGAAGAGTGGCTCACAGCACAGCTTTGAGAAGAAAAGATCATCAGCTTCGTGAAGCTGAAGGGCCTTGTCAGTGGGCAGTGATTCACAGCTAGCAGAACAGCTCTCTTCTATCACTGCAAAGGCCAGAGCTCCTATCTATACTGACTGGTGGGGCAGGCCTCTGCTCTCATTCTGGTCCTCAGGAGTCAAAACCCAAAGCAGCTCAATCTAGCTTGAATCATTCTGTGGCTGTAAAAAACAAAGTAAGTTCATTGAGCCACTGCAGATGCCCTCGGTACACCTTTCTCCGTGGCCGACCCTTCGAAAGTGATGGGCCCCTTGGAAACTTGGAGTCTCATCTGGCAGTCTCATGTGGTTGTCCTGGGTACCCAAAAACATCTCAAAGATAGTAGATGTCTATTTGCAGCTAAAGGAATTGCAGCAGGATTTGTCTACCTTATACTTCTGAAGAAAATTGTTTAACCCCTGCTAACAGAGATAGTCCTTAACCTAGACTACGGCTCACATGGGTTTGTTTTCACTGCAGATCTCTCTTAAATAGCTTTTTGAAGGGCTCTAGTTTTTTTTTCTTGCAGGCTACTAATGCTAGTAGGGGCATGATAGAAGTCATATCAAGCTATAACTGGATTTCTCTGAGAGCCTGGAAATTGTAACCCAGGGTTTTCTTCCATTACTTCACAGGAACATGGCTTACAGGGCTATGTCAACAGAACCACAGATGATCGTATTAAAAGAAAGAGATTCATTGTCACTGTGTTATTGCGCACTGCTATGCTTCCAGGTAGCATTTCTTTACCCTGCTTTCAACCTGGGAGTCATTAAAACACTCTGCTGAAGTAAATTCTGTTCTTTATCTTTCATAAAACCAAGGACAGACCATGTCTGTATTCCTACAATGCATTTTTTCCTGCCTTCTCTATAAATAGGGTGTCTACTGTTGCTCATTACTGCAAAGTCAAAGCACCTCTCAGTCTTTCACATCACATCATTGAAGTAGGGAAGTAGAGTGACTGCCATTTAAAGTCCAGTGGGAAGAAATTGGGAAAAGAGAGATTCAAACTCATTCACTAATTCCCAACTTCGTTTCTTACTCTGATGATGATCCTTTATTGCCAGTTCATGAAAGGTGCTGAAATGATCAATAGCCCAATAAAATGGCAAACAGTCAAATCAAAGGCTTATGTAGTTTGGTATCCTTGTATGTGTAAGAAAGAGCGAAGATGCTTGTATAATGAAGATGTAAGAATAAGACAAACATACACGATACTGAGAACAGCTTTCAACTGTTTTCAGTTCAGAGGTTTTCTGTACAAGACATTATTATTACTTCCCCTCCCGTTAACTTCTTGGGTGTTCAGTGAAACCGTCCAGAAAAATTACATGCACAAAACCCTTTGGCAAAGGAAAAGCCTTTATTGACTGCAGCCCCTTCACCCACCTATTTCCACCTTGTTCAAAGGCCTATCATGGAATTCTAAGGCAGGACTTACCTTTATAAAAGCTGTGCTGACTTCCAAAAAATACATCATAGGTATTCAGGCATCACCTTTTTCTATTTTTACTGCAGTTCCTACTAATTTGTGTCAGTTTTAGATGTCAATAGCTCCCTTGATCTCCCCTACCGAAAGCGAGGACATTTCAGTTTTCCAGTTCCAAAGTGGTTTTAAGGGAGAAGTTAAAGTATCACAGCTGACCATTCAAAAAATTGGCTGAATAGCTCAGATTTTGAATATGCATATGTTCATCTTGACAGTATCTGAATGCCTTGCACTGGTGCCTTAAGTGATGAGATTAATATCTTTCATGTGATGTTCACTCTTCTCCCCTCCTCTGGAGGGAAGTGTGTGCCCTGGAATGTCTTATTTAGGTACAGCTTAATTGGTTTGGTTTTGTTTGGCTTTGTTTTCTTTGAAAAATGCACACATTGCTCTGTATTTATTTTAGAGAAGGCAAGGTTAGAGAAATGGGGACCTTAAGTCTTGAGGGAGCTCATTCCACAGTCGCAGACTGACCAGCTCTGTCTCCTCCACAGATAAGCTTTGCCCTAGTTTTAGAGAGGTCCAGTTCCAGCAGAAGAGCACAGTTACTGAGTACATATTTTATTGAGGGCTTTAAGCAGTTATTAAGATATTTTTGGGCCAAAGATGTGAATCATTTGAATGATCCATCACATTGTGAACTTTGTTTGGTAGTCTTTGGGAAGCCAGCCCCAGACCTGGAGAAAAAAATCTGTTTTCTCACGGTCAGCTCTATTATTTGAAGCACTGTATGAACCTCTGGGCTACAATTCAAATGCCTTAAACCAGATGTATCACACTACTGGTGAAGGAGTAAATAAGTGAAGTGGGTCACTGCTAGGCATGCAGCACATCTCAGACAACTGCAGAAACCATATGCAAGTCCTTATGCAACAAGTTAGCATTGACAGGGAATAACTGTTCCATCAACAAAGAGCAAGGGGACCCTCCCAGCGGGGGCGGATTTGGGCTCCAAGCTTCTCACCCCTGTGAGATGCCAGACTTTCTCTTTGCATGGACTCCACTTGTGGTTTCAGGCTCACAGAACATGGCTGAGAAATTAATGCTGAAGAGAAGTTCAGCAGAGGGAGCTTTCTCATTAATATTAATTTGTATTCTGGTGTGTCATGGGATGCCTGAACAATTGCATTCCTGGTGTTAAGGAGCCAACTTCATGTTCCTGCTAGCACTTTCTGTGTTGCTCTGAGCAGCCAACAAAAGGCTTATTTCAGAAGAGCTTGAAGTCTTTTCATATTTAAGAGGCTGAAACTGATGCTTTCTAGCCCTGCCAGCTCAGGTGCCTGTGCTGTGGTCATTTTAAATACTCTCAGGTTGAAGCTGAGCAACAGAAAATGATAAAAGCAACCAAGGGCTCACTAGGAATTTGGTATGAAGAGAGGGCATCTAAGCTTGCTGGTGTACTCACAGATTTTTTCAGGCATGCATGCAGTATTAGACTCTGACTCTTAATTTCCTTTAGGCTATGATTTCATGTGGCTCAGTTTATTCATAGGTACCCAAAGAGTTTAAAAGTCTCGTACAATCCAGAAACTTCCTAATGGCCCCAGACAGCTCCATAAAGCAAGCAAGCACTGGAAAAGTAATAGCAAATGTAATAGCTGCAGATTACTTCCTAGAGCTTGAAGTCCTCCCTTCTGAGCACACAGCCAGACAAGGTCAGCTGGGTCACCTGCTGCATAGGATGCACCCAGGCAGCAGCATACACTGGCCCTTTTGCAAACTAGAGAACTGACTCAGAGGTATTGCTCTTGACTCCCACCTGTGCCAGTTATAAAGGGGGGGGTGCAGTTTCATACAAGGTGTAAGAGATAAACCAGGTTTTAGTACCTTCAGGTCACTGTAACAGTGCAGCCACTATTGTGCTACCGACAGCAGTCCCCCTGGCCCCTTGGCCCCATTACAGCTTGGGTAGCTGCAATCTGCCTTACAGTCTCCCTGGAGTTCCTGTTGGCAGCATTATTCTTTTTCCACTTCTTGTCCTAATTTAGTTGGGTTATCTTCCTGTGCACTATTAAATGCTACCACAATCCATATCAGAAGTGGCTACATGTCAGGTTTGGGTGAAGCAATCTCTCATTAGGGGAGACTGATCTTCTAGGCTTCACTCCTGTGAATAATCCAGAAGTGTGTAATTAGGTTTCCAGAGGTCCAGTGCTACTACCGGGCAATGCACTCAGAAGAATAACATCGCTCAAGTGGCCTAGAGTTTTACATGCACATCTACACAACATCTTTGCTGCAAATGTGAAGTCTTTGTTTAAATTTGCTATTTCAAACCAATTTGAAAAGAAACGTAACATTTGGGGGAAAAAAAGTGAGGAACTGAAGGGATTTAAGTTGCTTGCTGTGGAACCATTAAAAACTTGGGGCTTTGAATACTCTTGTATACTGAAAAGTGATAGCCACAGCCTTCCTGATCAGTTTGAGTTCAGTGGAAGCCAGAATTAGAAATGCAGTCCACTGGGCTGGGGTGTAAGTGGATTAAAACCAGAGGAGGAAAAAACTGTTCATGGGCGTTTTGCACAGATCTACAAGCTATAAGGATGCTGCTCCAGAACATTGAGAAAATATTTTTTAAATAAATGCAAAATATTAATACATCTGTTTTACCAGTAGACATTATTTTTACTTCCCTTCTGTGGTCTCTGGGCTAAGCAACTCATCAGCATCAAGTGGTGAGAGGTAGGCACCTCCAGAGAGCAACCCCTCCCATCCGAAAACAAGATCTAAGATAGAAAAGATGAATTATCCCTAGGGCTACCTTTTGCTCTGCTCTGACTATGGAGGAAGCTTTTATTCATCGGTTGGCAGGATGGAGTACAGCCACCCTACCTAAGTAAATAATGAGAAAGGCATCTAAATTTTCCGCATCTGATGTGAAGTAGAGCCTTGATTTTTCTTTCTTGAGAAACAAAACATATCAGCTGTGAGTTTTGTCCAACAATATGTATGCACATACTTAAAAATCACACAGATTTAAGGTAAGTTATATATGGTGAGTTATACATGTATTTGTTTTCAGATGCAGTCAATATCTATACCAGCAGGAGATTTTTAGGTTTTGATATACTGCTCTGATGATTGCCTACGTAGGGTGAAATGCATCCTTAAATACTGTGCTGTCAAAGCGATATCCACAAATCATTCAGTGCCCATCACTGGCAGATAGTAAATATTTTTTACCTTATTGAAAAATAATATTTCTTCTTCTCAAGTATTACTCATGTGTTCCCTTTGGGCAACTCTCAGAATAGCCTTTTGGGATTCATAAAAACTAATAGTTCCCTTTGTGCTTTTAAAGCTTTCGTCACATGGGCTCCCCAAAGCACTTCCATGGCACCAATCCGAGTCACTTAGTTTGAGAGATGAGTATACATTAAGGGGAAAGTAGGGAGAGTAAAACTTCTTTCCTCTGTTCCAGCACGAAGATGTCACCTGTGCTGTGCGCAGGGCTGCCATTAGCATGGATCGCCTCTCTGCAGGGCCATGCAGTGCCATGGAGAAACAGCCCCGTTGTGGGAAGATGTTTAATCCATGCCGTTGTTTCCTGATCCTTCTCTCTGTTGCTGTGTTTGCAGCTGGATTGAAATAATTCAGTTTGCTGACTATTTTGGCTTTAGAAGACAGATGCCCCTTACATTGTACCAGATAAGACTGACACTGAGCAGGATTTCTGCAGTGACGTGCAGGCTGGCTCACAGGCACCTCTACCTTGCCTGTTTTCCAGCTGCAGGTTAGCATGGCATCGCTCGGTTTGGCATTTCTTGCTGTAGCAAGCAACATCTGTCTTGATAATCCAAAATTATACAGTAAATTGAATTCTGACACTCTTCATGACCTGTGTGCTCAGCAAAGCTATTAAAACCTGCAGATAGCTTGCCTTCATATTATCCACATCACTACTTAGTCCCAAAAACTGAGCTGGGGGTACCTTCTGGAGAGGAAACTTTTGGACTTGTCTATGGACAGCCTGGCCAAACACTGTGTGATGGTAGGGTTGCACAAAGGTATGTCACTCTATGGGGATCTCCTTAGAAGTACCAGAGCTCATGCCTGAGACGACACCAGCTGGGAGGAGGGTGTCAGCCAGGCACTAGATATGGATTCGTGCGTCCCCAGCTCTGTGGGCAGCACATGAGCTATGGAAATCATCTACCAAGGCAGGCACAAAATATCACTGTAGAGATTGAATGGGGGGTTGCAGGTGGGGAAGAGAAGATCACAGTGCCCACAAATAGTTCCTGCCCGCCCTGCATTTGTTGCTGAGATGTTTTTCCTCCAGAGGTGGAGCAGGCTGACATTGCCTGGGCAGTCCCTGCTCCTTGTGGTCTGAGGAGGAGGGAGCGAGCCGAACCATCCGTATGCTATAGCCCTCATAAAGCTAAAAAACGACACCAGTGCTGCATGCTTTTAGCTGCTTCTGTTGATGATGCTGGCACAAGTTTCATTTGCCATGCTTACGGTTATGGTTTTGAGAAATAGCAGTGTGTCATCATGTCCCTGGAAGCTGGAGATTATAAAGGGGCAAACAGAAATTATGACAATAACAGTAACAATAATAATAATAACGGTAGTAGTTGTCGTCATTGTCGTCGTCGTCATCTTAGTAGTCGTCGTAGTAGTAGTAGTAGTAGTAGTAATGTGGCTTCCAGAATGCTGTTTGTGAAAGCAGTCTAACATTCTGCCCTTGAGCTATTCCTCCCAACAAAATTTCCAGCATGTATTCTTCCCTTTCAAACATCTAATGGAGTGTTGAGCCAGCAAGACAGCTGGGAAGTTCGAGTTTCTGCCTGCACAATGGCAGCAGTGTCTGCGCTGTCAAAATTAACTCTGCATTTTTTCCTGCTTGTGCAGGAAAAAAGATCATTCTAACCTTTGAAAAATATGCTGTGTGCTCAGAGATCTAATGTTCCTCTTCTGGTTTAGTTCAAACAAAGCTGATCAAAAAATTCCATTCTAGCATCATTCAGGTGGCCAGTGATACTCAAATACTGGTATCATGAAGGTCTATTTTAAACACAGGATCTCAGGATGTGTGGAAGGATAAGCACAGTGGATCACTGCTTGGCTAATGAGGGGATGCACACTGCAAAAAAACCTGAAAAGAAACATCAGCCCAGCTCTCTATATATTTCCAACTAGGTTGACACAGTAACTGCAGATACTGGTACTCACCAGGTAAATCCTTCTCTGGGTTGCACTTACCCAAGGAATTTCATCATGCTCTGTGGGGTTTGCAGCTGAAAGGGAGGACAGGATCCAACCCATTTTATTACACACCTAATTGTTGTTGAATGGTGGATTTTGTGATTCATTTATCAGCCAATGCACAAACGGCATCAAAATGTCAGACACATGAATGGGCACTTTTTGGCCCGACCTGCTAGACAAAAGAACGTTTGTACAGATTTGTAATATCCATTTTGACCTCTCTGCCTTTGACAGTAATAGCACATATTCAGTGTAAGCCTGGTTTTTAAAATATAAGTGACACCCTTGAGGATCTGTACTGATCTGAAAGCAATGTTTTTCTTTTTAAGAGAAGGAGGGAGGCAGGTAAGGAGTGAGTACTCTGCTTCTTAGATATGGAAGGCACAAGTAAATGCAAGATGCCATTTATCATTATTTGATATATAGCAAAATACAGTAATTTCATTTAGCAGCAGGTTTTAAGAAGATTAAACATGCTAGGAAAATTGTTTTAAAATAACAATGTAACAGGATATTGTAAATTATTTTGCAGTAGGCTGTCATGCCATGTCACCATAATTCTTCAATATTTAATTAAAACCCACAACAACTTAATATTCAGGTCCTGTCAAGAAAACTAATTGGATACAGAGACCAGCTGCTGGAGAAGTTTGGATATCAACTTCAAATACTAAGGAAAGTGGTTCACACTGGCTTGTGGGTACACATTTAAAACACTTTTATAATTGTATATATGTATATAAAACATACATAGAATCATAGAATGGTTTGGGTTGGAGGGGACCTTAAAGATCACCTAGTTCCAACCCCCCTGCCATGGGCAGGGACACCTTCCACCAGACCAGGTTGCTCAAAGCCCCATCCAGCCTGGCTCTGAACACTTCTAGGGATGGGGCATCCACAGCTTCTCTGGGCAACCTGTGCCACTGCTTCAACACCCTCATAGTGAAGATCACCACAGACATATGGAAAAGCCTGGTTTTGTTTATAATAAAGTCTTGGCATTTTAGCCAGAAAGATTAATCTTGAATCACAAGATATACTAATCCTATTTAATTAGAGACTGGTCTTTTTAAAAGCAAATGTCAGTTTAATGTTCTCTGATAGAAAGTTCTCTCTTGGGAAGGGTGATACCCACTGGTGTCCGTGGTTTTAGGCACCTCTGCTTCTGGATACTCAATAGACTTTTAGTTGCTTCCCCCATCTCTGAGGTGAAGCTCTCAGGTAAGGCAGGATATTTCAGATCACTAGTCCCCTTTTTAGCGTTGCAACCACTACACCAGGCTAAGCAACCACTAGATCAGGCTACATGATTATGGGGGGTTCATTTTGGGAATTGTAGTGCCCACTGGAGTTGGGCCAGCCATGCTGGCCAGGTTTCATGTTAAATAATGAAAGCCCTGACATTAAATGCATTTCAGTGAGTCACATGCCTATTCAGACTGCTATTTTATAGCTCTGCAGTCTCAGAGCTGCGTATGTTTTTTAAAAAATAAGATTTAAATTACAAGTGCTTTGTACAGCTCATTTGTAAACTCACAAGTGCTGGGTATTGCAAGGTATCTGCATTTCAAGTGTTTATCAGAACACATACCACTTTGAAAATTGCTCAAGAATAGAAAAAAAGTTTTAAATTCTGGAAACTGGCATAATAGGGATTTATAAATACTGTGTTAGCAGAGCAAGTAGGCTGTGTAATTCTCCCTTCTTTGCAGCATTATAAAATACCCACAATAAAAGATACTCTCTTTTCTAGTAAATGGTTATGATTTTTTTCCATCATTGATTTATATTGAAGTGCTGAACTCCAACACTTTTGTTGCTAGCTAGCAATTAAGATGAAAGCGCTGTCTTTTCTGAGAATGGCATTCATTCAGGTGATATGGAGATCTGACACGGTTTTGCTCTTTTACTCAACAGTTGTTTGCGAAACAATAGAGAGGAACTGTACTTGATTTCATTGCCTTAAAAATAAAGAGAGACAGAAAAAAAAAGGAAAGAAAAAGGCTGGAAATACTTAGATTATGAAGAGATGAGAAATGGGTTTTGCATGGAGCAGACATCATGCTGCATGAAAGCTAATATAGCAAATTCAGAGTAAATGCAAATTCTGTATGTTAGGCAAATTAGAGATGGTTGAATTAATCATGAATAAATGGCCAACATTGTGCTTCTGTCTGGGTTCTCCAGCTGATGCTGATTTCTGGTTATGCTCTTGTTGCTGTTTAAGCAGATTCTTCTACGGCTTAATCCTGTGAGTACCTGAACTGCTTGCAGACACCAAAGACATCAAGACATCTCATTACACAGAGAGAGGAAAGGCTTCTCCTGCGCGGGGAGATGTATTGAACTGCAGCAGAAGTTCTGGCCCCGGAACTTGCTCGCAGCTCTTCTGTGACCATGAAGAACCTCAGCCTGCGCTCTTGTGTTCTGGATCTGGCCCTGGGGAACTCTGTGCTCCATACTGAGCCTCATGCTCAAGTTTCACCATGCTGGCCTTGTCGTTCTTGTCCAGAGACTGGGAGACGCAGCACCCACACAATGGAAGAATTCAAGGTGGGCAGAAGCCACGTGTCTTGCCTAGCTGAGAGCTGTTCATCAGCCTCATCTAGAGAGTGATGCTGGGAGAGCTGCTATGCCAAGTGAGTGACACAGTGTCAGTCCTGACTGTATCACACCTTCTGTCTTGATGGTGCTTGGGCAGGGTCTCTCTGTAGCCCAGTAACACAACTGCCATGGGAAGGGAAAGCAGCCATCCTTCTTCCCCATGATGCAGAATGAACCTCGACAGGACTGGGCAATGAGTATCCTCCGAGCTTCTATCACTTACTAAATACACTGGAAGAAGAGCAACATCCTTCTAGGCTTTGGTTCGACATCAGGTGGTAAATACCTCATTCTTGTAAAGCTTGTTCTGCCATAGAAAACAGTGTTCCTCTGCGTTAGTGTACATCTTCCGCGTGCAACTTCTGCTAATTTAATGAATTATTTAGCAGTGCCATGCTCACAGGCTTGTGCCAACACGATAATGGAATTCTGTACCTGCTATGGGTATAGCCAGATGTTCACAATTTTTCTCCCTCTTTCTGCACAGATTTTATGCAAATTTCAGGAAGAACAGCACTGCCATCACCACCTTCTCCGTTAATAAATCCCATAATGGACTCCATGCCTGTACAACCCAACCCACAAGGGACAAGCTGCCGGGTGTGATCCTTAGTCTTTGTGTGTTAAAAATGCTCAGTGGTGGGAAGGTAAGAGCCACCAGGGCCGTTTCTCCACTCACCCGCTCCTGCTGGTGTAAATTGTGTGTAACTGCAGTCGGTGGATTTACACTAAAGTGTTGTCAGGGGACAAGCAGGCTCAGCAAACTCAGGAAGAATTAGATAAGCTACAAAGTTAAAGGGTGATCAGAAGGTGATGACAGAAGCACAGTAGGAAATCTTGAGCTGTTGTGCGTGACAGTTTTACAGAAACCTTTTTCCTTTTTTCTTTTTTTTCTAGGGATTGTTTTTCCAGCACTGGTGAGATTTTACTGAGTACCTACAGCGAGAAGAGCTGGCCTCAGTCTCTCCCTGTTTCCACTATGCAGTCCTCTCCTCAGAGGATTTACTTGTGATTTACACTTACAGAAGTGAGAAGAGAATCAAGCTGTGCTCATGCAATTATACTGACCGAAGGGGAGAGGCCAGCAGAACTGAAGTTGGTGGATTTTGGGGCAGGGGCTGTTTCTGCACAGCTGTGCTCCCTGCTTGGTCATTCAAAACACTCCAGAGTGAGACAAAGCAGATGTAGACACTCTGGAGTCAGAGCAGTTGCAGTCCAGGACTGCTTTTCAACTCATAATGACACCCCACTTTGCAAAGTATTTAAATATGAGCTTTACTCCCACCAACTTCATTGCAGCACTTAAGCTTAAGCACGTGTTTAAATGTTTTGCTGAAGCAGGTCCTTGGTTTGACAGAATTTTATATATGAGGTCAAAGTTAATAAGCATCAGGCCTGCTACATGACAGTGTGAGAATTACACATTTACAGAGATCTAGAAATGTCATTTATAATTCAAATATCTCAAGAGAAGGATAATTGTCCAATTTTGTATTGCTGGGAGACTAGGAGAAAACAAAAGCAAGTTACGCGTTTGTGTGCTCTGTGCTTTTTGGTTTTATGTCATTTTGCTTTACAAATTGCTTCAGATTTTGGGGGGATTGAAATCACCTGATATTGTCAAATGCTTCCTATAAAGCAAAGTCTTGCACCCTGCCATAGCTGTGGGCTTTTGTGGAAGTGTTGTGCTTGCTCTGGACTCCATCTGTAGTCCAGCTCTCCCTAAGTGCCTATTAATTACATGCTAACTTCATACCCTGGCACAGGGACGGATGATGGATGATCTCTGGCCAGAGTGATCTCTGCTTTCTGGTCACTTGAGTCGCCTTGCCAATGAGGCTGTATTTCTGTTTACTCAGTTAATGAGGATCAGCATTACAAAACGCATGGCAGGGATTCAGTATACATTACCAGTTAATAGAGATAATTGAGTGGAAGGAAAACTAGTTTCTGATGTCACAAAACGTCTCATGTGATAAAGCATTTGGAATATAACGGTTAACATTTCATTTAGCACTTACTGAGATTTGCGTACTGGTTAATACGTATTGTTTGTGAAATTATAATGACATAATAATTGCTTGCAGATACATTCCTATTATACTGGGTGAAGCCTTTCTCTCGATTTTTCCTGTCTATCCAGTCTTACTAATTCTCCAAACATGCCATCAGACATCTGGTGCCAGGATTTGAGTATCCATTTTTCTGTCTCCATATCTAGACTCCTGAAAAGACAGCCAAATCTTTTTCTTGTTTTGTTTTGTTGTTTTTTTTCCCCAGAAACCTAAACACTGAGATCAGTGGGAGCTGAAGACTCAGTAATATTTCAAATTAGGAAACTTAACTATGTTATAGCACATATGTATGTAGCAGATCAATATACAAGTGCCAAGAAAGGACACTCAGAGAATGTGGCATAATTTCTAGACTTGGTAGGACCACTAAAATTTCCTGTTATGCATTGTACAGACGTTCTTTCGTACCTATGAACACTCACCTTTGGCACTATTAAAAATCTTGGGTCTGATTTGGGCAAACAGCTAGCAAACTAACACTGCTTACCTGGCTGTTTAAACATTCATCTTCTGATTCAACAAGTATTTGTCAGTACGGATTTTTATTTCGGAAAAATCAGGCTCAACTGAGACCTCTTCTTTTTTTTCTTTCCTCCCAGTAAGTCTTTATCATATCAGTTTCAACTAAAGACATGTGTTTAACTTACAGGTATATTTGCTTTTCCAGCATGGAGAGCCTTAAGAATAAGAGGAAAATAGGAATTCATTGGGGGAAATAAACAGTACTTTTCTCTTTATATATAGAAATAAATAATGTCTGAAAATCTTTTTGCCTCCTACTTGAGTGAACTAAAATCCTAGAAGCTTCTTATATGTGCTGGCTGACTAAAAATAAAGAGCATATATCACATTATCATTCATACAAAACCTGCCTGCACATCCTGTGTAGTCCCCAAGCTGCTGGAGGCAGGGAGGTTATTTTGTGGCAGTACCAGTACATGTGGCTGTGCTCTTCCCTTGCTTTTTCTCAGAAATAGGATATTGGGCAACACGCCCCTTTGGACTGCTGTTATGATTAACGTTAGCTTCTTAAACCTGAAAATATAAGTTGCCAGTCAAGATACTGGCAATTATTTCAGTCTGGAAGTGGGTTTTTTAAGTATTAATCAAAATAAGAAAGAAAAGAGAATAGAAAATAAAGTGCTAAACTTTAGGCTTCACATGCTGCATAGGACATACTTTGCTTCACTTTGTGTAGCTGCATGTGAGTGCCCTGCATGGACTTGTCGTAGGAGCCAAGCACATGTTGCTGAAATTCTCTCTGTGAGTCTCCAGACTGCTAGTGTACTTTAATTTGACTAAAGAGGGACTAAGGGGGCCTGTGGATAGAAAGAAGAAGGTGATTTGGTCTACCAGGTAGAAAAGCAATAAGGAAGTAACTTTCTGGTGAGGGGCGATCTGGGGTGAGGGCTTAGGCATCTTTTGGGAGTCATCCTTTGTGTAGCCCAGCCTGAGAAGACAATGTGACCTGGAGTTGCTGATGTTACATCTAATTTCTTGATGTACTGCAGGAAAAGGTGGGGAGTTCCTGAGCTGATGCTAGCTGGGCTTTGCCTCAGATGGATTGGCAATTGCTCCCACTGGCATGCAGGGAAAGCTGACTTCTCCAAGATCACTTGGGTGGAAAGGTGACCAGGGACAGAAAAGGAGGAAGGCACCCACCATGCTCTGCTCTTCTTGCTGGTGCAGTGTCCTGTTTCAGGCAGGGTGGCGTTGTCACAAACCAGAGCAACACACGAGTGAGTCCAGCACATTAGCAGTAGCTCTCAGACTACAGACATCAGTTTGTGTGAAATAACCTATGAAGCACCTGGAAGTAAATGTCTGTTACAAGGACAGTCAAGGCTGCTGCGGTGTCCTGAAGTATCCACCACAGCTGTCTGTAAGTCGTCCAGCTTTTGCTAATACTACATGCTTATGAGGAACCTGCCAAGATGAAAAGGCCACCATGAAGAGCTAACCATATAAAATCTCCATTCTCCTAACATTCACATGTATTTTAAAGCATTAGATCTCCATTCATTTAAAGAGACCTTGCTGATTCACTCCGGTAACTCAGTGCACCATCAGCTCCCATGACACCTTTTTAGTCTGAATGAAGATGGCAAACACCTCAGAACTGGATGGACATAAAACAAGTTTTCTCTGCCTATGATCTACAAAGGCTTCCTGCTCACTTGATATAGGAAAACTGTTCTGTAAGACCAGCCCATGCTGTCACATCCAGGGTTGCCATACCTTGGAGAAACATTAACCTGAACATACTTTTTGAAATAAGCGATAGTGGCTCAGGGGAAATCTCCATCTCAGACAAATTTCCAGACAGGGTTAGTGCCTTTATTTTCCTTCATTCCAACTTGGAAGCTTTGTCAGACCTGGAGCCTGTTCATGGCCCAGCGATGAGGGAGGTGATCAGGGTGGAAAGTAAAAGGAACAAACTAGGGTGAAAACCAAGAAGTAGGAAGGAGGCTATTGGTTGTGTGATCCAAACCATGCTGTAGCTCATTATTATTACTTGCAACAGCAAATGTTGATGTAAGTGCTGCAGAGTGCCAGTAATTAGTAGGCATGCCTCTCCAACTGCTGCAGCATGTGGTCAATGAGTTCCTGCCTCCGAGAGATGTTCTGCACTGTAAGAAGAGAGATTTATGTTACTGATAAACACAAAGAGAGACCGAAATACAGCCTATATGCCACACTAGGAATGAGGTTTCTCCTACAACTACACACCAGGAGAAACAATCTCAGGGTAGAAAGCTGTTGAAAGGTGGGGCTTAGCATCTAGGGTGCAAGTCAGAATATAATTCTTTCTCTTTTCTTCCCCTCAAACTCCCACCAATCTGTTCAGCAGTATCCAGGAAAAAGAAATCAAACCCACATAACATGGAATGCTGTTGGGTGGCTTAGTGACATTCAATTATGCGTGTCCAACAGCATTGTCATTATGGCCTTCAACAGTAATCGTATCTGCTTTGTACAGAATTCTCTTAATTATATTTTTAGTCAAACTCTTTCTGCCACTCATAGCCTATACACATTTTACAAACCCAGTAAAGGGGCATGAGCAAACACAAGGATAGAGTAATGAAACAGGTTAGAGCACTGTGCTTCTTGCTAATGGGATAGCCTTTAACAGGAGCTGACATGGTGCTAGGCTAAGTGGGGGCAGTGATAGGGCTGCAACCACATCACTTGGAAGCTTGCGTGGTATGCCACTTGGTGTGGTGTGGTGTGTAGGGGAAGGGGCCTAAATTCCCCTTCATTCCTGGGTAGATCCCAATCCTCCTTCAATGCTGAATGTGACTTTGCACTGCAGAGCTACCCTATGTCACATTGTTTTTCCAACATAATGTAAAGCTCAACTCCAAATTTCCATCCTCTGAACTGGAGAATGAAGTCCTTTAGAACCTCATGATGATCGAGAACACCTTGGGTTGCAGGTTTTACTCGTCATATATCACTGTGTCAAACACCCTCCTGAAAATCTGTTATTAAGCTACATCTTAACCTGAGTTTGTTGTTTACTTCTACTTGTGTTAAAATGCAGATCCAGGAACTGACTTTTCTGCTCACTAAGTAGCTCCTTTCCACTTTTAGTCTAATTTTGGAAGATTATCTTACAACTGTGACGTCTAACGCTAGCAACAATCTCTACATTTAACCAGTACTTCTGCTGTGCTCACACTTACCTCTCTGATATTTTTATGGAGAATTACCATATTGTCTCTCAACCTCTATTTTGCTAAGAACAAGTCTCCTCTCAAAAAATAAATGTCAAAATCCCTGAGCATCCTATGAGGCCTGCTCTACCCTGTTCCAGGTTGAATCCTTCTTCGTTATCACATGACAGTAGAACTGGGTGTGGGACTCCCAGATATAGTCTTGCCAAAGTCTTATTCAGCTTACGGCACTAACTGTGCTTTGTGCATGTGGGAACTACCTCACCTGTACACTCTTTGTCATGAGTGATACAGGACATGGGACTACAGGAGTGTAATTGTCCTCCAGCTTTCAAATCTATGATCAGTTGCACATTTGACTCTTGTTCAGCTCTTGAGAGGGGCACCTCTTTTTTTCTCCTATAGAAAGAACCAGATTTAAAATTAAGAAGGCACTGATGAATATTTTAGTAAACTACATTCTGCTGTTTTGCTTCACACTGGGAATGAGGAGCTTCGAGATCAGAGACCTCTTAGTTTGTCTTCCTATGAGCCCATGCTTCTGCAAGCACACACTGCACGTGTGTATGTATATATGTATATGTGTTACTAATAAATTTTCAACCTCTGGACTAATTTCAACCATATTTGACAATCTCAGAGGTACTGTATCCCTACAGATTTATTGTAAATTGGCAGCCAAGTAGAGGAAAGAGCTGTGCTGTCATCTCCACTGAAGGAAAGGTTGCAGCACAAGCTTTGTCTAACCCTTCGTCAGATGCTAGAAAACACTGTCAGGTTCCTAGACATGGGCAACAGTCATTTGGAGCTCACACGTTATTATATGCTGTATAGTCAAGCAAGGACACAAATCCATAAGAAAGCGGCCTGCATTAGTTCTGCTGCTCTGAGCTATTTGTTATATTTACATATTTCTCATGCTTAGAGAACTGGATATCTCTGCAAATGCATATCCACCCTCCTCTTTCTGCTGCCTTGTAATGTGTCTGGAAATTGTGTATCTGCAGACATTCATTTGAATACATCTCATGAATGAAGTTCTGTCTTTCAGTCTCCATATTTCTGCATCTCCGTATATTTCAGTTGTTTGAATGCTCCACTTTTACATCCTTTTCTCAATCTATAGATTTTACTGACAACCTTACAGACAACTATGTTACCACCATCCATGTCTTCTCTCTCCTCACCAGCATGTTGGAGGTCCAACCA
Source organism: Falco peregrinus (assembly GCF_023634155.1). Lineage (NCBI taxonomy): Eukaryota > Metazoa > Chordata > Aves > Falconiformes > Falconidae > Falco > Falco peregrinus. Next base: position 21,516,883 of record NC_073723.1, read on the forward strand.
GTGTTGGACCTATAGAGGGGTATCCTGTAGCCATATACAGGATGCAGAAACAATGACATAAATAGGTGGTGATGTGCTCTTTGGGGAAGAGGGTGATGCTGTACTGGTGCTGTACATTGTACAGCTTATAGCTACCCCAGATGTTCTGACTGGAATCAAGATTTGGCCACAGTTCAAGTGATAGATCAATAAATATGCTACTAGTAATACATATCTGTTAACAAAACATTGGTCCAAGTTACTTAGTCCAATAGTTCACTAACTGCAATACTGCATGCGGTGCTGGGAAGCTGTTCCAAGAGCTTTTAAAGACAAAATAACAGTCCTTCTTGGGTGCTCTGTGTTTTCACAATAAACAACCATAAATAAGATGCTTCTAGTAGACTCCATTTTCTCTGATTACACAGCTACCTGCCTTTCTGTCTATCAGTCACATGGTAAATCTTTCTCTTTCCATGAAGTATCTTACATTGCACAAAATCAATATGCTGTCAGAGTGCTTTGCTGCCTTACTGGCGACACCAGCATGACATCTTCCCTAGAGAGTGTGACTCTATGCAGGAGAAAAAAAAAAAAAAATCAGCCTGTCTTAGGGCTGGATTTAATAGAGGTCTGAGAGGTCAGATCCCCCTGGGGGCTTTGGCACTTTTTTGGCTCCTGTTCACTTCATTTAGTGGTCAGGATCCCTCCACCTGGCCCCTTTGGTTTATAGCCTCTGGGGGCCTCCTACATCCTATGCCTCAGCAAACTTGGCCAGACCGCAGCTACGGCAGCAGCGAGCTTCTGCCAGTTCCCAACTCAGCATTATCAGTGTTAAAACATTTACTGCATGTGCAATTCTCAACAGCTCTTAACTCTGGCAAATCAAAACCAATTTTAACCGGAACACTCCAAGACACTTCTCTACAATGAGGGCTATCTATCTGTCTGACAAATTCAGACTTGCTTCCCCCAGCTGCTTTGGCATTAAAGCTGGTTAAAAAAAAAAAAAAAAAAAAAAAGTTGCAACAATTTTCTTCTTTATAGATGTTGGAAACAAATTTTTTCTTCATAATAAAGACTGGTGATGGCTTCATGCCAACAAATCAAATGAGATTTCGATTGCAGGAGCAAATAGAAAAACTTCTGTTTGATCAATAGACATTCAAAGTGTTATCAGGAATAAGCCAGAGGGAACTGGAATGGAAATGCCAGACTGATCTCAACTGCTGTATCTAACGCCTTGTCTCAGGGCAGTCTGAACCTCTCAGGGCTGTGGACTGACCTAGGTTTTGGGGCACAGAAACATAAATCACTGTGATCTGTCATGTCACTTGCACATGTAATGTTGGGCATGTGACTGAACCCTCCTCCTTCCTACCAGTCACCCAGCCACTTTCTTAACCATGGGGCATCTGATGAGCTTTTTGAGGGCTCCAATCAGCCTAAAATCTGTAAAAATCAACTTTTATTCCCACCCCCCATTTAGCTTCATTGCTGTGTTTGTAGGTTTGATGTGCATATGACCTAGCTGTGGAAGCAGCAACCAAACAAAATGATACCCTAAGGTCTGATCAGCAGTGGGCTGGGATTTACTTCTTTCAGGTTATCACCCTCGATCTTAAATTGGAGCAGGGAGACAGCATGGTCATTTTATTGATTGGATTAGAGAAAAATTGAGCTGGCTAATCTGTATGATGACATTATTGAGTTGTGTTTGCAGCTATGAGAGAAAAAAGTTTTTATTGGATTATTGGGGGCATGGAGAGAAAAGGGGAAAGAAGAGGTAATACAAAGGTGAGAAGGTATTAGGCTTTGTGCCTTCGTGCTTAGTCTCTCCAACAAGGGCTCCCTTCTTCTCTGCTACCCTGCCTACACAGCTCACTGCTGTGTTGGCTACTGCTGCCTTTCCAAACACAACCAACTGCATAACCAAAAAGAGGGGAATTAATTCAAGTTCGTCATTACTGGATACTCACTTTACACTTGTTCATCACCCAGATGAGAATATTTATGACCTTAAAAAAAGAGCAAAACCCATTTGGAGATGAATATCCAGTTTAAGGAACATATTTATGCAAGCCTGGGGTTTAAAAACTGTGGTGTTGCATGACACCTACTGACAAGTAGGGCATATCACAGTTCACAGTATGTGGGCAACTGAGTCACTTGATTTATTTTTACTGGTGATTTATTTTTACATTTGTTAAAAGTATATGATTGAGAAGGAAGAACTTGGTATCTTGCACCATGTGAATAAGTGACAGTGAGTGAGTAACTGGTGCATATATATATGTACTCTACCTTATGGTTTATATACTTCTTTTACATGTTTAGTTTATAGACTGGTTTAAAACCCACCTTGTCCAGAAGCTTCATTGATTCATTGTATTTATGGCTGAGGAAGAATGTTAGTAGCAAATGTTGTAGTCAGCACAAGAGAGCAACCCACGGGTTATGCTTTTGAAATGATCATATATTTTATTTATATGGTACCTGTCAGTCATAGAAGCCTCCTGTGAAATATTACTGAAATGAAACACAGCTAAAACTCCATATTAAAATGACACAGTCTGATACTCCATTGCCATGCATGCTGTGCCCTTGGACTGCTGAAATCAAACCATGTGGAGAAAAATTCTATACGGCTACGAAGTAGCTCTACAAAGTAAGAACAGTAACATTTTACATTTGCTTTGTTCTGGTGTGTTTTGCCTTACTAAATGATCAGGAAGAATTCAGTGCTGTGACTGTGTTGGGTTCCAATACTGCGATTTTATTCCCAGATCAAAAAATTTCATTATCTTGTCAGCTCTCCTGTGGCACAGGTAAGAGGGCTGAGGGACAAATGACCAGGTCTCAGAGCTGGAGCCCCACCAAAGGCCATCACCCTCCTCTCCTTGCCAGAGCCTGCATCACAATTTCACCCAACATTTGTTTTAAGAAGAAGAGTTCCTGCATCGCAGCTCAACCCAATTCAGCACCGATGTCTCAATGAAAGATGCAGAAGGAAATGGATCTTGTGAGGATCATCAGCACAATTCAAACCTTAAATGAAACCAACAAGCAAACAAATGAGCTGTAATTTTATCAGGTGGAAACAGAAATCAGTGGAGCTATTAAGTCTGCAGCAGCTGAGACTGCTCCTTAAATAAGTTGCGCAAAGCCACTGCTACAACTGGAGTGTTTTTCAGCTCAGAAGGCAGCGAGTGGGCCCCATGCCCAAGGAAAAGATATCGACACTGTACATTTTTGGAAACATCATTTCCATGCTGTGAAATTGCCCATGTGCTAGACTTGTGTGGATTTCAATGAGAAAGCTCACTGTTAAACCACATGGCATCCAGCCCATACGGAGCTTTGAAGACGGTACTAGAGATAGTGTCAAAATCACCATGAAAATGGGACCAATGGCTAACAGTACAGCCAAGCCCGGTCCTGTAATTAATTTACAGTGCTGTCAAAATAAGGTTTGAGATAAAGGAATCTCAACAAGCATCATTGTTACCTGCAGTTTTCTTCTAAGAATGAAATACAATGTGAAAAATTTGTCTTAGTGGATTAAGCCAGTGATGAGAGGAAAAAAAGACCCCAAAAAATTGATTCATTATGATTTAGAAGTTGACAGCTCTGGCGACAAAAGTCCATACAAACCACACAGCGCTCTCTTTTGGAAGGCACGATATCCGTATGGAGTGATGGTATGCATACTCATCAAAACTGCCCAAACAGCTCTGTTTTCCCCAGTGGTGAGCATGTGTTTATCCCTACATGTGTCTGACTTTTACAGACAATGAGCACGTTACACATATTGACTTTCTCAGCCTCACTGAAAAACAGGCACTAGCTGTTGCCCAGAATGGTCCTAAATCAAAGTTCTTGGACATAAGTCCACCAGCTTCCTGCTGGAGGACTAGACCTCGTACCTACCTGTGACAACACATCTTTCTGCTTTGACTAGAGGGCAGGGCCAGGATACCCAGACCAGTAACCATGTTGTAGTAACTGGGAGTGCTCCCACTGCTCCAGTGGGCACTGAATCAGGCCTTCAAAGACTCTTGATGTGATCAGTTCCTTACTGTAAAGGATGCCAGCGATGGAGCCAGCAAGGAGCTGTAGGGTAAAATCTAGCAAGAAAAATGTGGACTGAATGTTGGTAAAACTTTCCCATAGGTGAGGTCTAATTAACTGTGGCATGACCTTATCAGACAGTTCCTGTTTGGTCCTCTGGAAGTTACTCAGGAGATGTTCACCTACTTAATTTTAGGTTTTATTTTTTAAAACAAAAAGGTTTTAAACCCTCAGGGAAGAGTTACCGGCTTAAACATTATTTTATTAATTTAATGATTTACTGATTCTTGAAAGTTATTTGAAATGTCCATGGGGGAATATGGTAGTGTTATTTTTACAGCAGAGACATTGTGAACACGATTCCCCTCTAATTTACTTAGTATGGCCCCACAGACTTCAAACAGGTTGTAGAGGATGCAAAGGAGAGCAGAAGTTAACCCCACAGATGTTTGTCTTGCTGGACTCCATTAGTTTATCTGCTGGCGCTCAGATGGCACATGGTTTGGATTAGGAGGAGCGTTCCCCTGGCTGGGGACAGCTGTGGACGGGGGATTGCTGTGCGTTGGGACGGTGTTAGCTGGAGACACTTGCGTTAGGACAGAGATCTAAACAGTATTTTAGTATGCGGTGGTGGCTATCCCAAGATTGTTTTAAATATATACGGCATTTGTGTGTGATAGTTAATTTGACTAACATGTTTATTTACTGGCTCACTGGCTTTTTGTGTTTGGAAAAGATGACTCATCTGCTACTTGATCCTGCCAATGTTTATTCGGTTGGTGGGCTCTCTTTACTGGAGTAATGAGAATAATCCCACTCATATCAAGCCTATTAACAAGCATACTTTCACAGGATCAGGTCACCGGCTAGCTGTAAATAAAAACGGCCACCTCCTCACCCTCAGCACTAGTGAAATTTCAGGGATGCTCATGTCATCACAGGCCATTATAAGGTTTCATAGACATCACATTAGCTTCATCCAGTTTTTCTAGGGATAACATTTTAAATGGCACAAAACGTAAGCGAGGGATTTTGCTGTCTCTTAGCTGAGCACACAACAGAGAAGATCTCACAGGATTTTCCGCCTCATATTCTGTGCTATTCAGGTTCCACATAAACTGCCCAGAGGCAGATAAACATCTAAGACAGACAGTGGCTGGCCAGCAAAGCAGGGAGCTGCCTGAGGTTGAAAAGAATAGCAAGAAAGCAGCTGCATGCACAAAAAAAATCGAGGTTCCTGAGGCCTTGAGAAGGCAACACAAGTAAGTATGCTGTGCTGCAGCCTAGCAGTCAGGGCACCTAGTGAAGGTGGATGAAAGGTCTCTTCTTCCCACCACTGTTGGTCCCTGCCAAGGGCTGTAAAGATGGTCCAATACTCTCTCTGTGCTGGTCGACTACGGAGTGCCAGGGATCCTCTAGGGAAACTGTAATTCAGTTGTGTGCACTTTTAAATCATCCAAATGTTTCCTGGAAACTTTTTTGGCTCGTGCCACCTCTTGGTCTGCCAAAGTGCATCTAGTCACAACCTGGGAGCAGGAATGGTCCAGAGCCTCTCCGATGAGGCAGTCTGCATGTGGCTTCCTGCCTCTGTGAAAGCTTCAGTGCCAGCCAGCCCTTGTGCCAGCATGCTTCTGGGTATGTTTAATTTACCAGGATGGCTGTGATCTCTGTATTCCCGCTCTTATTTTGGGTTCTGCACCAGGGAGGTCTAAAAGCTAGGTGTTGTGGTGCCTCAGTTGTCGTTGCATGAGTCTTGCTCTTAACTGGCAAATACATGAATATCACTGAAAGCTTGGCACCCTTGAAGATCCATCTGGGCCTTGGATTTTAGATTGCACAGATATTAAGCACCTAAGGACCTAAACAGATATTTAGCACTTGCAGATATAAATGCAACATCACAGCATTTATTGAAAAATTGCTGATGAAGATTTAGCAAACATCAATGTTGCGCACTTTGGTACTTTCTAAACTTGCACTTGGTGTCATACATCTACCCAGGTATCCTTGAAAACCCATCTTTGGTTCCCAGTAGGATCAGATTTGGAATGAGTTTTGGTGTCTGAAAAGATATCTAAGTCCATTCTGAGGACATTCCCAAGATCCTCCAGCTCAGGCACTGGGCAACCTCCAGTCTCCACCAGTCAGACCGTTTGTGAGCCATGGTGTGGCTCAGCCAGCGCCCCTGGGGAGGGCCAGCAAAGCCCAAGGGACTGGCCGTGCTCCCTGTAGCTGCAGCACCAATGGTCTGAACACCACCAAGGAGAGAAGACACAGAGCACCAAAACAAGCAAGAATGAAGAACAACTTTCCAAGTTGTGCTGAGTGCATCAGAGCAATGCCGCTCGTATTTCTTTCTCTGATCAAGCCATGTGGACAGTCTTTTTTGCTTCCTTCCAGGATCAGGGTTGGAAACAGGCTCCTCAGCTGGAGGGGGTGTTAGTCTCTGAGCCCGAGCCCGCTCAGGCAGTCCCAGCTCTACCCTGGCTTTACCTGCTGTATGTCCCACCCTCCAGCTTTTTAATCAGAGGCCCTCTGCTTGCCTCAGACAAGCCAGCTTTGCCTGTGTGCCCCTTGTGCACATACAGTTATGTGTTTTCCTTGCTTTCCTTACACCGGGAAACTACAGCACACAATATAATGGCATAATGTGCTAAAATGAGATGCCAGGGCTGTCTTTTCAGAGGACTAGGCTGCCAAACATTACACCCACTGGATGTTAAATGAAGGCGATGACTAAGTGTTCACACAGCGGCTTGCTTTTGCTGAAGAGTTTGGCAGACTGACGTAAATTGAAAGTCTGCTGCAGGCAGATTTCCTCCTACTGTATTTGATTTCATGCAAATAAGAACTGCAGGACGCCAGGCAATTTCTACCTGTGACTGACATCTTCAGTGTTGACAGTCCCACACTGTTTTTATATCTAAAAGTGCAGATTTAATAATGCATGTGGGGCAGTTGCAGATTGCAACATCTCAGCCCAGATCCATCTCCAGTTTCCCTCCCTTCCCTACTCCCAGCAGGCTGCATCCAGCCTCGCGGCATGGCTTGCTTTGACATACGCATGTCTATAAAGTGTTGCAGTCTGCCGCTGAGCTGCCAAAGAAAACACAACGGTGCAATATTTTCTGCTAACAAGCCTTTGTCCTGTGTGTTTCACTCCCCGGTTATGCCAGATAAAAGCTTCCTGTTAAAGGATTAAGGGGTAGCTTAGTGAAACAAGCATTCCCCGTCTTCCGACTGATTTAAGCAAGGAAGCATCTACTGCCCAAAAGCATTTAGGCTAATCTAAAGGAGTCTGGGAGGGAGGCTTAACAGGTGCAGGGCTGCTGGGAGAGGAGCAGGGGCATCAGCTTTTGGAGTGATGGGGAGGCAGTAGGAAGCAGCTGCACATTGGCAGCAGTGAGCCCCACCAGAGCAAAAACCAGGACGTGTGTCTGAAACGTCTAAAGCACCAAGTGTGCATGTGGTTACATCCTGTCAGCTTTGGGCTGTGTGTGCATGCCACAAAAAGTGCTGGGAAAGGACCACAGTAACATCCTGGATATGAAGAGCCCTGCCACCTGTGAGCAGCAGTGCTGCCCCCAAAGCCAGGATGCCCTGCCTGGGGATGGAAGCTGGCTGCAAAGACCTTCAGTAAAGCTACTTTTGGGTAAGTAGCCTGAGAGGTTCTTTCTGCTTGTCCCTGCCAGCCCAGAAATCTTCCTCCATGTGTTTTAGCACACTGTCCAGCCACCATGAAATATGATGGTTTCACAACCTCTTTTCCCCGACAGCCATGAAACCAAAATCTTGAGGAGGAAAGAAGACTAGGGAGTCAGGTTGCTGATCAGAGTAGGCATCAGAGGATAATGTTTCAGCTCCCATCACTACCTCATTCAGATCCAGACCTTGCACCCCAGCAACTGCCCGTTTGGAGGTGTGTGCCCTCCCCTTGCAGCTATTCTGCAGTAGATACCGGCCTTTCCCCATCATGTTTTAAACTAGGCTTAGGCTGCACCTACCTGCCTACAGGCATTTGCAACAGGGAACACACAACCTGGCCAGTGGCATGGTGTGGACTACAGCCCAACAGCTCAGGGCTTGTCCTGCAGGCATCTGGCAATCCATAAGTCTAGCATACAGCCTCAGTTTCCCCCAGGCTCCCCGTGGAGTATCTAATGCATAATGGTTTTTGGTGGTTTTCATCCCAAACATTTTGAACTGATGTGAGACTGTTTTTCACAGTGCTGTTTTGGTATGGTGTGGTCTGTGGCTTGAGGAGAAGGGAAGCTTCAAGGCTTTCTGGGACAGTGGTAATGAATGGATGATGGACAGATCTAAACTTCAGGGAATCTTGTCCACACTGCCTGCAGAAAAGTGTCTCTGAATGAACTATCCTTAGATAGCTATTTAGTAGTGCACATACGTCTGTGGGAAGCTGACTGGAAAGGGACCTGCGGGTCACACTTCCAGCAGAATGTGCATCCTGGGTACCTAACCTCTTACTCCATAATTTACACAGGCTCTTGAGGTATCTCATCCCTCCAGGAATGGGAAAGCAGGTCCCAAAGCAGGCTAAAGGTGTCAGTCTCAATTTTTGTGCTTCAGAAATAGCCCTGGCATTAACCTTGTAGTTAGCATAACGGCCCATGATGCTGTATTCACAGTGATATGCTCACAAGACTACCCTTTTCCGTGAACTTTCCAGCTCCACTAGGGGAAAACAAGTAGAACAAAAGCGAGAAAACTCATGAGTTGAAATAAAGATAGTTTAACAGGTGAGGGAAAGAGAGAAAAAACCAAGTGGGACAAAGGAGATCACTCACACTCTCCCACAGGCAGAGCAGCTGAGCAATGGCCGCCTTGGAAGCTGAAACTCCACTGTCTTCTTCCTCTACCCAGCTGTTATTCCTGAGCATGGCATGCATTATACAGTGAGGAATATCCCTTTCCCCAGAGCTGAGCCTGCTTCACCTAAAGCCAGCCAGCTCTGAGCACTGGAGTTCAGCTCATGGATGCAGGACTTCAGCGATCAACACCCCGTGTGTGAAAGAAAAGGGCAAACCAACTAATGGTCAAACTACCTCTGCCTGGGCGCTGGCTACAGCGTCTTATTCATGGCTTCATATTTCATAGGATAGTTTTTTCTTATATGTTTGAGCTGTTCAACCTACAACAGTGACTCAGGGCTATGATACTGAGGCCAAAGACCTTCAGTAAGTGTTTGTGTTTACAGTCCAGCTTCTGTGCATTCTTTCTTTCAGCAGCTGACATCTAAGTGGGAAAGAGAAATGGGTGGCCTGTCATGAGGCTGGTACTAATTATTGCAATTAGGAAGCTTCATAAGAATACATCCAACATTCAAATAGAGCATCCAGTGTTTTGTAGCTTTACTAAGGAATTTTGAGTGTTAATTTAACTAAAAATGCTTGACCTGTCTTTTATCACAAACATCCAGTTGGTTTAGGACTTTGTGGATTTTCAAGAGCTCGTGAACAACAACCACCACCACCCCCCCAAAAAAGGTGCATTGGATCTATCATGTTCATTATTTCTTCTAATCCACCGATTTTAAGTTTCTTCAAGAAAACAGAACATCATTTGAGCCCATTGCATGCATCACACCAGTGAGAAAACACAGCTGCATTCTGCCATTGTGCCTCTGCCTGTTTGTGCAAACTGCCTCCCTCTTTATTGACATTCAAAGCATCAACAGGAATCAGCCCACCTTGCCTCAGCTGTGCCCACTAGTTCATAAACTTCATTCTTTAGTATCTCTTCTAGTGCCTGCTGCTTATTTTCCATGCTCCTTGCATCCATGTATAGACATTTCAGTACATTAATATTCTTCATCTTCTCTTGCTGAACTACTCCAGCTTCAGTCTTATTTGTAGGCTGGCAGTACATGTCAGATTATTTGAGTTAGGTGAAAATTTCTCCTCTTTCCTTCACACTGAGTTTTATAGCTATCCAATAAACTTGCCTGGTTCTGAAACCGGGAGTTTGGTACCCTGTTTTGGCAGAGAAACATTAACCACAAATTGCTTGCATCTAAAAATAATCCACGATAATTTTGTTCTCTTTCAGAAACTGGCGCACTGCATTCTCTAAAGGGAGATAATGAATATGTGAAAACATTTCTGGAACAGTTGGTTGTCTATAGCAAGTCAATATGAAATCAAGATAGAATTTATATTTTATCTCTTCGTAAAGGTTTATTGAGCTATGTTTCAGACATCATTCAGAGCAAACCCTCTGGAGGCCCAAGAAACAAGGACTTGATCTTTCTAGAGCTTTCTATCCATAGGGAGACAACAGATCTGAATATTCATCACCTGGACAGCAAGCACAGATTACCACTCTTGCAGAATTTCTTTTTGAAATCAGGGAATCGTGATCATCATTCATTTTGCTTTCTATTTCTTGAGAAACTTCTGGGCATAGCAACACTTAGCAATTTCCTACAGGGAGTCCTGCATGTTAATTAAACCTCCTGAGACTCATCTCTCCCAGTCTGACACAAGAGCCAAAGATTTGCCAAATTACCCCATTTCACCATGTGCAACTTCTCTAAAGGTCACCCTTGTCAGCCATGCAACAAAAATTGTGGTCATGCCCTGATCATTTCTCCTCAAGACTACTAGAGCCTCCTCTTCATTTTCATCTTTTTCCTTTGCAATGTACTCCAAATGCTTCAGTAAATCATCTGCCTCAACAGCAGCACCTCTGAATTCTTCCATCATTTTCCTTTGGCCTCCTGCATTAAATTTCAACTACTTGTGCTTCCTTTCAAGGCTCCCCAGAACACTGCTCCCACCTACAGCATCAGCTGCAATATTTTCTGCTCCTGTTCCCACTCATCCAGTCCATCACACCTTGGTGATGCCTTTTTCATCTCCTCCATGCTCCAGACCACCCTCAACAACTGAAAGCTTCTTTTATGCAATTTAGATAGGAATGCACCTCTGTTTCCATACATCATTTCTCAAGGCACACCTTCCTCTGATGATCAGTGCTCCTACAGCCCTCCCTGCTCCAATACAACATTGCCATTCAGACAAGGCCAAGCATTGCCAATGTTATGGAGGTTATCACACTTTGGCCACTGATGAGCTCCAGGCTTGTGTTTATAACTCATTGGTTAAAAGCCCCTGGAGGCAGTAGCATTTGTCATGCCTTGCACAGTGCCAACCTTCTTCTAGACATCAATAACTAATAAAGCTAAGAGGCCTGCAACTAAGTTTTATTACCCTAGTCATTTTACAGGTAGAGAGGAGTTACATTTTTCAAATTACAGCCCCTTCGCAGGTACAAAAAAAGTCAGAGTGAAGATCCGGGTTTCCTGAGAACTCCTCTATCCTTAACTGGCCGGCTGAGGCTAAGCCCAGGACACTTCTGTTCTCCTGCCATAAAGTGCCTTCTCATATTCAGTCCTAACTATCATCCTCCTTACTTAGAGAAGACCTAGAAGTAGCACTGCAGGCTCACCGTTCCAAAGAGTGGTGTGGGATCTCACCTGGCTACTGGAGTGCCGTCAGGTGAGAAGCTTTTCAGATCTAGTGGCTTAGCCAAGAAATCTTATTGCCATCAGAAAAGGAATTTATTTCCATAAAAATGGGAATAATGGGAGCTTAGGTTTGCAATTTTATGTGTGCAGCTGGTGGTTTACAGGTGTGTTTGTAGTGAGAAGAATTACGGGACTCTTTCTTATGTACCATTTACAAGTGCTTGAAGAGAGCATAAGGAAGAGGGTGTATTATGCATTTTCTCTAATGGAGTATTACCTTGCAATTTTGCAAAGATCTGGTGAGAAGGTATTGCAACCGTGTCTCACATTCAAGCCCATAACTGCAAATACACTGTTATCACAGAAGCAGCATTAGAGGATTAAATGCAATGCTAACGGATTTCCAAAGACTGCAGGAAAAGCCCCTGCTGCTGCTTGAGCTGTAACATATGTTTAAGGGCCAACACATCTGAACCATTCCTTGACCAGGGAAGCAGTTTGCTGTAGCTGGAGACATAACCTGATGGCAACAATACCACGTGCACCTTGCTTCAGTGGGCCTCCTTACACAATACTGCCACGCTCTTCATCCTTCATCCTTTGTTGCTGTAGCTAAGGGGAGTATGTGCTTGGTTCTCATTGTGTGACTGTGGTGGGCTGACCCCGGCTGGGTGCCAGGCGCCCACCAAGGCCGCTCCATCACTGCCCTCCTCAGCTGGGCAGGGGGAGAGAATGTATAACGGGAGGCGCATGGGTCGGGGTGAGGGCAGGGAGAGATCACTCACCACCTGCTGCCGTGGCCAGAACAGACCTGGCTTGGGGAAAACAGTTTAATTTATTTCCGATCGAATCAGAGTAGGATAATGAGAAATAAAGCTAAATCTTGCAACCTCCTTCCCCCCACCTCTCCCTTCTTCCCGCGCACAACGTCACTCCCCATTTTCTCTCCCCGCTCCCGCCAGTGACACAGGGGACAGGAACGGGGCTGGGCCAGTCCCTGACGCTGCCTCTGCCGCCCCTGCCCCTCAGGGGGAGGCTCCTCACACCCTGCCCCGCTCCCGCCTGGGGTCCCTCCCACGGGACACGGTCCCCCGTGGGCTTCTCCAACGGGAGCCCTGCCCAGGGGCTGCGGTTCTTCACAGACTGCCCCGGCGTGGGGCCCTGCACGGGCTGCAGGTGGGGATCTGCTCCCCCGCCACCCTCCATGGGCTGAGGGGCACAGCCTGCCTCAGCGGGGGCTGCACCACGGGCTGGGGGGGAACCTCTGCTCCGGCGCCTGGGGCACCTCCTGCCTCCTGCGCTGACCCGGCGGTCGGCAGGGCTGTTCCTCTCACACAGCCTCACTCCTCTCTCCAGCTGCAGTTGTGCAGGGCTTTTTCCCCCTTCTTAAATATGTTACCACAAAGGTGCTACCACCGTCACTGACGGGCTTGGCCTTGGCCAGTGGTGGGTCCGGCCTGGAGCTGGCTGGCATTGGCTCTGTCAGACATCAGGGAAGCTTCCAGGATCTTCTCACAGAAGCCACCCCTGTACTGCCCACTGATACCAAAATCTTGCCACAAACCCAATACAGTAATATTTTTCACTCATCCCTTTTCTGAACGCAGCTGTTTGATTTGTACTCAGGAGCTCCATCTTCCAACAAATGTAAGTTATGTACGTACTCTGTGTCATCTCTGTTTCCATGAAATACGTTTGCTTTCTCTTTCTGCAGTGAGGCTTCTATGTATGCAACAAAAGACTTGCATACGAGAGAGCACCTTGTTGCAACAAAGAGTTGCATACGAGAGAGACATAAAGTTGGCTCCTTTCAGGCCCGACTCATGGTGCTGAGTCTGATGTTCTACCAAAGGTTGAAGACCTGAATTTGGGACTTTGAAGGAAGTGCTTTAATCACCAGTGGGATGGGTGTTGCATCTCCTTGTGTAGTCCCTTGTGCCTCACTTACAAAATGCCTACTAGCCCCAGCCCTCAAGAGTGAGAAGTGATGAAAGGGTCAGTATGGGAGTTTTGCCAACACTTAGATGCTATCTAGGGATCACAGCAGCTGAGATGCATCAAGGCTTAAAAAGCCTGTGATTTCCTGTAAGCAAAACCTAGGCTTCATTACAGTAATACAGACCTCTACAGGTTGAGATGGGATTTGAACACAAGATTTGCAACAAGTACCAGTGTCACCTTAGTTACGGGACACAGCACTCAAAGCAGCAATAGCTCTTTGAGTACTCAGGGTTCCAAGTACCCAACAGTTTAACAACTAAGTAACTGCACGTGTAAATAGCCAGAATTACCCAGGCTTCATTACTTGCTGTGTTATGTACTGATGCAGCACAACATCACATCACAGTTACTGTATTTAATAAACTGGTCCCTTTACAGTTTCTCCAGTGAGATGCAGGTTAATGAAGCAACTTTCTTTCATGGACCCAAGAGGCAGAGACTTCTCTGTAGCTAGTAAAGAAGGCTCTTCCATGAAGGATTAATGTTTATAGAGTAAAATGAAGATCAGAACATGCCCTCTAGTCAAGGAACTCTTCCTATCACAGCTATCCTTTATAAATCATATATATGCTCCCTAAGCTGTGCCCTTCTAGAAATTTTGAGGAAATTTATGGGCCTTAAAAGTCGATGTTCTTAGACATTGTTAGACCCAGGAGGGAGGCAAAATCTGGAACAGAAGACTATTTCAATTAAACACTAAGTGTTCTAGTAACAAACTCCCTCATATTAAACTAGAAGGCAACTAACCAGGGCATTCCTGATGCTCTCAGGTGCTTTGATGCCACAAGCAGATCATGTCTAAAATGTACAAGATTCAGCTTACAAAGGCCACTTTGCACAGCCTCTCTGAAACAATTCTTTATAGTAAATATTTGGTAATTAAGTTCTACTGCATTTTCCATCAGCTTCAGTGGAACCAGCCTTTCACCCATTTCCTATCAGCTTTAGGGTTTCTTTTCTGGTTTCCCATTTCTGGTATAATCCAGTCCAGAGAGCAGCTGCAATCTGTCATATGGTAGTAGACACTGAAGGGGGTTGGGTGGGGTGGCGAGGAGCGGGCAGGGAAGACAAAAAAAACCAACAAAAAACAGCTTGCCAAGTCTTGCAGCCTTAAACCTTTGGTGCAGTACAAGGTTTACAAGATGATTTAAAATCTGCACGTGTAGGAAATAAGGAAGACGGGCTGACTCTACACAGAAAATGGGTTTGGGACAGACTGAATTGATGGCTTTGTGACAATGACAGTAAAGTTAATAGCTGATATAGGCAGACAAGAGACTCCATTTTAAATTTAAAATTGAAGTGTGTGTCACTGACAGCATCATACTGACCATTCATTGCTAGACCTAATTTCTCTCTGGTAATGACTATAAGAAGCTGAATAGATAATGATGTACATTGCAGAACATTTGGGAAATGGGATTTACTGCTTTGCAATATTTTTTTTTTGTTTTAAAAACAACTATTTAATGATTAGTAGAGGTGGCTATCCTTGAACACTCCTGAAGGGTAAAGATTAGTCACTCCTATGGGAACATCTCTGTTGCCTCTATTTCTTTTCCTCTTAGGAGACAGAAGGGGTGTAAATTGTGCTTGCAACAGACTGAGAAGGCTGACACTGTTAAAATATAAGACCTCGACAAAACCTCTGGAGATGATGTATCACCAGTCTCCTGGGCAGTTGCACTCCACATTCACATTTGCACACTGCAGATAATTCCTGCCTTTCAACAGCCTGAACCCAAACTTGAAATGCAAATGGTCTTGGAGCTGGAAATGGAAACCTGCATGCACTGAAAGGAGACAGTTTTTCACATATTCAATAAAAAACTGACAAACAAAAAAATGTGAAACAAAGGGAAAACAAAGTTTTCAGTCCTTGGGGAAGGAACCCTTTGCTCTCTATTTCTGTCATTACTCCCTCCTGTTTATCTAGCCAGCACTTCAGGCACAGAGATCCCCATTGGTTTTGTACATCTTCACCCATACAAACAGAGATCTTTATTGGCGTATCCATATAGGGTTGATCACCAGAGACTCGACTTCACTATGTGTCAGTGAAAGGCCTTTAAAAGTACACAAGCCATAACACAAAGGGCTTCAGAAATATTACACACATGGCACACAGAAGTAATCAATTTCAGGAATAAATAAACACTTGTGCCTCAAAGCTGAACGCTGCCAGCGCATGTGGGTGAGGGTGAATGTTGCTGGCCTTGTGCCATCAGTTTGGGCTGCCCCTGTAACAACCTTTTTTTGGTAGGTGTCATACTAAAGTATAGCAAAATGGTAGTAGCACATTCCATAATCTGCTCCATAACTGTAATGCAGAATATCAGCGGGCTGACATTTCCACCTGTTTTCCTTACTCCTGCCTGTGACAAGGGTTTGCACAACTGAAGGATTTATTGTTTCTCTGCTTGGTTTTGTGTCCAGCAGGAAAACTAGCTGAATTGTTCGAGTTCAAAAGCTCAAATCTGAAGGCCATATACTCTTTGCATGAATTAATTCCAACTCCACCCTGGCTTTGTAAAGCTAATTTAAATTACAGTGGTCTGCAACTTCACAAAGCTGTAAAATAAATAAATCTAATTGTATTTGGCTTAACTACCGTGAATCTGCTTATTACTTTCAAAGTGGTACAGGGAGGCTCATAGTTTTTATAAAATCTAAGCTACCAAATGATTATGATGAGAAATTGGGACTGTGGCGATAGTAATTAAACACACGTAAAAACCTATTTTCTTCTCTGTGAGAAAATGCAATGTCTATGTTCTATTTCCATTCCTTCCTTCTGTGATTGCTGGAGGGCATTTTAGATGTGGTTGCTCAGACTATTCAAGACCTTTAAAAAAGTTCACATTCCCTAGAAAGTAATTAAAAACTCCCACACTGAACAAAAATATATGTAATATATGCAAATGCAATAAAAGTAGCGTGGAGTTTACATAATAATTTTTAATGCTACTTTATATCCGAGGCAAAATACTACCAAGTTTTCCATACTTAGATCATCCCTCTGTGTCTATGCTGGAACAAACATGCTCCCTCAGTGCAGACTGTGACATGAGCTCATGCTGCAAGGCATGCAAGCACTGCGGTTGGTTTTAGTATCAGCTGGGGAAGGATGGATAAATAGCATCACGTTTCCCATTAGTAAAAGGCTTCCTAAATTCTACTGAGTCAACAGACAGTAATCAGGTATCAGCCAGTAGTTCAGCTTTGCAGCAAGATCACAGAGCAAGATCACAGAGCAGCTCTTCACTAGGAAATGAACCAAAACTAAGGGTAGGAGGCTGGGGACTGTGGAGTGGGGAGGCAGGGAGGGAGAAAAAACAAACTGCTTCATTTCCTTTTCTGCTCCGATTCCTCTGATAGAAATTCCATGAAGGCATATTAACCTGAAAAGGAATTTCAGCAGCAAATAATCAGAAACCATGAAACCTGCTTAATACTTGCAGGTGGCATCTAGTCCAGGTGCTCTCAGGAGCTCATTATCTGACAAATAGTCATCTGATAAACAGATGCTTTACAACCATAAAATCTAAAGGTGGAAAACAGTCAAGGCAGTTTAGTCCACCTCTTGGTCCACTAATGCAAGATAGGATTAATTTTTGCCTTTTCCCAATGCATTCGCCTAGCCTTTTCATGCTGTTTAGTTTTAAATTTTCCAAGTAACCCAAGAGACATCTAAACCGCTAGGGAAGTTAGCATTTCATATCTTAACATTAAGAGGTTTCCTCTACCCACACCCCTCTTCATTGCTGTTCTGTGAAATAAGTTCTTGCTTACCTTCTTTCACGGTCCTGTACTACAGCCACTTCAAATCACTCTAGTTACCTTCCTGGTGCATCTGCCCAAGAATTTCTACATTTAAGACTCATCTTTGCTTTCACAAGTTATCCTAATGATTATTCATATGGTAGCACATCAGTATTCTTCTCTTTCACTGTGTTAGCAACATGCTGAAGCCAAAACTAATGCAGTATTTCATGCAGAATTACTGTATCAGAATTACTGCTCTCGGAGCAAGAGCTCTCACACTTGTACTCCCTACTATGCAGTATTTGGTTGTGCACCCCAAAACTGCAGTGCCTTTTTTTCCTTCACTGCATCCCAATTATCTCTTTAATGCATGTTTAAAATGTGTTTTCCCAAATCGTCTTTCCTTGCCTCTATCTTATGGCCAGTTCATGCTCAATGAAGTTTTGATTGTTGCTGTTGTATTTCTTTGTATTTTCCCCTTACTGTTTGAAAGTCTTCCCACTTCAACAATGTATTTCAGTAATGGACTGTCTTCATGACCGTCTTCCTCCCTCTCCAGGACTGTAAATACCACTAAAATATCTACATGGCTATAAAAACAACTGCATTGCTGTCAATTGCTACTCAGACAACTTTAAAACCACATATCTTTCTTCCTATTTAGGCAAATCTGGATTTATTTTTCAAGCAAGACTTCATGAGAAAGCACATGCAGACCTAGGAAAGGATTTTATCACAGATGTGTATTTAGTTAATTCCTTTCAGACACTCATTTTCAATTCTATTCCAGAACATTGCTCCACAGCTTTGTAGCAGGGGCAGTCAGCTAAGAAGGGAAAGTGAGAAAACGAGAGGCCAAAGAGGGCATAGCAGCTCAGGCCTTATATAGGACTTGGACAGAAAAATCACAGAGTTTATACCTCAGCAGTGATTATCAGATACCATCAGCTGCTGGGAACATGTGCAGAAGCAGAACTCTAAGTAATTAGGTAGCTTACAAGTTGAACATGAACAAATACGAGCCGAGATGCTTCCAGATTAAGCGCAGGCTTGAAAATGTGCCTCTGCTTATTTGCCTCAAATACGCCTATGGTCTTTGCTGGGCATAGTCCAGTAAGAAGTGCTGTAAACCATGTATTCTGCAGCTGTATATTAAAACATGGTCTGAATATCAGAATCCAGATCTCCAGCTTTTCTTCATATCTACTCTTCTGCCTATGGCCGTTACTTCAATCATTTGTTTATTCCTATTAAACACCACTTATTTTGAGTCCCTGTAGCAACTTGAAAGATGACTTACCTACATTTTTCATTTACGTTTATTCGAGTGTGTCCAGAGGAGGGCAACCAAGATGGTGAAAGGTCTCCAGGGCAAGACTTACGAGGAGGGGCTGAGGTCACTCAGTTTGTTCAGCCTGGAGAACAGAAGGCTGAGAGGTGCCCTCATGATAGTCCACAGCTTCTTCAAGGGGAGCAGCAGAGCCAGAGGTGCTGATCTCCTCTGCCTGGTGACCAGCAATAGGACACGTGGAAATGGAATGAAGTTGTGTGAGGGGAAGTTCACATTAGGCATTAGGAAAAGGCGCTTTGCTGAGAGGGTGGTCAGTCACTGGAACAGGCTCCCCTGGGCAGTGGTCACAGCACCAACCCTGTCAGAGTACAAGGACCGTCTGGACAATGCTCTTAGTCACATGATTTCATTTTAGGCTCTCCTGAGAAGCAGGGAGTTGGAATCAATGGTTCTTATGGGTCCCTTCCAACTTGAAATGACTTGAAAAGAACTCCTATGATTCTATGACTACATTCACATCTACACAAACACTATTCCTGGCTTTTAGTAGTGTTATTTGTTGTGTAGTGTAACAGATGCTAGAATGCATCCCTTGTGCAATGCCAGTAAGAAAAATCCTTAAAATATACACAGAAGTTAGATTTAACAAGCCAAAAGTTTCACTATATTGCATTTATTTACCTCTTATGTTCCAGTTACCCATTTACATTTTCTTACGCAAAACCTGGCATTGGTACATATTTTTTGTCACTTTCATTAGTAACCTGCAATACATATCAGGCAGCTTGTTATTTTATGTATACAGTAACCTTCCATCTCAGCAAAAAATGTCCTCTTTTAAAGCCCTGATGCTCCACCATATCAGTCTTCTTTACTATTAAATAAGGAAAGTGAGCAAACTACTCATCTTCTTCCCCAAATATTTTTTTTCTGCACTGATGTATTTGTAATTCCTTTATAATTCCCCATGTCCTTTGTTAGCAAGAAGTAATTAAACTAATCCATCCTCTCTAAACCTCAGTTGACTCACAGCGTCCTTGGGTGTCATTGCATCTTGTTTTTGATTTCAGACCTTCAGACCTACATCTGCAGTTTACTGTTTTCCACAGCAGTTGTCAGTCATTCTTCAGCTGTGGTCTTTTTGGTTTGTGCAGCCATCTTGCACACCGATGAAATCTTGCTTCCTATGAGACCAGAATCCTTGTCCGACTGCACCTAAATCCATTCTTTACAGTGATTAATTTAAGTAGCACTTGTGCACAAGTTCCAGTTTCTCCAACAGTAAGAAATACTATAATTGGAGCAGGTTTTTTTCTTCAGGACAACAAAAACGGTCACGGTTTATTACAGCACTCATGATGTAGCCTTGCCGCCTCTATGGGTGACGAGGAAAGGTAAACTCCTTGTGTCTTTCCTCCTTACTTAGAGAAGACCTAGAATCTGCTCCCCGCTCTTGTCAATATAAAAAACCTTGGACCTTTGCATACTGACTAGCAGGCATCTCCAGCATTGTGACACTGCAAACATTCAGTATCTGTTACATTGTCCACAAAGGTGTTGGATTAATGGTTTCATTTTGAGAACGGGTGTTAACTTGGGGTGCCCCCACAAGCATGCTACAAAGTATTCAGTATCCCAGCTCCACTGCCGCAAGTCCTTTCCAAGCAAAATAGAGCCCTGAGAACCCAAAACCCCTCAAATATTTTTATATTCCAAAAATGGAACCATCCTAGGTTCTGGTATCAGCTGCTGGGAATGTCTGTATTTTTATCCAGCTTCTGCCTAATAATAAATACAGAAATAGTCAATGATATATAAACGAAACATTTAAACATCTCTGTTGGTACTGCTTTGCATATTTGTAAATACTTAATTTGGTGCCATTGCATTAACCAGCAGTTAAAGTTCTGTTAGCATTAACTAAAATACTAAATTTCAGCACATGCTGATGCCCAGTAATTCCTCTAAAAGTGTTTCACAGCTGAGGAATTGCCGCTTTTCTTAAAACTGTCATCTTCTTGGCTAAATCCTATACTTATTCATGGATCTGGTAGCATATGAATTATGTTCACTACCCCTGCTTTCATCTGTGTAACTCAAAGTGTATGGTTTTGGTCCAACATCTTGCAAAGTTCCTGTTTTGACGGTATTTACTGTGATAATTTACAATTCTGTCAGTTTCTGCACTTTGCAATTTAGCTACCGCGCCATCTACTCTGGTAGTGGTTTGAAGCGTTTTCTCTGCTCTCCCAGATGAAAAACTGTAGAATAAACCTTGGCTACTGCTAGCAGCTGCACAGAGTAAGCTGAATATTGTATCAGTCAGTTATCTACTTGCAATATTTGCACTCTTATTCACATTTCAGGTTACTTTTGTACTGTTTATATGCAATTAAAAAGTCAAAAAACTTTGAAGACATTTAGTAAGATTACATAGATAATATACAGGCAGTAAAGCAAAGTCTAGACTTATCTCCATGTTCTATAATTGTTCCAAAAATAAAACAAAATAGTAAGTACTGAGAATTTTACGCTCACAATTAAGATGTTGGTGCCATTTCAAAATCCACTTAAAATACTTCTTGGTTAGATCCATGCTTATACATACACTAAACAGAAAGCTGCCACTACACCTTGCAAATACAAAAATGCACCTGCATTTCAAACAAACAACAAAAGAAAAACCCTACTTGTAGTCTTCATCTCCTTTTTCAAAAGCTTTGTAAATAAAAGTTATCTCTCTCACAGCTGCAGAAACAGACCATTATTTCTGACTAACAAGTCTGCCATAGTGGTCAATCTAAATGGGAAACAAACAGTTCTGCTGCTAGCTTTACCACTGAGTAAACCAGCCATTTGTAACATGGCAGAAAAAGAGTCCAACTTCATTTGTAAGGTGTTTTGACATCTACTCATATTGAGGTATTGTCATAGTTCCATATGACTTTCAACACTGTGTAAACTAATAAAAATGAATGTTTTCTGTTTATTTGCAATTATAAGATTGGGCATCCCTTCATCTGTTAAGGTTTAAAACCTTCAAAAGGAGTAATACAAGACCATTATATTGTACCTAACTCAGGGGAAAGTCATATATTGTTAACCAGGTGTGATCAGATCTATTACATACCAGTGATTTTTGCCTCAAGGAGTAGACAAATGGATTGAAATTATTAAAAACCAAAATAAAACAGACTGACAGAACAACAAAACCAGTGTAACATTTTTTAAACCGCGTATCTCAAATCCATAAACATTCAGTATCAAACCCCTATATTGTAAAAAAGGTATCTTAAAAGGATACCATTTAACTGGACTCTTCAGAAGGTTCTGAGCAAATCTTTCACACAGAACTATTAAGGAATCTGACTGGGCATGGGACGAAAGTTAAAAGTAATACCCAAGAAGCAGATCGTGAGCATGGTCAGTTTTCAACTTGACAAATATTAACAGTAGAGTGCCCTAGGGATTTGTACTGAAACAGTGTTATTTTACATATTCTTTCATCTGGAAAAAGGTACACATAGTCAACTGGCAGCTTCTGTGGATAACAAAAATTATTAAGACTACTTTCAGAGCTAATAAAAATTGCGAGGAATACCAGAGGTAGAACAAAGAAAGATTAAGGTCGATGATTAACTCAAAATAATGAACTGCTTGCATACTCTGAAGTTTTCTAGGACTGACAGTCATAGGGAAAAAATTAATGAGCCATTTATTCAGTGCATTCTGGCAAACAAAACCAAAGTATTCCAACCACACACAATGCTACAGCAATACTACACCATACAATAGCTGCAGCAGTACTCAAGAAATTATAACGCATAGTTACAGGACAAGGTTATGTTGAGGATAAATGTATGCAGTCTTCACTTAAAAAATACTTAACTATGTCCATAGGGATATAGGAGTAATTTAATGCACATTTTGAATTTTGCTCCAATTTATCTAATATAACATATATCCAGAGGTACAATATGGAATAAGATGAACTTACATGGCACAGTAGCCTGTAGTATATATTCCCACAATGGGCAAACACTGCATTGTAATACGTGATCACTTATTTCAGTCCTGCAGCTTACTAGAGTGACTTTTCCTTATTGCAACTTTTCCAGCCTGTAGAGCTGTTTTGCACTGCAGAATCAGATGAAAATACTTATTTCTAACATGGTGTTAACTGTATTATAAAAAAAAATCATAATCCAGAAAGACTTCACTTATAAAAACCCCCATTTGCATAGCAAAGCCAATTATTACTGTAAGATACTTAGCCTGTATTATATTTAGGCTAAGCAAGTCACTCAGGTAAAACCTGTAGGATGAATCTTCTATAAGAACACAGCCAACACCATTTACATTATTACAAAAAACCTAACATTTTAATCTTGAAGAGTTTTAAAACATTATTACAATGGGGTTGTGGGAAAGCATGTTATTTCTTAGAAATTAAGTATATCCAAACAATTTTGTGTCTTTTCCAGCTACAAGGTTTGATTTTCCTTGTTCAGTTCCGCATTGCCAACATGGCATTTATGTCCCAGATAAGATTCCGTAACTGATCCATGATCTGCTTCAGCTGCTGATTCTTCTGTTTCAGTTTCTGTGGGAAGAGTTTATTGTAAGATTTTTTAAAAAAATTGGTTCAAATAGTGCACTCAGAAATTCAACTAAAGTTACAGTGTTATCAAATGCTAGATCAATCTTTTTCTCAGTCACCTGTAAGCAGTATTAGTAGGATAATACATCCTCTTTAAAGCACACTCTAAAAATACAAGAAAGCCTCAAAAATTATGGATCATTGCTCTGTGTGTGTGTGTTTCTTTTCACAGCAGTCTTTCTATCAAAAAAGTGATCCCCTCAAAAAACAGAGGCTTGTGAGGATTGGTCCTCTCTTTCCCAAGTCCAAAATATAGCACTCTAAATAGGAAGAAAGAATTCAGGGAACAGGTAAATTTATGTGAATATATGTTGTATAACTTGGATGCACAGAAAAATGAGGGATTAACAGCAGAAATTTGAACAAAGCACAAGGTACAGGTGAAGCCAATCCAGCCCTTCAGGTCAACCCTGATGTGCTAAGGGGTCCCATCTTGAAACAGATAATCCCAAGCATGCTGTATTCTTTGCAATTATGTATTTGTTTTTGTGAACTGCAGAAGCATTTGAAGGAACAGAATAGCAAGCTCACTTTCATTTGGGTGCATAACCAAAAGAAGACTATGTCTTTAGAGAAGAAAGTTCAGCGTGTTAAGACAGGGGTCCTCAAACTGCAGCCCGTGGGCCGGATATGGCACCCCAGGGTCCTCAATCCGGCCCCCAGTATTTACAGACACACACACACCTGGCTGGGGTTGGGGGGGAGAAACCAAGCAGCCGCAGATGACTGCTTGCCACTGCATCCGCGCGCTGGCCCCCTGGTTAAAAAGTTTGAGGACCCCTGTGTTAAGACGTTACACAATCTTCCTAATCTTCCATGTTTCAGAATAATACATGTACTTATTGTCTAATTAATTCATTTTCCTGCTCAAATCAAAGCTGTCAAAAACTAAAGTTACTGTGTATTGTTAGCAGCAACCTACGTCCTTCCGATTTGATAAGATGTCCATCTTCTCACATTAAGAGATCAAACTACTTATTCGTTAGGCAAGTCCCGAGTTCCAAGTAAGGTGAAAGCACAGGGAAGACTTACTACCATCAAAAGAGGACAAATTATTCAAAATGTTTCAGGTTTGACATAACTTTGTTATTTGCACTACACAAATGGCAATACATTTAAAAAGTGACTCAGATCAGTAACATGACCAAAGTAACTGGAACAGTGATAAAAGCAAGCAACAAAAGCAGCAATATCCTAAAAATCAGTCTTCTGAGTTTTGATGCCAACAACACACCAACATTTTTGTCTAGCTGGTCAGCGGGGAAAGGAGTCCAGAGGAAAGCCTGTTCACTTCAGACCCGAAAAAATGGTCTGAAGTAAAATGGTAATTAGGCTTACATTACATGGGAGCATAGTATTTTGAGTAAGGGAAATACTCCTGAACACAGACTTTGGTGGACACATTCCCTGAAGCAGAGACAACACTCAATTCCAGACTCCTGAGAAGGATGGAAAAACAGGTGTAGGACAGTTCACATGCATCTGTAAAGACAAGTAGTATACGATTGTTACTTTATCTGAAGATAATTTTAGATCCTTGTCTTCAGTGAAGAGCTATTTTCTTAGCTCTTCTATTCTACTTTTTCTAGAGACAGAAAAAACATCTAAGTACTATCTCTGGATTGCTAGGCTGAAAAAAGAATAAAGAGAGGGGGAAAATACCCACTTCAGAGAGCATGGTCTCCTAATTGAAATGCATATAGTGATCTCTGTTACCAATCTTTGACAGGCAGTGGTCCACACCACAAAGTACTACATAATTAATATGTTCTGCACCACTGGCAGTGCTGGCCTCTCCTTAAGACTTTGCTGAGCCAGTAAGAACATCTCAACTCAGGTCTAACCTTGGAAAGGTAAGTGAAATGGTCTTCTTGGGAAACGGGCAAGTTCTGTAAGCAGCTTCTGCAGCAACAACAAATTTTCATTTGAACAGATTGCTTGCAAGTTGTCTCCCACTCTTTCCTCCTTTTACTGAAATGACTTGGTTGAACTCTGGACTGCTTCTCAGGATTGACAGTTGTATGAAACAAGAAAAGGTACTTCAACCTACATATATGCTACCGTTTCTGACTATCTGTTCTATGACAGCACAGGAAAATTATCTTATATGAGGCAGTTTATAATGAATTTAAGAGACCTAAATTCACCTTAGATGTGACAGGCATGTTTCTGTTAGTCCCTCTTTGTCAGAAAAATGTTCTGACTGAAAACCAATCCCAAGGGGTCTTTGGTGATATTAATTTTCAATGTGACTAACTATCCATTTTGCCTGACACTGCAAGTACTATGACCAGCATGATGGAGTCAGCAAGGACTGCACCTTCCAGTAACAGACCTTAGCAGGCTTAGGTCAGGTAGGACATTTATAAAAACATGTACAGAAGTACAAAACCTGCATAAATGAAACAGAGTGGGAGAACCATAACATATATCCAGAAAACAGCTGTGTTCCAAGGAACGTCCCATAAAGAACTTGACATGTTTCATACAGATTTGGGTTCAGTAGGACACAGTAACTTCAACTTTGACTGAAAGCAATTTTTTACCTAAACTCATTTTTGGTTCACTTTCATTTCATTTGAAGTCAGTGCTGTCTAGACCAATCCACAACTTTCTATCAGAAACGTGTAAGAACTTTACTTTGCATGCTGCTCCCATCTCTCTCCTCATCTTAAGCCCATCTATCTTTCACATTTTAAAATCGAAACATGACTATGAGTCATTATCCTGCATTCAATCCATTTGTTAAAAGTCCCTTCTTCAGGCAAAGGTAATAGTGTAAATCCTGTGGAAGAGTAAGATTACATTCCAACTGATGCCTGTAAAACCATCCAGAGTACTTGCCTATGTTGACACTCAAGACATTTCTACAGAAACACAATGCTTGTGATAGGCAAGAAAAAATCAAGCCTGCCCCGGCAATTTATACTGTTCTTTTTTAAAGTAAGTCCTTCATAATGAAATCTCTGAAGTAAGAAGGTAGAAAATCCCTTTTTCCTCCTTCAGTTTTACAGTCAAAGGACTTACAACATTACATGCACACAGCAGGAAAAAAAAATTTAGGAAAAATGCCAGGTGATGTTCTAACTTATGGCTACTCAATTGATACCAATGCACAACTTTTGTCATAGTAAATTCACACATCCATCTATTTATAATATTTTTTCAAATTGATAAAAAGTATTCATCACTAATACATTAACTGCTGTGCAATTGAACATTAACAGACTTACTGTTCAGTAACTACAGGTTTTCCTGATGTCCTTCACATGCATAACTGTTCTACCCCTTACTCTGAGATTTTATGAGTTTTCTGCCTCCCTCCTCACCTGACAGCTGAAAGAAAACCCGCTCCTTCTGCGTACGTAACTGTTTGTTCCTGAAACAAGCAGAGACACCAGCGACAGCCTGTGCTCCACTGCACGCTCAATACTTTTCACACACTGAACCAGACAGCAATTGCACGTATCCACTGCTCTTTTGTTCAAAGAGAATAAGCACGTTCATTAAAATAGATGGATGTTTGCTTCATACCGCTTATATACCATTCAACAATGAAGTCTGAGGTCATATTTACTGCGCATCCTCTATGCTATGTAGCTTGTAATGGCATTATCCGTTCCCCAAGGTGCTTCTCCACCAGGCTCCTCAGTGTTACATCCCCATTCTTAACATGAAAATCACACATGTATGATCCTCAGTTACAGATGGCAAACTAAGTCACAGGAACACTAGGGATAAAACCAGAATGCCTACCAACTTTGTTCAGAGATATCTAAGATTCAAGCCCACCCCTAAACTTCGCAAATTAATAGCTGCCCACATACTGAAAGGACAGCTATCACAAGCCATAAGGGGAAGAATAAACAACCACCACAGACATTTTGTGGCAAAGACAAGCATAAAAATCCAGTTCTCAAGAGCAGCTTTCAGTTACTTTCTCCCTACTCACATTAAATCCCTCCTTCTCATTCCCAAATTCTGTTCTTATTCAATACCCTCATGCAAGTTACACGACACATAAACCAGGATTCTTATAATTTTACTTATCGTAATACTGATTCAACATAAAGAGTGCTTATCTGCAACAAAAGCAGAATAGCTCAAGGACTCTTCCAGAAAAGAAAGGAGGAGGAGATGGGAGGAAGAGGAACCAAATGTGAATGTGATAATGTAATAAAGGTTGTATAATAGGCATTTATACAAGGACAAAAGGGGACAATTGGGGTAGCATGGACAGCTTTAAGTCAGTGCTCCCTAACATTTCTCAACTTTGTAACCATGATACTGTTTTGATACAAGAAGCAACATGAAAACTTTGCATGCAACATGTTATATGAAACTGAAAGGAATTATTTCATTATATAGAATAAAATGCATCTGAGTGCTGAGAGAGCTGGCTAATGACATTACAAGACCACTCTACGTAATTTTCTATTGAAGATGGGAAGAGGCTCCTGATGAAAAAAGAAACATCTGAACTCATCTTCAAGAAAGGCAAGGAGCGGGATCCAGAAAGATATAGAAATTACAGGCTGGTCAGCCTAACCCCTGACCCCAGAAAGACTATATACCAAATCCTTCTGCAAGTCATGTCCAGACACATGAATGATAAGGTGACTGGGAACAGTCATCTCTGATTTATCAAAGATGTGTTGTGCTTGACCAACATGACAGCCTTCTATCAAGAAATGACTGGCTCTGTGGCCAAGGGGAGAGCAGGGCATTTTCTTTACTTTCATGTTAGTCAGGCTTTTGACATAGGCTTTTGACACAGTTGCAGGGTTGATGGAAAGCTGACCAGACTATTGGATTCTAAATGTTGTGATCATCAGCATCAAGACCAAGCGGCAGCTGGTCACTCTTGATGTTTCTCAGGTCAATATTCTTAATATCCTCATTAATGACTTATCCATACTTAATGACCTATTCACTGTATCGAAGTATCAAATTTGTTGACATTATCAAATGGGGGGAAGTGGTCGATATACTCAGTGGTAGGATGTCCAACTCAGAGGGGCCTCAACAGGTGGGAAAGGCAGGCCAAAACCTATCCCAGGAACTTCAATTAAAGCAACATCCTACAACTGAAACCAGAATAAACTCACACAACAGCACAAGCAGAGGGCTGACTGAACAGAAAGCAGATTTGCAGAAAAGGACCTGAGATCCTTTTTGAAACTTTCTGACAAGTTGAATGTGAGTCAGCAGTGGACCTTTTTCCAACAATGAAGACAAACTGTACATTGTGCTATATTAGTAAGAGCATGCCTATCAGGTCAAGTGAAATTATTATTCTCCTCTATTTGGCTCTGGAGAACGATTGTCCAATTTGAGGCTCAACAGAAAACACTAACATACTAGAGAACGTCTAGTGGAAGGCCACCAAGATGATTAAAGCTGTATTTGTTCGGTCTCAGGCAGAGAAGGCTAAGGCAGGATCATGATGCTGTCTTCAGTTACCTGATGAAGATCATAGAAAAGACAAAGCTGGACTTCCCTTGAATGTACACAGCAAAAGGATGAGGGGCAGCTGACATGAGTTACAACAAAGAAAATTCCAATGTAACATAAGGAAAACTTTCATAGTGAAAGCTGACATTTAAGAAGGGCTCAGAAAGGGTGACATTTCCATCCTTACAGTTAATTCAAAATGCTACTGGATATAAGCCTGAGCAACTGGATCTAACCTTGCTCATCGGCCCTGCTTTGAGCTGGGGGTTGAATCAGATAATCTCCAGACCTGCCACTGAGCCTAAATTCCTCTATGATTCTATCATTGCAGACACCCAGTTTTGGTACCCAAAACAGGATAGAACTGCTCCCAGTGCAGATTAATTTGCTTAGAATGTGTCCAAATCAAAAACTCTTCCCCTCTTGTTAAAGTGTTCTTTGGTGCAAATTCATAGTTTAGGTGAAAAAGGACTCTACAAATAGAAAACAAATTAAAAATACGTGCAAATAGTTTGAAAAACAGTTTAAAAGGAATTTAGGTTTTCAGCATTGTCAAAAGTAGTTTCCAGGTGAATTTCCCTAAAGAGAAAGACTAATTGCAAATTGCTGTCATTTTAAGGACTACTTCACTAAACAACACCAGCTGCAGTGCACAATGCTTTTGCTATCAAAAAAGCCCAGAGCTAAACTCTTAAAACTAAACAGCTTAACTTAAAAGCCTGTCATGTAGATTGCCTTTTCCTCTCTTAGCAAGATTACTGTTAACCAGTTAGCAAAGATTAATTAAGAATATCAAACATGATTGTTTTCTAAAGAGTCACCTGGAACGTCCTAATGCTATTTCACATAGTTTCATTTTCACCCAAATGAGCTGAGATGGCTAATTATGTGATGATTTTCCTAAGTGCCTCATTTGAAATGAGACCTACAGCAACTGAAAAACCAAAGCTGTACTTGCTCCATTTCTAAAAACAAGTGGTAAAGAAAACTGCTGATATGGCAGCAACACAAGATTAAAGTGTTCTCAGTTTGTGATTTTATATGTTCTGTTGTAAGTTCTGTCACCATGGGCCCAAGGTGAGCCTGACATCTTGAAAATACTACAGATGATGCTATATTTAGAAGGTAAAAAGCCTGTAGACAGAATATTAAAAGACTCAAAAAACATGAAGACAAGCGAGTAAATTTTGGTAATGGCTTCCAAGTGTTGCAAATAGTAATTATGTTCAGTGGAAACTGTATTGGAACTTGTATTAGTAGACTAATGCAAATGCTAAACTGATTCTGGAACAGTAAATTATTTATCCCAGAGAAAGAGTTACCACCTCAACAATTTACCACCCCAGAAAACAAATAGAGATAAAAGCAATAAGCAACATTTTTTGGAACTGCAGGAGAGGATTGTTTGGTATGGAAGGTAGAAGTAGTCAGTGCTCAATAAATGGTTTGTTTGGTTATGTCATAGTAAGAATGCACTCTTCTTAGTGCTGGCAAAAATCCCTTTTGTTTTTAAGCTTAATAGGTTTCACTTAAACTTACAATTGCTAAACATTACTGAATTGCTAGAACATAAATTCATTACCTCATGAACTGATCTGTGTTTTAAATTAATGGGTAAGTACTTCTTAACCAAGGTGAGCACATTAAACTTTCTGACCTAGAAGATAAGTCTAATATAGCAGAATAAATAAATAAATAAGACCAGAAGACGTCACTGTAGTGTAAACTGACATCAAAGCCTACTGGTATTTGGGAACTCTGCTACATCAACAGGTTCTCCTGCCCCATGAGTGACATGGTGAGTATCAGAAGTACGTGATGTGACACTCCTCCACTGAGGATGCTCCCTTCCCAGACAACTGTGGTAGCAAAGCAGAGTTGCTATGTATTGAAATCAGCGGCTTCTGGAAGGAGGGGTGCTTTTCTGTGAGAATATATGATCCACAAGGTTTATATGATCTACTAGCTTCGGCTGTGCTCCACATGGCAGGGCAGTTAGTGTTTTTCACATACATTCAGAGCCACCGAAGAGGTCAGACTGGCTGGGTATCACAGCAAGAAGGGCGAAATTAAGAGACCCATGAAAGGTCTAAGAATCCAAATGTCTCAACAGCGTCAAAGTATTGGGTTATCGCAATACTGCTTTTTTGGCACCAGTAACATGCAAGACTGAAAAAATACTGCCTATCACAGCAAAAAGGACTAGGTGAGAGAAGGACAATCAGCTGAAGGAAGAAAAGATAGTGGGTCAAGAATCTTAATCTGTCATGTTGGCTTCACTGTCACAGCATTTTTGTCAACATTTTGTATTACTGAAATTTTGCTAAACTAAATTAAGCAAAACCGAGTTGGGAGGCGGACATTACATACTACAGAGGACTGAAAAGCTGTAGAACCATAGAGGGCTATTTGAGCCCAGCAGCCACTGTCAGAAATTAGACCAATTAATCTGTGTTTTTTTCTTTGCAAAAATAAGGATTTATTTATTTCTAGTCATAAAACCCAAAGCATTTCCTATTCTGCAATGTATTAAAATTTGCACTCTGAAAGTGGTAGTGGGTGTGCTTATACAGCTGGAGGGAAACAAAAGAAAAAAATTTTTTCAGAATTTTTTCGGATACAAGAAGTTTAAATTTCTTTTGCAGCAGTTACTAAGTATTTGTCCACAGAATACTAGAGAAAGTTCAACTACCTTGTGAAGATTTACTGTGGAAAATCTGGAAATTTGCTCTAGGCATTTAAGTGTAAATACAGGATTTCAGACCAGATTTAAGTGAAGGTTTTAACACATTCTTAATTACCAGTTTGCTACCAATGTTCCTGTAACACCATCAACCTTTTTAAGGTTCAGAACTCATCATAAACATTTATGAAATTCTTCTCACAAGATCACACCAAGGATGTTTAAAAACATATTAGCATACTAGTACAACAACAAGGGCAAAAACATGTCATAGAACTATTAAAAACACAGCAAATACGGACAGTTAAGCTTATTAACACTTAAAGACTGGAAATAAATGTGCATAAATTCACAGTATAGCATTACATATAATATAATATATACAACCGTGCCACATCAGCACTGAACAGAAAGATATAACAGGAAAGCTGGCAAGTGCTTTTTTCTAAATTCACAGAGTCCTAATTTTCTCCTGTAAAATATGCATGCATTTTTCTAAATAAATGGGTTATGAAAAATTCAGTACACCTGATTGTTGAAGACAAACTAAAATATCGGAAGTATTTAAAAGCTGAAAATCCACCAATTATTCTCTCCATAAAGAAATATTTTACTCATTTATTTCCTTTGTTCAGTTATTTTTGTAGATCGTGCCTCCTTTTTGCTAAGCATTTACAGAAATTACAGCAACAGAAATATTTAATTAATCCTATCTTTGCACTTTACAGATTGAAGAAACAATATTCAAAACTGTGGTCTGGTAAAACTACGTATTTTTAATCTCATTATATTAGCATTTACTACAGCACATTTATTTTAAAATTTGAATCCATCTTTAGTAATTGTACTCAATTGCATACTGCCACTCAAACTGAAAATTTAACAGCACCTTTATCATACATAGTATATTTTTTCTGAATGTGTCAAGATTCGCTAAATGCTACACTTAACAAATGGAACGGTCTTCCTCAAACTGTCAAAATACAGAAGGTAGCTCTGGAAATCCCTTACCAACTACATTACTGCAATAATATTTACAAATTTGATGTTGAATATCCATTTTTTTAACACCCTGAAGGTAAGTTTTGAAGAGAAGTAAGTTCCAACAGGCACCTTACCTCAACCTGTGCTGCCAATATCTAGTGGGTTAAGCATAAACATAATACACCATATTCAGAAGAATATGTGTTGGTTTAAAAAGAGGAACAAGTTTAAATTGTCAGGAAACCTAAACTCTACTGTACCACAGGTACAGCTAAAAAGACCCTGCTTACTAAAACTCTGAAATAGTTACATGCGAGAAGTATTTATTACCAGGTTTGATGGTAGTCATCACACATACTGCATTTAGTACAGCAATCTAGAAATTTAAGCTTTGTAATGACAAAGTGACAGTCTCAGTTTTAGGCAAATTAATTTCAACTTTGTTACCTTATTTACTTCCATGATTTCCCTTCTCTCTTCACTAGCAAAACGGAGCTGACTTGCAGCACCACGATCATCATGCTTGGAGCTGTCCTCTTCAACATATGGAATAAGTTGCTGTGAAGACAAGAAACATTAGCTTGGGGTGGGGAATAGAAGGGGAGGGGGAGAAAAAAAAAGAAAACAAAACCAGGAGATACATACGGTGCTACCATTTTCTCCGAAGGTTCAAACTTCCCAAGAGGAAGTGGAGACAAGATTACTTTGTCACCTCAACCCAAAGACCTTGGAATGATCTCAGTCAGTTCTCCAGGAAAACAGTGTGCTTCAAAAAGACACAACCCC
The DNA here is from genome assembly GCF_023634155.1 of Falco peregrinus. Lineage (NCBI taxonomy): Eukaryota > Metazoa > Chordata > Aves > Falconiformes > Falconidae > Falco > Falco peregrinus. Next base: position 21,550,046 of record NC_073723.1, read on the forward strand.
ACATATTACCATGCCCAGACCTAAGCAATTTCACAACTGTGGGCAGAACCCGGTCTTTACATTATAAGATGTTTATCATAGATAATCCTTTTATTCTTGAATTCTGCAGATTGCGATTTTAAAATTTACTATTCCACACTGTGAAATACCACAAACATGAAGTTATTATTATAAAGTATTTCAGTGATATGTGAAACACAATTATGACTGGCTTTATATAGCTACTTGGTTAATACCCTAATTATGACTATGGTAGTGAGCCTCTGATTGGCTGTTCTTACAGTCAGGCCCACAGTTACCTAATAGGAGTTTTTCCGTAAGAATTTCCCACTGTGATCTCCTCAGGGACACAGAATCATAGATTTGTTTTCGTTGGAAAAGATCATAGGGTACTCCTTCCCTGTAAGCTTCTACAAAACCCAAAATCTTTGATTTCTAAACAAATACTAATGCGTGTTCCCTTCCTAAAAAAAAATAAATTAAAAAGCATCAGTAATACTACATACAAAACAAATATTTGCTTCTGTGTCAGAATATTCCCAAGCTACTAGCATCTTATTAAAAAATAATTATAAGCTGTAGCATTTTATACATGTGTATCCAGAAAGTCTACAATAGTCTGTTGTAGATTTTTCTGTCCGAACTGAGAAAAGCTAAAGCTGACAGCAAAATTACATACTTGTTCACATACACATTACAGATAAATGAGCATATAGTAATTGATGTAATTGAGCAAGAAGACATTAAAAGTCTTGGAGCAAGTTGTTCATCGAATGCATGTTAACTTGTTACTTAGCTTGGGGTATGATCTTATGAAGCATGCAGCAGCATTCTTCAGCATTTTGATGGAAAACTTACTTCGGTTTAACCCCCTGAAAATTTAATTTCCTTCTATACGAAAACTTCCATAGGTCATTCTTATTAAGCTTATCAAAATGGACAAAAACTACCACACTAAACTCTTCCATGAAAACATAGTAAAGGTTAACAACTTACTACATTTGCATACCATAAAGACGCAGTAGTGTGGCTGCTAAATACTCTTGGAAAGAACTCCTCTCTGATGGAAAAATCAAGTACCACTCAAAGCAGAACATTTCCTTTTGAAACCTCCCATCTTTCAGAAAAGCTAGTAGAAAAATAAAAAAAAAAAAAGCAAAGAACTAAACCTAACACATAAATGAAGTAGGAAATTCAATCAGTTAGAGAACTCTGTAGCCAGATCTGCTTCACAATTATCTCAGGCCTTGATACGTTGCTTAACAGAAAGTTGGTAAGAATACCTATTACATTGCTAGTACACATTAACGAAAAAATATGAAAACATTTGTATCAATAATGATAGGCTAGGGAATTTTAGTAGATACTGACTTCTCTTGACTGTGTAAAAATAATAATTGATATTCTTTAAAGATATGGTTAGAATGTTCAGTCATTAAATGTCTGAGAATATTCCTGAAAAGCTGAAATAAGAATTTAAGATAACTGATCCAAAAGGAATGGTGTGCCACTCTCATTCACTCTAACCAATAAAACATGAGAAGGCAGGCATTCTATTAACTTCAGAGAAGAAAAGACTAAGTAAATGAAAGAAAAAGAATTCCAACTATCGATACAAAATTACGCTGTCCTTTAGGTATCAGTGAGACACTGAGTTAAAAAAAAAAAGCTTAAAGTGACTACTCCTTTCTCTATGGAAATTCTTTTTCCATCCTGATAACAAGAAAAAAAACTGTGAAAAGTGAAAAAAGAAAAAAAAAAACAAAACTACCAACGCTACCTCATCCCAACCCTATGGGAAAACCAGACACATCAAAAGCTTTTAAAGGGGACACAAGTATTCAACTACTGCAAACAACTCAACAAACCATGCAAAAAGTTTTATTTTTTTTAAAGGGAAAGTTCTCTTACTCCCTTGCTTGCTGTAAGGTTTCCAGGTACCTTTCTCTGAAATACATGGCAGTGACTGCTGTCAGAAGTAGATTAGTAGTTTAGAACGGACTATACAGAAAGGACTTCTTAATTTCTTTATTTTCAACTACTCAGTGAAGAGACTCAAATACAAAAGATAATGCTTATATTATTAAAACTCAATGGACAATCAGAAGTTCATTAATGGAGTTGCCTCAGAGGCAGTATTTAAAGAACTTCATAGTTCTGGTTAATATAGAACAGTAATAACTCAAACCATAACACAAAACAGGCTTTAAGGGTATTACTAGGAATTAGAAACAGCTTATGTGGGGGGAAAATAAACTTTTGACTTTACTAGGAATAGCATCTTTATTAGGCAAAAACTTTGGACGATCCTCCCTCCTGGAAGTCCTACACCGCTAACTTTTCCATCACCACTGCATGTTCAGGTTTGGTTCATCCTGGCTAAGCAGGTTACGAGTAGCTGACTGAGGGAACCATGGAGGCACAGACTGATGGCCAGAGCAACAGAATAAAGCATTATTACTCAGGGAGCCAGGCTGGAAGGTGAGAGCTTAAAGCAGACTTTTACCCACTGTAACTGCTTTTTTAAAAAAACTTGCCCTGACCCTTTTTTCCCTAGGGGAAACAAATCGGTGAATGTGCCAAGAAGCCTCAGGAAAAAGGCTAAAATTTTAGATGAAGTTTGATTTCAAAACTGGATCCCTCCCAGCTGGTAAGAATTGTTGATATTAGTGTGAAAATTTCAAAATCTTTCAACCAGCTCCACATAATAAACAGAATGAAGTCCACCAAATAATTCTAGTTTCATTTAAAACTTGTTATCAGTCTCTGACAACTCAGGAGAGTGGATGATATGCTAAGGAGAGTTCAGTTATTCTGATTTGTAATTTATATATGAATAAAGATACTTACTTCTATGGGAACAGGATCAAGCCCAGCACAGTTTTCATTGCATTTGTCATAAACTAATCTCAGTTTTCTGAAGAGTATTGATAGCTGACGGAGATGTTCCTGCAGCTTTCCCAGTCTGTCTTGATACGTTCCAGTATGGTAAGTAACACCATTCGGTAACTTAAGAGAACCAAAACCCCAAAACATTAAGAATATTATGTTCAAGTTTCTGTCACACAAAATAAATTAACTAAAATAAATCTGAGGGGGTGTGTGTACATTTAAAAATAAGACAATCACACTATCCCCACAGAAATCACTGAAACTTCTATCTTTTTTATCAGCAAAATTCTGTATTTTATCTGCTCATCTGATGTGCCAAATCACTTCTGTCAAACAGCTTCATGTATTCAACGCTTTAGTCATTCTCAATCCTTCTGTAACTCTTTTCAGTTAATGTCTTCAAAGTGCTTAAGCATGGTTCTGTTGTTATCTGAGTATTATACTTCCAGACTTTGTGTCTCAACCGCAGGTCACAATTCAGACACAAAGTGAATTCACTCAGCGTGAAAACACTTAAGAGTTGGCAAACTCTAACTACATATATATATATGTGTGTATATATATATATGTATATGTACACACACCTAAGATAACTACAGAAGGAAACTGTCAGAGCCATGAAAACACAGAGAAAATGGAAGTGATGATTTATTTTCTGCTCTCAACAGAGAAACACAACAAAAGTTTGTACATTTTCTCAGTAAGTAGACACAAATAAGGATTATGTCTGCTTTATTAACAAAAAGAAATGTCAAAAAGTCCTAGACTGAAAATATATAAGGAAAAGATCAATGAAAATTTCTCTGAAATTATGACCCAGATGCTATCAAAACCAGAGAAACATAACCAGCATTTAAACAGACCTCACTATTCATAAAGGAAAACACAGATACTAAGTGTATTTAGAGTATATTTATTGTGGGGGCAATAACAAATCAGCATTCTTTAATTTTTCCCATCTTCACTTAATATACAGGAGTAATCAAACATATTAAGAGTAGTATTCACTTCTCCAGTCAATCCCTCTTTTCAAAGCCGTTTGATCAAGTTATGTATTTAAATGTCCTAAGCTCCTATATCTCCCGTGCCCATATATATATTGGCAAAAACATGGCAAGTTGAGGACCATAAAAAGAAGTTATTTCTCACCTGCATGTTCCTCAGTAACTGGAAGATTTCCATCGTTCGAAACACAATATCCTGCACAGTCTCTTGGCCAATACGACAGAGTGAAGCTGTATTTACCTCCCGAGCTGCTTGAGCCTGTGCCCCTGAGAAGGCACCAGGCGGCATTCCTGTCCCAGCGAGAGGGGGAGTTGACATCCCTTGACATTAACTGGTCCCACTGAGTCAAGCTGCACAAAGAAGTTAAGATGAATGATTAAGTACTTGTTTGAGTGTATCATAACAACTTCCATATGGCGGTTATACCATCCCTTTTCCCCCTACGTGGCCCTATCCAAGATAAAACTGTTCGACTGAGGAGAAGATTGCTCAGCGCATCACCCTTTGGTTTGGACACCAGTCCCGTAACCACTGCAGCTTCGCTGGGCAGCTGAACAGGGGGTGCTTCTCGCACCCCTCCCCTCACAGCGCCCACCAGGAGGGCCCCTGCCCCGACCTGTCGTCAGGGGACACGAGAAGCTCTTTTGCCCGGCTCCAGCACGGAAAATCGCATCCCCGCTCCCGAGCTCCGGGCCCAGCACCTGCCCAGCGCTCCTCCCTCCGCTGCCGGGCACGGCCCGAGGCGCCGCTCGCCCGCCCCGCAGGCCGGGAGGGGCCAGGGCACAGGCGGTGTCCCGGGACCCCGCAGGCCGGCCCCCACGGCCCCGCCGGCCCGCTCCGGGGCTGCGGGCCCCCCAGACGAGCAGGCCCCCCGCTACCTCCCCACTTAGCGCGGCCGCCCGAGGAGCCGCGCCGCGCTGCCGGGACGGGGCGCGACCCGTCCTTCGCCTGCCGGGGGCCGCCCCGCGCTCCGCAGCCCCTCCCCGGGGACGCCCGGCTGGTAACGGGAGCACGGGAGGCAGCGAGACCCCCCGGGGGGAGGGCGAAGCACCCCCAGGCCTCCCCCGCGGGCGGTGGCCGGTACTCACGGGGCACCGGGGCGCCGCGTCGCCCTGGAAACGCGCAGGCGGAAGCGCTCGGGCTTCCCGGGCGGAAGGCGGGCGCCCCGGCGGCGGAAGGGACGTCACGGGAGGCGCCGGGAGCGGCGGCGGCGGTAGGGGTTAGCGCCGCGGGCCGCATGGATATGTGTAGGTTGAGCAGTCAGGGCAGAGTCGCAGCAGGTGTCTGCGAAGTGACACCCCCCCGTAATGAAGGTGGGGATTGAGACATACCAGTTTTGTAATTTATTTTTTTTTTTAGATCATGCTGATAAATTGCTGAGTATCTGTTTTCGGGTGTGCGTGTACACATGCACGCCTATATTAATTTTATAGCTTTATAGGTGTACTACTACTACGGCTACTGATTGCATAGAAGCATTTTTGCCAGTATAGACGAGCCTTCCGCTTTGGCCTTCCGATATCACTGGACTGGCGTGGGTTTGAAGCGCTTTGGTGTTCCCCACCCCGAGTGCTTGTGCTAACACCATTCAGCTGGTGCTGTTCCGAAGTACAGAGAAGGCCTCCTGTGTGATGGAGAAGGAATATCCTCAGAAAGAAACCACACAGCGTCTGTGAGGGCCGATAGATAACAGACTGTACAATAGTTTGTGCTTACTGGCTGGCTGTATAAAGAAAAAATTATTCATATGCAAAAACTAAAAAAAAAAATTTTTCCAGTTGGTGGTGTACTGTGAGTGATTTTGACAATTAAGTACCTGAAAATACAGAAGAGGACATTTATATACTTGCAGCTTCTTACGCATTCTTAGGAAGTACGGTCTTCAGGTAGTTGTGCTGTATTAAAACTCATCTTTTGTACAAAATGCGTCGTGTTTGTAATGCTGTAAAAATAAATCAGAAGTTTGACACATCGTATACAGCCTTTATTAAAGAAGAAAGGAGTCAAGGAACATTCAGAACCATACAAACTTGCTGTCAGAGGCATCATGCTGTAGAAAACATTTTTTACTTGAGATTAATGAGGGGAAACACCACCCCTTTACCTAAATTGAAGCTTTTTGCTAACTGGCTGAATTCTCTCTAGCAGGCTGCTTTTGCCAAGGCGCAGGGTAAATAATTACGTTTTAACAAAGACCTTAGAAACCACTTTTGTATCTTTTATACTTAAACAGATAGAAAAAAGTGTTTATGAAAGCAAGAGAGGGATATTTTCAGACCATAAAAGAACATCCCATGGTGTCTGGCTAGAGAAAGCTTGGGAATAAAAGCTCCCAAAGATTTTCTAAGGGCTTTTTTGAAGGCTTACATCTTGGTTCACTGTTCATTAAGGAAATGATGCAACTGTTCGAGAGTTGAACACAAAGGATAACGTTTTCCTTTTCTGATTGCATGCCCATGAGCTGTGTTCACACTGCTTGACTTGCTGCCCCAAATCTGATGACTTGAGAGTAATGAGTGATTCAGACCACATACTGTTCAGGGCTGCCAGACACGGACTCCATATACAGTCATATCCTGAAGTGTATGACTGCCACGTACAGTAGGCAGTTGAAATACAGAGCCAAGTCTGCATGTGAAGGGTGCTGAAGAATGTTGCTAGGAGGCCTGATGTTATTCATTGCCAATCTGTGGAACCATCTAAATCTGATTTTTTGCTCCTAGACAAAGGAATCTCCTCTTTTTAGATAAGGAATGTTTTCTTGGTTGAATGGGAAAATGATGAATATAGGTTTTGCTTTTTAAAAGCAATCCGTTAAGCAGCCATTGTCTGACTTCAGTTTGGGCCAAGTGCTTTCATCTGGAAGGTGTCCAAATCAGAGTTCATCTCTCACATCCATTTCAATTTCTGTGGCATCAGTTCAAGCAGTGTGATAGGATGCTGCAGCCTTTGTTGCTGGGTTGTAGAGAAGCTACCAAAAAACTAACAAAGCCTGTGTCTACACGTAGTATTCTAGTCCAACCAACTGTAACCCAGATTGGAAATCGGGACTGAGTAGCTACTTCAATGATTATAATTTTCACAGTAATAATGATTATTGTGATTTTTATGTGATTTATTTTGTATTTCGAGAAGTTCTCACTCATATATGCTGAGCAGCTCCAAAGATGGTATGGCTATCCTCTATCAGGAAAGCAAAAATCCTCAGAAGTGAGGCAAGAGGATAATTGTTACTTTTGTTTAAACAATTTTCTGTAAATCGGTTGATATGCTTGCAAGGCAATATGAATCATTGTATTTAAAAATAAACAACTGGTGGAATTCCTGAATCACCCTCTGTTTTCCTTGAATAGAAGAGCGTACTCCCTCCCAAGCCTCCTCAGGCTATTCCTTAGCAGCGATGCTTTGATACTGCTCGGAGGGTAACAGATGGGCTTAGGGGAAATGCGTTAACCAGGAAAGGACTTTCATTCTCAGTCCTGTCCCATTCAGTGTTTATGTGTGGATTCAAGGAGAAATAATGGGACTTGGTGGAACCTCTGCCAACAATAAACAGACAAGGCACAATTTTACTGTTACCAAGCTGTGATAGATAACAGCACAGCAGGTAACTTTTTTAGTATGTGGCCAACACAGACAGTTAAGCTGGGTGGAGTTTAATTCAGCAGAGATTACATTTATAGGCCAGAGGAAACAGTTAATGACTGTGTTTAGGTGAGGCAGATTGTGGGTTTGGGTTTTTTTCTGCGGTGTGGTTTTTTTGTGAGTGTTTTCCCCATCCAGACAGGTATTTTCATGAATTATGAAGGCAGCCATTTAAAGGCAAGCAGGATCATCCATAGTAATGCTAGATAAAATGTTATAAGTTAGATAGGATTGGAGCCCAAAGCATCAGAGCAGAGGGCAGTACTCCATGCCTTTGCTCGGCTAAGGATGGATACAGCTGTTTTCTGGACCAAGAGGAAGCTGGGGTTGAGCAATTATAACCTCTCTGTCATTACATGATTGTCTTGCACAGCCCTTTGGTGCTGCAGGTAGAAGGACAGCAAGAGAGCAAGACAGAAGAGGTTCAGCTTTCCACCTTGCTGCTTTTCTCCTTCATCCTCTATATACCCATAAGCAAACTTGTCTGTACTTGCTGTGTGTTACTGACAGCTTCTGCTGGGGCACAGAGGAGCAGGCTAAGCAGGTAGTAACCAGCTGCAGTGGTTTACCATAGCCCAGCCTCTGAATGTTCACAGAGTAGTCAGAAAAAATAATCTGTACAACTAATTTCAGAAAGGCCTTATCTGGTGGGGTGGCTGCCAGGTGCCCACCAAGCCACTCCCTCACCCCCCCTCCTCAGCAGGACAGGGGGAGAAAATATGATGGAAAACTCATGGGTTGAGATAAAAGCAGTTTAATGAAAGAAAGCAAAGGCTGCATGTGGAAGCACAGTCCTGCCATAGACTGATCCAAACGGCACTGGAACAAGTGTCTTCTTACAGTATAGGTACTGTTGGGACCTGCGTTGCCTGCCTAACGTGGAGGCATGTTATTCATGCTGAGTCACATCCATTTCCCATAATATGAAAACAAGCATTAACAGATGATAGGGAGGTAGTTCAGTGTACATTTGGGGGGCTTAAAGCGTGTTGTAGCTTTTCATTTCTTGTTTTGAAGTGGGTTCTATGTACCCATTTCTTGATCTTGACAGCTTTTTTACATCATCAGTTCTCTACTTCTCTAAAGTTTGCTTCTTGACCTTCAGCTCAGAAATGTTGTACTTGGCCCATTTTGTGTTCCTTTAAATGCCAAAGAACTAGTTTCACTGCTTTCTGGCATAAAGATTGCTTGAAATGTCCTTCCTCACGTTTTGCATGATGGGCCATTATGCCCAGCAGTTGGTGCTCTCACTGTAACTGTTACAGAAGAAAAAGGAAGAAATAACGAGTCCCCAGACTTCTACTAGGGTGTCCAAATGCAGAAGTCTTATCCTTATAATCTTTCTGCTTTTGCAGTCATTCAGTTTCTTGTCTCCAAAGAGACATCTGGGAGTCCCAACATAATCTCAACACTGTGACATTAGACCCAAGCCCACAAGCAGAGGTATCGTGTTTCCTTTTGGTCTCTCGCTATCCAGTCCCTCTCCTGCAGCGTCCCACTGTACTGTGTTCCAAATGCCGACACTGAAAATTATTCAAACACAACAGCACCAAGTTTTTCTTCTTACCCCAAAATAGCTGTGGGCAGTCTGTGACTTGTTGTACTGGACATTCAGATATTTCCCCTGGTCCTGTTTTTCCTGAGCAAATGGTATCTTGTGGGACTAGCTCTTTGGAAGAGGAGGCATTCCACATTGCAGTTTACATGAACTATACGTCTTCATCAGACAGATGTGCGTTAATGATGCCTGTGGATAAATTTTCAGCGTGCTTGTCTGATGGCTTCTCCTGGGGCTTGCACAAAAATGGCTTGGAAATGGAACATTTGCAAGGAAGCGGATGCTGGCAAAAGAAAGCATTACAATGAGATGTAAAATATGTGCACTGTAATTTATACAGGCAACTAGCTTCTGGAAAACTTGACCTCTGGCCAGTAGAGGACAGAAGCATATCCAAAGAGACCACCGAAGCAGCGACTGCTACCCGGTGGGACAGAGATGGAGGGACTAATTATATTTTTGCAGCTGTTATACCAGTGCTGGAAGCATGTTGGTGATAAATGACTTTATGGTGGACAGCACAGTAGTTAATACTGGAGAAAAGCTAGTCTGCCCTGTGGTTTGCCTGCTTATGTGCTATTAGCTTTATAAGCAAGAGTGCAAGGGTGGGTTTTCCCTTCAGGGGTCAATGCTGGTATGCAGTTTCTCACTGTTGATCCACAGTTGGAGACACAGTTCTCATTAAGGTGTTGACAGATGATATTCCTGTGACTCACTCTATAGTAGGGGAGAGAGAGAGATGTCCTGTGCTCTTTTCCAAAACATGTCGTAGTTGTGTGAGGGGATCCATGCTGTGCTCTGTAGTATGTGGGGTTTTGTCCTAGATCCTGATCCTGAAAGGCACAGCAGCCTGGGGTTTCTCTCTTCATCTGCCTCTATTAATGTTTTATTTCTCTCTCTAACTATAAATCCCCAGTAGCTGATGAAAACTTTGACTTTAAAGGAAGAATCCCACTGCTCTCATTGGAGGGGCACTGGCCAGCTGTCAGCTGACTGCAAAGAATATCTGTATTCTTGAAGTATTGTAAGCCTCATTGTTGTTTCTTATATCTGTGGCAAGAGATGTTTTCTTTCACTTTACTTTCATTATTAGGAGCAAAATTAATTGTGATTTATTCAGTGTCAATCAATTTACATTCTCTAGTCTCCTTTCTTATTTACATGTTCCACAACCCTTCCTGCATTTGAATCAGATATTGCATGCAAACATGGATGGCATGTAAAACAGGTACTAACAAGGTGGTAAGATTAGCCCTTCTGGTGCTACAGATCTGGTCCTGGGCATTTTTTGCATTCTGGTCAGTATCTCCCCTATGCGTGTAGCTATTCATTGACTCATTCTGTCTCCTTCACTCCCTCATTTGGACATTCATTCACATAATCTATTCATCCCAAGGTGCATTTTGCTCGTCTTATTTTCTTGTTGGTAGCTTTAGAATGATTTAACAAAACTGGAAATACATATTTTAGTAGTGTCAGATACATTATGGTAGCAGCAGAAGACTCCAGGCAAGAGTATAACCTCATTCTGCAGTGTGAATGCAGAGGAAAACAGTCCTTGCCCTGGATGGTTTACAATTCAGAGATTGTATGTTTCACAGCAAAGAAGAAGATAGATTAAAAAGGGACCTAATAGTTTCTGGGTAAGGAGTTTGGAGTGTCCTAATTTACCATGAAAGTCATCAGCAGTATAGATGGTAATGCAGGAAAAGTTATAAGGGCATGAAAGATATATAGTGTAGATCCTGTCCACAAAAGCCATCATCTCTCGACGCGAGTCAAATGCCACTTGTGTCTTCCCAATGATATAAGACTGTGAACTAGGGAATGGAATAATAGACAGGAAAGAAGCATAGCTGGAGGCAGCTGTTTGAACACAAATCATCCCTCTAGGCTGAAGCATTATTGCGGGGTTCCTAGATTGACTCATTGACATTATTTATGCAAAACTTCTGGCCACATTCCCTCTGTGCAATATTATAAGCAATACATTACAGGATAGAGGATGTCCTCTATTTCCCCAGAGTTTTCCATCCTGTTCATATATAACCTTCTAGATGTATATCACAATTACTCAAAGCAGTATAGTTCTCATTATAACCTGGAATCTATATACAACATCTGGTCATTTTTACTGGCCACATTCCCATTAGTGCAGGCTTGGATGATGGCAAAATTCATCATCTTGCCTAATCTGCACTAATTGCACGTTAGATTTTAGGCTTTATTTCTTAAACATCGTGTATCCTGATTTTGTTATGGAGTGTTGGAAAGTGTTTTGTAACTTGTAGGGTACGCTGTGTATGAAACAGATGTTCAGTAGACTTTGTATGGCTGCAACTGTGCTAATAAATTAAATGTTCATCAGGCTGTTTTTCGGGTGCAAGGCCAGTTGGCGTGGAACAGCCCACATGCATACTATTTGACTCTTCTAAACTTTGAAAAAGGGTAGCAACACACATGCTGCCTAGTGGAAATGGTTTCTGTCTCATGTTAACTCCCAGACTGTTGGTGGCAGAGTGCTAGCTGACCAAGGGTAGTCTACTCTACTTTTTGCAATGCGGTCTTACCAGTGAGCACTTCCATAATAACTGCATTTTTTAATTTGTTCTTATGACCAGTGTCTTTGAAATCCCCCCAAATGGGATGGAAAGAAAGAGAGCTACTAAAGGAGAAACCTCATAATCTTGTAAACCATGTCATTTTTAAGAGGATAATGGAATTTGGTGGAGTAGTTAGGTTTTTTAAATTGTTATAAGGGCTTTTTTAACATGAAATGTGGCATGAGCAAGTGCTGTCTTCATGAGCTGTGTGAAGTGAGTGAGAAGTCTGGTGTTATTTCAGTTTCACAAGTTTGTCAGTATCTGGAACAAGGCTTTTCCTGGAGTGAAGATGATAATTAGTGATCTGAGATCTAAGCATGTTCTGAGGTTACAACTCAAAAAGGCTTATTAGCAGAGTGAGCATACTGTCGGATGTGGTGTGACAGCACAACGGTCTCTGAACATGGTAATGCTTGGAGAAGTCGAAGAATTCCTGATTGAGATGGAAAAAGTATACTTCCAGTCATCTGTGACTAGAGATTTGACCACAGCTAGTAGCAAAAAACCAATGACAACAAAAGGAAGAAAGGAACGTTAGCCACAAAGAACTCAAATATCAGTCTCTGCTGCTGTATCAGGCTGTTACAGATGAGAAGTACAATGATGTTCCTTTGAAAGGGGCTGCCATAGGCTTGCTGTTGGTGGTGCTTTAACAGGGACAGCAGAGGAGCTCTCTCAGCCCTAAGAAAACTCTCATGGCTGCCTCTGTCTTTACAGCTATGTGAAGAGCAAGGGTGCAGGCAGACAAATTGTAAGGGTAGAGAGGCAGAATACTTCAAAATTACATTACCGTAATTACTACAAACCGTAGCAAAGGATTCTGAGATAATGCAACTGTTTTAAGCCAACGCAGTGAATTCTCAAAGAAATGGAAAACCAGCAAAGTACAAGTTCTCGTTCATCTAAAGCCTTACTTACCAAGTCCTTCAAGTGGGTCTTCAGCTCCTCTGCAGAGCTAGCTGAAATCTTGCTGCATTACCGGGTGGCATGATACTGGTTTTATTTGCACTGGAGGTGCTGACTAATCACCTTGGCTCCATCACTGAATACTGTGACTGTTGCAGCACTGTGTTACCGTGGTGTACCTCCATTCTCGAGCTCAAAGCAACCATTGTGGGGCTCTTCAGCTACAATTGCCTGCTCTGTAGTGCAGGAAGGTTTGAACTGCATTTTAAAAGACCTTATTAAAAAGTAATTTTAAAAGGCCATAAGTTTAGGTCTTAAAACCCCAAACTTTATGCTAAAAGTCAGTGAGGATGTTTCCACCACATATTTTCAGTATTCAGAGGGAACTGCACATGTGGTGATACCAAACAGAATTGGTTAAAAACCATATTCTCCTCATTCCCACCTCCTTCCACCTCATCTCTAGTGACTCAAAAAAAGTGATGAACATGATTTTTGTTTGCTTTTCATTGATTTTTTACACCTGAAATGTGCAGGGGGCAGTTTTCTTTTTGAAAGTGCTCATCTTTTGATATACAATGTGCAGAGTAGCTACAGATGTTTTCATTTAACTGAATAGAAGCTTTTCATTAAATGAAAGGTTTTGATGGAAAATTTCTGGCCAGCACTATCTGAATGACATGTGACATAGCTTTGTGATAATAATAAGAGGAAAAACCTGAAATGAAACAGACCAGAAAGTGGCAGTGTGAAAAGAAGGTGACTAATCAGTTTGATTGCTCAAGCAAAAAAAAACCCAACAAAGCAAGATAACTGAGCCCCTTCAAGCTTATTATTTATTGTTCAACTAAACATTTGAAAACTCTTCCATTTTAATGCTAAAAGGGCATTGTTGGCACATGAGACAAGTATTGTAGCTTTGGGGGTAGGAAGTGGGACTTCTAAAAAGTGTTATTTTAACCAGTATTAACCCTTTAAAAGACTCCTTTAAAAAGCATTAGCAAATACCATCCACGTTGTTATCAACAAAAGGAAGACTCGGACATGAAAGCAGGTGCGCTCTCTTGGTATGATGCTGGTAACAACAATAATCCACGCGTCACTGTAAAACAGAGAATATGAAAGAAATGTACACCTAAAAGAGCAGAAGATACTCTGCAAAGAGCAGTACTTTATTGTCAACTTCTTTTTCTGTTTTTAATTTCTGGAGGTATTATCTTTAGCTCTCATTTCTTGAGCTGAGGATCTTCAGGCCCATATGTCTTTATTTCTCACGTGCAGGTGCCAAATTACTGTACAGAAAAAAGGCATATATAAATAATACAGAAAAGGATTATATTTTTTTAATTCAGAAAAATCTGTGAAATCCTTTTTGCAGCCTTTACAGAACAAAAGTCTGGATCTAGAAAGAGTGCTTATAGATAAAATCTGCGCCCTGTTGCTACTTCTGCAGCTGAGGTTAAATAAGTTCTTAGTTTGATTTAGAAAGGTTATGATTTACTAGCATGTGTTCCACACACCATAGAAAGGTCCTTCTCTTGGACCAGTAAATACATGTCTTTCAAATATTCCTTTTTGTTCTGTCAGCCTGTGCACATCTTCCCACCAGAGATGCAACACTGCCATCCCATCTTTCTTCTTAATATTTGATGATGGAAATGTATTTAGTGATGCTCCTTCCATTAGTGCCAAAAGTGATAGAGCAAACACGGTATTAAGAGGGCGTGAGAAGAGCTCCTTCAGCAGCTGATATCTGCTGAGTAATAGCTGCAGGCATGAGGAGAATTAAAAGCTTATCCTCAAGCATGAAAAGAAGAAAACTACAGTGCAAAGGTCAAGTCAGTGTTTCATCATTTGTCATTTAAGTTGAACTGGTTTTTCAAATCCATATCCTCTGATAGCATGAAATACGAAGTTTTCTAAGTGACATCTTTTGACTATATGGCACTATATGACAGCAATGGCAGCATCTAGTGATTCATGTCTTTCGAAAGTGGGTAACAGGAGGATAAAAACGTGTATGGGGTCGATGGAAGTTGTCATGGTTCCACTGATGTCAAAGATCCAGCTATCAAGTGGCAGGGCAAAATTACGTGAGTTGAGGATCTGTGCCATTCTGTATTTTGTTAATGGACAATCCTGACTGAAAACTAGTGAGGGCAAAATGTAAAAAAAAATTATTCATACAAATTAAAAATGTGAACTGCAGAATCTAAGTCTTGATTTGGGAGACTTCAGAATGTGGGATTGATGAACTTGGTCCAGTTCTCAGTAAATAAAGGGCCATTTGTAATACGCATATCTTTTCTGGAATAACTATTTGAAACCTGGACGGAGAGCACATTCTTCCTGTATGATCTAGCTAACACAAGTTTTGTGGGAGAATTGTGGCTTCTGCTAGGACTGGTGAGATCCTAATTAAGTATGATAAAGAAAAGTCTCTAATTTAAATATTTTTGTTTATGGTTCAAATTCTGCAGAATGAATTAACCCCATAGTTCAGCCTTCCATGACCAATAGGGTTTAAAAGTTGTAATATATTGGCTAAATTAATTAATACCAGCCCAAGTTATATATTTCAGATGTTATTCCCATCAAATCCGCAGGCTAAATGGGAAAAAATTACATTAGGGACAGGACTACAGCTACTGAAGTAAAGGAAAAGGCTGTATTGAATCATTAATGGCCTAAACATCAGGTCTGAAATAACAGTGCTTCTCAGACTCATAATCCCAGAGGGACCAGCAATCTTTCATCCTTCTAGAGTAAATATATTAGGAGTCTGTAGTTTGCTGGGCCTCAGTCTTGAGCATTAGAATTTAAGTATCAAGAACCTGTGTTGTATATGAACAGTACAGATCTTATGGGAAGAGCACAGTTTAGTTCATCCGATTTGCCAACGTTTTCACCAGTTTTTAATCTACATATCCTTCATCCAACTTTGGATTTTTCAGTGGCACAGTAAATTTACAACAGGAAGGACATGGGAACTCTTAAGCACAAAGCAGGAATTCAGGCTAAGGGCAGTGTTGGCAACTATTGTACTGAAAACACTGAAATACTGCTGCATACAAACAGAGGTTTAAATCTGTTAAACCACCTTAGAGAACATGCTGATATTTTTAAACTGTGCATATACAAAATCCTTTATATTGATTAATAGGTGATACTGTTGCATCACTCCAGCTGCACATCCGCAGCATGTTTTTGTTTTTTGAGGAAACTCCAAACCCTGTTTCCATCAACATGCAAATGTTTTGCAGTGCCTTATTATGGACATAAATGATGGATGCAAACCCATATGCAGTCTCCAATACCCAGGACTGCACCTGAATCTCCTGGCTTGGCACCTTTCCCTGTTCTTTAGGGCCATATTAAGGTCAGTGGAAAGCTGCAGCAGTCTTTTACACATGGTCCAAGGGAACAGAGTCAGGTTCTTCCTGGGATGCTTTTGGCAGATCCTTCTCCTGACTGCAGCTCGCTGCCATGTCCAACAGAGACAGTTATTAGTGTCTCTTCCGTTCTCTTTGTTTGTATCCAGACTCTTTACTTAATCTACTTAAAAAGGTTCAGTGACCGTTCCCATGCTAATGATTTGTAAGTCTACCTTTAATGAATCCCTCATCTCAGTTGGTTTTATTGGCTCTGATCCAGGGAAGTACTTAAGCATGTGCTTAGCTTTGAGTTTATTGACATTCCAAACTCAGGCCAACATCACACTTTGGAGAGCTGTCAAAATAGCAACTAATTTTATTATTGAAGTTGCTGTGCTTTGTGTGTAAAGTTGACGCAAAAATCGGATTAGTATTGACCCTTCTAAACAAGGGATGTTAGAAAGTCATTCAGCACATAAGTGATTTCTGAAAAATTGAAGAAACAGACAATGTAAATAAATTTAAAATTAGTTATATGCAGCAGAATGTCACATCTTAATAATATGTCCAATACACAAATCTACATTTAGAAGAGTATGTTTAAATATATGAACCCTATAAGCTGACATTATATATTCTGTATTGCATGTTAAATGTGCACGTGTATGTACACCTGTATCTGTTTGTATGTAACTGTGTATCCATATGAAACGTATACATCTACCCAGTCATCTTTGTGTTGTGAACCATAATATCAAAAATGTAGGTGAAGAAAATAATTCTTTCTGACCCCTTATGTATTTTAACTGCTTGACTAAAATTCTGAGAATTGTCTGAACAAGACTGTTTGCCCATCTGTCTTCACACCAGGAGAACGATAGCAGCTCATGTCTTATCTTGTCGGTTGGTTATTTAGTAAATGTCAGCAGTATAATTGATCTATAGGAATTGTGTTACTGCTGGTAATGTTCCGTGCACTGATATGTATGCCACGAGAAGATGCCAGCGTATGCAGGTGTGTTTATAACGAGCAGAACATTTTCAGAATGAACTTAACTGAAGTGTTCCTTAGCTAAAGGAGAAAGGAAAAGTAGAAAATAACTTCAGACGAAATGTTCCTTAGGCACAGATATACCATATAAGGCAAGACCTAAATCTGAACACAGCCTTCATATGAGTGTGAGAGCCAGGAACAGATTGGCTTCCTGGCGAAAAGTGAGTGAAGCAGCCTCTCCTCATTATGTTGTTCCTGATGCCATAAACTTCGTTATAGTGATAATTGCTGCTTCTGGATTTGTAAGTCTTCTCAACACTGGATCAAGGATGGAGATCAGCTCAGGCTGAGCTGCCTGGGGCTTCTGGTCCTTGGAATATTAACAGGTCACAAGATTTGCACCAGAGTACCTTCTTCCTTACCATCTGATTCCAAGGGAGAACCAAAACCTAGTGAGGAGTTCTAAGCTATGGTGGATAAATCCAAACCGTTTTGGATCTGTTCCTAGGAACTAACACTTGACTAACTTAATAATGTGTTATATGGGTGTTTCTGAAATCTGGGTATTCACAACCAGATACTTGGTGTGGATGTGAATTTCATATTTAACCTTAGTTTTCATAATCCTTGGAATCAACAAACTCAATTCCAGATGCCTCTGAACATTCAGAGCTTTGTGGTTTTCTTCTGCTCAAAATCTTAATATGTCAAGATGAGGAAGTACGAGGTTGGAAGGTGAAAATGATCAGAGTGACAGCTGAACATAGCAGGCCAAACAACTGAATGTATTTGAATGCTGAATCTATACTGTGGTACTAACAAATTCAGCAAATATGAAGTATTTGCAGAGTATAAGCTGAATATAGGCCAAACTGAAAGGATATTGAAAATCATTCTTAAGTAATCTTCCTACCGGCTAACAGAAAAAAGCTGGATGGATATGGTCTTCTGCTGGCAGAGCTCTCCACCTGCCCTTGGAGGATGGTTGTGTCTTCCTCTGTTTGGCCTGATGTTTAACAGCGGCTGGAGTGGTGCTGCAACCTTTCAGCCATGGAGGCACATGTAGTCCCTCTTGTATCTAACTGGCCACTCTTCAAACACAGAATATGAGTGTTATAACATTTTATATCCTGGTAGCAGATGGAAGAAGGTTGTGGTTGTTATTACCATGTTAGAGATCTAGGATGGAGAGTAGGTAGTGATAGAATTTTCTTGTAAATATTGGTCATCTGAAAGCTATGGTGTGGAGACTAACCCTGTTGTCCAGACTTTCCCGTTAGTCAAAGGAGAGTAAAAGATACCTGCAGAGAATGATGTTCCCAGAACTGCTGGGGATGCCTCTCTCTTGGCTGTAGAGAACAGCTTAGACTGGACAGCTGAGTCAGGGAAGGCAAGACGCATTCCCAATGACAGTGGCAAACCTCCTGGAGAAGTCTGCGGCATAGTTAAAAATTGGGAGCAGGTGTCCAGAATTCAGTGTCTTGAGTGCAATGCTGTTCTTTATTGTTAAAGATGAATGACTGGTGGCAAAGAAGGATGGAAGAAAGGAAACTTCCTGGTGAGCCAAAACTGAGGGTCATCAGTGTAGATCTGAGATTATTCTTGAGAAATCATATCCATTTCATAGATCTGAAATTAATCTGAAGGCTGTATGGAAAGTGAAGAGGTGAAAATGTGGCTGTGAGGCAGATGAAGTGTGATTAGTTAGCAGACAAGCAGGTTCTAATTGCGGGAGAGAGCTGAATGTGACAAAACAAACTGTCCCACTCATCTTGCAAAGATGACCTACTGTGCTGTGTGACAATGACAGATGAGGGAGTATCATTTAAAATAATAATAAAGTGAGAAACAGTAACTTTAGGGGTCTGACTGATGAAGCCACCCAGAAAGGAAGACCTCCTCCAAAGTGGATTTGTGATTTAAACACAAGACTTGGTGTCCTCCAAAGGATCACAAAGGTGAAAGGCCATCATACCAAAGGAAGAATGGCACTTTGCTACTTAGTCTCTGTTCTCAGGATAAATTGCAGGCAAGGGAGTGGAGAGTAGAGATGTCAAAAAATAAAATGTCAGTAAAAGAGTAAGAAAATGAGAAGAATTGTCAAACCATGTTAAGTTCATTTGTGATAAAATAGAACCTGTTTACAGAAATGTCTACAGCAACCTTCTTTAATCTGAAAAAACCTTATACTCCTGCATCAGCTGAAGTTAACAGGATTCATATCTGAGTAAGATTTGATTTTTATATAGGAGCAGTTTCATTGATATAATTTTATTTGTTTTCTAGCACTGTCTGCCCTGCTATGTACTTAGATTTGGTTGTTTTCTGTGAAGCAACTTGTACTGCAGATATTTCCTTGTAGAAAAAATCTGACAGTCCCTATGCATGATACAGATATGTGCATGAGTACTCTGGTTCAGTCCAGTGAGGGTCCTTAAATGCAACATTCCCTTTACAGTGTGTCACTAGCAGTTCTTTTAAACTCTGCAGCTTATCACGGGAATGGGGACTTCACATCGAGCTGCCCACTGTGGTCTTCACAGCCACGGTAGGTCCTTCACTTTTCTTGCACCATAAGAAGAGGAGGGTGTGTAGGTAATTCTACATTACTGTGACCAAAAAGCTAGTATTTTCTGATAGGTGATCAAGGAGACAGTGGAATTCACACTAGAGTCCACATGCATACAAGAGGAAAGCAGTATGCCAACAAAGCTGCCTCAATACAACCATCTAGTGTAGATGAGATGCAGAGACTAGTGACCTGAATTACCTCATTCAGTGTGGGGACATGTCCAGCCTTTGTTTCGCTTTTCCCCATCTCATCCCATAAAATGCTTAATCTGTCTCAAGGATATCTTAAGGGGACTGATGATATCGTTTGATTCACTTACAACACACCCAGCCTCAAATCTCTTTCAGGAGGTGCCAGGTGCTCCTCTCTAAATGTACCAGCTTTTTGTATGCCATACAAAAGTGGTTGGAGATCCTTAAATCCAGTAATTCTAAAAGCTGAGCCAACTCTGAGAGTTCTGGCCTTATTCTGACGGCTTTTGAAGTCTGAAACATGATCTCTGAGTTTAGTTCATCTGGTGCTAAACAAAGGACACAGTTTGTGTTGTTTAACATGTTTGCATTATTTAACAGATGCACCTGGCAAAATCCCGCACACCCCTTGCATCTCCTGCCCCTTTCCTCTCCCAGCAGTGCACTTTCAGTCCTGGTTAGGTAAGGGATTCAGTTTCCATTCCCATGCTCCTTGTATTGACAGATTATTTCAGATGAAAGAGACAAAGCAAAGGGAACAGGAATTCAGACAAGCAGCTTGGAATGACAAGAGATGCATATTGCCAAATGCCCAATCTATCACCATCAGCATCATTGAATCCAACATCTTTCTGCACTTTTGAATCATCACGGGTTTTATACATCCCCCCTCCCCCAGTTTCTAAATCTCTTTGTCAACCTGTATCATTTTTCTTTCTGGTGGATATTATTTTCTTGGGGTTTTCTTTGCTTCCACACGTATTTTTATGCAAGTCAGAAAAGATATTTTGTCACCTGCAGCTAAGCTGCCAACTGAAACTGGCTGTGGTGTGCACGTTAGGCCAGGAATCTGCAAGCTTCACTGGCTGCTAATAAAGTGGCAGATTGATGTTAAGATCGTCTGACTTTTAAGTCCCTATACATAGAGTCAACCTTGTTAGCCTTATTATTTATTTATATAGTACTAAAAGTATATGTGGCACTTTACTAACAAATGAGATGAAGTCCCTACACAGAGCCACTTGTTTAGATTGCTGTGATGTATAAAAGATTAGCAGACGCATGCAGGAGTAGGGGCAAATAACACTTGAGAAGGAGCCGAGTCATGTAAGGCTCCATGAAAGCAGCAAAGATTTAACACCAATGGCTTTAAAAACATCCTTCATGGTGACTGCGGGTAAAGTCTTTAGACTGCAGCTCCAGAGAGCTGGATTTAACAGCTGAGTCTTCAACAGATCTCCTGTTCAAACCTTTGCATAGTGTGAACTGCTCTTGTATTTCAGAATAAGGTCTTAACTATGTGCTTAGTTTTAACTTTTGGCATCTTAACTTTAGTAGACCTGTGCCAGTTTACATCAGCTGAGGATCTGTCCCTAAAAATAGAAAACCACAAACTACCTCCCTTAGCTGAGTTCTGAAGAGACATTTACAAACATTTGTGCTGTTTTGTCTGAGATCACTAGGGTTTATTTGTAATTTATCTGGCAGTAGAAGGTGGAATACGCTTCGCATACCATTTCCAGGACAGGTATGTTAGAAAGCAAATCAGTGTTAACATGCTTTATTTTTTTCAGGCTTAATGTGCATTTTCTTCTGCTACTGTACAAGACACACAAACCATTTCAAGGTTTTGGTTTTTTTCTCTTGACTTGTTGACAAAGCAATGAGCCAGCTCTAACGCTGATCTCTAAGGTATGCAGACATTCTTTTCAGCAGGCAAAGGATTTGCCTGTTATTCTTATCCCATTGTTCCACTTTCTGCCTTATCTGTTGATGCTTCTTTCTTCACGTTAGACATTTGTTGCTGGTGGGCTGCGCTATCAAGTGCTCTAGGACATCTTAGCTAAGGGATGCATCTCTCTTGAGTAGCGTGTCAGAGGGATCTTCAAAGAAGTCTTAACAAAGGATGCATTTGAAGGCAAGAGAAGTCTGGCTATTTTAACTATTCTTCCTTTTGATCTTTGAAAGTAGATTGTGAATGTGACTGCTCTGTATTTTCCTGTCAGATCCCTTGACTCTTTTTATAAAAGGTTATGTTAGTTACTTTCTAGTCCAAAGGGACTTTTCCCTGTACTAAATGCATTTCTGAAAATGTCAGCTGAAACTCCTCCACCTTCTAGTCTTGTTTTTCTCAGTTTCATATTGCCTGAATCTTAGAGCACCATCAATTTTCAGATCTTTTCAAACTTTTCAGAGAAGTTTGGTGCTATTGAATGTCTTGTTTATGCTTATCACTTTGCTGTCTGACAACAAAAGTGATTCACCTTTTCCATTTCAGGACGCAGCTTATCATTTTATTAATACTGTTATTGTCTTCTCCTCTGCAGCCTCCCCTGCCCTTCTGCAACAAACAGGTTTGAAAATCTGTTTGCCAAGTGTTCATTCTCTTACTGATTCTTTGCTTTAATTGTCACTGCTTTAATTAAAAAGCAACAACAACCCATTGCTTTAACTCTGTCTCAAGGTAAACTGTAACAGAACTTAGTGTTTAAGACACATAAGCAGAATCAGCTTCCTTTCAGTTTTAGTGGGTTATGTCTATAAATTGCCTGCTGTTGTTGAATTGGCATAGGTAGAGCTGTACAGGAACTGAGTTACTGTGGCTCATAATTTTTCTTTCAAAAATGGAATAAAAATGGCAAATTAAGAAAAATTTCAATGAATAAAAATATTTTGTTCTGGTCAGCTGACACATTTCTTTTCACTAAAATCAGAAATTTAATGTCAGTTTTGACAATCTTAATTCTCCAGAATTTGAAGAAAAAATGCATTTAAAGATCAACATAATTTGAAAAGTTAAACTAATGCATTTATTACTCCAAATGGGAGAAGTTCAATTTTTACATTGTATCCAGGCTTCTCTTTTTCCTTAATTGCACCATCTGGTCTAATAAAATATGTTACATCTCCTTGCAAACTGATTCAGTGATGGATATGGGTAACTTTTGCATATTTAAAGATCGTAACTGGTATGCTGCTTATAAAATTGTTGTAGTTTTATCTGTGTGATAATCAGAATGACTATTCTTAAGAAAGGTGAGAGAGACAAATTTCTGAAAAGATGCAGGAGTGCTAGTGAGGGAGGCTGTACCAGAATGTGGGAACTTCAGAATTAAGACCAAAACCTGTAGACATACATGCAAATGTGTTTGCTTCTCTGAAATCTAAATACTAATGTGGATTTCTTGTCAAGTCTTTTTATTAACCATATTCAAGATGGCTAGTTATAGCATCTGATGGGGAAAATCTCCTGATGGTGTAATCTGCCACTTTACTGTAGTCAAGTGCTTCCCTGGGACTGCTCAATTCCATTTCCTCCCGCTTCAGACATCAGAGACAACATATCAGCAATCTATGTGGGTGACATGGTTAATCAATCCAGAAGAGAACTGAGAGAGAGAGGAGGAATTTTAATGGAAGATTTATTATTCATAATAAAAGCAAATGCTCTTCTCTCTCTCTCTCTTTTTTTTTTTTTTTAAATTTATTACGGCTTTCCAGTCAACCTGGAGCTGATTCCTAGTCTAGTAAGCTATAACAGTGATCAGTTTATGCAGGTGAAATTAGAGATACACAAGCAAATCAATGTGTAAAACTGAAAGTTTTAGTATGAGACATGGCATCTTCAATAGGAGACAGTTCTACCTTGTGCTTCCTTGCATACATACGCTCATACGGAAAGAAATGATGAAGAGGAACAGAGATTGTTCCCCTTCACCATGGAGAGTCTGACATACTCCCAAAATGACAGCAGAGATGAAAGGTGGACAGATACAGGCACGATTTCTAGTACTCACTGTAGCTCTACATAGTGTAACCAGAGCACATAGAGCCTGGAGTGACTGTTTTAATCCAGGTAGCCTTGGGCTTACAACTTGTAAATCACAGTCCCTACTGTGTCACGTACTTTGCTGTGAATTAGTTAATATCTTGAAGGCATTTTCAAGTACCAGCATTCCCAGTGCCTTAAATTAGGCACGATTTTGCTACTTGCAGCTTCACATTATAACATTTGGTCTCATTCCTGTTCAGTCATTTCAAAAGAGAAGATGGTCCCAAACAGAAATACTCAACAGCAGGTTCATTCCTGCGTGTGTGTGGCAGCAATTTCATGTACCACAGAGCAGTGACACAGAGAAGGGGTATCACAGGAACTGGAAGTTTCTGCGTGAGGAAGACCCGCACACTGAAAGGTCACTGTGCTAAAAGAGAGAAGACTCTCCGCTGAAAGCAAATTTAGGCTATTATTTAACAAAAGGTACCAAGAGTGTGAAAAAGCTAGCGAGGATCTCAATTTGAAAGGCTCTGCCAAGTTTCAAGAGGATACACACACACACCCCCTTGTAAAATAAGGTCAAAAATAAGTAGTCCTGAATTTCTATCCAATCCAGAAACATCATGTTCGTCTAGAAAAATGAAGATATGTTTACCTCATCCATCTCAGAAAATGATCTTACTATTTCCATGTTTGTTATTCTATGAAATACGTTCACATATGTGATATGTAGGAATCTTAGAATACATTGTTCATGAAATACGATTCTTTTCTTTTTTAATTCAAGTGTGAGTTTTATCCTTATGGCCCACAGCGCGGGAAACTGCTACACACATACACAACAAAGTCTGTTTCCAAGCTTGAAGGGCTTGAAGAAACAAACCAAGCCAACCAGGCAAGCGTCTTTTCAAATATTAAAAAGAAATGTCCCCCAAGGGAAAGGTAACTATTCTGTAAAGGAGGAGGAAGATGATGCTTCCTCATCCCTGATCTCTCCTTTGAACGTCAGATCTAACGGATGCAGTCCAAAGGGGCGATCACCGTGGGTATGGGTATACCCGACTCAGTCAGCTTTCAAGTGGCTTGTTGGGATCGGAAGAGCTCAGTCACCATGTGTTTACAGAGAATTTTATCTGACTTTGTACAGCCTGTACCTTTGGGCAAGGTGCTGCTCAGGTACCTGAGTACAGCCTTTTTATCTCACCTGACTAGAAAACAACCCTAGAAGGGACTCTGAGGGGTCGGTCCTCTGGCCCTTCCTAATGGATGCTCTTCATCTTAAACCCATCTCGCTCGTTCCTGAGAACCGGGGTGGTGTGCACTCCAGAGCCACCCTATGCAATCGCTGCCAGCGCTGCGCGCCCTTAGTCACAGCCTGTTACCTATTGTCTAACATAAATATGTCCTTTATGTCGGTCTGAGCCCGTCCCTTTCTGTCCCGTGCACAGCAAATGCAAAGGGCACCGTCTCCCTGCCGCTCCTAGTAGGAATTTCTGGCAGACCTGAGGGCTGTTGGCGTGTCCCTTCTCCCGCCCGCAGAGCCGAGGCTCCAACAGCCGCACCGAGAGCAGCGGCCCCGCGGGCAGCGCCCTGCGAGCGGGCACGGCTGCCCCGGCCGCCCGCACCCCCCCCGGCAGCGCCCGCCGGCGGCGCGTGGGCCGCGAGCGCCACCTGCTGGTGAGCGGCTGCGGCTGCCGGTGCTGCGGGAGGGCGCGGCCAAACCCCGCCGCTGCGCGTCGCCGGCCGGGCCGAGAAGAATCGGTTCGGAAAACAGCGCCTAAGGAAAAATCTCGTTGCTGTCAGGAAGTCCAAACCCTCCGAGTTCGGGATTTTTTTCCCCTTTTGTTGTCTTTTTTTCTCCTCCCCTTCCCCCCCCCCCCCCCCCAGTAGCAGCAGCTACTGCTTCTTCATGACCCAAGCTACAAAAAGCTTTTCAGAGCCAAACATTTTCCTAATTCATCTAAAGTCAGTATGAGACACCGCCGTGTAAGCCTTGAAACAAAGCAAATCTGCGGGTATCATCTCTGCCTCCCACTCTCTGATGGCAAGATCTTATTTTAAACAAAGCCTACTCAACAGCAATTAAGTAAACAAACAGCTGAGGGAAATAAGGTTTGTTCAGAACCTTTGTCATCTGCCCCAAGTAGAGCAGAAAACTTCTGAGAGGTTTGATTTGGCCTGGAAAATTACAGAACGTCCATGTTTTCCACCTTCACCTGGTGGGTCATGGCATGTCAGGCTTCACACCTGGCGTTCAGGTTCCAGTCAGTTACTAAAAGAAGATAAATGACTGTTGGTATTGACCACACTCCAACGGGGGAATAATAAACATAACTAGAACTGGCCAATAACATCTATTAGAAAATGCTGATGTAAGGAAATAAAAATGCTAATTGGATGTATTGGTTGCTCAAAGTTTTAATGACAAAATATTGAAATGTCGTGTTCTGGCAGAGGCAAATTATAAATAAATATGCTTATTTTATATATAGTTATATATTAGAAAAGGTTAAGAAGAAGGAGAGAAGACTACTTCAGCAATATTGAAACAATTGGCTGAAAAATCTTCTTAGTGATTTTCTTTCAATATTTCTAAATATTGCATGGTCGTACTGGCATTTCCTTGCAGTGAGAGCAAGAAATGTATTCCCAGTTTTTTTAATATTTTCATCTATCTATGGAAAATCCACATTCTATATGGCAGAAAACTGAGGCAGGGGGAACGGTAATTACTGAAGTTAACAGGAAGAACTGGGAATAGAATTGTGTAAAGGCAAAAGGGAAGACCACAAGAAATTAAAATGCTGGTTCAGAGGGATAAATAACTGAACTAGCAAAGGAAGGAAGAATGAACAAGATAATCTTTAAAAGGCCATGGACGTTACTATTGTATTACAGAGTAACTCAAACCTTTTCATGTATTACAGTGTATACATTTCACATTAGATTTACTCAAGTACGCCTCTTTTTTTTTCTTTTTTTTTCTTTTTTTTTTTTTCCTGACAGACTCACCCTGCACAGCAGCAATCAATTGTATTCTTGCTATGAATAAATATATGTATTTTTGCTAGGTGTATGGAGCAACAGGCTGGGAGGGGAGGTGAGCCTTAAAGGTTTCATATCCAGCTGTTCATGTCATCTATGTTCTGTCCCCCAGAAACTACACAGTACCCCCTTGCCTTAGCACTGGCCATCTACAGCATCCCTGACACAGTAAGACTAGCATACAAGAATCTAGGGAACAACAGGGTTTTAGTCATGAGCAAGAAAATACCAGATTAGCTGCATCAGGAAAATTAACTGGAACATCAGCTTAGACTTGATGTGCCAGGTCATTGTCGCTGCTGTGCTTGCTGTTTACCTTCACAACTATGAAGAATGAGCAACAGCTGGACATGGCTTCATAGAAGAAACTGATGTTGCTCATCCTGCTGTCAGCAATTAAGTAAGATTCATTAGTAGGTACTGCCACAGAAAGTGATTTTTGTTATGGAGTGTGCAGAGATGCACCTGTGTGAAGGGGGTTCCATGAAGATAAATGGAACTAGTGGAAGTTTGATTGGCTTTGGGTAAGATAGATTTTGTCATGTATTGAAATAACTTGTGACATTTTAGGAGTATCAGAAAGTAAATTACCTAAAGATAAAGTTATGAAGTAACCCATGAGTTTAAGACATGACATGTTTGACAAAGGATGATCCATTGCTGTCCGACATTGCTGACAGTACCAATCATTCAGATTGTCTGACTTGAGGCAGGTGCAGTAGGTAGCAAGCTCACCCTCTCACTGAAGAACCTTTCCCTAATGTCCAGTCTGAACTTCCCCTGACACAACTTCGTTCCATTGTGCCCTATCACTGGTCACCAGGCAGAGGAGATCAGCACCTCCTGCTCCGCTGCCCCCCTTGGAAGAAGCTGTGTATCGCAATGAGGGCACCTCAGCCTTCTCCAGGTTGAACAAACCAAGTCACCTCAGCCTCTCCTCATAGTCTTGCCCTTAAGGCCTTTCAGAATCTTGGTTGCCCTCCTCTGGACACACTTGAATAGTCTGACATCCTTCTTATACTGAGGTGCCCAGAACTGCACACAGTACTTGAGGTGAGGCTGCACCAGTGCAGTGTAGGGTGGGACAATCACCTCCCTTGACCAGCTAGCTATGTTGTGCTTGATGCACCCCAGGACATGGTTGGCCCTTTTGGCTGCCAGGACACACTGTTGACTCATACTCAACTTGCCATCAACCCAAACACCCAGATCTCTTTCTGCGGGACCGCCCTGCAGCCTCTTGTCCCTTACTCTGTATGTATAACCAGGATTACCCTGTCCCAAGTGTCTGGCACTTGATCATGTTAAATTCCATATGGTTGGGGATCACCCGGCTCTCTAGTCTATCCAGATTTCTCTGTAAGGCCTCTACCCTCGAGGGAGTCCACAGCTGTGTCATGGGCAAACTCACTTAATATACATTTGAGTCCTGCATACAGATAATTTATAAGAATACTAAAGAGAACTGGCCCTAAAATTCTGCCCTGGGGCACCCCACTGGTGACTGGCCACCAGCCTTATATAAATCAAACTACTCTAACCCTTTGACCCTGATCTATCAGCCAATGTTCCCCCAATGTATTATGGATGTGTCTAGCTATGTGATGGACAGTTTATCCAGAAGGATACTGTGAGAAACAGTATCAAAAGCTTGCTAAAATCCCAAAACATCACATCTACCAGCTTCCCTTAGTCAACTAGATGGGTGACCTTGTCATAAAAGGAAATTTAGTTAAGCGGGACTTTTCCCTCCTGAATGCATGCTGACTATCACCAATGACTGGGTTGTGTCTCAAGTGTTTTTCAATAACTCCCAGGGTAACCTTCTCCATAATTTCACCAGGCACTGAATTGAGACGCACAGGCCTGTAATTACCAGGGCCTTCCTTTTTACCCTTCTTGAAAACTGGGACATTTGCCAGCTTCCAGTTGCCTGGGACCTCTCTAAACTCCCAAGACAGCTGAAAAATAATGGAGAGAGGTTCTGTGATGACATTGGCCAGCTCTTTCAATTCCCTGGGATGAATCCCATTGGGCCCCATGGATTTATGTGCATCCAGATGGAGCAGCAAGTCTTGAACAAGTTCAGAGTTGGCTAGGAGTTTATCATCCCTCCAGTTATGGTCTTCCAACACAGGGCTCCGGGGGTCCCAGGGCCCATCAGCGGTGTTGAAGACAGGTGAAGGTGGCATTAATATCACGTAGGAAGTTCTTAACACTCAGTCTTGAGATATTTGCTTAAGTCTGCTTTGATTTACCTACATTAGCTACCTAAAAGATAGGTAGCTACTCTGTGCTACTCATTCAGCTTCCCTCTGTAGCAAAAGAGGCACTTGAAGAGGCAAATCAGAGCATCTGTGTTGTGTTTCTGCTGAATCCCTCAGGACAACTCCATCTCCATTAGCTACATGACAGAACTGGAGATTAGTCCTCCAGTCGCCACTGGCACCTGCACTTAAGCAGTGAGAACTCTCACATGTGCTTTTATGACATTATTTCTATGATAGAAACTGTTAGACCAGAATTTTTGAATTTTATATGCAAATGGCTGGGACATCTCAGATAAGAACTCTGAGGGATATCCAGCCCAGGTGCCCTCCAAACAATAACTACTTCAAACTGCCTCCAACAAGCACCCCTGTGTGAACTCCTCATTGTGGGGAATCCCCTGATACTAATGATGCCATTTCAGATCTGTTTCTTTCTCCAACCTCCACGACTTTCCATTTCTCCAGGTTAACCTCCTCTTAAAATTCCAAACCCATAGTGTTATGTCCAAAATTAATTCCTCCTTTCCAATGTAAACCCTATCCTAGCTGCTGATCCTTATTTCATCTCTTACTTTTAAAGTATTTTCTGTGGTATCATGTTACCAAAGCCTTGTCTCATGCAAAGTTCATTTGCCCAAGGAATGTAGTACAAAGCACACTCCTACTTAATTATCAGCTGGCTTCTCTTCCCCAGTCTCTGCTTCTCCATTTCAATGCCTGTGGCAAAACCAGAGATGGGACGGAAAAAAATGGTCTCATTACAGGGCAGGGGCTGTTTTCAGTTGAACTCTTCCTTCCACACCATCACACCAAGTGCACCCATTCCTACCCAAGCATACAGGGAGTGAAGCACCCTCAGCCCTGTGTATCTTCCTTCCTCGGTTCTTACTGCACCATGCCATTGTCGGCAATGTCACTAGCTATTCTGGTTCTGAACATGAACATTCAAGTGCTTTACTTGTACGAGTAATTGCAGCAAACAGATTTCTTTCATCTTCCTCCCCCTCTTGCCTTTTTCTGGCCCTTGGTATCTCATTCAGTGTTTGGCTGTGCTTTTGGCAGCTGGTAACCCCTGAGTCCCAGTGGCTGAGAAGGTGAAACCTGCAGGACTGGAAGGAAGATGTTGTGTTTTTAATTGATCCCTGAAGCAATGTGCAGGAATCCAGAGGAGGATATTCTGGTGATTACACAGCTTAAATATTTGATACCCACGGTAGGTTTTGGAAGATTCTTTGATTTTGTTTGTTTTAAATGATAAGCAGAGAAGTCTGCAAAGTGAAGTCTGGCTCTGAGAGGTGGCTGAGCTGTTATCCCTTATTCCACGTTTTTGTATCTCTGTGGGGCTTCCTTATTGAATTTGCACCTGCTTACAAGTGTTTATCCACCCACAGTGTTATACTTGAAATCTGGGGCTTTCCTGCTTTCTCAGCAACAAAGTTTATAGGAATCAGTTATTTATGGCTTGGTTTCTCTTTGCTGGACATATATGTATGGTTGCAGATGGATCACAGCTAGTTTTGACCCATAGCAGCTGTCAGCTGGAAAGTCTTTTCCTTTCTTAGGTATGTCCTTGGGCACACACGCAGAGCTGATTTCTAAATAAATGTGCGTGCCCAGGTTTTTAATTTTGTGCTTAATTTTTATGGGTCCTTTTTTTTCTTGCACTCCCAGTTTTACTACATTAACTTTGAAAGTGTGTTTCTTGATGTGAGAATGGTCAACCTGTGTGTTTCTAATGACCTTAATATTAAGGAAAAGATGCTACTGAGCCTATGACATAAAGATGTCAAATAGGTATTAAATGTAGTCAGTAACATTTTATTGTCTGCGTTACTCAGCTGGAACAGAAAGTTACTTGCTTCTTTGTAATTAATCAAAATTCATGGAATAAGCTTTCAGGTCTTTTAAAAGCCCTAACAGATCACATGTGAGCCTAGGAATTAAAAAAGCAACAAAATGTAATAGTTTTAAGTCTTAGGCAATGTGCTGCACAGTAAGAGCACTCCTGGAAGCATTTAAGATTAAATAATATTTATTCTGAAGTGACAGATTACATATCCCATACACATAGTAGCTCACATTGTTTGAAATTAATTATTCTTTCAAAAAATTGAAAAATATTTTCTAAATTATTTGATATTTTTTATTTCATCTTCCCTGTATTCCACACATCTTCCCACCCTCTTGGAGAGTCTCAAAGCAGTTTGCAGAATACTTTGAAGTTTAAGCCAAGGCAGCAGCAAAACTACACTGACAACAGTCTGAGGAGTTAGTGTCCCTGAAATATTAGTAATGAATTAAAAACAGTCATAATGAAATAAAAATATTAATGAAATCTGAAAATTCTGTACATAATTTTTCATGAAACAGAAATATTCATTTCATATCAAAAGAAGGAGAGACAAATAAATTTGGAGTCTGATTGCTTTTTATCCCATTTGATTCAGAAACTGGAATAAAAATTTAAATATTCTTTTAAATAAGTAAATACATTATTAATAATCTGTAATTATTTTATTATTGCATTTTATAATTCAATGTTAAATTTATGTTAATTTATATTAATTTAAATTTTCATACCAATATTGTCCCAAATAAAAGACATTTTATCAAATAAATATTTACTAGATGCAAATAGAGATTTCTATATATCTATATGGCATGTAAAACTATATAAAAATCTACTAGTTGCAGGTATATGTGTATATATTTTTAAATTTTTACAGCAACCCTCCTGAGCAAACAAAGAGAGAGCATTTTAGCAGCAACACGCACACATCCCTCGAAAGTCCTTTGAATGAAAAAGTAAGCTCCGTGGTGGAGGTGAGCCTTTGCTAGGTGAATCATTACTGCTCCACCTCGTCTGCTCTTGCTTGTGCTTACAGATGCAGGCTGTGAGCTGGGGCATGCAGAAGATTTCAGTTACTATGGTAATGGATTTGTGGCAGACAGAGCAGCTGTTGTCGCTCAGGGCTCATGGTTTCCCATTGTGGAGCCAGAAGGATGAGCCAGCAATGGGACACCAGTCCGGGAATGGTAGCATAGAAGTTACCCCTGGCCGCCTCCCCCATGGCAGTGTGCAGGTGTGCAGAGCTGTGCTTCCTCCCCAGTGACACCCCTGGCCACCTGCGGGGGTCCCATGGCATTCAGCATCTTGTCATGGGTATTTGACATGGCAGCTGGAGGCTTTAGGTCCATGCAGTGCCAGTTCATTTGCCATCCACCAAAGGCTCTGAGCTCGTTGTCCATCGTGACAGTCGCTGAAGAGTTAAATTCTGCAACAGTGGTATAGAAATAGTAATTCCAATTAAGGTAATCACCAGGGAGCAATTGAAGGAGAAATAAAAACGTGGTGTTCTCATTTCCATAAGCAAATGAAAATAATTTAGATGACTTGTATCTAGATGAAGGAGAACGCCTATGTAAAAACTAATTACCCTCCGTGCTAATTACGACAAAGAGGATAAAGGACAAACCTTTTGAAAAATATCCAAGGATATTAAATGGAGTTTTATTAATAGATGAAATAAGCTGAAAATGAGAGTTGTGATATATGGTGTTTGGGCCTAGATTCAATAAAAACTCTCTCTGGCTTCCGCTTCACAGCAGCCCCATAAAACCAATTTATTATATCAAGCCAGATGGGTCTTTTATTGAACCTGGACCTTATTCATTAAATAAAAGTAATTATCATCAGACTTAAAAGAAACAATACCTACTGCTTCATGAATCAGTCAGGATCCCATACATTTAAGTGACAATGAGAAAGAAAAATATATTTCTAAATCAATAGATATATAGTTCATCAAATACAAGAGCAGGGCCTGTAATATATTTTCTGGTGTAATTTGTTCCTAAGCACAGGGTTCATTTAAATCATAATATCTGTTTTGGCTGTTGAACTTGGATCAACCAGTGGCACTGGCCACATGGAGCGTGATGCTCTTGATCTTTTCCCTGGACCTCCAGTTTCAAACATGGGAGGAAGAACTGGGTCAGAGATAAGCAATGTGAAAAACAACCCGCAGTACCAAACACCGTTGACCTTTCTTTGCACCGCTCTGTTTGACATGAGCTTTGTTCCAACTCCTGTGCTGGCAGTGCTTTACCTCAAAGACCAGCCTCCCTTGAATTTTCAAATCATCCTGATACCTCTAACATTGTGCCAGGCAGGGCCTAGCATGAGATGGAAAGAGGTTGTATTGCATTAGTGTGGCAAGGTTTTGGTAGTGGGAGGGCTACAGGGGTGGCTTCTGTGAGAAGATCCTGGAAGCTTCCCTGATGTCTGACAGAGCCAATGCCAGCCAGCTCCAGGCCGGACCCACCACTGGCCAAGGCCAAGCCCGTCAGTGACGGTGGTAGCACCTTTGTGGTAACATATTTAAGAAGGGGGAAAAAGCCCTGCACAACTGCAGCTGGAGAGAGGAGTGAGGCTGTGTGAGAGGAACAGCCCTGCCGACCGCCGGGTCAGCGCAGGAGGCAGGAGGTGCCCCAGGCGCCGGAGCAGAGGTTCCCCCCCAGCCCGTGGTGCAGCCCCCGCTGAGGCAGGCTGTGCCCCTCAGCCCATGGAGGGTGGCGGGGGAGCAGATCCCCACCTGCAGCCTGTGCAGGGCCCCACGCCGGGGCAGTCTGTGAAGAACTGCAGCCCCTGGGCAGGGCTCCCGTTGGAGAAGCCCACGGGGGACCGTGTCCCGTGGGAGGGACCCCAGGCGGGAGCGGGGCAGGGTGTGAGGAGCCTCCCCCTGAGGGGCAGGGGCGGCAGAGGCAGCGTCAGGGACTGGCCCAGCCCCGTTCCTGTCCCCTGTGTCACTGGCGGGAGCGGGGAGAGAAAATGGGGAGTGACGTTGTGCGCGGGAAGAAGGGAGAGGGGGGGGGAAGGAGGCTGTAAGATTTAGCTTTATTTCTCATTATCCTACTCTGATTCGATCGGAAATAAATAAAACTGTTTTCCCCAGGCCAGGTCTGTTCTGCCCACGGCAGCAGGTGGTGAGTGATCTCTCCCTGCCCTCACCCCGACCCATGCGCCTCCCGTTATACATTCTCTCCCCCTGCCCAGCTGAGGAGGGCAGTGATGGAGCGGCCTTGGTGGGCGCCTGGCACCCAGCCGGGGTCAGCCCACCACAGGGATGCAAAAGTAGGCATCTAATTTATCTCAGGGAGATCTCAGGTAGGACATTAGTAGATGCCAAGGCTTAATAGCAGAAGGGCTGTAGGATGAACGTAGAGGCATCTTATACTACCTAACCTAAGGTAGCATTTTGATAGTGAATGAGAAATGGCCACACGTGGTGGGACTTTTCCTTCATTTAACTAGAAATGGCACAGTATGGAGGGAATCAGAGGAAGGCACAGGGAAGAGTGACCCATCCCAAGGGACTGACTAGGAACATAATGTTTCAATAGGACTGGGAACACAATTAAAACTGCACTGAAGTCAGACAAGGAAGAGCCTTCAGCAGGGTTTTGTCAGCGGTGTTTGCACAGACATCATGAACAGATTTTTATACAGGTAACCAAATGGAGTCGGTAGACCCAGATTTCAGTATTTTTTAATATTTGGTGTTTGTAATACTACCATATTGAATTATGTCATTATCACCAATCAATCACTTTCATGAAAGCTGTCAATTCAAATCAATACTAGCAACAACAGCATAATTCTATATATTAATACTTAAAAACCAGAACTTAGAACTTGAAATACAATTCATTGTCTTCAACTGCTGTTTCTAGTACAGTGCCTTTCTCCTGCTCCCCTGGAGATGTTTGTATTTGGGTTATATCTATCTATTCACATCTTGCTGTGTATTCCCTCAGTTAAATCACAACACACTCGAGTGCAGCTTCTGGTTTAAATGCTGACCTGGAAAGTATGCTTTGCTTTTCGATTTTGTTTCTTTAGGTATTTTTCCCTCCATCTTTCAAGATGATAATGATGATTTGTGTTGCTGCTATCCCACTGTGTTAGCCGCTCTGTAAGCACTGAACAAAAAGGTTTCTCTGCAGGACGTTTCTACTGCTTGTTTATGGCCTTTATTCCTGGGACACCAGTAGTGGGATCCCTGCTTGGCAGAAGAGCTGAAGTGTTTACCTAGTCGAGATGCAAGTTGATTTTTCCTAAAACTTTAAAGCACTTGGTAGGGTCAGACCCTGAGTACTGGGAGGTATCCCCATACCACAGAGAATCCTTTAAAGGCTGATGAAGTAGATGAGTTTAACCACTCAGTGGAGGAGTCCCCGGTGTCTTCAAAAGAGGAAAATCTCAGGGACTCCAGTTCCTCGTGGCTGCTGGAACAGATGCGCTATGTGCTGGTAAACCTTTCCTAGACTGCACTATCACACAAAAACTGGCAGGGTCTTTCTCTGGAACTTTTGCTTCTTCCCTGACATGAGCTAGCTTGGGGCTAAGGCACAGGGATAGCAGAGCTGCAGGAGCAGCCTGGTAATTTGGACTCTGCTACCCTCATGCTTCTCTTCTCTCTCCCATGTTTTCCTCAGCTCTTTCCAGCGTTAGGGCACTGCTTATGCCTGATGGCTATATCTGTTTTTTGGGTGGCAGAAATAACTGAAAGGCTCAGAGTAATCCTTCAGGCCACCAAAAGACTTCATCTGGATCAACAGGTCCTGGATAGCAGGTGGTTATTTCGGACGTATGTAGCCTTTGGAGTTGAAGCCAATGTTCAGTATTAAGGAATATAAATCCTGTTTGTCCAGTTATTGAAAATTTATTGAAAGGGACATATGCAGAGCAGGGAGGAATGCAGAAAAAAACCAGCAGGAACTGGTAATACAGGGACATCCCTGAAATCTGCCCCTTTGGAGGCATGTTAGGAGGCATGCTGATGTCCAGGTCCTAGAATTCACTCTTGACAGCAAACACAGGCTTTGCTTCATTCAAAAGCAGAACAGAGCTTTCAAAGTGCAGGTGCTGAGGGGTTTTGTTCTTCAGTGCTCAGATCATGCCCCTGGAAAGATGTGCAATGAGCTGACATGGCTTCCCGAGCCTTCTCCCCACACCATGCATTTTACGTTAAACCAATACCACATTAAAAATGCCACAATCTCCTCCACTCATTCTATTAAGAAAAATTCTGCAACCATATGTTGTTCGCAGGCTGATCCTGTTGTTGTGCATTAGGTACCTGCCAAACACAGCTGTTGGCTGTGGTGGCTGAGGGGACTTGGACCCTGCTCTACACCAGCTTCAAGGTTCAAGCAGGGCTTCAGGAGGAGTAGGAGGTTTGCAAACAGAGAGCTGCAGGCAGATCCAGACCTTCCTAGTGAACTTTCAGGCTTTAAGTGAGTGGCAGCTGTTGAACATGAATTTTGGGGTTGTATTTTAAGCTGAGGCAGATGAAATTTTAATGAGTATACTGCATTGCATTTGATGGGTGGATGGGTTTGATGGATGCACAAGAGCAACTATGAGCATATTGGCTCATGATCCACCTGCCTTCAGACCACAGAGCTATCTCGCACATAGCCTGAACACGAGCTCTCTGAGTGTGCTTGACAACATCCCGCCAGATGTACTTGGCACACATACACTATACAGGACAGCTCTTAGCTGTCCCTGCAGCTCAGCTTTCCTATTTTCCATTAAAGCAGTGGAGAGTGGTGTTAAAGGCAACCTTGAGGCAGCCCTCACATTGCAGTGCAAACATACATCCTAAATCTTGATTTGCATCCCACCTTGGGCCTTTCACCTTGCCATGCTCACCTCTCCTGGTCTGTTTTCTCCCACATACCCTCTCTCCTGATGGAGCAGTGGGTAGTTCCTTACCAAGAGAGTAAGAAAAGACTCTGGCTTTTAAATACGAAGGCTGAGTATAGCAGGGACGTTTAAAGCTTACAGGGCAGTATGTAGCTGAGGTAAGGGGACTGTTTTTCCTCTTTCAATACATCTAAGACTGAGGTAAGGGGACTGTTTTTCCTCTTTCAATACATCTAAGACTCACATCAAGAGCTGAGGATGTTGAAAGATGTTCTAAGTATGTCTTGGGGGTCAGAGTTAGCCACGTGGGGTGGACTGCTGTGTGAGGAGTGGGTGGAGGGATTCGTTATGTAACCCCCCTTACTTTTATGTCCTTAAGGATAACTGCAGTGCTCCAGCAATGCAGCTTGTATTGATCACAGAACCAATCTTCATTATAAGTTAAATTATTTTATGGGTAATAAACATAAAGATTGTTCTTTTCCAGTCTCAGAGAACTTTAAAAATATCAGTGACTTGCACGGGGGTTTTTAGAATGGTTTATCTTAGATATTGATTCATGTCATCTGTAATACCCCCCTTGCTCCAAAATGTTTCATTTCAGAGAGATTATCATGAAATATAATTGTGTGAAAAAATCTGCAGTCTGCCAAAACGATGATCCGCAATAAAGCTCTTTCTTATTTCCAACTTACTCTTAATTCTAGTTCAGAAGTAAGTGATATCACTTAGCCTTGCCACCCTTTAATCACAGGTTTGATACCTGATTAGGAATGTTTGGGGTATAAAAGCGGAAAAATTCCTCCTGGTAGAGGAGATTTTTAGAAGGGTAAGAAAGCCTCTAGATGGCAGAAGTGCACTACAGAAAACTCCAAAACTTAATTAAGCAACAAGCTGCAGAAGGGTTGTGTGCCAGCTGTGGGGAAAAGGTGCACTGATTATTGACTGGTCCACTGACCTCTTCCTCCTCCTCCAACTTTAATTGCTGCTGCAGATGATCTGTGCTTTACAGCCACACAGACATGATGCCAAACTGGGTCTGAACAAGTTTGCTCATGGATGTAGTTTTTGCCTTTCTGCAAAATGACACTGCGGCTGGTTTTTTTTAAAGGTGAAGTGAAAGGCTTCTGGCAGCTGGCAGTATCTGGAGTTTGGGATGTTGTCTTTTAGCAGTCAATGCCATCCCTGAAACTTCAGAAGGAGCTGCATCCCTTATGAGGCTTTGTGACTGTCCCTTGGGACGCGATCAGCAGTCTGCAGTCCTTTCAACAATAAAAAACTCATCCTCTATGGAGGTGGGCAGTACATATTTTAAGATCTTTTTGACCTTAGAAATAGTGCAGAAAAGTTTCAAGTGCCCTTATCTGTCTGACAGAGCTGTCAGCAACTCCTGTTTAATCAGTTACACAAGAAGAACCCAGTGAATTTTGGCACCAAAGCACAGAGAAGAAAATCCTTCTGTAAATCTGAGGTTTAAGCAGTATTAATGGCTGACACATCGCTAACTTCTGTGCCTGTGAATACTGTTACAGCTTGGTCAGGATCCCTCTGCACAGTCACCTTGAGATAAAACCCAGATGCTTAGGTTTGTGTGATGCCAGAGTAACTGAATCTAGAAAAAAGTCCACTTTCTAGCTCTGCAGTATTACACCTTGGTCTGGGTATGATTCGAGATTTCAGAGCTTTCTGTTTCAAAAGAAGGCCTTTTGATGTTGCCTTTTGGTTGCTGATTAAAATCAATTAGATAGTACTTAAAATATTTGGATGGGTCTTCAGTCTGCCATATGGCAGGCATGTCCTAACCTCGAGGCAGCTGTAGGGATAAAACACAGCCTTTCCTGAGATTTCACTCAATATGAAATACATAAACCAAGGGCTTGAACCTTTGTCTCCCATACCTAGCGGGAGACATCTGGCCAGTTTTGCTTTGGCACTGACAGATACTCCTGCCTCGGGCCCTCGAATGGGTACCCCAGACTGCAGGAGCCCCAGAGTGTTCACATTATGCCTCCAGACATTTGTAATAGCCATGAGTCAGTCATCTGGGCTTCAGCTTATCTGCAACAGGGTGGCAAGAAAACAAGCACAGGAATATCTTTGATGCTTTCAGACCATTTGCTTTTGACGATACCTAAAAATTATAGGCATTTTATGACAGATTTTGCCCACCAGGTCTTCCTTCCTTCCTTCCTTCCATGGACTCCCCGTATGGGCCAGAAACCAGGCTACAGTCAATAATACTAATTGTAGATCACAGCCTCAGTGGTGTCTCAATGGAAATCTTGTAGTAAGCTATCAAGTGCTGTTAAGCTGTCTAAAAAGCAGTATAAGTTGTCCCAGGATATTCTGGAATTGTATTTTTTCTTGTAGCAAAAATGGGAGTTAGTAATTTCAGAGATACACGCCAGATCCAGTAAAGGGGGGTTCTTGGGCAGTCTCATGCAGTCAGTGGGACTGAAGCCAGTGGAACCTCCTGTATATCATCTTCATAACAGTGCTGGTAAACTTTTATGGGTTTGTCTGTATTTTTCCAGGAATGCTGGCCAATCGTTTACTTGGCCATCGCTTTTTAAGGTGCCATTTGTACTTCAAGCAGCAGATTTCACCTTTTAAGCAAAGGACCTCAGTACTTGATTTGGAGATTCCCAAAAGTATTGTAACAAGATGCGTGACACAGCAAAGACAGATATATCCAATGTAGCTGGCTAGGCAGCAGTGGAGATGTGGCAGCACAATTTTCAGTCGGTGACTCGCAAGTAGCTACTCAAGCTCCCCCATGGGCCTGTCTAGCACACACAGCAATCTGGGAGACTGCAACTTCACTGCTGTTATTAGCGTTACTGTCTAGATAGAAGTTACTGTCACTATTTCTGCCGGCTTCTGCAGCATTTGTCCTTGTTCTCAAGATACCGATGCTAATGACAGGAGACAGAATTGTTTTATCTATTGCATCTCATATTTTTTCATCCACAGTAGGCACTAAATCAATGCTTCATCACGAGGTTTGAGGGCTGCTAGCCAGTTCTTCAAGTAAGAAATAGAATCAAGATCTTTGCCATATTTTAGTAAAAAAACTAGATCCTTACATATTTTTAAACTGATCCAGACTTTAGGCCTGATTTGGCTAGAACTCGGTAATTGCAAGGCATATACCCGGTTTCAGATAGACTTGTTTTCATGGTTGGGTATCCATGATATTTTCTCCAGCCTTGCATTCCAAAACAACTGCATTTCAGACAAAAGCGAGCTTTTTTTTCCAGGCATGCTATGTGGGGCACAAATACTTTAGTTCCTTCCATAGATTCTCCATATTTTACTTAGATTCTCACAAAGCTGAAGGTAGACCCAGGAGTTTGTACTGTGTGTTCTGCTTCTGCTGGGGAAAGTTTTGCACTGCAGACAGCTTGGGCAATGTTTAATAAAATGCCTAGTGCTCTGTAGTGATAAAAATGAAATCCTCAATCCCATTCACATTTAGAGGACACTTGAATAGCTGTTACTTGAGACTTGAATTAATCTGAGAGTTTGTGAAAAGAAACAGAGACTGTATTTTTGGCAGCATTTGATAGTTTTAGAGTACTCTTCCCTTTGAGAGACTGTCAAAGCACATAACCACCTCAGTGAGCAAAACCCTTGAGGGGCTGGAGGGAGAGTTACCTCTCATTCCCCTGCTGTGAAAGTGAGCCGCAGCACTCATGGCGAGAGCAAAGCTGGGAATGGAAACACAGGGAGGATGCCCCCTTTGATCTGCTTCTCTGCTCTGAGGTCATCCTGGCCACCTGATGCCTTTCAAAAGGTTGTTCAGATCTATTGGTTTCAGTTGGGTATTTAGCCTCTGTGACTCCTCAAACTCACTCCTGTTAGGATTACAGTCTTCTAATATCATGCTTAAATATGTTGATTGTGTTGTTCTTACACTGTCTTTTGTCTTGTTCTCACACTGTCTTTGTTTGCTAACTTCAGCAGCTCTTCCCTGGTTGAGCCTCCCAAGGCGTATGTACCCAGGCAAACCCCACATCTCTAAGACTTCATTTTCTGGATTTGAACAAACCGATAAATTTGAACAAACAAAATAAATCCATTATTGTAATTTCCACAGAAGCAGCATTCCTTCCGAATCAGCACATCCCAGCGCATTAGGGATTGGAGGGAGGGAGTCTGAGGCTGGAGACAGTCACAAAAGTCTTTGGAAGCTACAGTCAGGTTCTGCATTTTCTGATGGGTGTCCTGGGGCTTTTGTGAAGCCACACAGAATGGCAGGTTTGCAGATTTAATGGCCTCTATAGAAACCTAGCCTGAGAAAAGAAATCTGAATAAAACTGTATTGTACTTCCAGGATTTCATCTCAGAGTCCAGAGACCAGTCAGTCTGAGCTTCCTGTTTTCTCACTGAGATCCTGCTGAGGAATTAGCTCTGGGTATCAGCAGATTGCTTCTGTGAACATGACCTGCAGTGCTGCTGCTCATTGTAGCAGCAGCAGGATGACAGCTTTCCTGGAGCTGGAGCAACGCAATGGTACTGAGCCCTGAAAGTGCATGCATATACATAGAGGCATCTCCTCAGCTCCCCAAAATCCAGCCCCCCAAACAGATGTATGAAATAAACAATTTGTTTATACATGGAGGAATTAATATTTTCTACTCTCTTAAAATTAAACTTTTGTATTAATTCACAGGTAAGCAAACATATCTCAGGAACAATATCACTCCACTGGTATGTTGTATTAGCAGAGGGATATTTAGACAGACAGAGGGATAGATGTCTTACATTATAAAAGCTGCATTACCTTCTTTAAGGTTGCAAATCTAAGTATTTCACAATTACAATAAAGTTAGCTTAGCTTTGGTCTCCTTGTGCATATAACTTATTATATATTATTTCCTATAAAATTATATAGTATATACAGATATTACCGTCCTAAAGCCTATCATCATGTACTGGTTTTCTGTAAAGCCTAGTCTTTATCTCCATGAAAAAGAAATGATGCTTACTTAATAGAAAAACGAACAATACTTCATCTTTCCTTTATAATCCAGTAAGTGATCTTATTCACTACAGAATATTACTATAATATTTTTGTTAAATTTTCTTTTTTTGTCCTCAGCTCTATAGTATGTGAATACTTTATAAAAGTTCATTAATTTTTGCCACACTTCTGTGTGGTTAGGAGATCCTGTATTTTTCATTTTCAAATGAGGAGAATCAAATCAGAGAGCTTCACACCAAATATATCAATGACTCTATATGCCAACTTGACCGACAGAATGATGTTTTTTCTTCATGGTGTGCAACAGCATGTTTTACTGAGTAGAGCTACTCACATGCCCACTGCTCTGTTGCAGAAAGACTTTTGACATTTTAAATTAATTTCTGATCTACACAGAGAGCTGAAAACTCTATAAGTTTTACTGCAAATTTGAAGCAGTAAAAATATTTCTTGGTCAGACCAGAAGCTTGGTGTGTTGGAGACCCTGGGTACATACACAGTTATGTTTCAGTTTTGGTCAAAGGAAGTTCTAGTGACTCTTTATCATCCTCATTAAATTAATTACTTTTGGGTGAAACTTAGCTAAAGGATGTGCTTTGGAGGATACCTGATGCTTTCCATCATGCTGATAGACATTCAGTCCAGCAAACCAGAGTAGTGCTGACCCTGGAAACACCTATAATTTGGGGTTTGGTGCCTCCGCACTAGCTGTTCTGCTCTACAGATTCATCCCCACCATGCTGCATCCCTTGTCGGTGTAGACATAGACTCAGGCTGATGTCCCTGTTCAACTGCCTGCTTTAAAGCAAAGGTTTTCAGGCATGTATGATTACCTTGAATCCGGCAGAGAGGGGACTTGACCTTCCTGTTACTGTGCTGTGCTTGTGCCCTTACCAACAGGTTCTATTCTTCCTCAAAATAAAGATCTTTAAAGCCACCTGTGCTATAGTTTGACTTGGATAAAGTGTCTTCATGCCAAAACCTTTTGAGCATCTCTAATTAATGTGCTCTGATCAGAGTTCCTGCTGATTTCAGCTGATGCGGCATGTACACAAATCAGTGCCCTGCTGCTGCAGGCTCAGCCAGCCAGAAAATGAAGAATACACCATTAGTGGCTCTGAAAGGTTTGGTCTGTGCAGTTTGCTTAGCAGGTGGCTGGAGCACCGTGTCTGGGTCAGCTGCTGATCTGGTTTCTCAGGGCAACAGTCTGCTGCTGTATCTATGAGTCCATCCTTGTATTCGGTGCACTCCGTTTGCAGATGCTGGGAGGTACTGACATGACACTTAACAGTTTCTGCCATTGCACAGTGTTGATCCATGGTCTGAATACATCCACCCTGTGTACTCCGTAGCTGTGCTCAGCAGTCTGTATCTTTAGGTTGAAGGCTGACTGCACCCAAATCTTCTTGGCGATTATGTTCAAATTTCAAGCAACCTCCTTCCTGATCCTGTGAAAATTATAATTTCCCAAAGTCTTATATTCCTTGATCAACTTTGTGTAAATATTCCCTAAGACAGGAAAGAACACCATCTGGATTAGCATCTCCACTCAGTTCTCTCCCTAGTTTTTCCTGGTCCTCCTTCCTAGATATGAAAGTCCAGAGGTTTTCAAAGGGAAAATTAACGGAATTTTTATTTATAGAGAAAAGGGTATGTGTTTCTTCCACTTAATGTTCAAAAGTGGTGTCACTGTTTCAGCTCACATTTTCCCTAAATATACAGGAATGTGTACTTTGGGGAGCTGATGTGGCTGGGTGCATTGGGAAGGTCCACAGTGAGTGGAAAGTGGTGGGCTCTTAAAGAAGGCAATGATGCTCTTCAGAACAGAAACCTGACGGAGGAACTCCAAATTAAGCTCTGGAGGTTTTTTTTCTTATACTCCTCTTTTTTTTAAGGAATTCAAATGGTGCCTCTAAATTAGGAGTTGCCTTGGACTGTCTTTGTGCTCAGAGATGGCACCTGTATAGGGGATTCAGACAAACTTTGAGATTTTTTTTCCCTCATGGATTAAAGTGTCAAAAATTACCTGGATGGGTTTATGTTGCTGGATTCAGTCCTGCTAAGCAAACTCTCCTCTATGATCTCAGCGAGTTTTGTAATATTCTAGCATAGTGGTGCATCGAAAAAAAATATTTTTTAATAAAGTTCCACTCCTATGATATTCTTTCCTTTTCTATCAGCTATAATAGGAATAAGCAGATGAATTAAAGTATACCTGTGCATCAATCTTTACGGTGGAACACAGGGAAAATCCTGTTTAAAGGGCACTTTTGATTTGAAATCACATTGTAGCCTTTAATAGACTGAATCTCTGGTACAACTTGTGAAACCCAGGAGCAGTAAATCACACTGACTGACTGATACTCATCCAAGGATTTGAAAACAAACAAAGCATTAAACAGGAGCAACATTGACAAGGATATATTACAGTCTTTACAGGAAGGAGGCCTGAAAACTTAAAACTCATTAGCATGATGCTTATCTCCAAAATGAGGCTCCGGGCCATCTGAGGCTTTACAGATCAGTGAACTTTATTATGATAGCAGGGAACCTGATTGAGGGTTCAATTAGGGATAGAATAGCACAATGCTTGGATAAGTATAGCTTCTCAGGATCAAAGCAGCACCGCTTCTCTAAGAAAAAAATGTGCTTCTCTGCCTTGTTAGAGCTCTTTTCAGTGTTAATGCAGGGGACCCGGTGGAACAGCATACTTGGATTTTCAAAAGACTTTTTGATAAGAGCCCTCATAAGGGACTATTAAAGTATAATTGAGAACCGTCAGGTAATGCACATTAGTAAAAATAGGCTAAACTTCTGATAGGCTGATGTGCTCAGATTTTTCAAGGTCTCTCTGAGGAGAGAGACATAAAAGTCATCATGCAGAGCTCTGAGGAGCACTAAGCAGAGGTGTGCAGCAATAGCTGAAAAGTAAAGAGGGGGTTGGAGTTGTGATAAAGAAAATCATACAAGGACACTGGGCTACATTTGGGAAACTGACACTGAATTTAGGTGGACCAGATGCTGTGTGCCCTCTTTCCTAATACACATAAGTGTGAGCCAAATCGATACAAGATCGAAAAAATGTTTTCCTGTTCTTTCTCTCCTGCCGGCTTCCAAGGATGTGAATTTATGGGTCAAGATGGGGATATACACAGGGAAACAGGAGGAAG
Source organism: Falco peregrinus (assembly GCF_023634155.1). Taxonomy (NCBI): domain Eukaryota; kingdom Metazoa; phylum Chordata; class Aves; order Falconiformes; family Falconidae; genus Falco; species Falco peregrinus. The sequence goes on from NC_073723.1 coordinate 21,594,747, forward strand.
AACCACAGAGCAGCTTCTGGGCTTGCTCCCAGCAGAGATGCTGGCCATGCTGAATTTAGAGCAGCTCCAAGCAGAATTATACGTCAGCAAATTGTAGGTTAGCAACAGGCAATATGATTCCCATGAATCTGTAAGCAGAAATGCTTCAAGATGTGCTTGCTGAGTAGGCCAGAGTACTTTTTGGCATATTAGATCTCATGGTGGTCAACTCCACATTTTCAGCAGTATTATGTTTGTTGGCCAGTTCTTTTTAACAAGCTGTGTCTTGTGCAGTTTAAGCACAGATTTTCTTCAGTGTTTTTTTTTTTTAACAGTTTGGGATCATGGCCTGTATTTATTGTGGCTTGACCATATTAAAAGATCATAATAATAACATATTGTTTATCTATGACATTATTAAGTAATTCTGTAGAGGCCTGATGTAATAAGCAAGAAATCCAAGTGGGGAGGTTGAGAAAATTCAAATTAATTCAGTGGCTTAATGATTTTCATTATTTTAAATAATAGTAACACCAAATATCACTATTTCTTAATCAGTGTAACCCCAGTAGATCTTAAAATGCTTTATAAAGGAGGAAGAGCTCATTATCCTGTCTTACTGGTGGGAAAACAGAGGCACGAAGTAGCAATTCCTACAACTAGAAATTAAGCCTTTGTGTCTTGGGTCCCAGGGCTGGGAGCTACCTGATAAGCTGTATCTCATAGATGCTTTTCCCCAAAAATGTCTGTGGATGCAAGATATATTGTTAATATAGTTCTTGTACAGCTGTATTAATTTAGATTTAGTGATGTTATATTTTTTGAGCTTAATGCTGAAGTCTATACTCAGGCAAAAATCCCAGCATCAATGGGAACTAAATGCAATTTCCTGATAATGATTTCTGGACAGGACCTCTGTTAAATGCACTGCAAAGTCAAAAGGTATTAGAGCTTGCCAAAAAACAGGGTTTCTGCATTGTAAGAAATTTCATTTTTTGAAAGTCTCAATTTGAAAAAAAACCCATAAAACTTCCAAGCTTTCTGTGAATTGCCTTTGCAGACCTTGTAGGGGTCTAGCAAAGTTAATGTGCTGCTTATGTTTCAAATGAATCCTTCCCACTCTGTAAATACACATCTTCTGATGAAAAATTGTATTGTTGAAAAATTTTTGATTATCTCTAAACATTCTGCTATCCCTTATGGAGCCAAGTGTCTATGGAGGTTATGGTAAGAGACTGTTACAGGTGAAGAACATTTTATGTCTTCGTTCATTGTGAAGTTTCCTTAATATTTTTTTCTGTAAGTTGATTCAACTGTAATAAGTTAATCACAGTTCTAGTGCACAGTAGAAATGTGACGGATTGAAAAAAAAACTTTATTTTCTTTTGCATGAGCCGAAATTCAGTTCATATTTATATATGTGTCTAAGCATAACTCAGAGTGCTATGAAGACTTAAGATATCAATTAGATGTGGGATAAAGATCTTAAGGTGCTGCTTCCAAAGGTTATGTAAGAAAAGGCTGGTCAGAAAACTAATTAAGATGGCTATGATAGCCAAATATATGACTGTGTCTTAAAATTCTTTATGTTTCATTTAATAGACAGATCATCATAAAAATGGGAAAGAGAGGGCCTGGGACTGACGTCACCTAAATGACTTAACCAACTTTAGTCTCCCTATTATCTTTTGGTAGGCTGAAGAGAACAATAAATATTTTTCATTGTTATAGGATAGGCTGGTCCTCTCACCTAGTACTTCTTACTCTGCCTGATAACTCTCCCTTATGTGTCAAAAATCATTAAGTTACCTAATCGAGGTAGAATTCTGCAGTTCCCACATTCTTAAACAGGGCTACTGTATCCTTAGTGCTGTTTGCATGGCTCTGCCTGAATTTAAGAGGTTCTTCACTTTGGGATCCTGCAGACAGCCATATACAGCATGCAAACAGCCTCCTGGAAACCAAGCTATAATTATATTGCTACATAAGCAAAGCTTATTAAATGAAAAATAATTTTAAAACTAGAAAAATTCTGCACAGTTTCCATTGTGCTTGCAACCCTACAGTACCTTGACATGAATCGTAAGTGCCATGAGTTAGAGGCCCTTTTGTAAAATGCTGCTGAAGTGTGTTGTTCTGTTTTCCTGGGCTTTTACCAGTCCTGAATGCTCAGCGGGAGTGTAAGCTAATATCTCAGCATCCTCAGCAGCTCTGAGAAGTTTGACAAGAGGCAGTTTTTCTCAAGACACAGCTGAGGTTGGATGGCAGCTCAGGAAACTGTCTAGTACAACCTCCCTGCACAGAGTCAGCTACAGTGGGTTTCTCAGGGTCATGTCCAGTCAGATCTCCAATGATAGAGACTCCACAACCTCTCCAGACAACCTGTGTCATTGCTCAGTCACTCTGCAGAAGAACATTTTTTTCTTACTTTTAAGTGGAACATCCTGAATCTCAATTTGTGCCCTTTGCCTCTCCTCCTCTCACTGGACACCTCCAAGAATAGCTTGGCTTGGTTTTCCTTACTCCCCCATCACATATTTGGGTAAGACTTCTCCTGAGCCTTCCCTTCTCCAGGCTGAACAGTCCCACCTCTCAGCCTCTGATCATATAACAGATACTCCAGTCCCTTAATCATCATCATGGCCCTGCACTGGACTCACTTCAGTATGTCATGTCTCTTTTGTACCAGGGACCCCAGTGCTGGGCGTAGCACCCAGATGTTTCTCACCAGTTCTGAGCAGAGAGGAATGATCACCCCCATGACTGGCTGCCAGTGCTCTGTCAGCCCATTTCTTCAGTCTTGTCGAGGCCCCATCCTTGTAGCCAGGAATCAGAAGCTTCCAGCCTTGGTCACTGTGGGAGTCTCCACTTCCCAACCAGACAAGCTCAGATTCCTCCTGCATCTCCTTCAGTACAGCTGGATGTTCAGGCTTGTGTATATGCAAAGCCTTGGAGAAGATCTGGCCAACCTCTTTCTTATAATCTCTGTTGCTGTGCGGTCTGCCAGTCTCCTCCCACAGCTCCTTTCTTGGTGAGAAGAAAGGCCGTCCACCAGTGCATGCCTCCTGCTGGCAATGAGCCCATCTCTCAGCCCAGCCCCTTCCCTAGCAAGAGTCCCCAGGCACTCCATCACCCTTCATTAGGAGCTTCACCTGGGCCAAGACCCTGACGTTACAGGGACCAGTGGCTGCTGGGACCATGCCCTGTGAGGCATCACCACCACCACCGCTCAGCCCATGTACGCTGCCCTCAGCAGAGCTCCTGGATCCTGTCTGCAAAAACTGCTGCCTTTGACGGCTCATGCTGTTAGGTGGCTTTACATGCCTTTCCTTCGTGCTGTGTCCCAGACTTCCCTCTATTGTACTAGTCCTCTGCAGTCATATTGCAAACACCTCAGAGGGCTAATGAGCAATTAATAACTGATTGCAGAGCAGCTCCACATTTATGGTACTGAATGAGTGGGTACCATCCCAAGGGGACTGCAGGGAAGGATTCATCCAGACAGGTAACTGTCTCATCTGGCCGATTTTGGGCTATAAAATAAAGGGAATGTTTTCTGTAAAGAAAAAAGAAAATCACAATAAAAGAGCAAAATCTGTTAGGAGTGAACTTTTGTTCATTCCAACATGACTAATGAAGGCAAAAGAAAACTGTCATTATCAAAGATTTGAAAGAGTTAAAACAAAGGAAAACAATGCAAACTTAAGTGGTACATTCTATTACATATTAATACAATATAGTTGCTAGAGACTGAAAAAGCTTGGGAAACTTCAGTGAAGTGGAACAGAATGTGATTTATGCAGACTAATGTGGAATTTGTTTGAAAATTCCCTGACATGGGAGCTAAAGACGTTTTGATTCTTGGTTCATATACTCATAGGAAGTGGTGTAAGTGACATTTTATTCCAAAGTACAGTCAGAAGAACAATGAGAGAGAAGTGAAGTACAATTGTTATGTAATACACAAAACTGATACACATTCATCCTTGAAAAAAGCTCCTGTGACAATTTTTAGACGTTCCCATTATTAATAATTGGGTATCGTGTTCACTTTTAAACTACATTTTAGGATAACAAACTCACCTAACTGTGGAAATAGATGCAAGGGGCTGAAATACAGGAGGCCATTTAGAGATAAAAAGATATGATAAGGAGTTTTTAAACACTTAAGAAATTTAGAGACAACAGTCTGAGCAAAAAACTTTGTGCTCCAAAATCATTTAGTGTTCAGAACTGGAACTAAATCTGCTTGAAGCACTGGGCCGTCATTGTTTTCTTCTCTTTTTACCTGCTTTCTGTTCTCAGAGGAGGTTAGTTTTAAATGGCCTTGTCAAAACCTAATTGCAGTTTTGCAATGGCTAATTCCCAGGCTATTTAGGCACTGAAGAATCAATTCTGAGACATGTCTATGAGGGGTTTGTTAAAGGATGAAGGATGCTGCCGAGATCAATCAGCTTCCTAGTTTTTAAATCACACAGGAAATTCAGGTTAAAATCTCTGTTCTGGTTGATTGATCCTGTATCCCAGGGAAGTGCCCTCACTAACCACCTTTATTCTTGCAAATTTGTGGCTTATTTGTAATTCAATGTGCACTGGGTGACAAAAGAAGACTTGGGTTGAAACCCTGACTCGTATTAGCCTGTGTGGTGTGGGGACTAGAATAAGGATTTCTGCCCAGGTATTCTACATCTCAAATGAGAGCTCCAGCCACAGGCAGCTCCAGATGAGACACACGTAACTTTCTACTGGTCATTTCAGGCACCACTACTCCATGCACACACCTATGGGATTGTACCTAGCTGGGAGAAAACTGCTAGTTTGAAAATCTGGCTTGAAGGTCAATGCCCCAAAGAGCTAGCTGGGGTGGGGGTGGTGATGGTGGGGGAGCGGCTGGATTTCTCAAATCAACAAAAGCCTCTCCAGCTTGGTGGAGACAGAAAACCATTGGTGGCCAGAACAGAGGGGATCCATGTGGATCCCATGAGGACATGAGAACATAAGTGCTTTCCAAGACTGGAATCAAAATGTCTTTACTGACAGTAGCAGAAAAGCTTGTGAAAAGCTCCTGCAATGCATCCAATCTCTCTTGTGTATTAACCTCACAAAATTTCCTATTTTTTAATGCTTCAAAAATCAACAAGATGAGAGTTGGGAGCAAGGAATGAAAGGCTCAGATATGGAGTGTTTAAGTTTGGCTATTTAAAGGTTGTGATATTTGGTGCCATGTGCATTTGTTGGATGTAGAGCAGGGGAATGGAAAACTGTTCAAAGCTGGATTCAAGATACCTGATGGCTGGGCCAAGATTCCATCCTCAGGCAAAATGCCTATGTCAATGTTGGATTTTAAAGGAGTGATGGGGAATGCTTCACACATGCCACAGCTGGGCTAGATATTTTAAATTCTTTGCTAGATTATCCTGAATTAGCCTAATCACAAGAAGCTTCAGGACTGGTTAACGTTTTGTCTGTACTCAGACATTTTAGGGAGAACAGGAAAAGGAAATTGTAAAATCAAATAATCTTGGATTATGGTAGATGTTAAAGTTACCCTTATAATGCTACCCTTAGGAAGCATTTCTTCACTGAGGGTGGTCAAACACTGCAACATACTTCCTAGAGAGGTTGTTGATGCCCCAAGACTGTCAGTGTTCAAAAGGTATTTGGACAACGCCCTTAATAAAATGCTTTAAATTTTGCTCAGCCTGAATTAGTTGGGTAGTTGGATTAGATGATTGTAGTAGGTCCCTTCCAATTGAAGTTTTCTATTCTATTCTGTTCAGTTCTAGTCTATTCTATTCTGTTCTGCTCTATTCTATTCTATTTCTTCTATATATATATATGTAGTATGAAAGAAGAAAAATAACTGCATGATAACAGAATAACATAGAAATTTGAGAGGTGTCTGCAAGGAATGGTATGCACCAATACCATTTCCATTTACTGCTGCTCACTCCTTCATTTTTTATTTGTGAGCAGAGGGCAACTCCCCTGTAACTGCATAAATTAGAGGAAAACAGCAGAATTTAGTCAGACTTGCACTGCAGAGCTCCAGGTCAAAAGAATTGAACCATGTTGTGTAAATCAACACATAAGGAAATTCAAGTCCCATCAGAGTGTGGTTAGATTAAGCCCAAAAGAAAAAAAGGCTCTCTCATCTCTTGTCATAAATAATTATCCCTTTAAATATAGCTGTAGACATTCTCATTAGCAATATAAATATATATCTAATTTAGTGTTCTTCTGGTGAGAAAGAAGAGAAAAAGAGAGAAGTTAAATCACAAAGCCCAGTTTTTAATCACTTTTCCCAGCCTCTGCCAAGTGTGGTTTCAAAGTCCATCGTACCGTGGTAGCATATTCTGAAGGTGCTTTTATGATTTTTCTCCCTATTGAGCAGCAGTCCCAGGGGTGTCCTTCTAGCCCTGCCTGGATAATTTCCGTGCTAGTTCTTTCAAAAAATTGGCTGTATGCCATAGAGAGTTTCTGAGGGGAAACGAATGATTTTCCTTCTTCAATTTCTCAATCACTTCAGTCTTTTAAAGTAAAATTTGGAGTGAGAAAAATGTATATGTAGTTTCTTAATAAAAATCCTCTCATGCTTTCCATGAGGAACAGTTAGTACTGTAGGGAGGCCCAGGACAATTGCTTCCATTTTAAAACTCTGACTGGCTCACCTGTTCATACATAGACAGTATTCATTCACCACTAGAAAAAGTAACAGGGCCAAAAATCATGGAAGCCATCGTATTTACTATCCTAGAAATCATAGCATGGGACATGAATATAGTTGCAAGTATCCTGTTTAATCAAGAATTAGCTAACTGTTGCTTACTTGTTTGAGAAATACAATAACTAATAAGCCATGAAACCTTAATATGTGAGATACTTGCATGATTTGTTTAGGGAGAGAACATAAATTGGTGAATTATAATGTGAAGGAAAGATCACATAAAAACCTAAAAACCTAGTAGGTGGTTTTCCCATTCCTCAACTTCAAGGAAGAAAAAAAACCCAAAACACAGGGTTTTGTTTAATATTTCTTGCACATTTTTACTCCAACCAAGTGTGCTGTTTAGCTCGTATTGGGAGAATAGCTGGTTATACCAATTGCCTGGAGCTCTGTGAATGCTGTTCATTGCATTATGCACTATACTGTGTCTCACATGTTAAAAGTTCTGTTCCACGTTCCCACTTTCTTAACTCTGTGTTTACATTCTCGATATGCAGTAGGCTGCAGGCACATTTTTACACTTATAATGAGTTATCATCTCTCCCCAAGAATAAAAGCAGTATACAGAGTGTTCCTTCAGTCACATCGCTAATCTTTCTGGAGAGGAGAAGAGATGATTAAACTTACTCTCTATCACCATATGGATGTTGAAAGGCGTTTTTCTCTTTAACTATTGGTTTGTCCCAGAATAAAACAAGCAACCGAATGTGAAGCTTTCTCATCACGTAGTTAAAAAAAAATAAATTCAAGTTGATTCCCTAGCATCTAGTAATGGAGTGGTTGTTATCATAAGGTTGTTTATTGCCTGCTAATCAGCTGCTTGCCTCCAGTAGAAATGCTTGTGAAGCAGAATTGCTAGTCTTTGTCAAACAGTTGCGTAAACTGTTTATTGAAGTGAATTATTTTCTAGCCATGAAAAGAGCTCTCTGGTTTTGCTTTGGTCTCTCTGACAGCATGTAGCATCACTCAGGTCATAGTTATGTCCATGCATTTCATTTCTTTGAGAAGGGCGGATTAAGGAACTGCTTGGTGGAAATTTGGAAATGAAGCAGCGTGTGCTGTAAATGATGAGAATGCATTGGCTGAAGACAATTTTATCCTATTTCTGATTTGATGCACTTAATTTTTCTGTCAAATTTCCAGAAAATTACACTGGCATATTATTGGGATTAACGAAGTAATAAAAAAAAAATGTAAATCACAAAGCTATTTTTCTTCTTCATAGAAGTGTTTGTTCAAAAGGTTACTGAGTAACAACCAATTTTTTCTACTTCCGTGTTACAAATACTGATTTTCCACTCCAGTCTCCAATCTTAAAACTGAGCTGAGCTTTTTTTCAAATTTCCAGTATCATCAATAACGCCCAGCCAGCCAATTTGTTTTCTGGATATGGTGTCAAATTGTACATATTAGTGTTGTTAGGGTTTCTGTGAGTATAAGTCCAGCCTGACTTTCAGAAATGAAGGGGAAGTTTCACAAACTGACAACTAGAAAAGCACCTTAATTTGCAAATTGCATAAATATGTTTTTTCAAGACAGTATAAACCTAGGACACAGAAGGATAAATTTGCATGGTCATATGGACTATCTCAGATCAGTAAGCAGTCCAATCTGAGACCGGTATAATAAGAAAAAAGCTGTTCTGTTCTAGGAATAGTTAAATGCTGGAGCAGCCTCACTCACTGGAAGAATTGTGAAATCCCATTCACTGGAGTTCTTTCAAAGCAGCTTAAAAGAAATACCTGTCAAGCATGTCTGGCATAATTTGCCCTGTCTCGGAGCAAGAGGAGAGGCAAGGCGAGCCCCCAAGGTCCTCTCAGCCCTATGTACCTACAATCCCAGAATGGCACGTTATTAATTAAAAAAAAAAGAAGCTTGTTTATAACGTATGTTTGCTATTTCCATAGACCAGGAGCAGGGGCAAGTTCTCAAGGTCTGCTATACCAGCAAGAGGTTTGCAATGATGTCAAACCTGTAGAGCTGACACCCTGCTGAAAAGCATGCAAGCAAAAATTATTGTAGTGACAGACATGTGTTCTCTCCAGCCTTCTCATGCAGTTTCAATTTATGATCAGTTGAATTGTCTTACTCTTAGCAATAGATATTTTGCATTCACTTGCAGGTTCTAATATTATTTGCCAAATACAACAGTTGTTTTTAATGTTCTTCTGACTGTGACAAAGAAAAGACCTATGAGGGGATTTTTAGTGAGTATTTCATGCAGTTTAGCCTCTAGCACTTTACAGATAGAAAAGCTTTAACGAGAAACCCGTATTGCTTTTTTATATGTTGTGCCTTCCTGATACATATTTCAGAGCTTTGTGAAATAACTCTGGCAAGTTATTTAGCTTTCAAAGTGACCACAGCACAACTCTTCTGTCTTATTTATACCGTTGAGCAAGTGAATATTTCATGCTGGCAATTATTATTATTTCAGTTCTCTGGAAAATCCACAGCATTTATGGTAGGGAATGAAAAAGTCTGGGGCTATATGCTTTTTCAGGCTGCTGTATTGCTTAGAGTAAGAGTCACTTGTTCTGATTTCTTACACCCCCATATTTTAAACCATAGGGAGCTATGGATTAATCAAGCTAGTGCAGCCAAGCGATGAATACTGGAAGAGCTATGTGTATCTGTGATTAATACAATACTTTTCATATGTTCATATCTAATTATCTGGAAGCTGGTGTTTTTTGTTTTAGTAGTCACGATTTTTTGATCTGTAGACCCCTGGCAAGCTATGAGTGAAGTTCAGCCTCCTGAAATAAGCTTCTCAGTCCTAATGTGGACCTCTTGGTTCCCAGCTGTCAGGGTGTCCTTTTCCACTTCCTTATCTGCTGATTTTAGCCACTGGTCCCCTTTCACATCTCTAATGGAAAGGTATAGAAAGGAATCAGTTTTTACAAGAACTGGACAGTTTTCCCTAGCTAGCAACACTACTATTTTTCTCTTGTAGCACTGTTATTCATAATACAGTTAGAGGAAGAGCAGCACATGGTTTCCGCAGTCTATCTTAAAAGCTGAGTACAGATAAGGAGTTTCAAGAAAACCCTCTAAAAGAAGATGAATTCTCTTCCCTCTGCAATAAGAAGGCTCACAGTTGTCCCCACTTAACTTTGCTTCCTGGCTGAGACAGTTTCTGACATGTCTTCATTTTGCAGAGCTGGTGCTGATTGTATAGTTGTGTAATATTAATTACTCTAGGTTCTGGGGAGAATGCACACGCTCATGGAAGAGAAACATATACCACATAGAAACCCACGTTTGGATTAGGAAGTCTTGTGCTGACAGTGTCTGTAGTCTGGCAGAATAATAATGGGAAACACCATACATGTTTGTTGTGTTCTTACTTTTTCCCCCAAGTCTCTGTTTATGGCTGCTGTTAAAGAGAAGATGTTGGGTTAGAAAGACCTTTGGTTCAACCAAACACTGCTCTTCTTTTGTGTTTGGCAGTTGTGCCACAAAAGTCATTGCCAGTGCACATGCTATGCAATGTAAGAAAAATTTTCAGCCTTTCTTTAAAAAAGTGGGAGCAACCTCTGCAAAAGATTATGCACCCCAAATCCCAGAAGAAGACCCTTGGACTCAGTCTTTGAAGAACCTAATTTGAGTGAGTGAGTGAGCTAAACCATGCAGGTGGACTGCCAGAGCAAGATCTTTTTGGTGTTTTGAGTAACCTGTGGAGAGGCTTTCTGCTTTTCACTAACTAGAGCGAACCTATGGGGCCTAACTGGGGCTGAGAGCTACGTGTGTGAATGTCCCTCGGAGGGCGACATTTGGCTTTCAGGCATAATGAGATACTGAAACTTTCTTACAACAGACTAGGACCAAAGGGGCCTGGCTGACTCAATGGCTTGTGCGCAGAGAGGCAATGCAAAGTTAATGCTCAGGTCCATGAATCAAAGCAGTCAGAAAATTCCTTTTTGCTTTTATTTTGTTCTCTCTTCTTTTTATAGCACCTTCTCTTCTCTCTCCCCTGCACAGAACTGACCCCAGGACTCAATCTTGTACCACTGAAATCAGCAATAGGACTTTAGTCAACTTCAGGGAATATCATGCCCCATGTTCATTCGAGTCTATGGCAGCTTGAATATCTATCCTGCCCTGAGAGATAATGTACCGTTTCCATCCAATTTCCTATACCAGCTGCAGGGGCTCTTTCAAGTTGCTACTCTCAAATCCATTCCATTTCATCTGTTTTCTTGCCACTGTTGAGTTCCTTTCCCAGAATACCACTCCAACACAGTTACAGTGACTTCTGCAATGCTAATCCCATCATTGCCATCCAGTGAAAGAGTATTGTAACTTTAAGTGATAGAGTTCAGAGTGTGACTAATCAGTTTTTATGTAAAGTATATCCAGAACTCTTCTTTACCGTAATGATTCACCTTCATGTCAATCCAATGCATTTAAAATCTGCTTCCAGATAATGGGTTCATGGTGCCAGGTCATTATCTGGCCTCAGAAAGCCCTAATACTTCACATTCTAAAGGAAAAATCTGTGCCACCTAACAAAACAAATCACATCAACTGTTAAAAATGCATGTTTGATCCTTTGTGGTTCTCTCCCAGGTGCCATCTCTCTAGTTTGTGGGTGCACCACATAACGTGTGGAGAATGGTCTTGCTGAATCCCTGAGGTTCCATATTGTTCTCAAACGACTCCTTGGATATCTGTTAACTAGTTAATTCTACAGCCATAATAAGAAAATGAAATTATCTGTGGCCACAAAAGTCTTTCAAAGAGATACATGCATTTTCTACAAACACTTAGAAGACATTTCTTGGAAAAGTTCATTGCAGTCTAAATGTCTCAACCTAAATTTATTGAAGAAAACATTAGCCAAGACTGACCCTTTTCTTACTAGAAATCATGACAATCACAATTTATGTTACTCTGTCAGGTCAGTCCTGAGAGCCAACCTACCTCTTCAAATGTCAGGCAGTGAGGGCAGCTCCAGACATGATGCTTGGGGCATCTAGTGTGACAACATGTACCCCAGAAGCCCCTGTAGTAGACCTCATCCCAAACTTTGATTTTCCATCTTAAACTTTATGGCACCATGATATAGTGTGTGTTCCCAGGGGAATAATATCACCTTTAAGAGCCTTAAGGGAGAAAGGGTGTGCATCCCAGAACCAAAGCTCATGCTTTATTTCTGGCAAGAACCTAAATATTTAGCATGTGAGGTCAATCACACAGACTATAGGTGAGCAACAGACCCCATAGTCTCTCCCCAAAGAACAGCACTTGCACGGCCATAAAAGTGCCTAAAGTCCCTGAATTTTTCTGGGGGAGGTGAGGGAAGGTATTGACACGAGAATACCTGTACCTGTGGCTGCACAGAACCCTCTGACAGAGGAGTTCTCTCGTACAGGCACCTGGAGAAGACAATGCCAGACCTCTCATCAGGATACCCACACTGCAAGGTTGTGCCTCACTGACAAGTCCTTTTCCAGAAAAGATCCTTGTGCAGGGAACCCCCATGAACTCCAGGCTGGGGAAGGCAGCATGAGGCGAGTGGTTGGAGCAGCCTCAACCAGACAATGAGCTGGCTCAGGAGTGGGGCAGCTCCACGTGGGTCCTGGCTATTTTCCCTTTAGCCTGGCACTACAGCATGTGGGAATAAAAGGTCAAGCTGTTGGCAGCAACAGACATGGAAAGCTTGAGGCATCATGGATGTTGGAATCTGAAAGGGAAACATTTTCTGTCCTACTGAAGACAGATCCTATTTGAAATATGTGTATTCATGGATGCTGAGTGTTATCTTTGTACTGTGTAGTGCCAAAAAGGCATGGTAGTGTCCTTTCCACCTGGCTTCTGCTGTCTGGTGGCAGAGGACCTTAGTACTTTAGGCAGCAGGAGGTTCGGTCTTGAGAAGCAGCTGTGCACATTGCCCTTCTGTGGGGGTAGCCTGGTGTGGGATTCTTCCATGGAGTGATGGACCTACTATCTGGGAGGGCTGCCTGTGTGATGGTGCAGTCAGGCTTATATGAGAGATGATGGAGCACCCTGCATGGACCATGTAGCTTTACAGAGAGCAACCACACATGGTTGCCAGGGTGTGATGTGACAGTGTGAACATGCAGGAAATTTGATCTTGTGGATATGGCTGGAGAGCAGCCTGGATACACTATGAACCAAAGAGACCAGGGAATTAGACCACCCTCCTTGCTCAAGTGTTTGAGCCATGTGCAGCCTGAGGCACCCACGATTACCAAAATGTGGCAGTGAAGAGGAAATACCCTGTGAAAGAAGACAGCTATGAGTGGTGACATGAGGGAAAAGTGTTGGCGCAGTACCAGCCTACTTCTGTATCTGGTCCTAGTCTTGTCAGCAGGACTTATTAGCTCGGGCACGGTGCCACACTAATGCTGCTTTTGGACCCATGCTAGATTATGACTGGCCATTTCAGAGTGTTAGCAGAGGGAATATGGTTCAGTTTGCTCCTTCCTGCGTAGACGTGCCCTAAGGGGGTTGGAATAGAGTCACTTCTCATGGTGGAATTTGCTCAGGAGACTGTTAAGGTTTAGTCACAGAAATCTGCTGAATTATATTGACTATTAAGTTGTATAGCTCACTTCTGACTGAAATTTAGTAGGACTAGTCTCTTTTTAGTAAGTCCAAGGACACTTCAATTATTTTCAATCAAGCAAAAAGTTAATTAATTTGCCAAGAATCACAGAAGTATGTGATTTACAGTGTGGTAGATTAAGCTTGAATATCAAATGCTCTAGGCGTGTACTGAACGCAGCACTGAGCCTTGCAAAGGATTGACATAAAACAGTACTGAGGTCAAGTAGTTATGCAATAGAGCTCCCCAAGAACAATGCAGCTCACCAAGAAGTTTTATATTTATTTATAATCTTCAGTCATCCGTTCTTTAATATCTCTAAAAAAAATTATCAATCTGCTAGCAAGTCTTTAAAGAATAAAGACACATTTGTCTTAAGGCAATCTAAAGCATATGGTCCCATTGGGAGCGACAAGTATTAGTTTAGAACAAGTGTTTCAAATTATGGTTCGAAAGACAAATTCACAGAGGGGAAATATAAGGGGGCAAATGTGTACAACAGGGCATTTAAACAAGAACTTCACAGTTAAAAAAGCAGAGGTATTACCACTGTATTCTAGTCGTGCTTGCCTGGGGTGACTGAGTTTGCACCTGCAACCAGATTTTCATCTACAATGTCTTTATATATGAATATGTGCAAACAACTCTGTGTGTTAGTACCGGCAGACTTGCTAACCCTCTGGGCCTGTCCAGTCATGCAATGGATCCAGCAGGAGTTCAAGAAACGTGTTTCTATTTTAGAGGTTGCATTAAGATGGCATGAGTAAGTATTCCAATCCAGGAACTGCAGGCATCACAAGTACTCCAAAGGGTGATGGAGATGGCTGAAATACAGGACTTGTGGTCCAGAAGGTGGTACTGGATGAAATATGTCAAATTCAGTAAATTGGTCATGGCTTTTTCAGTGAAATGCTCTAGTAGATGCATTGCAGTTAGCTTTCTGTTTTCTTATATTACATGCCAAGTTTGGAATCCTTCCTCACCATCTTCACAGTGAGTACCTTGATAACTAGACTCATTCATTTTATTTTCTGAATAAATGTACTTAGTCCAGAGGGGAACAGATTTACCAGAGGAAGGAACAATCCTGTTCTGCAATGGCAGTGCTGAATTACTTTTCTGGAAAGCAAAAGATTTTTCTTCCCAGTTTGGTTGGGGAAGGAATCAAATCAGTGTTTTTCTTCCAAGAAGATGAACTCACTGGGAAAAAACAGAACAAAGAGGAGCAACCACCAGTGCAGCACACCGTGGAGCCCAGCTGCTTACAATTCTCTGAAACTGGCCTTCAGGTTAGACAGAGAGGGTTAAAAATGTGGATCCCAGCGGGTTTAGAAATGAGGTGGGCTTTGAGTTATGCAGCAGTATCTGAAATGAGTAACCTCTGGGAGATGAGAACTTTGGTGTCTAAACCATCATCTCATTCTCCTGGGGACATCTGGAACATGAGGTGGTCATTACTGTGATGTTCCTGAGAGTCACACCTTTCAGCAGAGCAGCACAAGGTGACAGGCAGCCCTGGCTTGCTATCTCCTTTTGCGGCTATTTTACCTATTTCACAGTAGTCTCATACTGTTTTCCAAGTGATTCTGTGTTTAATCACAAATTTATTGTGGATCAAGTAAAGCATTGCTCGGGGGAATGTGTGTGGATTGCAGAGCTCCAAGGCAGCACAGGGAACAATGGAAAGATTTGGAGGCTGGTCTTTGGCAAAAGCTCACTGCAAGAATGAAATAGTTACTTAGCAGCAGCATATAAACTAATAACATGAACAAGGATACAGTTAACAAGCCAAGGCCAAGAAAAATAAAAGATGCCAAGAACAGAAAACTTAAATAGAGGGGAGCGTCACAAAAATCAATAAAATGGACCAGAGACTGTGTCTTTCTGCATTAAGTGATACAAAAAGTGTGAAACAGATGCTATTTCAATGTCATCAGCAACTTGACAAGCTGGGTAAATAATTATTGCCAAGAAAAATAAAAGCATGTGCTGTCAGTGTGGGTGGTTGCCATGATTGCCATGGCCTCTGGTTCAAATGCAGTTACAGAGATGATGAAAAAGAAAATAAATATGGAAGTGGCTGAGGAAAAACAATTAGCTTCCCGCAGATGGGCCTTCAGCATATCATAAATTGTAGTTGCCTTTTTCATCATTAGTTTGGGTGGCAACCTGGAAAATAATAAAAGATGGGGAATTATGGGTGTCCTGAGTTCCTCCCATAAAAGGTGAGAAACTGTTGGTGTGGAAGAAGAATTGTCATGAGGAAGCTGCAACAGATGTTTCAGCTGCAGAACAACTAGTCACCAGATTCCTGCCCAACTACCATGGAAAGTGTCAATACCTTCAAAGTCCCCACTCTGCAACTGTGTGCCACAGGTGTACTGATAGGTCACCTGTAAGTTCTCTTAGGGACCTCAAAGTATTCTTCAAGGCGTTTCTACACTTGGAGTTAGCAGTGCAATGTGAGGAGGGGCTCAGTCCATGCATAAGCCCCCTGAGGATCCATGGAGAAGGCACTCCGATGCCTTGGGGTATCCTTCTCAGATAATACCTGGATATCAGCTGTTCATATAAAATATGACGAGAGGAAGAACAGTAATTCTTCCAACTCATTGGAGAGCCCTTGCTCGGGTCACTTGGTCTAGAGATTTTGGCTCCATTCCCATCCTCGTCTGAGGAGCATAATCCCATATATACAACCCCTTGGGTGAAAATAGGGCCATCTTCTATGCAGAATCATAGACAGGATCACCTGCATATCAGTGTTCATTCTCTACACACATCCTCTAAATCCTGAAGAGCTGAGAACCAGAGTCAGATTTATATTCATGTCAATCCCACTTAAATCTTACTTTAGGAAGGTGAGAGACAGGAAAGATATGTGTTGAGTCAGTCAGTTGCAGATCTTGTCTGTGTCTCAAGGACAAAAAATGTGGTTTTATACCTTCTCTATCTTCATTTTCAATTCCTTAAGCATTTCAGCCATTGAAAATTTTCATCTCAGTCCCTGAGCAATTTCACTTACATAAATACAGAAGTGGATGTCAGTATCATTTGCCACAGTCCCAAATAGTCTGTAGGGTAAATTGTCAATAACAAAGCAGTGAGTGATCGTCAAATAAATGGCAACGTGTTCTTTACTCATGACACTTTGTGTAAGAAATCAAGTCTGGCTGCAATTACTTGGGATGCTGATTTGTGATGTGTACTGAATAATGGGTGAAGAAGAGAGTATAAAACTTTAGACTACTGACATGATTCATCCAGTTAATATACATGCCTTGCCTACAACCTTATAAAAATAACATCGTAATAACCTTCAACAATGCTGACATAGCTAAAGCAGCGATAGAAAAACTTAAATCCTTTGCTTTAGGAATTGGTGTAAGACAAAATTTCAGGCTGTTTGTTGATTCTTGATCTGGGACTGAAGTCCACTGAAGTTGGGTTTACGTATTTTGACTAGAAGGAAGCCCAGCCACAAACCATACATCTGAACTGTCAGTGTGGCTTTGTCCTACATAGGATGAATCTGCTGGCCTGGATGGGCTACCCTTGGCAAAAAAAGCAGATGTGGCACAGGTATAAGCCCTGGGCAGGGTCTAGAGTCCCTGGCAGGAGTGGAGCAGCTGGGAAGTGGCTTTGCTTTCCAGTGCCACCCTGACGCAGGAGGTGTAATTTTCAAATTTTCAAAAGGTATTACCACTTTTTGGCTTGCCTGAAATTTCTTAACATTTGCACCTTTTGTCATATTTCTTTTTAAAGAGAGCTGAAATCTTTTGTGGGAACACTTTTGAACTTCAGCATCCAAAATCCAAGTTGAAGGTTTAGCTTCACCCCTGTCCCCACATGGATATAATGACCTTGCTCCATCTTCGATGTAGATGAAACCTCATTCCCAAGGCTGGCTCAGATCACAGGTTTTGGGTTGCTCTCTGTTTTTTTTCTCAGACCAAGCAGAGGTGTCAAGTGTTTTGTCTCAGAATTTTACTCTAACTTTAGTAGAATAAAACCAAAGCTCCAACAGTAACACCTATTGTTCTCTTTGCCAATTTAAAAGAATTAATACTTTTTTTCATGAACAGAGCAGGCAAAGGGGCATATTTAGTGGTCAGCTGGGAACAAGGAGGGTCTTAGAAGATTTAGGGGAGGACAACAGATCCCCATCTACTGCCCCTAGAAGCCACCATTTCATGCAAGGTGATGTGGTTAATGCCTTTCTGATTCTTGAATGCCTGGCCAGTTTGTCTATGAGATTCTATCACTAATGTTGATAAATAGGTCTGCCTAAAGCAATAGGGCCCCAACATATTTGCTTCTTTGAACTAGAGTCATTCTGCTGCCAAACCAGAGCTCCTAGCCTTTCAAGGTTCAGCTAGCGGTTACATGTATATTGACATTTCTTTTTACCTGAGGCCAGATGAAGGAGAAGCAGTTTCTTACTCTGTAAAGCACTTTTCTTCCCACTGCGTGACAGCTTTTGATACTGTGTTTGGGAAGGAGAGTGAAGGTAGTTTCCACAGAGATAGAGAGATCTTCAAATTTTTCTGTTCCTGAAGAGGAAAGCCACACTTCAATCAAATAAACAAGGCAAGAAACCCTTTAAAACTTGCCTTTCCAGGAACCTACAGTGCTGTTCCTTTGAGAGCTGCTTTCTGAACTTCATCAAGCTCCTTCCCAGCCTGTGTGCAGATTGCCCATGCAGGAGAACAGCTCTCCTTAATGCACTGCTTTGGTATACGTTACTTTTCATATCAGATCATCCAGGAGTTTTTTTTCCAAAAAAGTCAATATGTGTGTTGTGGAAACACAGAAAGAATTTGCAGTCCATTTCATCATCTGCCATTCAGAGGATTTAGTTGTAATACTGCAGACAAAGGTTTATGTGTTATGAAAGCTTCTGCTACATTTCTCAACAGGTTTAATTCTATTTTATGCAGCTTTATTTATGTGGAAAGAAATGTAGGTCAGGCTTCATTCTCAGAAGAGTAAATTCTCCATAACAGCCTGAGTCTGATGTCTGCCTAAGCATTTTTATCTTATTGTATAAAATGGATACCTATATGCCTATGAATTCTGGTCCTGGTGACAGTGTGTATGACATGCTATATTCCCTATTCTTCAGCAGAGCCAATTTCAAGTAGATTTATCTACTAAAGGTCTGACCTCCCCCTCCTTTCTCTCAGAAAGGCAAATAACTTTTTAATGAAAGGCTGAGGCAGAGTGGATAGTATGGTATCTCTTCACCTTTCCTTATCTCACCAGAACTTTTGGGACTTTATTTTTCCTTTTGTGTGTTTTTACTGAAACATTTAAGAATTAGGAATTTCGGCATTAGAAATTTCAAACAGAGGCTGAGAGAACAAGCATAACTATGAGAAGAATTCTATGCTCTCTTCATATAAGCTGATTCACTATTTCTCTACTAAAGGTGTTATGTCTGAAATAATTTTGATCTCTTGAGTTTAATGCCAAACCAGAGACAGGCAAAGTGGAGTCCACAATGTGATTCATTCTAGTCTCTGTCAAGAAGGGGCTGTGTCAGACATGTGCTAATTTCACTTTATTTTAATGCCCTAGTTATAGCATAACAGCAGTTACAGGTGGAATAAACCTCGATCTTGCTTCTGATCTATGCCCATGGCTCAACACAGGGTGTTTATCATACATTTCTCAAATCTTGTCCTCTCTAATTTTAAATATAGCTTGATTGGCAGCTAAGTGTTGTCATTTGTCACATTTTTCAGAGTTGTTAGGGGTAACGGCAATTACATAGGAGAGCTGCACTTTAGAAACCTGTGGAAATGTTTCTATTTTGGGCTCCAGTAGACTTTCTCCCCTAAGGGAGGTAGAAGACGTTGGCAGTATGGAAGAACAGTTGTAAAACTGGAAGAAGGTGTTGGAAGATCCAGATTTTTTCTTATAAAACCTGTCAATTCAAGTGATTGATGTTTTCTTTCCAAACAAAATCCACAAAGCTGTGAGTAGTGTCTTTCATAGCATACTCATGTGCTCATGAGAAAGAAAGACATCCAGTGAACCACAGAATATAGCTAAAGACTTATATGCACTCCAACATCATGGCATAGTGAGCTTTATACAGTCCGTTCTTCTACTTCAAGGGAGAAACTCAAAACTGAAGCAATTGATCTAAAAGAGTAGCTTTTGTACATGGTACTTAAAGGCTAAATAGTGCAATAGTTCTTCTGAGTGAAGACACTTTCATGGACATGAATGGCACATTCCTAAATCTTTACATGATTTATTTGTATTTATTTTGAAGTGATTTATTTTGAAATGTGACCACACAATCACACATCGATTTACCATGCACTGTTTTCTCAGATCTAAAGGCACAGGCACGATAACAGCAGTGACTCTGCAAGGAACCCCGGCCCAGGGCCTTGCATGGGCATTTTAGAAAATGAGGCCTTGAATGCTCTTGCATATTGTGAGCCCCTGTTAGGGGCTGAACAGCTCATGTATTTTATAGCCAACCCATGTGCATCCCTCTGTAACCTCATGCCTCTCATGCCATGTCTCACAGACTCTCTTTGGTTCTAAAGTCTACAAATTAGCTGACAGCGGCGTGATTAGCACTCAGTGCTGTGGCCAGGTTTACCTTCTGATGTGTGCTGGGTTTCTTGTCCTCTAATCAGTCAGAAAACACCTCCTGGGGTGTATGAGTTGGGAGGAAGGATGTGGCTGGCTTTTCCCCAGGGCATCAAGATCTCACTAAGGCAAGTCCAGAAGTGGGAAGAAATCTTCATTGCAGTAATGTAGCTGCAGCATCACTCACTGGTTCCTCTGGGGTCTCCAAGTACGTGCTTAGGGATTAAAGTAGAGCTACCCCTGACTTAGATTAAGCATGTGCTGAAGAACGCTGCTGATGCAGAGTATTCAGTTCTCCATAGCACTGAGGCTGAGACTGAAAACTGGAAGATATTTTAGCATGTAAGTCCAAAGGATTTCAAGGGACCTATTCATATGATTAAAGGTAGGTACATACTGAAGTGCTTTGCTGAATGAGGGCTTTTTGAAATATTTTTTCATATCTCTTGCACTTGAAAAATCATAAGCATAACTGAGAAAGCCAAGAAATAAAAAGGAAAAAACCCAAAATAAATAGGCAGGGTTATTTGGGATTCTAGTTATAAAGTATGTGCAGCACCTATTTTATGCAGCCATGCCAATTTGTGTGTGTATAAAACAGGATTTTTTATTGTATTTTATGAAATGACTGTAGACTATGTAATACAAGTGGAACATAAAAGAGTAATGAAAAGAACAAGACACAACTGAGTAAGTCTTCTAAAAGTTTTTTACAGCCTTTGTCAGGAGAACAACCCCTTCATCCCTTACGTTCTAACTGTCATTAACTTCACATGAAGACGCAACATTACCACAAAATCTGTTCAGCAAATTCTTTCACTCCATCCCCACAACAACAAAAGCATTAGCATCAGACACAAAATTAATACGATGATGTTAGTTACCAGCAACATGAACTGGCTATTCATTTTGATAACTAAAATAGGAAGTTGAGAGGGTAAAAAAAATCAATTCTTTTGCACAGCAGGTATAAATTCCTGCACCTTGTTAGTATTTTACTACTATTGTACTTGGATAATCCTGTGGTGATGCAAAGATAAATGGTTAGAGTATGCTGGGTGATGAACATACAAAGAGCTGATGTTCTGAGAGGTATACAGCTGGGGGAGAGTTTTGCTCTAATGCCGATTACCTTACGTGGCATTTGTGTGTAAGTCCATTTGGTAGCAAAAAAGCCCATCTTCACCACAAAACTATTTTAGCTTTGCCGGATACAGGAGCAGTTGAATGATGTGTATGATGTAGTCAGAATACTCTATGATAAAAATGAGATATTGATTCAAGGAGATTTTAATTTAGATTAGTCCACTTAAAATGAGTAATAAATTGAAATGAACTCTACAGAGCTCATGTTCAGAATGTATTATCTTCCCACCTCATTGAAACCATAGGCAAGGAATAATTCTAGCTATGGCCCTAACCCAAATCACAAATTTTAAATAAGAATTGTACAAATAATTTGGACAAGAGAATGACAGATGCGGTATCCAATTTGTAAATTAATTTTATGGAAAGGAAAAAGAAGAAAAAAATGTTTTCCTAAAATAAAGGAGAAGGGAAAATGTAAGTAATTTCAGTGCTATGCTTTAATATTAACATGACTCCTCATGTGTCAAATGCTGCATTAATATTTGATAAAATCTTGCATATTGCTACTAGCACTTATTTCCAACAATACCTTTTTTTTTCTTTTTTCCCCCACCACCTTTCCGGATAGGATTTTAAATGAGTTATTCCTATACTGTAGCCTTTTACAATAGCTAACAGTTCTGTTTGCTAAGATGTCCTGTGCTGATTTAACCTATTTTTCTTTACATACTCTTTATCCATGCAAGTTTACAACAGGCATACTCACCGCCCACACTCAGACTGTTGATGTATATAAGCATACCTTCACACACTTCAATATGTGATTTCCTCTTGACCCATTTTTAAAGCCTCCAGTTCCTTGCCCAGTCTTTTTGCTATAGTTCTGATTAAGATTTATTTTCTTCATCCATTTCCCTGTATATTGCTGAATTTATTTTCCACATGTTAAATTAGAAGTATAAGTTCTAAAATATAGATAACAGAATTGAACAAAAAGGGGGTATATTTTGCTTCTACTTTTTCTTTAATAATAGCTTGCTGTTTAATCTCCACTTTTTTTTTTTTTTTTTCATTTTTTATAAGTTTTCATCTTAGAACTGATGGGTTTTGTCCAAGGCTTAGCTTGCTAGGCATCCTGGGGATTCTTTTATGCATCTAAATGCAGTGATTTTACACTTTTTGCAAGTGAATATGAGGTTTCCAGAGATGATGTCTTGCTTACAAAGATCTTCTGGATTTATCACACAATGAAGTGTCAATTGAATGGCAGCATTTATACTCAACATTTCAAACAAAGGCATGCAGATGTTTGCCTTGTGCCTGCTACAGAATATCTCACATAACAGGTAGGGTTTTTGATAGCCCAGTCCTGATCTACATCAAAACATAACTTTCTTATTTAAATATGCAAAGTTAAGACCAATATATGTGTTCCGTGGCCCATAGCATTGCTACATCTGTCTTTCGCTGCTTGTGTGTGGTCATGCTAAGCTCCCAGCTCATGTCCCCTAATGGAGCTGCCCTGCTCTTGCTGCTTCCTGAAAATGGGACTGGAAGGTGATTTACTTTAAAACTGCTGATCTCACTTGTGCACTCTCACACTCCCACAGGCAAGCATCAGGATGTATACACACAGGCAGTCTGTCCAGCACCAAAGATGCCTGAATTCAGGTGGTCTGCCCAGGGTTCCTAGTGGATGACAAGACACCATCTATCCAGTCCTCATCTTGTCTTCTCCTGGTTTGGGAGCCATGTTCTGATTTCTGCACGTGCCTTTTTTGTATCCTTTTGGGCCTGATGGTGATTAGTGTCTCCATCCCATCCCACCTCTGTGAGTTGGCAGGGTTTATTCACTGTTCTTTGTCTCTGACCTGGGTGTCCTGAGAAGCTGCGCTGCACTTCACTGTATGCTAGGGTTGTGATGAGCTGCTATCTCTAGGTGTCTTCAAAACATAGTCAGGCATTTCCATTCATTCCCCATTCACACCAGTCACAACATTTCCATTATTTTTCTTTACACATTCTGCACAGTTTTTTTATGCACTGAACACTTCCAGTGGTGGTCAGATCTAAAGATGTATCAGGGTGCCCCTTTTCCTTCCAGAGGAATAAATCAAACCGTACTAGCAAATTTTAGACACTTTAATTTAAGAAAAGATACGTTTCCAGAAGGAGAGATAAAGGGGAGATGAATAAATTTTCTCCATGTCATAAAATAAATTCAGGCCTAGATTTAGAATTGATTGTGTTTGGCAACAGAAAAATACCTGTCTTTACTGTTTGATTCAAAGGCTATTGGGCAGAGAGAAGCAAGGATTCTGGATGGGAAAAAAAGCCACCAGCTGTCTGATAGCAGTTTTTGTGCTGCAAATGTCATTATCCATGTAAAAGAGCAGCGTTACAAAGAAAGGCATTTGGAAAAAATATGGGCATTCACTTTCAACAGGATTTAAAACTGGGATCCAGCACAATTTGGTCCTTTCTGTCACCATAATGTATCTGTTTGCAGCTTCTGCAACAAGTGAGAAGATCCAAACATTGCTTATTACTATCACCCAGATTTACAGTTTAT
Organism: Falco peregrinus; assembly: GCF_023634155.1. Classification (NCBI taxonomy): domain Eukaryota; kingdom Metazoa; phylum Chordata; class Aves; order Falconiformes; family Falconidae; genus Falco; species Falco peregrinus. The sequence continues at coordinate 21,618,300 of NC_073723.1, forward strand.
ATTATTTCTAGAGAAAGCCATGTTTCCCTGAGGAGTTTGTGACCATACAAAGTGAATTAAATATGTCCAGGACTGTTCTCCAGCGCTGAGGTCAACTGGTATGCCACAGCCTGCATCCATCAGTCCCAGAACATGTCAGCTATGTGAAGACCGCTCATGGGAATGATTGCTTGGCCATGACAACTTTTGAACCTTGCCTGGGAATATTTAGGAGGGAACTAACTGGCTTGGGGCAAAATCACACCAGAGTTTGTTCTAAGAGTTTACTACTGTAAATGAAGGGGTTATCATTCCCAGGACCTTTGGCAGAGTTTAATTTAGGACTAAGTTCTTTGAAAAAATACAACATATCTCAGCATTTAGAGCCGGAGGAAAGGAAAGACATACACTGTGCTGTGTCTAGATGGTTTTTCTTTTTTATTTTCCTCCACGTCTGCTTCAGTTGTATTATCTCCGGAGAGGATATAACAGTATTTAATCTTGCTTCTAACTTTCTTCTAGGAGATTATGTAGATATTATTTAGATAATAATTAGATTTTCTCTAATATTAGATCAGATCCAATGTTAGTATATATAACTTTGATTGTAACAAGAAAATATTTCTATTTCATAGATAGAACCAGATAATTAGTAGAGAGGATCATAAAGTCAATACCTTTGAGTCCCTTCCTCAGATTTGATTAAATGCTAATTGCAGGACTGCTGTTTGCTCATGATAGTTAATAGGATATTTAACCTTGCATGTTTCCTAAAACATTAAGCTTTTCTTTATTTTTTTGTTGCTTCTTTTCCTTCCAGCCTGATTCTTAGCTACAGGCAGTTAATCTCCATTCTACTGCCTTCATCATTTAACAGAAGACACAAATGGATCTGAGATTTTTCAGATCTGTATTTGACAAATATTTTTTCTCCTGGTGATAGCCTGGAAAGTGTTTTTAGAGTGGTTTGGAGACAGAGGTGATGCTTTGCCTGGGACTGGGGAAAGAACATCTGTTTTCTTTCTTTTTTCTTCTTTTTGTTCATTTGCTCTTCTTAAACCTCCACTCCTTCTAAATCACAAACTGGGGATGTTACCGGACTTATTATCCTGTCTCCCAGTGCCTTGAACAGTTTGTGGATGTGCTTTTTAACAGAACAAATCCTTGTTTCATGGTAGTTTTCCTCCAAAATTCACATCGTCAACAGGGAAAGTATAAAGTCCTTGCAACTGCTAGGTTGCCGTCAGTGATGGGAGCAATAGGCTCCACATGTGTGGCAATTAGAACAGCACTAGAAAATGAGATTGGTTATAGAACAGAAGATCTGTTCAATCTCTTCAAGCAGTGTGAGCTGCCAGATATAAAATAACTAATGCAGTTGCCAAGTTACCAGGATCAGGTCATGATTCATACGGCAGCCAGCCATATTAGGAAATACCTTTAAAAATAACTAGTTTGAAGGAAGGCTATTTTTAGCTATACTTTAATAACAAAACAACTGGTCTGCTTGTTATTTACCCTGAATGATTTGCTAAAAGACCAGCTTTCTGTCAGAATAAAGCAGACTTAATTTTAAAGTTACATATATAGTCAGTTCACAACAGCCATCTGTGAATGGAAGACTGACATCCCACAAGGACACTTAGGTGTCTGGATAAATCTAGAGAAATCCGGCACCTCCTTATTAATTCCCCTGTGTCTGGTAAGATTTTTTGCACGCATATGGGTATGTAACATCATAGATGTTGTGTCTGCAGGCCAAGACTTGTTGGTCTTGCAATAAGAGGTACAAGAGAAAAATAACACAAACAGACCATGTAATCATCCTAAAATAAACATCTGATCATCCTAAAATAAAAGATGCAAGGTCAAGGATTTATAAATATATAATGATAGGCCAATTCAGTGATCACGTACTGGGGAGCAGATCTGCAGTTGCAGTAAAGGTCAGCTCAGCAGCTTCTTGTGCTAGCATTGACTTGCTCGAAAGCCTGCTGCACTGAGCTCAGGGATTAATGGCCTTTTGGAACAGCTTCTTACCTGGGCTTGCTGCAGGACCAGTGGTGGGAATGGTGACTAGGCTGCAGGCAATGCAGCGGAAGGGCTTGCGGTGCAGTTGCATTTTGGGTTAGCCAGGTCAGCAACTGCTCTGACTTTGTGAAAGCAGCTCCTCATCTGTGTGGACACTGCGTGGTGACAAGCTGCCAGGAATGGACAGACACAGTCACAACCGACTGCATCATTCACAAACGAGGCATTTCATCAGCTGTGTTCTCCCCACGGCCAGTGGCAGGAAAGAAGCACGGGGGCAGGCTGAGCTGTGCCCTGTCTCTTGAACCCTTGTCATCGGAGGGGAGCAATGGGCTGTTCATCCTGGCCTCAGGAGCCCCACGGCTGGCTGGCTGCAGCGTTTGGGGGGTGTTGTGGGGAAGTCTGACCACTTGCCTGAGCTGTTCTGGTACTTTCCCCTTGGAATCTTAGGCTGATCACTTCTGGAGACAGTACAGGGCTAGACAGTCTGCTTGCATCTCCCTGTTCTTAGATTTTCATTTACTTAAGGATTACCTCTGGGATTTCTTTCTGTTTCCATTGATTTTATATGGCACTGAAATGACAGGCTCAGACTAGATGCCTTAGTTTTAGATACAGTCAAATTATATGAATTCTTCCTTAAAGTATTAACATTTCTACTTTGGGAAAAGCAAATATACAAAAGCTTTTCACTCCTTGTCCTGCAAGTAAATCTATAACAACATTTGGACTTCGCATGCGTTTAAAGGTTTATTAGTGCCTTAATAACTAAAATGATACTGAACCATTTTGGCAATTATGATAACACAACTGTGCATGAATAGAATATTTCTCACTGTACTATGGTGTAAGCTACAATATGCTTGCAAAGTAAACCTGCAAATACTTGCTGCTTAGCCTTTCTTGTCTCTGAAATTTGTAATTAATTCAGTCAGGGACTTTTCTGTTTACTTGAACTGGCTTTGATTGGAACACTAGTTAAGATAGCATTATGCAGATTCATGGCAGATGTGTAGAAAATTATTTTTCAGTTGTTAATAATTTTGTTCAATCCCTGTCTTCCTAGACAATGCTCCTACAAAAGACTTATTTCCTTTTTAAATGCTGCCTTTTCTTTCCCAGGGCCCTAAATACATTTGAAAAGAGTGAGAGGATTTGCTTTAAGCTAAGGAAATTTCCTCTTCCATATCCTTCAAGACACCTGAAATGCTGGTCCCCCAGCTGCCTTTAAAAGACCTTCCTGAGACGGAGCCCTCCCTCTATCTCAAAATTTTACATAGAAAAGTGGAAACTGCTGCAATGTGGCTGTCAACAGACCTGTGCTGCTTCTGCCATTACAACAGGGGTGTTGCATCATGACAAGAAATGCCATTTTCTCTTTAAAGGTAGAACCAAAAGTTTAATCAAAAAGAGTAGGCTGGAAAATCCTTCATATGATTAGTTTAGGCAGGTTGTCTTCATGGATTTATATGCAGTTCATACTTAGTTTACTACTTAGTAAAAATTTTCAGTCAATGGGAATTAATGCTCAACTATTACTATTAATTGAATACTTTCATTCTTTAGTTATATTTTAAATCAATTCCTATATGTCTAGGTAATGAAATGTCATTCTGCCAACCAAAGCAGTTGTTATACTGCAATGCAGGGGAAGAAAAATATAACATGCTGGTGTAAGGAAAATTTGTCTGGCTTCACCTTCCTCTTCACTCAAAGTTTTGAAAAAAATTGCACGACAGTTCTAATAAAATTCCAGAGATATAATGCAGATACAATACCTCCAGAGTTGTTCTCATTCCAGTGTTTACAGGCACTAATACCTGTGAAATAGTTGGAAGTCTTGTGAAAAGAAAAACAATTGAGCATGGATGTGAACTTACTTTGCTTCTATTGCTTCTCACCTCTATGCAGACGTATATGTTTTCATCAAGCTGTTCCTTTGTACACTACAAAAAAATGCATCTGCAGGATAATCTTCTTCCCTGGCCTATTTTTTGCAAGAGTCCTGAGAAGATTCTATGTTTCTCCTTTTTCAACAAAAATAGCTTTCTAGCACAACAGAAATGTTCGTGGAAAACATCTGCTTTCCCTCAAAGCCTGTTTTTTGTCAGGAAATGAAATCCACACTCAAAACCCTTTAATCCAGAAATCCAAAATTCATCTGATTTATGCTGGCATACATTTACACAAATTTCATATATGTAGGTTTAAGACATTGCATAACCACTCACTATTAACATGTCCCATAGAATTACCAGCCTTATTTTTGTTTATTCAAGAAACAGGGGAATGAGGCATCTTTACTTCTGCAGCTTCTGTCATTGTAAACCTCAACTGCTGCTTTCTGCTATATCCTCTTGTTATTTTCTTGCTGTCATCTGTAGTCAACAGTCCATCCATCACCGTTGCTTTGATGATTGCCAGAGCCCCTGCATCGAGACCACACTGTCAGCTTGACATCCTGCATGCGGAATAACCTTCTCCCTGCAGCAGGGATTTCTAGGAGCTCACATGCCAAGAGGACAGGCTATTCTTTGGAACTGATAAGCATGCAGAAAACCTCTTATCTTTCCTGATGTTACCATTCTTTTATTATTATTGTCTGTTTCGATTTGTCTTTTTGGTCATTTTGATTTCTCTCCTATGCTCATGTTGCTGCTTTGACACAATCTTTTATCAAGGAATACCTTCTGAAAGAACTGAACATGATTTTATTTACTCGGGTGACCACAGTGAGCAGGATTGCATTGTGCATCTGTATTAGGTCTGATTTCTCAGTAAACATCAGCAAAATGGTGCTGTGAGTGCTAACTCTCCTGGGTTTTCCTTAGTTTGCATGAAAGCGGTTTTAAACAGCATATTTTAAACTGGGAAACAGTATGTTTGCTTTCATCTTTTCCCATATGTGTAACAGCCCCCCACACCACCACCTATATGTATAAAACTATTGAGTTAAATATATATATATATCAAGCAAGTCAGATTCAAGGCATGAACAGAGCTGACATGGAAGTTACCATGCTATATCCCATGGCATGGTTTAGCTTTTGAAGTGGCCGTGCATCCTTGCATAGCTGGGAATTCCTCGGTGAAGGAACTCTATGAATGCCATTTCTCTACCACGTCTATGCAGACTGGGATATGCAAGCAGGCCCAGAAGGTTTCCATTTTAATCAGTCATAGTCAATTAGTACACTTATGTCTTTCATTAGATTCTTTGATGAAAAAAAAAAAAAAACACAGAGAATTTTTTTAGTTATATTTTGGTATAAAACGTGTCCTTTTTCTTCTCCCCAATGCCTACTTGTGCTTTTGAGAGCGTTATCTTGAGCAGCTTTTTCTTGTACTCAGAGCCTTGTGTTATTAAATTGCCTAATTGGTCAGTCCCACAGTATGGGAATAAAACATCCCAGAGCATAGGATCTTGCAAAAGATCTGTTTCAAGAGCATCTTCCCTTGTTGCAGATTTTTGCATTTTTCATTGATGCAGTCCAGGACTGCTAAGGCAACAAAGTGTTCCTGTTCTGATGTTTGGGAAACGATGTTGCCACAACGGACTTGCGTATTCCCCACCGTAGCAGTTTTCCCAATTGTAGTCAGCATGATGCATACACAACGACAAGGCGGCTTACAGTTTTTCTTAACTTCAGCAGAATCAGCTAAAGTATGTGAAAAGTGAGGAAGCTTGAACATCTGGTCAGAGATGATAAACATAAAAGTTATATTGGGATAAGGCTTTGCTTTCTACTTTCTATTACAAAAAAATCACTCTATTTTTCACAAGAAATCAGGAAACGGTCATTTCCTCATAGTTACGGTTAACAGCCAGCATCTTCAGTAGTAGACCAAATACTTGCTCAGTTTATAGTTTTCCAGATACAGCTACAAATGGAAAGGCAAAGTCCTTCAAATAACAGAAAGTGTTAAAAGAAACTAATAAGCAGCTTCTGCGCAATCTTGAAGACAGCATTTGACACAGCATTAAGATGAAGATGTTTCCAGAATTGGAGGAAAAGTATTTTGGAAAGGAGCTTCAATCCAAATGTTGAAAGACACTGAATTGTACAAAGTCTAATGAATACAATTTGATGCAACTATCAGAAAGGAAAATTACATTTAATATCTCCATGGCAGAAAGTGCACCAGAAAATAAAGGGGAAACTGCACTTCATTACTGGAAAAATGAGCAGGCATCATTTACTGAAGGCAATCAATTCCTGAGCTGCCAGTAAGTGGTTTGCCTGTGCCCATGGTGTCCACGTATGTCAGGAATTCATCAGTTCCTCTCAGAAAATTTATGACTAACTCTGCCATTACTTGGTCAGATAAATTCTGATTTTGGTAAATATGTGTCATTCAAACATATGAAATTGAAAGAAAAAATATAAACAGCAATAAATTTGAACATTAATATCCACAATCATAGCTGTCAGTTTTCCAAAAAGATAAAGGTCAATCTCTCCCAATCCTAATTTTAAGCTAGTGTGTCCAATACTGGCTGAATCATACGTTGTTTTATGAAGAAGGTTCCCAAAATAGTTTAGATGCTTTTTTTCAGAGACATGCAAAACACTCCCAAAAAGGAGGTGTTACGCAGCCCTGGAGCAGGGATCTGCACAGAAGCAAAGGATGGGAGCAGGGACAGAAGTAATGAGATGAGGACAACCTCCCCCACCACAGCAGAACCAGCCACTTATCCTGGCTTTGTGTGTAAGCAGAGCTGCATGGCTGCCAGAAGAAGGAAACTACAAGAAGAAAGAAGAAATGAAATCAGAAGGAAAATATGTACCTGTCATGCAGTTGCATTGACTCTCCCGATTTTTTAAAATATAATTGTTGCACTAAGTGCCTCATGGGACAAGGATAAGCTGCCAACCTGGAAAAGAAATTGCCCTCAGAAGAGCAGAAAGGACAGAAGGGCACAACCTTTTGTCAAAGAAGACAAGAAGACTATTATTGCCCACCCCCAAGCACTCAAAGGTCATGCTCAAGCTCCAAATAATATAATACTGGCTTGAAACTCATAAGATTGAATGAAAGGTTAGATTTATTATATTTACTGCCTGATTCCTGAGCGTGGTAGTAAGGAGGCATTTGTGTTACTTTTTCAAATTTCTCAATGACCATTAGGCTGGACCTTGTGGCTGCCTTTTCTTCTTTTAACAAAAGGAGCCGAGATTGGCACAGAGTCACTTATTTCCAGAGGTAAATTTCCAGAGATAAACCATAAACTACTGCAAGAATCAATGAGATACTGGCAGTTGTCAGCACCACGTATACTAAAAAGTGGCAGTAATGTGACTTCAGCTTTGCAGAAATAAATAATACAAAGTGCAATTTCAAAGTGAGCAGGATTGGGGGCAAGAAAGGCTCTTGTCAGATTCATGCTCTCATTTCCCTATGGCTATCTCCTGCTGACCAGATGGCAGCATTTCCAAATGCCTGTCTTCAACTTTTCTACTGGTCACAGGATTTTTATGGTAGTTTGAAGAATATTCTTCTTTATCAGCAAGTCTTTCTTGCCAAGAGTCTTTTGCTGAAGAATTTTTGCAATCTAAAAGCTTCTCTGTGTCTACAGAAGTTACCTTACAGAGGAAGGTGTTTTGTTTAACATAAAAACTACCATAGACTTACAAGTTTAGACTTAATTTGGTATCTAGTAATCCAATAATAACATTTCATGGCCTCTAGGACAGAAGGCCGCCTTGACAGAGTAATAGTTTTTTCCATCCCCATTATTTGCCAGATATGGGTCAAGGTCTATTTTTAGTGATGGTGGTGTGAGCCCAAAACAGTTCTGTTGAAATGAAATGCAGTGATGTGCTGGTGTGAAGGAAGGCATTTCAGCTCACGTCCCATTCATCTATTAATCTCTTATTTTTATTTTTCTTTCTTTTATTTAGTTTGGATGCTTGTCACCGTGACTGTGGCCCTCACAGGGTCCTGCAGATGCACTATAGCAGGAGACTCCCTTGCGCAGCAGCTCTGCATGGTGGAGCCCGGTGAGGCACTGGGGTCTGCCTGCGTGCCACCAGCAACACCGGCTGAGCTCCTCTGCCTGGCTGCTGTGGATGGGGTCGGTCAAAAGGCAAGGCTGAGACAAAAGGTTTATTAAAGTTTAAATGACCTGGTTGCTGTGAAGGTATCTTTTATTTGTTCTGACATCTCCACTGTCAGCAGGAATGACAAAGTGTTCATCACTCACCTGCTTTCTCTAGAACTGAGGGAAATAGTAATCTGAAGGGTTTGGCTGGGGCATCCAGTCAAGAAGAGTCACAGAGTTTGATAGTATTATGGCAAATGTTAACAAACCGACAGGGCAAGGGTTGCCAAAAGGAAGCTGAAAGGACACCAAGACACCTTCACTACTAATGTCCCCAAGGTGCCCTTTTCAGGGGACCTTTGTGGCATTTGGTGAGATTCTCCAAGCAAGAATCCATTTTGGACCTGCCAGGAGAGAGCAAACTCTCCAAAAGGCAACCAGGTCCCCAATTCTTGCTGAAACCTGTGGCTCTGAAGAGCAAGACCTGAATTCTCGGTGCTAGGAGAACTTGCAAATGACTGACTGCAACTGTGACAGTAGGAAACAGTGTCTTTTTTTCATGTCCTTTTTATGTTTCCCCAAACTCTCGGTTACCCTAGCATTACCTCAGTCTCATTCAGTTCCTCCTCAAGATGTTTCCTGAGGTGCTCAAACACATTCATCAAGCTTTCTGAAGTGGAAATATAAAACTGAGTGTCATCAGGATGCCCTTTAGGCCATGTCTCCTCTGAAACAAATTGAACATTTGTAAAAGAGGAATTAATCTGCCTTTCTGTTAAGGCTCAGAGGCTGAAGAGGAATTGTCCTGCCCTACCCTCAGGCTTTCTTTCTCTTCAAGGGTCTGCAAGTTAGTGAGTTTCACATCTCTCCTAGCTTCAAAGTTTTTGCTAGATCAAAGTAAGGACATCGAAGGACTAATATGAGTTTCCTTGTCTCTAGCAGGAGATGCTTCTCACTCGCAGTTACACAAAGCAGCTGGCAAAAACATCTGACTTCAGTAGATGGCCATCCAACTGCAGACAGCAGAGACAGGGACTTGTAAGGACGAGATCTTCATTATGGGCTGCTTTTCTCTTATTTCTCACTAAGTGCCAGGAGTGAAACTACAGCCTTAAATTGATCGATACTTTGCCGTCACCTTGAGAAAAGTAAAGATTTCACCTGCAGAGTTTGAGACTTTTCTTTTCTGCTAATGTGTGCAGAGAGGGCAAGGGTAGGCTTCCTGGGGAACCAAAGTGAAGAAAGACTTTCCATTAAAAAAAGAAAAAAGCTTTGTTTTATAAATCGAACTTAATCTCCTGTTTGATATCCTGTCCAAGGAAAGGACAAGGCAGTGACCACTGTCTATTTAATATTGCTAGTTTAGAACTGAAATAACTTTTGTTAGAAGTAAGTGACTTCGTGTAAGTACTTTTATAGTGATAACAGAGCATGTACTAGTCATTTGGAATGCTTACAAGTAGACCAGACAAAGTTAGGATAATCTTGGATCTTGACCCTGCTTATTTGGTATTGTAAGAGTTAAAGACTCTAATACTTTTTTTATTCTGTTCTAAGAAATAACTAGTATTTTGTATTGCATCGCAGTTACTGTATGAGCATTGTAGATGACCTTTTATTTCTCTTCATTAAGACACTGGTCATATTTGACTGTAACTTATTGAGATCAATAAATGCTTAATGTGTTAACTTCTCAGTCTAATTTTATGTGGCACCTTGCTGAACCAGCAAAAGGAATGGAGGACAGATTGGGTTGTGCAGTGATATCTGAGAGAGGTATTTATATACAATAGCTATGGATTTGTGACATGTTTGCCAGGATTATTAAACTTTTCACATTGGTGTGTCCTGTAACTGTCCATAAAATGAAGAAAGGGTCATCTTGCAGTTCAAATGCAGAACTTGGTTTCAATAGAACAGGATTTAGTTCCTATCCATGATGTAGATTTTGACTGTGACCTTGGGCAAATCACTTATTCTCCCTGCCTCTCACTCCTCTGTAAGCTGAAGGAGGGATAATAACTCCTTAAAGGTGAGAATTAATATGTTAGTTTTCATGTCACACTCACACTACTATTCAGCTCAGGGTCCCACCTCTGGCTTTGAGCTAAGACAGAGCTGATCAAATTGTATTTCACCAACAGTTTGTTCCAAAGTGCTCTTTTGATGTTTAGACACAGTTATAGATAGTGACTGAGCTGAGACTGTTCCTAAAATGGACAGTTGTACCCCAATAGATTTGAAGACCTTTGTTCACCCTGTCTTTGGTGTGGAGCACTGTCTTCTTTCTCAAACATTAAGCCAGATCCTGCCTCGATCTAACTCATTTCAGAAGCTGAAGGCTTTCTGGGTACCCAGCATTTCCACATCGCCAGTAGTAGGTCTTCATTTCATCAGTGTAAGAAGGCACAGTTGGAAGGAACATAAGACCTTGGACAAAGAATTTGTTGGGTTTTTTTGTTATAAATTACACAGTGATAACAATTTACATAATTCAGTCTGGTCCAGAGCATGCTAAGGGGCATGAGTATCTACTTATCTGCACAGCACTTAGCCAAGGCAGCCAGCAAACACATAACTCAGTTATGTTTTGTTAGCAATGAAGATTTAATCATCTTCCAGGACACTCCAGATGCTCAAAAGTTTGCTGTTGAAAAGATTAACAAAAGGCCTTTGTATAATTGTGGTGGGTTATACGTAATTACTAGGACACATTCAGTACTGTGGTGTGGTTCTTTGCCATTTACAGCTGTAGTGGTTTCATCTGTCTCTCCTTCACACAAAGTAATCTTCATGATTTTATGCATCTGGCACAGGATTTGCTTAGTGTCAGTATGTCACAGGGTGTGGAAGAGACTTAGGAAGGTCATAGCTGTGCCCTTCTCTGCCTTTCTTCCCTGGTATTTGACAAACGGCTCGCACAGTTTGCTTCTTTTTTCCTTCCCAATGGACATGTTCCAAGAGACATTTGGGTAAAATCAGAAGAATTTCTTCATGGCACCAGGGTCCTAAACTCTCACCACATGATAGCTACATGGTACAAGCCACAACAAACCCCTAGATTTGCCATATGCCATTGCCTATCAGTGATGGTTAGATGCAGTGATAAAGTGCTATGTTAAGCGTTCTGCATTTAAAATCCCAGAAAGCATCCAAGGCAGCAGGACACATGATGCTCTGATCCTGTGAAGAAAGTAATTGCCATCTCCTCTCCATCACAAATGCCAAACAACTCTGGTTACCTGTTGGGTCAGCCCTCATGCTACCTGAGGTGCCAGCAACTAAAATCAGCACACTCTGAACTGAAGTTGCCTTTCTTTTAATGCCAGAAAAAAAGGGGGGGGGGGGGGGGCGGGGAAAGCAAAAGTCATAGTGAATCTGCCAGCCAGCCTTTGAATACAAGTACACAGAAAATTCCCAGTATACAAGGGATCAGTGCAGAGAGCAGCACTGGAATTACTGAATATAGCTGGCAAACTATAAAAAAGAAAAACAAGAACCAGTTCTGTCTGTGTTATCTTAGATGAAACTAAATTTTCTGTTGGAGAAACAAACTATCTTAAAATGAAAACAAAGATAAAAGAAGATATATTGGGCAAGAAATGGGCATTATTCTTTTAACTTGTGTCGAGTGTACTTCATCCTGAAATGGGAACTGTGATAGAGAATTGTTTGTTACTGGCAGCTTAAGTTTTCAAATTAGAATCAAAATCCCATTTTGTTGGATTCATAAAGGGAAACAGAGAGCTTAGAGCTGTCCTGAGGCACTGCTGTGGTCTAGAGTGCCTCAGGGGAAGTTTTTAAAAGTGCCCTTAAAATTAAAGAGAAAAATATTTCCACAGAGAGGGTTTTTTACATCAAAAGGAACAAAGGGCATGTTGAAACTGTTCAGATTTGCAGAATGCAGTGTAAAAGCAAAGGTCATGAAAACCAAATATGAACTAACAAGCACAGTTTACCAAGGGTGAGCTAGGTGTTTGCTCAGCTCCAACTGTGCCAGGACTCTGAGAGACACAATCCCTACATCCTCTTGGGGGAATCTCCATCCTTTATTGGATGTGGGGGGAAATGTAGTGACAAAGGATGAGGAAAAGACTGAGGTGCTTAATTCCTCCTTTGCCTCAGTCTTTCATGTTAAGACCAGCTGTTCTGAGGGTACCCAGCCCTCTGAGCTGGAAGACAGGGACAGGGAGCAGAATGAAGCCCCCATAATCCAAGGCAAAGTGGTCAATGATATGTTACACCACTTAGACACATACAGGTCTACGGGGCCATATAGGATCCACCCAAGGGTAATGAGGGAGCTAGTGGAAGTGCTCACAGAGACTGGAGGTTAGCAAATATGATGCCCATCTACAAGAAGGGCAGGAAGGAGGATGTGGGGAACACCAGGCCGGTCAGTCAGACCTCAGTGCCAGGGAAGGTTATGGAGCAGGTCATCCTGAGTGCCATCAGGTGGCACGTGCAGGACAACCAGGGCATCAGGCCCAGCCAGCGTGGGGTTATGAAAGGCAGGTCCTGCTTGATGAACCTGATCTCATTCTAGAGAACTGACAAGGCAATCTGCTTAATGGATGAGGGAAGACTGTGGATGCTGTCTGCCTAGACTTTAGTATAGCACTTGACACTACTTCCCACAGCATTCTCCTGGAGAAACTGGCTGCTCATGGCTTGGACAGGTCTACTCTTCACTGGGTAAAAAACTGGCTGGATGGCTGAGCCCAAAGAGTTGTAGTGATTGGAATTACACCCAGTTGGTGGTCTGTTACAAGAGATGTTCCACAGGGCTCAGTATTGGGGCCAGTCCTGTTTCATACCTTTATCAACGATCTGGACAAGGGGATCTAGTGCACCCTTAGTAAGTTTGCAGATGACACCAATGTGGGGGGGAGTGTTGATCTGCTGGAGGGCAGGAGGCTCTGCAGAGGGATCTGGACATGCTGGACCGATGGGTCGAGGCCAGTTGTGTGAGGTTCAACCAGGCTCAGTGCTGGATCCTGCACCTGGGTCACACCAGCCCCACGCAGCGCTACAGGCTTGGGCAGAGCGGCTGGAAAGCTGCCTGGTGGGAAAGGGCCTGGGGGTGCTGGTCGACAGCCGGCTGGGCATGAGCCAGCAGTGTGCCCAGGTGGCCCAGAAGGCCAACAGCATCCTGGCCTGTATCAGCAGTCGTGTGGCCAGCAGGACAAGGGCAGTGACCGTCCCCCTGCACTGGGCACTGGTGAGGCGGCACCTGGAACCCTGTGTTTGGTTCTGGGCCCCTCACTGCACGGGGGACACGGAGGGGCTGGAGCGTGTCCAGAGACGGGCAACGGGGCTGGGGAAGGGGCTGGGGCACAAGTCTGATGGGGAGCGGCTGAGGGAGCTGGGGATGTTCAGCCTGGAGAAAAGGAGGCTGAGGGGGGACCTTGTTGCTCCCTACAAGTACCCGAAAGGAGGCTGTAGGCAGGTGGGGGTTGGTCTTTTCTCCCAAATAACAAGCAATGGGATGAAAGGAAATGGCCTCAAGTTGTGCCAGGGGAGGTTTAGATTGGATATTAGGAAAAATTTCTTCACTGAAAGGGTGGTCAAGCATTGGAACAGGCTGCCCAGGGAAGTGGTTGAGTCACTGTCCCAGGTGGTTTTTGAAAGAGGTGTAGATGTGGCACTTAGGGACATGGTTTAGTGGTGGCCCTGGCAGTGCTGGACTAATGGTTGGATTCAACGAACTTAAAGGTCTTTTTCAACCTAAATAAGTCTATGATTCTGAAGCTGTACCACATAGCAGTGACCTTGTTACTTGCATGTAAGCTGTACATTGATGAAATTGCTAATGGTAGTACTGAGAAAAGTCAAAACAGCATCTTCTGAACAAGTGCCCTTCAAAACCAGCCTTTGCCTTACAAAAGCAGACACAGCATGCATGCTGCATCAGTCCCTTCAGTAAATTTGCAACTGGAAAAGGCTCTGCCCTCATCTATGAATAGGTTGCTTCAGTTAAGCTTGGAAGAATAGAGATAATTAAGCACTGCATGCATGCTGTGTCCCCTGAGGGAGAAGGGCTGATGCACATAAGAGGATTAGTGAAGGAACTTCAGTGAATTGATGTAACATTCATCTTTATATTAAACTTTATATCAAGGCCCTAATTTCAGCTTCCAATGAGAATTCATGGGTGAGGTTAGTATTTATTGAAAGTCTGTACTTCGAAGTGACAAATACTCAGCTTAACCTCTTAAGATCTTAGTGCTAGGGTAGGTATGTCCTGATATAAGACTAAAGAAAATTTTCATATAGGGTTCTTTCTGAGATTTCATTATTCTTTAATGGTTAATTCCTTTGGTCAAGGTCTTGTCTGTGATTATGATTTCAAACTCCTCGATACAAGAAAGGCATTTACAGGCTGGAGCAAGTCAATGGAAAGGACACCAAGAGAGTCAGGGGCTGCAGCACATGATGCAGGAAGAAGTGGAGAAGAGTCTGGGGAAGAGATGGCTCGTCTTCTCAAAGAAGATCTTACTGCTATCTGCAACTGCCTGATGGGAGGATACAGGAAAGACAGAAAAAGGCTTTTCTCAGAGATGGGGACAGTATTGGAGGGCAACAGACCAAATATGATATTTGGGAAATTCCTCTTTGAGAGAATGAAAACTTTTATCATGATGGTGATTTGGAATAAGTTGCCTGGAGAGGCTGTGCAATATCCATCCTTGGAGACTTCTAAAACTCAACCAGAGTTGAGCAGCCTACTCTAATTAGGCCTGCACTGAGCAATAGATTGGACTAGATGACCTCCACAAGTCCCTTCTGACCTAAATTATTCTATGGGTTTATGGGTCAGATCAACAAGATGTTTTCATTGGTTGATCCAATGGCTTCTGGTTTCCACACTTGGAGATAATGTCTTCTGAGGTGTCAGCAGGGAGGAAATCAGAAGGAGAAGAAGTAAGTCTTGCTCCCAGCTTCTGCTATAACGGGTACCAGCATGACCTGCCTGGATCTTTCTTCATAGTCCTGAGCAATGCATGGGCCACATTCAGGCAGAAGGAAAGGTCTGAATGACAGCACCATTGGTGATGGCTAAATTCAGCATTTGGAGCATACAAGCTTTGTTTCTGTGCTGTGCTGCTGAAGGGTTGGGTTTTTTTCAAGTGAAGGGATAAGATCTTTGGAGGTCTTGTAAAACACTGTGTTTCTGCTCCAGATGCTGGTTCAGGCCCTTAGAAGGAGGAGGAGAGGAAATGATTAAGGCCCTTTGGTGCAACCATAAAAAAATAAAAAATTATAAAAACTCTGCTGTGACCAATCCTGCTTCTGCAGTCTGAGGGAAATACATCAAGTGAGGTAAATGGGAGCAGATAAGGCCTGAGAGCATTTCACTTGGGTTTTCCTTTAAGAGCTAAGCACTACCCTGTTTTTCAGGTTAATCTTGGCCCTTCATCTCATTCCACACTGGCATGCTTGCATCTGAAGGAAATATTTATAAAGCAGAATAATTCACAGAACTCTTTTCCCTCCTATATGAACCTACTTCTTATTTTATTCCTTTTCTCCACAGTCCCCATATGCATTTGCCAGCTGAAATTGTGTTTGTTACATAAGCTGTCAGGTTATCTGTGTAATGTTGTGTTAGGGATTTAACTGGAGAAACAAATTCCCTTGGTGTGCGAGTAAGATTAGAACAGCATGTGTATGTGATGGATTTGTGGACTGAAACTCATTCAACTTCAGTTTGATTATGAAGGCAAGGTTAAATGTGAACAATATTAGCAGAAGTATAAGCCTGACTCTTCAAAAACCCGTGAACTTTAAAATCTCTGCAAAACTGTGTTTGGTGCAACAACATTCCATTAAAATTGGCATGTCTTCCCCTCTGGTTTCTATTTCTACCCTTAAGTAACTAAAATTGCTAAATACTTCAGTAAACAGCTTTCCTAGTTGCACTTATTTTTCTCAAAGCCAAATCTTCTAGATGTCTTCACAAGAAGAGTACACCCAGGTTCACATGCACTTTTTGGAATACTAGAAAGAGCAAGGCATCACCGATGCCACAACTCACTGTCGGTGATACCATTCCCACAGAGACACACTGAAACATCCCCAGGAGCGCCCTGTGCTCTGCTGTCTGGTCTGGACATGGCGATAACACAGGCTGGTACAAAAGGCTGTGCAGTACCAGAGTCTGAAGCTCACTGAACACACCTTTCAGCACACCCTATGGAAACACAGGCCAGGGAGGACAGGCTTAATGTCACATTTCTGCCATAAGATTTGTTACCCACAGACATCCCCAGACCAAAGGCATCCTGAGCATTGAGAGGCCACCAGTATCAGCTGTGAATGGGGCACATAAGACCGGGTGAAACACACTTCCCACCCAAACGCCATGCCTATAAAGGAGATCAGTGTAACCATTGAGGCTGCCACGTTGTATTTCATGGTGTTTTCAGACTCAGGAACAAGTTAGCTGGGGTGGTTTACTTAGCCTAAATTCCTAGCAAGTCTGCTGATGAACTAACCAAACATACAGGAACATCTGGATTTGATTTCACTGTTAAAAAAAAAAAATAAAATAGGTGTGGATATGTTGTTTTAAAGAGACCCTTTCACATAACCAGCATCAGTGAGACAAGTCTGCTGGCTGTTGCTGCTTAAGTTACTTTCTGTAGGTATTTACCTCTAAATAGCAGTACTTGTTTCTCTGTATGTGTTTCTCTGTTAGAAAGCAACACTACCACCGAAACACACTTCAAACACCTTTCACATAGTCCACTACAAGAAAATGGAGTAAATAAATCAGTTGCTTATGACCTGATGGTGGCCCATTGTCTTTCCTGTGTGTACTCTTGTTAATGATCAACTGAATGATGGAAAAACAATCAGCAAGCAAACTGAGTTTTTTAGGCTTCTCCCTGCAACTCTTCTCCCTTAGGTTTCTGTAGGAACTAGACAACCTCTGCATTGAGCTCTTTGGCTGTTGGAATAAAAGCTGACATCATGCGCAGTTGTACTTCCAACCACACCATTCAGAGGAGTCAGCGAAGTTGGAAAGACTACAGTGAAAGGTTAGCTCTGTTGTAACTCTGTTTATCTCCTGCTGTTGCGGTGCAAGGAATTGTTTGAAAACTGGAATTGAGCATTGGCAGCACCAACATTTCTGCCCAGTATGCTAACTGATTTGCCTCATTACCTGTATTCTGTGATGGCAGAGATTTCAGTTTCCCCTACTTGACAAAAAGTTCGGTTGCCTGCAGAGAGGGACAGACATGATGTATACATACTTCAGCATGGATTTACTGTTATTTCATGTCACAAAGTGCTGTGTTTTGAGGTAACACCTATTGGTGGTCCTGGAGGTTGAGGGCAGATTCACACACTGCAGATTGTGCCTAGGTAAAGCAGCTTTGTTATAGTATTTGAGCAGAGAACATATAATTTTTAACTACTACAGCTGTCTACCAAGTGAGTGAGTGTTAAGCATCATGGGAGCAAAGCCTGCACTGAAACAGCAACCTGTCCTCTGGCATCAGTGGGTGCAAGAGATGCAAACCCTTTCAAGTTCTGTTACACACCTGGGAGATACTAAAAGCAAGAGAAAGCTCTGCTTGACACCTCAGGTACTGGCAATTGCAAGACAGACAAAACAGATTTTCCAGGTCGTCTCTGACTGAACACTAAAAAGTAGCTTGACACATAGCTTGAAGCTTTAGCATTATCAAAAGTGAAGCTACAAAAACATCCCTTTGAGCAACTGAAGATCTAGAACCCAACCTTCCTCATCAGTATGTTTTTTCCTCATTACTAGCAAAACACAGAGCTAGTTCCTGCTATGAACTCGTCAAAGTTTCAGAAATGTTGGAATCTTAACTGCTATTCAAGATGTTAGCCTATAAATTATAACAAACTGGCCATGACACTTTCAGTCCTTTCTGGTCAGCTTTGTATTCTAGTAAGAGTATAATAATTCAAGAACTCATCAGCAGAGACTTTTGACAGCACACCAAGGTTGTTGAGTACCTATGTTTTTAAGTACCATGACAGAATTCAGAGACACAGGCTAATCTGTTTAAGAAATTAGAGCAATATTAGGTTGTGCTTTCTCAGTTTATCAGGATTTCTAAACCCCAGAGAAATAAAGGCAGAGGTGTTGCTGGAATGCAGCAGACTTTTCTCCTTTTTAAGTTTTTTGTTTGTTTGTTTTAATATAACAAAGCAAAGTCACAATTTAAGCTAAAACTGCAAGTAAAAAGTATCTCCACCTTATTTAGCGAAAGGTGCCTCCCCCGGTACTAGTAACATTACAAGTCTGTTTGTTCTCCAGTGAGTTTAGTTTGTAGATTCTTTCAGGGAAAAAGACTTTTCTAAAGTTAAAGTAAAATCCAGAGAGAAAAATCCACCTTTTCATTCCCTAAAGAAAAAAGATAAAACCCCAAAGTTCTCCCTTTTTGCAAATTCTGTTTGAAATAACCCAATGAATTAAAATGGTTTAATGGTTCAAACTGAGAACAAACATATACCCAGTTACTCTTTTGAACAAGCATGTAAAACAGAGCTACAGTGATAAGGTAAGGTTACTGAGGCACTTTGTACTGACCAGAGCTTTAACCTCTATTACCTGATGGACTTCTAACCAGCTTTGACTTTTCATTGACTTTTCTCACCTTTAATTTAAGGCTGCATTGACTTTTCCTGTCACCTTAATCCATTTCTATCATTTAACCGCTGCACAGCTAGCTACAGTGCTACTCAGTATTGATTATATTCTTTCCTCTCAATAATGTTTTGTTACATAAATTGAAAAATAATCAAAGAAGCTTCTTAGTGCTTTGCTGTTTTTTAGTAGTTAATAATTCCGCTGATGTTTTAAAAAATATTTTCTTCAGTGTTTCATTGCTCTCTTAGCCCAGGTCAGTGTTTTGGAGAAGGGAAAGCTGTAAATGAGATGTGGTGCAGTGGCTATGCAGAACATATTTGATCCCTGGGGTTCGCCGTGAATGACGAGCTGCTTGAGAGGAAATCCTACCAGGTCCTGGTGGTGGCTTTCCAAGACGCTGAAATCCTGTTCCATGGCTGATGCCCAAGTGGTTTCCACGCAGGGTCACCACAAAAGGAGAGGGTGACAAGGAGGAATGAAAGCTGCCTTGGGACTTCCCAACTGTACAACCTACCAGCAGGGAAACAACTCCCCTGGGGATGTGGGGTTCATACTTCAGACATCTGAGAACCGTCCACTAATTGCCAGCTACAAATGTGCCCCTCAGGGACACAGCAACACTAGAGAAGCAAGACCTGTCCAGGCAGCACCCGGAAAGCCAGGAGTCATTTCCTCCATGCCTTTGCCCTAACATGGTAGCAGAGTCTGCTTTTCAGGCAGCTCTCCTTTCCAGGGAATGTGGGTTTTTACGGCAAGGTGCTCAGTAGGATGTCACCTCCACTACAATAACCCAGGCATGATTAAAAGGTATTTGTATCTTACAGAAGAATTAGAATTACAGAAGTGACAAGATGAAACAAAATATAGTATTCTACAGGCAAATACTATATGGAAAAACACTGCGTTAGCTGAGGCTTAAAATACTCTGGGGAAAGTTAAAAGTTGCTTGAAGAATTATAGAAGGAAAGATAAAATCTTTTTCTTCTGGCCTCAGTATTTTTAGCTTGAATTTATTGTTCCATGACAGGGTGTCTCCTCTCACCATTTAGTGGATCATAAAAAGAAAACTTCATTTTTCTTGTTTCTAGTAAAAAAAAAGTGACTCATGCTTGCAGCCCAGGCTCAGCAATATGCCTGGCTGGGTAGGTCTTCAATACATTTTTTGGTAGTGAAGGGAAGTGACATATCCGTGATAAATATAAAATGGGTTTTATGTTGTTTGGATGAAGGCAAGTACTGCGTTCATTCCTGACTCTCTCCTTGACTAGCTATGTTGTCACTACACAGGCTCACTCCCTTGCTTGGACATTATACAGGAGATGTAACCCAGGGCTCATGGAAAGCAAATTTCTCCCTTCTGCCTTCCTGCAATAAGGCACACCTTTGGTTGTCCTCAAAGTCAGCCTGCTTCAGTGGGCACATCACTAAAAAATAAACTATAGAGTTTCAAGAAAATTTAGGTGATGTGTTCCAGCGCACACTTCTAGTAGCAGCTTTAAGAGAAGGTTGGTTGGGTGGGGTTTTTTTCTCCTTGTGTCTTGTGTTTGGTGTCATCTTTGTTAAGGATGGGTCCTCTCTGATTTTCCTTTCTTCCTTCCCATAACACTAAAGTAGCTGTTCAATGCCACCCAGTCCGCACAGGTAAGTGCTAACAGGTATATGATTGTGTGTCTGTTCCTGGGCAGGGCATTAAAGCAGGCACAGAGAAAGCTGGTTTGTAAAATGGCTTCCACCACGGACCTCAGGTGTGACCTCAGAAAAATCACTCTGGTTTTCCTCACTGTGCTCCCTCTCTTGTCTGTCCAGCCCTAGTAGAGCAGAGTCCTCTTGGGGCCGAGACCATCTCTTTCCCCAGGAACCTAAGCTGTGCCTGCTACAAACCCTACGTGCTAGGAGAATACAAATTAACGACATGAAACTACTGTTGAATAGCCTTATTGACTCACGTCTTTTATACAGTCGTGAAGCCTATATAACTCTTAAGCCTCTCTGTCACAGTTAATACCAGCTTTCAGCCATATCTTTGCAACTGAAGCTCAGCGGGGAACTAATGGATGACCGACTATTCCCTGCTAACATGCAGTAGGAATGACTGTGCCTGATCAATTCTTAAAAACACTCACAGTGAAAAAAGTACTCGGAGAAAGTTGAAACTGTTCTTTTTAAGAGAACT
This sequence comes from Falco peregrinus, assembly GCF_023634155.1. NCBI lineage: Eukaryota > Metazoa > Chordata > Aves > Falconiformes > Falconidae > Falco > Falco peregrinus. The sequence continues at coordinate 21,639,159 of NC_073723.1, forward strand.
TTTTTTTTTTTTATGATCTCTGATTCTGCATTTAATTCTGTAAGTGTAGTTTAAAGGGTAGAGGGAGTTGTTAAATTTCATTTCACATCCACACTCTTCTGTTGGCACTCCTGTGGAATTGTCACTGCTGCTCACGCACACTGAAGGGCAGCACACCCCTTTGCAGGCAGAGTGCAGCAATGCAGCTCATTCCCAACCATTTCCCAGGTGATACCGTTGAAGCCCACAGGATTTCCCATTTATGCCCTTATCATTTTTTCTTGCTTCCTATGAGGGATCTGCTTTTGCAAAAGCCTCTGTGACAGAGGAGGGCTGGGTGTGATGTCCTCCTAAGCTGATCAGCAGTTTCTGCTGCTCCTTCAAAGGGCAGCACATCCTTCGAAGCACTGCTAGCACTTGCCTGTCATCACATGAGACACCAGGGCAGGAACCGAAAGTTAAAGATCCAGGTTGCACACTGCTGGTGGGAAGCACACTGGTTCCAGGCGTTTTGATATCAGAATTACTGCCTAGACCAGGAGCTAGCCCAGAGTGCCTAGTGCCTTTGCGGATTAGTGGGTTGTGCCATGATTAATGAATTCTTGCTCTTTCTCATTTAGGCAGAAGCTACGTGAACTGTTCCAGTCAGCTTCAGTCTCCAAGAAGAAAATTACTACAGAATATAACTACACAGCAGGAAAAAAGAAGTCAGTGCTTCACCAAAGGCTTGATGCTCGTTCTGCCCATGCAGTTCAGGAGAGGCTCCCATTGTTGCGAAGCTTGTAGCTATAGCATGCAAGGAGTCACATGGCATGTGTCACAGCAGGACACCTTTCATTGCATGCCATGGCAGTTTCTGTGGCATCTGGTAAGGACAGACAGCACATCACAGCAGGGCAGGTGGCGGTGCGGTTTGGGAGACAAAGCTACAGAGCCCTGCTGTTTAAGAAGAGTGTGAGGCGTGGGGTAAAATGCCTCTGATGCCACCAGGAGTGTTTCACAATCCAACCTTTCTAACTCCTGTTCATTCATTTCTTTGCATACCTTTTTTTTTTTTTTTTTTTTTTTTTAAATCAGAAGTCAAACCTCTAGACTGTAGTGAAAAGCAGATGTATTTCTCATCAACGTAACACCTGGGGTGGAAAATTCTGCAAGTGCGCTGGTAACCATGTCAAAATCCCTCGTTATGCTTCCCTTCCAGCCACTGTTCTCACTGTGCTGCTCTCCAAAGCTTCTTCTGCTGCAGTGCAATCTTGCTAGGCACCAACACAAAGTCTGAGCAAAAGGAAGAGAAGTCGGAAGAAGCAGTTCAGCAACTGGATGTCTCTAATTCCTTTCTTTCTTAAACTGTGTGTACTCAGGTGGGAAAGGATTTTATTTTTCTTAGCTGAAAGAGATTATCAGCAGGCTTAAGAATGTGAAAGAGTACCTTAAGCTGGATGTGGAGCAGATAATATTTTGGCTGTGAAAATTCTAAGTAACTTTAACACAAAGTAAATATATAGTGGTGTTTGACGTGGGCCAATACGTGATGTGTGAAATGGCTGTTGTTCTTTGTTTTTATAAAGTCCCTGTTATTATTGTGCTAATGATAGACTCAAATGAAAAAAAGATGGTTTGTTATACCATATTTTAAACAAACATGGAGCAGAAGGTAGTTTCTTTCTGAGGAGCTTTTATCTAACCACACAGGTTGAAGAGGAATAGGAAGGGGTATAAACAGAAAGGATATGTGATAAATATCATGCTGGCATTGAAATTTGAATAAGTGGCTGGCTGAGGCATTGCTGAAGAAAAGGCAAATGGGGAAAAATCATAGAATATAATCACAGAGTCATTTAGGTTGGAAAAGACCTTGAAGAGCATCGAGTCCAACTGTTAGAAGAGCAGAGGCTACAAGGAGACAATAGTTGACAGGGATGAAAAAGGAAGGAAAGTACCTCTGCTATGGTGAGGGAAAGGCACTGAGGAAGGTGTGTTGGAGCATGCTAGCTTTTACAACAGGGGAGAAAATGCTCAGAGTGAAAATTGATGTAACCTCTTGACATTGGTAAGAATGATATTGCAGACCTGCACAGTCCTTGTTGCTTAGGCCAACATTTGCTGCCATGGACAGGACTGAGACATCTTGTTTGGACTTCCTCTGGAGGTGATAATTTACTGTCATGATGTCTCACACTAAGTGGGCAACATAATCCTCAGTTGCACATCCAGTTCTCATAACCACTTCACATTTCAGACAGGAGAACACAGGATGGTGTCTACAGCTATAGCTACAGTAAGGGACTGTTCCATTTATGCTAATGACAGATTCATGCCTTAACTGTTTCCAGTTTGAATAACTATAAATATTTCTGTCGCTATTTGATGGTCATCTCAGCATAATATTAGCACTTAGGCCCTTCGTCGGTGCTGAATGAGGAAAGTTTAGCTTTGTATTTGCCTGTTGCGTGGCTTCTACTCCAAAAAGTCTTGAGCTTCTGCAAACTCCTTATTCTTAGGCTCTGCTCAGTGTGTTAGATTTTGGTCACAGAAAGTAAAAAAGAGACAGTGCTTTTGGGGGAAGGGAGAACTGTATAATTTACAAGCTGCAAAATGACTACATTAAAATTTAGGGGAAAAGGAGTGTACTTATGTACATAAAATTCGAGTGCTAGCCAATAAAGCTATGTACTTGCCCATGTGAACTGAACTTCACCAAGAAATGGTTGGACATGAAAAATAGACCGTTTATGCAACAAATACTTTTCTGTTTCACAGCAGTTCCAAGAATGAATTAGAGGTAGCAAATTGTTGTCAATTTTCTTACAGGTATTCTGTAAACAATCAAAAGGTTGTAAAGTTAATAAAAGCAGAGCCATCTGGAAATTGTCTCTGAATTTCCCAGACCTGGCTTCGGTATATCACAACAGTATTTCTGCAGAAATCCTCCTCAGCCAGTCAGACAGTATTCTGAAAACAACCTTGTACCGAGATAATATCACTGAGGATCAGACTAGACTGGGGTGAAGAACAAATACACATTTTGCATTTATATACATAGTGGGAGCATTAACGATTCAGCTCCTTATAGCAATGTTCATAACTACAGGTAAATACTTGCTCTAAATTCATCTTCAACCTATCATATTTAAGTAAAATTCCCTTAGGTTTTCATAAACCATCATGTCACTTTTGCTCCAGTAGTCTGCTAGAGTAAATTCCACAACAGAAAGTAAAGACAATTGCACTGTCTCTAGCTTTTGCTAAAGATACATGGTTAAACCCTTTCTGAAATACAAGGACTACTGCTGTAACGAACCCAAACTTCTCCTCTTCCTCCCCATGCCTGTCTGTTGGATCATCAGGATTACTGTGGATGGCAGCTGCTACCTCACTTCCTTCTTAAACCTTCTTTCTTATAACTTTCCCCCACACCCTTTCACTAAGGATCATTATTGTGGATTAATTCCTTCTTTCCTCATATCTGTATATTTCACTGCTACTTTTTCCAAAACATATTGAAAGACTTCCCCATCCTTTCAATTCACTTGGATGATAGCCTCATCAGTCCTGGTCCAGGCTGCTGAACCTTCTTTTTTTCCAGCTCCTCTTGTGTTGCTTCCGTCTGGTTTTTCCACAGCTCTGCTACTTAGCGTAGCTTTCTTGGTGGAACATGTCACTTGTTTGTTAAATTTTTGTTTCCAATATAAACGCTTGCTCTTAAACTTCTGGTCTTTATCACCACCTCAGCTTAAATCTCAGCACTGAATCTGTGTCCTATATGGATGCTTCTGTCACCCACTCATTATCCTTTATGTTGTCCTTGACCATAAAAGTATTCCCCCAAATTCCCTATTATATCTGGGTCTGTGTCCTAACCTTATTCAAAACATTTTGAAAGATAGTTTTTCATATGAAGGCCACAATGTTAACTTGTCCTCCCCAACTAATGAAAAAGATGCTCAGGTTACTTAATAAGCATAGCTGAGTCGTCTTTGATAGGAGGCAGCTATGCTCAAATATACCAGCAGAGAAACTGGCCAAAATACAAGGTAATTTCTTCATTCAGGGTTTCTTACTGTGCTTTGATTTATCTGTGTCTTATCTTGTGGAGTTTCAGCTGTAAAGGGCAAGAATTGGCTTTATCGCTGTACTGAATACCACTGCTATGGTCTCAGTTCTTTCAAGCCAGTAAATAATGAGATGCTCATGAAATTCTTAGCGGGTGTTGTGTTTTAGCACCTTATCTGATTTCAGTGGGAGGTTTACCTGACTAAGACCTTCTGAGATGCCTCCACAAAGCAGAATAATTTCTTGTTCCCCTACCAGGTAACAAATGCCAGCTTAATACATCAACCTATCATCACATAGTTATGTATTATCCATAGCCAAAAGCCCCTAATAATAAATTCTAATCTCCTTAGGATGATGAAGTAGAAAACTAATGTGAACTTATTGCAAATAAAAAAAAATTATTTCCCTAAAAAGCAAGGCTTCTTTATACCTCAATAACACAACACTCTTTCCAGCTGTTAGCATAGAAACTCAGTACCACTCGGTATCACATACTTTATTCTGTTCTAACAAACCTGTTAGTAAAATAAGCCCTATAGCTGTTGGAGTGAGGACCGCAGAGTGGGAAAACATTATGCCTGGTTCTGCAGTGAAGCTCGTGAAGCTGCATTGTTATGACCACGGGCAGAACTGAAGCTGTTTTGTGAAGGAGCACTTGAGCGTGCAGTTTGAAGTGCAACCCTTGTTTTTGCTAACAGGTGAGAGTTTAATTCAGTTGAATAGACAAAAATAGAGGCACTGCAGCCAGACCTGGCTCTTTGTTCCTGGTTCTGCAGTAACAATTGCCAGATATGCAGAAGAGGAAGGTTTAACACATCCTGTTGGGAAATGTGGGAATCAGCTGCTTGAAAGAGAGGCAAGTCCCTTCCATGTACAGTGAATGGCTGGGTGATATTCTAAAGGGGGTTTGAATCATCTGATATAATGTCAGGGATGTAGCGTCACTGGGTAACACCCCACAGGCCATACTGTGAAGGACACCAGATGTGATGTTCACAATGGCTCCCAGACTTTCCTTGTCCTAATTATTTTTACCTTTTCTCGGAGCACCCAGTCTGGTTTATTGTCACAACGCAGTGGCACCTTGTGACATGGACACCCAAAACTCCACTACAAATGTTCCATCATGACTTATCATGATGCAATGCAATAAGAGTTAGGTGGTGTCTTGATAGTAGAGAATACTGCCCATGTCTAATGGAAAAGAGTTTGGCTGAGGGCTAGCTGAAAAATAAGTAGGGCTAGCTAAAAAACAAAGGTCTATTTGCCAAATGTGAATGGAATTAATTCTCTTGTGATCCACACTGCAGAGTATGGTGCACATCTGATACTTCCTTTAATAGGAAGGGAAAGCACATGCCACCATCTCTTTCTTTCCCAGATATCTTCATCCCCCATACTAATTTAAATATTTTCTTTTATCCTGAGTAAGTGTTGAGCCTTGCTAACACGAAACTTCCGTTCCATTAGATTTTGTGATAATTGGCTTGCTGATAATTTGAAGGTTGATTAGTTTTTTGTTACCTGTGATTACAAACAGGCACTCTTAAATGTTGCTTTAGTGCCAATTTGCTGCTCTAGTCAAGAATAATTCAGATATTTTCTCTTGTAATTCAAAGTAACTGCTGATGGACAGGTAATCTAGCTGATGGATGGACCTAATACGTGTTCTCTCCTGGTAGGTGGTACCAAAAAAAAAGTTCACGCACCACTCACAGTGGCAGGGCTTTTTAGTTCAGTTAATTACCATTTGTTGTTAATACATTACATGCAACCAGCACATGTAGTCTCCATTGACCTGTAAGAGGAGTAATTGCTATTTTGTATAGCATACTGCCCCCTTCAATCCCTGGGCTCTTGACAAAAGAAGCAGTCTCGTTTCTGGTCATCCCCTGATTCAATCTGAATGGTGATGGAGTGAAAGCTGTAGTTCTCAGACAGGGCTTGGGTAATATCTCTCAAAATCTTCTGGTTGTCTGATGTGTCTGCTATAAATACCAAACAGAAAATAATCAAAATGCATATAATATAATGCTTTACAGAAGGGTAAGTGTTTACTGACAGAAACTATTCACAAACTTCCAACAAGAAGTTTGTTTTGAGAAGTGTTTCTTGTCCTTTTTATCCTCCTTCCAGGAACCTGCATGTCAGCAAAAGTTTGTTCATTCAAATGTGGTTGGAATATGCAATTTTGGCAAGAGCTGAGCTAAGAGTAATCACCAAAGAAATTCAACTTGGCAGAAGACTGGAGGAAAGCAGGAATACTTAATAAAGATGACTTCATCCAGTCAGGGAGTAGCAACAGTGCCAAGTGATTCGGGTGTCTGACAGACCCACTCTTTTTGGGAAGCAAAGACTACATAGAGGACTTCGCCTCTGAGCCTATTCTTGGCCAAACACAGGTGGAATTTTTTCTTAAATAATCCTTAACATGTAAAAAGCAAAAGAAAATTGATCTGGGTGGTGGAAAATTTGTCAACAGGGATAAAGACTACATTTAAAAACAAACAAACAAACAAACATTTTTAAATATGAGCTGTTCCCCTTGGAGTTACCTCTATGCTCCAAGCTGTTTCAAAGATTGTTTTACAGCTAGAAATGCAGATTTGCCCTATGAGTTTTTCTTATTGGGATCAACAGTTTTCAAGTTTGACAAATCCACTCCAAAACTCATTTGATTTTGTGAGAAAAACCCAGCCTGGGTCTAATTCTTCTGATTTATTTGTAATATTTTCTTGGTTTTTTCCTTGCTGCGCAGCCTTTTCAGTTTTCGAGTTTGGGGCTAAGTAGAAGTCCCTGTTGTTTTGGCAAGATTTCTGAGAGGAGGATTTGAGAGCTGTTGTTGATGTCATTTTTCCAGCAAAATGATGACATTTGTTTTAACAAGCAATAGATATACAGTCAGTTGTATCCCAGTCAGGAGAGACTGACCTTTACTAGGCAGCAGCTGAATACTTACTCCCTGTTTACAGAAATTTACTGACCTGTGGCAACATGAGCAGATAGAATAGTTTGATTCATTGTCAGAGACCAAAGATGAAGGTTGTGAACAGACTCCACTTTCTCAATTGCTAAAATTCTTGCTTTCACTGCATCATAAGCAAATCCTTTTGATGTTCCTTAAAAGGAGAAATTGGTGGGAAAAAATATTCTTAAGAGATAAGAATTATGATCATTAGAGGAAAATGTGTCATGAACCTTTATTCACTTAGATGTATAATTTTTATAAAAATATTCAGTGCTTTGGAGAGCCTGACTATTCAGAATTCACTGTGAAATTTAATCCTATCCCTTGTTTTTATACTTCTCTGTGGAAGAATGAGACTCATGCATGCCTTAGTAGATACTCTGAGGGTCCAGTTTACATAGCGAAGTGAGCTGTTTAGCCAGATCACATCCTGATTTTGCACCAACAACGTTTGTGAGTGCAGATTTTATGGCATCACCTGAGCACCTCTGAGGGATTCTGTCCTCAGTACCTTTACGCAATAGAGAAGCATCTGTTTAGCAGAGAGGGAAAGACAAACATGAAGATTAAAGACTTAAAAAAGACTGAGAAATCTTAGGTGACATTAAATCTCAGGTCTAGTTACTGAGTAGATCAGTGATTGTTTTCCTAGATGAGCCTTTTTATAAGAGACAATGATGGTGATGGGCCTCATTCAGAGTGAGGGCGGTTGTGATCAGGTGAGTTGCAACATGGAATTCAGAGTTTAATTAAAATCCAAATTTGACCAAGGAATTTAACTTGGTTAACTTGGATCTTCCCTGGAGTGAGACCTAGGAGTTTGAAAATGCACCTTTATGCCCACATGAATGGCTATGCTCATCATGCTTCACTTGGATCAGTAAACTGAAACATATTTTTAATATCACCAGTTATGAAGTATAATAATGATAAGCACAGTATCGGTTAATTTTGTCTTTCATACCATAACTGACAATTATTTGTAATCGTTGATGACCTCAGTGTTGTATGCTTGGTCCTATCAATTTATTACAAGTTTATTACAGAGTACTGACTTAGTAGAACATGATGCTGACATGCACAAGCTCTTTAGAGATGGACATGGACAGTCCGTACCTGCATAATGCAGTCAGTCGCAGGGGCTGTGGGGCTGACACCCTGGGACAGACTGGATACATGGGGTAAGAGCCACCTCTAACACCGGCTCCAACACCCAATTTCTCTTCAGAAAATTCTGGACAGAATATGCTACCTATGAGGTAGGAGACTGGCTTCAGAGACCAGAAGGACAGCATCAAGGAGCTGGCCGCAGAGGGGAGCAGAGCACTGCCAGTTTGGGCATATCAGCACTGCTTGTGGGAGTTGGGAATCACTGCTCTGAGACAGAGAGAGACCCCTGAGTGTCAGGGGCTGCCAGGCTTTCCTGGTGGTTTGTGGGGTTTTTTCAGTCATCAAGAGACCTGATTTTTTGGCAGCCAAGGCACAGTCAGTTGCTGCACCCTGTCTAGGTACACTTCTACACAACTGTATCTCTTATCTCATGATCACTGAAAGCAAACCAAGCCTAGAACGAAGCTTTACTGTACAACAAGATTGGAAATGTTCTTTCTTGGAACAGAAGTAGGTGCGAAGTGAAAAAGAAGTCACACTGAGTAACTCGTATCCATTCCAAACCGACACTGTTAGAGCTACTTCTCCCTTTAATCTTTATGTCTTAATAGCATGAGAAAGAGGTTACATTACATTATCCAGTCTAAGGGAGGCAAAAACTTACAGCTATGATTGCTCAAGTCACTTGGCCTTGCAAATCAAATGTTCAGGCCCATAGCTGACAGGATTAAATATTGCTAAGCCTAGTTCTTCTCGCTGCTGATGTGCTGAGAATTGCCTATTTCCTTGCACCTGAATGCAACTGGACGGCTCCATTGGCTTGCTTTTCTGGACTGACGTAATTAAAAATCTTTTAAACTTCTGCCTCTTGCACTCAGTCTATTTCATAGACACAGTTCAAAGCGCAGCCTTTTTCTTTTCTTTGGTTTTGGGGTTTTTGTTTCGTTTTTTGTTTGGGTTTTTTTTTGGCAAAGGCTTTTATTTCACATGGGTAAAAGAATTACACAATGAACAGAGTGAGTAGACGTCTCTTATGCCAAAAGGGTGTTAAAAAGCAATGTTACACATATGACAAACAAAAGCAACTCAAGTTTTAGGAACGCATTGGGAGTTCATTAGCAAAACACCAGTACGCAGATTTTTATGACAAGTGGCATATGTATAAATCTTCTAGTGCAATGGTAGAACACAGTTTTTATTAGAATTATGATTATGTTTAAACTATGATCAGAATAATAAAAATATTAGAAACTGATGCAGAAGTGTGATATTATACTTTTGTCACTGAGTATAAGCAGTATGGAGAAAGGAAGAGAAAAAAACCAGGATATAGCTATATTAATTCTGAAATCAAGTCCTACCTTCCATTAACACAAACAAAATATCCCTTGAAATGGTGATGGTGGTTGCCAAAACAAAGATGGAAAACAGAAATGTGCAGATTGGGTCAGCTATTTTGTATTCTGGCTAGAAAAATATGAACACATCACTTTGTTAATTTCATTATTGTCTGTTATTGCCATTTTACATTAGTTAATCTCAAAGAATAATGTATTAATAGAATCCTAGACCCGTTTGGGTTGGAAGGGACCTTAAATATCAGGTAGTTCCAACCCCCCTGCCATGGGCAGGGGCATCTTCCACTGGACCAGGTATTTATACATATATATGTGTGTGTGTGTGTGTGTGTCTGTGTATATATATCTATATATGAATATTCCATCCCTCTAATACAGAATGAGTGCTGACTTCCTTTGCCAGTTAGGGAGCCTCAGCACAGGGAATGAAGGTGCTATAGATGAAGAAAGTGAGAGACACCGAAGTATCCTCCTTGCAGTTGAAACACCAAGAAGTGCTTCACTCAGTGAATAGTCATTTCAGTTCCAAAGAATAAGTATAATTGTCTTTGACTAAATTACAATGTATATCATTAAGACAGAGAAAATATTTACATAGTACCTAATGTAACAATGCTATGAAAATAACTGTTATACTTAATTGCAAGGAAGGCAAGTGAACTAATAACACTAACCTTAAAGAAGATGATAAGTGCGCTAATTAGCACACTAATACTCTGGAAGAGATCTCCAATGGCATGCACAAAGGCTGCCCGCAGACTGGCATTGCTCAGAGCTGGCTTTTCCAGAGGGGCTGACCTGTGTTCCCTGGCTTGGTCCCCACAGCTGTGCCCGTGGCTGCTCTGGTGCAGAGTCAGGCTTAGTCTGCAAGAGATGTAAAGCTGCAAATATCAGTGGGGTTACTGCATCTCTGACAGCAATGATGTCACTCACATCATCACCCCTTTCACTTCTGAATGCTGAACAGCAAAATCAGGTATGATAAGTAAAAGTGCAGGGTGGTTAAGCAGATAATTCCTAGGTGTTTCAGTGTTTTGCATACAAACAGGAAAGTCCGTGAACGGCGTAATTAATGAGGCCTCTTTTTCTATAGACTTCTTGAATGTTCTAATAGCTAATAAAAATTGAGGTGCCAATTAATCTGTTCCTGGAGCTTGTGCATTCATTCATTGTTCCCTTCCCCGTGTGACAGCTAACAGAAAGGAGAGCAACTGCAACCTTCACTGAGAAGCAGGATCTCTCTTCTCTACCCCTTTCCGCATCTTCACAAAACTCATAAACACTTAATATTTTTGAGGCCAATATCTATCACTTTTTATTGAAATACAGCAGCAAGTTCAAGGCTCAAAAGTTATATGGGGAGGAAAACAAAGTAACTTACAGGATGTTGGCAAGCACAGCACAAGCAGAGGTAACGAGCATCACCGTAGCATCAATATCGTAATCGGGGTGTAGCAGCCTCATACTAGCCAAATATGCCAACACACCAGTCACCATCCAAACGATTAGCACAGACATCAGAGCTCCCAGAATTTCTAAGGATTAAAACAATCTGATTTTAACAGGAGTCATAACAGAAATGCAAGAAAGTTTAAGAGATTGATGGTAATGGTTCCACATTTGTGAGCTTTACAGCCAGGAGAGTTACTTCTTGTATGTTGGCAGCTTTGATGCTCACAAAGAATGGGCCAAAATCCTTTCTGGTCATAGAAAATCCTGTGTATGTGGTGGTCTTACCCTGTTCTGCCTGCTCCTACATTTTTCCCGTTTCCAGTGTTGAGTTCATGAAGCATTTGGAGAAACTGGAGAGATGAAAAAGATAGTTTGTGGGGTTTGGGGAGGAGCAAAAGGAGCTGTAATGTGAAGGAAAGATAAAAGCAATTTTTTTTACATCTTATGTAGTTGCCTGGCTCTGGCAGCATGGTGTGAAGACCCCAGGAACCCACCCCTCTTCCCCAACAAGATTATCTTGGTCCCGGGAGCAGAGGTTGGCAGCCTGGAGAGAGGCACTGCTTACACAAACCCACTGGCAGACATAATCCCCCTCCAATAACCTCCCTTGCTTCCGCACACTTCTTGTCACTTCACACTTCAGAAAGGCAGTGACAGCCCCCAGCAAGGTCCTGCCAGCAAAACCTCTCCTTCCCCTCTCCTGGGACTCATTCTGCCAATGCCACAAAATCATTTCTGTGCCACCAGCAGTGATGAGGATAAAGGAAGTTATTTTTTCCCTGGGGCAGTAAAATTTAATTTCATCTCTATTGGCTCTGAGTTGGGCTCAAATAAATCCGGTCCCCAAGGCCACCTTTTATTGCACTGCCATAGGACAGGTCCAGGGATGTTCCTATGAACGTACAGCATGTTTTTAATAGGATGTGGAACCAGTAATTGCCGTGTGACTTGAATGGGTAAATGTTGCGCTTTATGAGTCCAACTGAGAAAATACCAAGGAAAATGAAAGCTCACAGGAAAGTAAAAGGCAGTAGATAGCCAGAAAGAGCAAAGCACTTGCACAGACCTCCACTGTCAGTCCATGAAAACAGCTGAAACTCAGCTTAGGATTCTGAATATATTTTATGAGGGTCAGAGCTTTTGCAGCAGCCCAGGCTTCAGACGCTTATGAAAACAACCATTTTGTCTAAAACTGACAAGTAATGGATTAAAGTGCACTGACAGAGAAACCTAGTTTAGCTTAAAAATAGAGAAAAACTAACATAAAGCATACCTGGTGTTTGTATTTTCTGCAAGTTAGAGATTGAAACCCTGCAGACTTTGCCCAGCTGAAGGTGTTGATGGCTATGCTATCATCGGCATGAAAGGAGCCAGCAGCTTTTGTGAACACCTGTACGAATATCTGTGTGCATGTGCACATATGCTCCACAACGGAGTTAGAGGTTATGTTAGAGGTCATCTTTAGCTGCATAGGTGAAAATACATATTACTTTTCAATGTAGTATCTTAGGAAAAGTTTAGCTAAGCTTACAGACCAGTTCAGGAGTACTAAAGGCTTACTCAAGAGGTTACCTTTCTTCAGCACTACTAGCACTAACAGAGCGCAGCAAACAGTAGTGTAGGATTGTTTGGGAATCTCTGAATCATACCAGGGATAAAGAAATTGAGGTTGAAGATACCTTTTGTTGTGGTTTAATCCCAGCCAGCAACTAAGTACCGTGCAGTTACTCTCTCCCTAACTCCACACACACACATACCCCACAGCGCGATGGGGAGGAGAATCGGGAAAAAGGTAAAACTCATGGGTTGAGATAAGAACAATTTAATAATTGAAATAAAGTATAATAATAATTACAATCACAACAACAATTAGAATGAAAAGGATAGAGAGGGAGAGAGGAATAAAACCAAGGAAAAAAACCCAACTGATGCCCAATCCAGTTGCTCACCACCCACTGACCGATGCCCAGCCAAGTCCCCCAGCAGCAACTGGCAGCCCCAGACAAGTCCCCCCAGTTTATATACTGAGCATGGCGTTCTACGGTGTGGGATATCCCTTTGGCTAGTTCGGGTCAACTGTCCTGGCTCTGCTCCCCCCAGCCTTCTTGTGCACCTCCTCGCTGGCAGAGCATGGGGAACTGAAAAGTCCTTGACTTAGAGTTAAGCACTACTTAGCCACAATTAACACATCAGTGTGTTATCAACATTATTCTCATACCAAATCCAAAATACAGCACTGTACCAGGTACTAAGAAGAAAATTAACTCTATCCCAGCCGAAACCAGGACAGCTTTCCTGCCTGGAAATAGGTCTGGCTCAAACTATCGGTTTCATTCAATATTGTGCTTCCAGCCATGTTGCTGAAAGTAGCTGCACACCCAAAGGATTTCACTGAACTGCTGTCTTGGCTGGTTCTGCTCCCTGGTTCTGGATTAGAGGACAGGAGGCATTCAGATGGCTTCTGCTAAACCTATGCCCTGTCACACACAGTCTTTGCATGACAAACTCTGTCTATCAGTCTGAGAAAAACAGTGAAAAAACAGCTTCCAAGATCATGTAGGGCTGCAGCTGTGAGACCTTGGTAGTCAGTGCACAGTGACTGCCACCCACCTGACTGCCCTCAGCTACTCTATTAAAGCATCCACCTGCATATCAAACTGGAAATACAGCTGGGGAAAAAAACCCAAGAAACAGGATAACTATCATGGAATGCAATTAAATAGCCACTGACATTTTATGCAAGGCTCTCTCTGCTACCAGGATAAAAATGTAATAAAGGATTGGTTTTGAAGTTCTGCATTGCAACAATAAAAACCTAAAAAATCTAACACAGACTGAGGTGGCTAAACCTGCCTACATCAGCAAGACAGGAGTTTCTCTCACTTTCCTTTCTTCACAGGCTAAGAGAGCATAAACACAAAAAGTAATTATGGATCAACTGATGGTAAGTAGTAGTTTTCTAAGGCTGCAAAATTCAGCTGTGTGTTGTCTACATAATGCCAGCTATGCTTCTGTCACACTAAACCTCCCCCTCACCCAGCAGCCTGTTTCCAGCAGAGCTGGTAGAACATACTTGGGGAGCAATATAAAGACAATATGAGTACGGCATATGTCTCTCCTGGTACATTCTGCAGCTACAGGCAGCCTTGGCCTACAGACATCCTGACTCAGAAAGCTGCTTCTGGACCTTCATGTTGAACAACCTTGAAGTATTTATCATTTGAGTCCTCAGTTCGGGTGTACAGGTGTCTAAAGCCATTTGAGGTACACTGACAGCTCCATGTATGGCTTGGCACAAGATGTATAGATGACTTCCAGAGTGGCAGCTGGACACTTTGTGGAACGTGTTAGGGCATTTCAAACAGCACCAATCACTTACACATGAGCAACTAAATTAAACCCTAAGACACACAGCATGGGATTTGTTTCCAGACCGAGATGACTAAATTAAGATGTCTACATGTAGGTGTGAGCTAAATGTCTAAACCGCCTCTGTGGGCAATGGACATCAGATTAATGGTGATTCACACAGCTCCCTGCTCCACTGACTGCCTGGGAACACACCCGAGTTTCTAAACTGTGAGTGTCTGGTGGCATTTGAGATGCTCTGGCCCTGTGCTTGTTACCCTGTGAGGTCTCCCGTGGGTCTTGTGTGACAGCTGCCATTCCCATGCATAAGTCTCAGACACCCTAGGGATGGAGCACTAGAATTCTATGTTTAGGCAGCTGAACAGAGTCTCAATTTCTGTTGAATGTATCAGAAACTTGGACCCTGTGCTTGTATGTGCTCACGTATGTGTAGGCATTGATATTAAGGTGTCTAAATCTCAAACAGAATCATACCCCCAGAAAATTTTTCTCATGTCTTGCCTTTTGTAGAAGCACTTGTGTTTGTAAAGCTTTTGCTGTTAGGTGTCATGCATAAATATATTGATTTTGGTTGAGGACAGAGAACTTTAAAAGCCTACCAGTGCTTCCACCTGATAAAAACCAGCAGTGATACAGAGATGTGCAGGGAGAAGATTTAGAAAATGGTAAATGTTAAAGGATCTCACTTTTCTACAAATATAACATTGTTGTCTTTTTAAAAATAATTTAATGAATTGTTTTATTATTCTATAAATGAAGTAGATCCTAATTTTTATGGGTATTGCTGCTTTTACAGAAGCTTGTGTTTCATAGTAGATTGAGGGCTCGGTCCTCCTCATACTTACTGAGGGAAGTTGCTGTTTATCTCAGCCAAAGCTAGCACCAGCCCACAACTATATTGAATAATGAACTGAAAGATACGTTTGCAGATAAGAGATGACTGTGCTCTTTACTTCTTAGAAGTTCACTAGCTTGCTTTGTTTGTTGTGTGTCCTGGAGGCTTTGAGGGCATTAGTGTGCTACCCCTAAACATCTACAGACCTTTGTGGGACATCGGCACATTTTCTAGCTCCTGCCTACGATGACTTCCCTTTCCCATTCCACATGCTCACATTGTGACAATTTTACTACCTGCTCGGTGCCACCCAAAAGTCAACTGTTTGGTGGGAGGTTTGGAGGCAAGCCACAGTGAGAAGAGGCTGATCAGGAAGCTTGTCAGGTCCACCAGGATGTGCGCCGCGTCGGTGATCACCGCCAGGCTCCCAGCGATCTGCCCACCTGTGTGAAACACACATCCCTATCACGGCTCTGGTCAGAAGGTTGAGTCAACCAGGTCAAACTCAAGAACTCTTTGCTGTGATTCAAAGGAAACACTCAATTTTCAGTGATCATACACATGACTCAAAACTCTTCAAAGATTGTTTCATTTTGTACCTTATTCAGACAGTGAAAGGTATGAATGAGTAGGAAAAAAAAAAGCTGAATTTCTTTGTCTGAGAGAGATCAAGAGCCCTAAGGACGATGAGTTGTAATATATTAGTGCTGTGGTTATGTTACTATTGGACTATTTTACTATGACTATTTTAATATCAGATTTCTTCATGAAAAGCAGTATTAAGGATCACATTTCCACTATCCCCCCACTATCTTCTCACAGATCACTGATATGTTTATATATGTACAAAACCTCAGAGACTTAGTTTATGGAATTTATTCCTATTTGTTATAGGAAAATATGCATGTTCTTCCTGAGTTTTGGACAGCTGGATGCGCAACTGTTTATTTGTCACAGGCAACACTAAAACAGGAATAAAAGGAAAGGTCCCAGTAGAAGAGCTGGGATAAACAACCAACTGTTTTGGTGATGGCATAGAGAAAAATGTGTTCACAGGAGCAATCTATCATTTTGCATCTGTAATGCATGATTTAATTTTCCTACTAGAGCTCAAAAATTGTGGCTGAATATCGTTTTACTTTGAGGGGCTTCAGTTTCATGTGAATTCTGAAAAAAACCCCCACCCTAAACCCAAACCCCAAACCATTTTAGGCAATCTGAAACCACATTCTTTTACCCAGTAAGCCAAATATCATTATTTTGCCAAACTCTTCTAACCGTGTCTCAGGGTTAAAGGCAAATCCAAAAAAAAAAAACCCCTAAAAAATTGCTCTAAACTACCCCAGGTGCCAGTGGCTGCAGGAGAAGACAAGGAACACAGGCAGAAAGCTGTCCTGCCAACTTGTTATGGCAGGGGAACCTTTTCATCAGAGTAGAAATGTAGAAAAACAGAAATGTGAAGTAATAGAACCAAAACATCTAGTCTCTGTGTTTGGTGATATATTTCCATCCTTCAGTCATTTAATTAATTTCAGCTCACCTGTTTCTCCTGACCACAATCCATATGAAAATCAATTAAAAATGTCATAAAATGCCTCATTCAAAACTTTGGCAAGATACCACTGCCAGAGAGACCTGTAGACATATCTCTTGTTTCCTTATAGATGAAAAGGCTTCATGCCAGCAGGGTGGTCTGTTTAATTTCCTCCCATATGCAGATTTTAGATTCGAATACCTAATACTGTATGGTTTGTCACCACAAGAGACTATATATCACACATATAGGGGATATATTATTTTTCTATGTTTCCTCCCTATACATATCATTTAAAACTGTCTGAAAATTACTTCCCAAAAGGCAGCAAGCATGACTGCAGAATTTGGGGGCATCTCATTCTTTGCAGCAATGTGAAAAATTCAACAGAATAGGGATTTCCCAGAACATGGCCAGGTGTAAATGCACATATACTTTGTGGTCATGACCCAGCTCTTAGACTTTCACTGTTTGCAGGACAGCTGTTTCTAAAGTGGTAAGCAATTCTGCATAGCAGAGGGAAGCAGGCTTGCCTGACAGTGCACAGATGTTAACAACCAAGGCATCAGCTATCTTTCAGCAAACAAATATATAGAGCACAAGCTGCCTGCAAAACCCAATTGCATTTTGGCTAGTGTATTTCCATCTTCTGCGGGACATTACCAGAGCTTGCTTCTAGATTGTCATCTTTGAAAAAAGTTGGCAAATTAATGTTTTATGTATTGCTGGCATAACTAATGCCTTGGGTGAGCTTCTGAGATCTCAGTCTGCTTATCTTAGCAGCACGGTCAAGCCTTTATATTCCTTTTTGACATGAGGACACGTGTGGGGCTTGCCTCTCTTTCTAGTGCCCAAATGGAAATAAAGTACTTTGAAAGCCACATTTGGTCCTTAGCCACTAAAAATCCTTGGAAACCACTTTCATATCAAGGCTGTACACGGGATGTTGTCAATTTGACTGGTATCTCCAAATGTACAGAGATTTTGATGGATCTGCATTAGAAGAACAGAAGATAATTGTCTTTCAGAGACAGTTGGTATATCAGGCTCAGCCAACAGTGTCCCTTTTGGGAGAGCAGTAAGGGCCAGCACAGATGGTTTGGGCAAAAATATCACGGAAAGACCTAGGGATACAAAGAAGCACAACTTTTCAACCTCTTTGAGAGTGATGCAGCTTTGTTTCTTGTTTAGCGTAATTATGCCCACGAAAGCCGTTTGCCCTTAAGAGGAGAAGGAAAGGGAACATATTCTTTATTTTCAAGAGTAAAGCCTGTGTAATCATTATAGGCTTTTATTTCTTTGTGTCATTGCTCCCAACAAGTGACCTTTATGACTTACTATTACCTACAATGGATGTTTATAGCTTTGTATATCACAAAGCACTAGAAATTGTCAGTCACTGAATGGTCAATCATCAGGCTCAGGCAGTCTAGCCTAACGATTAAAAAAATTAAATGCATGGTTCGTAATTACAAAAATCTCCATAGACTGCTGTCTGTAACTGCAGTAACTGGTTTGTCAAAGTTTAATGGTCTGAAGCAAAATGGTCTTCAAGCCTGTTACTTAAGCTGTCACTGCAAAAAAGCTGTATGATTCATTAAGCAAAATGAAACATTTAGTTAACATATCATCTGTCCTTCCAATTATCCTCTAGCATTGCCGCATTCACCAAAATTAAGCGTACTGATGATATGGTTTTATTAATAATACATTACTTCTGGCACTGGAAATTACTGCATGGAGATTAGCGGTGTGCACCGGTTTTCATGGAGGAAATGCACATGACCTACGAACAAGGGGCTTCATGCAGAAGCAGCGCGTGGGAGGGAAGAGTTGGAGAAGTCCCTGCTGGCTTTGACAGCCAGGGGAAAAAGCAGAAATGCAGCGGCTCTTTCAGTACCTCCACTTCTCACCTGTGGGGAAGACAAAGCCTTTCTGTTTCATTTTCATGGGGCTCCAGAGATGCAGAAGCTGGGAAAACATGGGTTTCAGAGGCATTCCTGGCTGATTTTTGTTACATCCCCTGGGGCACATGTGACAAATGTCTGTGGGATTCCTCATCCCTTTACCTCACCTCACCTCACTGCAGAGAAGTGGCAATTAAAGAGCCAGGAACTATCAGGTAGGCATAAATATCACAGAAGCCATGCGGAGAGCAGATCAGTTGGACAAAATGAAAGCTAATGCTCTATCAGTGAGCCAAGTACTTGTACTGGGTATTGTAGGATGGGTCCAGAAGTGAAAGCTAATTAGACAGGGGAATAATCTTCCATTGATCCCGAGACACACCAGCAGGCCAATTCAAAAGATAAACGTGCCCTGGTATAAATACATTCACTTAACTGTAGAAAAGCAGATGGTGAATCTGGCCCTGGATTTCCCTGGATTTTGTAAAGACTGTTGCATTTAATATCAGGTCCTGCTGCTAGCAGCTTTCATCAGTGCTGAGGTCTCATTGGCCTGGATAAATATATAAAATCTTTTAATCTTTCCAAAAAAAATGTAACCCAGTTTATTAGAAACCTTTTGTGACAGGATGCTAAGACATGCTAGCCACTTTCAGCTGGGCTTAAAGACCTGGGAGAACAGTTTAGACCATTAACTGATCTTTGTATTCCTACCCAGATTGCAATCTTTAAATGGATATATGAAAATATTTTGATATTTTCACCCTAAAAAAAACCCACAATTCCTGTAAAGACTGGGAGAAAGGAATGCTGTTTTATCCCAGGTGGGTTCACCTCTGTGCATCATGGGTCCCTGCAGTCGAAGTGTGTGCAAAAGGGCATGAATACGGCTGTGCTGGGCAACAAACTGAGCTCTCTCGGAGCAAATGTACTCCCCTGTAATCTCAGCAATCATGAAGAAGACGCAAATTACTGATGCTACACAGAGCTTCCTCCTGGCTCGCTGCTGCTCCCTTTTCCTGTTCTCATAGGCCTGTGAGTAGCTGTGACAGTGATGCGCTGGATTAGCTTCAGTGACTTCTGCTTCCTGCTGCTGCCTCTCTTCATTTAAGTTCTTCTGATGCCAGCTTATCCTTCAGGATTGAAAGAAACAGAAGGTTAAAAAAGAAAAACCCTGGTTATTTGGGCTTCTAGCCCTGCATCCCCAGAAACTATGTAATTAATGCTTTTGAAGGATAAAAGCAGCATTGGGAACAGCTGAGCAGGTCACAGAAGAGGCTTGCTTGCACAAGCAGGGCTCTGCAGAAGGGAGCTGCACATGAAATGACTGCTTGGCTGTGTTTCCCTGCTCTTTGGGCTCTCCTACATCATTTAGCAGTTTATGAAGCACAAAGTGACTTTCTTAGGCTGTGTATTTTATGCACACTGTGTGATTTTCAAAAAGTCATACATCATGCAAATAGTAACCAAATTTAGCATAGCATGGAGATAATTCGATGGAAAAATTCAGGTTTTTATTCATAACAGCTTTGTCAAGAAGACTACTTTTAAAAAAGTTTACTTCTTCTCAAATGTAATTGACTAAAGATATTTCTCTCCTCTTTTTGCATGCAGAACTATTTTATCTCGAATTTCCACACACATAGGAAAACTATCGATCTTCTGGCAGAGCCTGAGCACAGAAAATATTAGCCAAAAAATTTCAAAGGCACTTAAAAAAATCAAAGAACTAAATTTTCCATAGTATGCTGACCCTTTTCTGCCACTGATTTCATAGAAAGGCAAGAAGTTTGGTGGAAGTGGCTCTTTGAGCATTGCTCCATCACAAGTGATTTCCCAACCAAATCTGCTCTGCCACAAAAACCCAGTGCAGCCCTTCTCAGGGCTTTTGCATAGGAAATATGGGATGGTGGTAGAGAGATCCAGGGCCACGCACATTGCATTGCAACTGCAGGAGCTCCTGGATGACTATGACATCTGGTGCTTTCACTAGAGCAGCCCAGAGACTCCCCCAGGTGGTAAACAAGCACCTTCCCTCCTCCTTACCTCTCAACTGAGAAGTGCCCAAATGGCAACCCCTCCCCAAACTCTGTCCCAGGAGGCTCAGCTGAAAACCATTATGTCTCTATACAACATTTTTTGCCACAGCTGCTCCTAAGGTGATAACCCTGTTGGTAGAACATCCCCTGCCCTATACTGAGACTTGTGGGAGCACACTGTGACTTCAAAAGGTGAATTCTGCCCAGAGGCATGTGTGTAAAAGCCAGGTAGCCACATTTTACAGCCATGTGAGGTCTGTGCATGAGGGCCATGGTCTGCAAGCCTGCCCAGGGATGCAGCAAACTCCACTGCTCTTTCTGAGTCTGAATTAGCCTGGGGGCATGATGTGGGGCTGAGCTTAACTGCCCCAGTAATAACAGTCTCTTTCCCCATTCTGACCAAGGACTTCCCTTTGGGACCAGGAAGTATTGTTTCTTCAGTTGTGTGAAGGAGACCTGTGTTCTGGGATGTACATGGATCTTGGTGACTTCATGTAGCGTTTCTGCACTGTCTATCAAAGTGTCAAGATGCCTAAAATCTTACAGGAAAGAAATTATGCTGGTGGCCGCCAATCTGCAGTAGTTGATGTCAAGAAAAAAATCTTACTGAAATCACAAGCTTTTTCCAGCTGCCTTTTTGGGCAGCCTGAGGGGGCTGCAGTTGCTCAGCAGGTCCGAAGTCCTGCCAGGTACCCCGCAGCACACATCCCGCTGATGGGCAGGAGGCAAAGCCTCCTAATCCATGGAGCTGTGAATGCCTCAGCCCCTTGCATCCACCAGCACCACAGAGGTACTGGCAAAAGGAGAAGAGCTGACCCAACTAGGCAGCCAAGCCTTGTAACCGTAGATAATCAGCATGGATTTGGTTTTCTAAATATTATTGAGATGTTCCAAGGATGCAACATGTTCCCCTGAGTCAGCCTGTTTCCCAGCCAGGTTAGCATGTGGTCTCTGTTTGCTCAGCAGAGGCGACCGGTTCCCCCTGTACGTAAGGAGATTGTGTGAAAGAGCAACTGGTCAGATTTAATGCCTGATGCCTGGAGACAGTGAGTTTTCTTAGTCCCTTTGTCAGTCTTTTCATTTATCTTCCCCACAACAACAAATAAATGGGAGCTGGGCCGCCTGGGGAATGGGCTGCCCATCTGGCAGCCAGGGTCCCTGTTAGCCAGTCCTTCTCCAGTCTTTCAGTTTTACATTCATCAGGCTCCTCATGTGCGCTGTGTCACTTATGTACAATATTTTCCTGATGAATTAGACTCAGAAGGTACCACAAACTGATTCCTTCCAGATGGCTGAATGAAATACTGTAGTTCTCTCACTTTCCCCTGGAGATCAGGGTATGCAAGGTTTTCTTTCTCATGATCCCTCTCTGGAGTTAACTTGTAATGCTTTTCTATAGTTTGCATGTAAAATTAATTTCCCTTTAACTCAATTTTCATCAGCTGGCATTGAACATTAAAATCATCTTAACGACATGAGTCATGATCATCTCAACAGCCTGTCAGGGCAGGGATGCCAAAATTACCCCTGCATATTTCTGAGCCACCAAATCCTTTCCTTGCTGCTAACAAAATAGGTCGCTTTGTGATCCCCCTCCCTTTTTTAATCTTCAAGTCTCTCCATCAGCTACCAAAACCTCAGAGTAACACAAAGGATAGGAAAGCACTGTCCACAGATCTTGTTTGACAGATGTAAAAGCAAACAGAGACAGTGTAAACCCACGAATGTCACATTTTTCTGTCTAAAGGGTACCTAAATAAAAGTGGCCCAGTTGGCAGAGGTGGCGAGCATCCGCTGCTCCCTTTGAACTTGCAGAGCAGCATCTGGCCCGATGAGTTAGGAAAACTCCTGCCAGCTCCTGTGCGTAACCATTATTTTTTTCTTCCGAGAGCAAGCTGCCACTAATTAAAAGAATCTAAGAGATAGTTTTATAAATGTGTAAATCAAAAGCTTAAGGTGCAGAGATCAGCTCTGTCAAACCATAAACCCTTTCTGGGCGTGTTAGAGCAAGATGTAGCCTTTGAGCATCGGATCTCTGCACCAGCACACTGCAAGCAGAGTCCCAGATTAAAAAATAATTTTTCTCCATTTCACATTCCTTTTCCTTTGTGAAAAAGGTATTCAGGGGAATGTCACAAAAAGGCTCCTACTGAGTCATGCCCGGAGGGAGGGAAGTAGAAAAAATTAATACATATTGCAGATTCCACACAGATCATTAGCAAAAGCTTTTGATTACAATTTCCTTTTGTTTGTTTTCACTTGATCTGTTGGGTGCCTTGATCTGCAAGCTGATGGGAATAATTGCCATCCTCCTAGACCATTATGAGATCCTCAGCCAAAAGAGCAAAATGTAGAATCACTGCACTTCCCACAGGAGATCATCTCCTTCACAAGGGAAAATAGTAATTTTTTTGTGCCTGGAAGGATAATGAAACTGCCTTCAGAGAAAAATTTATCAGAGCCATAGTCACCTCCCTTATGCTGGCACCACTCCAATTTCAACTGATGTACCAATCTTAAATATTTCCAAGGCATTTGAGAATCTGTCTATAGCCTGGCTGTCCAGATTCTCCTTTTCTTTATTGTGGCCACAAAACAAAGGCTAATATTTATGTATTTGCATACTTTTAGATGTCTAGTAGATGGGAGTTTGTCCTGTGGTTACTTTCTTTAGTCTTATTTTGAGGGCCTGGCCATGTATGCATAAATATATTGTCAATAAATTTCCTTCTGTGTAACAGTTTAACGATAGCTGCATGGAGTTAGACCAAAGGTACACGTAGCCAAGTATCGAAACTTCGTCATGAGCAGGAGGGAATACACAAGGACAAAGTACCAAAAAGGAGCATGTCCGGAGCAGTACTGCACCCCAGTCACACAAACCTGGAGACTGGGAGGTGGCTGAGCCAGAGCTTGTGTCTAACAGTCCTTCACAGATCTTTCAGCCACAAACGTGGCTGACTTGAAACTGCTGAGTTCCACCATTTAACTGTGATTTGTGTAAAAATAATGCATTCTTTGTTACCCTTACACTGTCTGCCTGCTATTTTAATTAGTTCCTGTACTGTTAGAAATAATGAATTACTATTTCCTGTTTAGCTTCATCACATCATTCATGATTCTATGTATGATTGTTAGACCTCTGAACCATCAGTTTTCTGAGCTGGTGTCCTAGCTATTTAATTTCTGTTTCATACCTCTTACTATTTTGGTTCTGATTTTTTTTCTGAGATGAAGTGGGCATAATGGAGATGGCATATGGGCAGTACTGAGCAGACACAGCCCTTTCCAGGGGGTCCTAATGTCACCTAACACAAGGGCAAAAGCAACGGGATGGGTTTTGCTGAGTCCACAGAGAGGACACCTGAGACTGTGTGTTCCTGGGACCAGCTGGCAAGCTGGTACAAAGCAGACATAACCACAGGACCCACAGCTAAAAGTCTTCAGAAGTTACAAGAAACACCTAAAGTTTTCCTGAGCATTGACTTTTGCAAAGCACAAGTTGTGGTGGAAAGCCTGTATTTGATGAAGACTGTTTGATCTTATAAGAGTTTTCCTACTGCCTGCAGGAAGGCAAAAAAAGAAGAAAATATTCCCTACGTGCTTGTTACAGAAAATCAATCTCCACCTGAAGAAATCATCTCCCAGGCTCACTTCAAACTTTTTGCCTACTGGTATGAGCTTGGCAGACAGGAATCAATTACAAGCCTAAGGCTTCACTAATAGATAGACATAACTACAGGTCATGTTAATGCCCTGTGTTAAAAGCTTTTACATGAAAACAAGCCCTAGGGTTTTTACACATCTCTCCTTTCAGCATTGCCCACTTTTTTCCTTCCCTTTTTTTTTTTTTTTTTTGTTGTCTGTTGCCTCAGAGACAAAATAAAACTGAAGACTTTGAGACTAGATGCGTCAAGTTTCACTTGTGTGATGGTATTCAAAATCCCACTATAATGACATATAAAGAACATAATCAGAAATCCAGATAACCATGCTGGATCAAGCCAAAATCTAGCTCACAGTGTAGTTTGTACATGAGTTGCAAATCCACTGACATATGAAGTGGGATATTGAATATTTCTAGTGAATCTATCTGATTTCCTTCTGATCTATCATCAGCAAGAAATAAGATCATCTGGCTTGTCTTCATTCCTGGAAACTTCAGGAATTTGCTCAAGACATTCCCTAGACTTTGATAAGTGGTTATCTAGATCACTAGATAGATGATAACAAATAAAAAATAACATAACAAATGATCAATCACCTGAAGAATTTATCCTCTCCCACCACCACCATTGACTGTAAAAAAACCATAGAAAACTATCTTAGACACCTAATTCATATCTAATTGAAAGGCAGATGATACGAATCTTTCTTGATATGACTTACAGACAACACTTTTTGCATAAAGCAGGAGGTTCTGAGTGCTCAGCTTCAGACCCTGTTACCACTGTGGTTCATACCCCTCCTGGAGGCTGGTGAGAAGTGGTGTCCTGCCCTGGTACCAGTCCTGTGTGATATCTTTGTCTGTTACCTACAGGAGGAGATGGAGTGCACCATGATCAAGGTGGCAGATGATGCCAACCTAGGGGGGCAGCTGGTACGTTGCAGGGCAAGGCTGCCATAGGCAGGGTGGAGGAAGAGGTCAACAGGGGCCTTCTGAAATCTGGCAAGGATGAATGCAAAGTCCTGCACCTGGGACAGACATTTGAGACCACATCTAGAATATTGTGCCCAGTTTTGGAGTCCCCAGGACAGGAAAGATCAATAAACTGGCACAGGTTCAACAGAGTGACCAGGATGGTTGAGGGCTGGAGCACTTCTTCTGTGGGAACTGAAGGTGGGTTCACAAGCACCTAGTAGCAGCCTGGTGGTACTTTTGAGGAGGCTATTGAGAAAACAGAGCTTTATCGCTGTGCATGGAAGAAGGACTAGGACAACGGTCAGAAACTGAAACAAGAGAGGTTCAGACTGAATATAAGGGAGAAAAATAGACTGTGAGGAGATTGTCCAGAGACGTTGTGCAGTGTCTGTCCTGAGAGATTTTTTTCAAGAGTAAACCCTGAGCAACCTCATTCGATCTCATCTGACCCCACTTTGAGCAGGAGGTTGGACCAGAGACCTCCTGAGGTCACTTTCAACATGAATTATCCTACAAGCCTACAGCTGACCTGATTTTCAAAGAGTTCAGCTAAAGCCCAGACCCCTGTAGGCATTTCAGGTTTGGCATGAGAAACCTCAACACATCCAAACCCACTATGACTACAGACGGGCCTGGCATGTGCAAAGCATGCTCCCCCACAGCCCTGTGTGCAGGGAAAGGGGTCTGTTTTCATACTTCCTACTCATGTGGCTAAGATAAATACAGTTTTGTTCCCTGCGTATTGTAATAATGGCATTTATTAAAAAGAAAGGCACTGGGGGATGGCAAAGGAATAGGCAATCTGCGTGCAAAATAAATTCTGATGAAAGCATTAGAGCTGTTCATTAAGCCTACACACAGGGGACGAGAAAATGTGGTAATTTATACTAAAGGCTAAGATGACCTTATTGCTACTGAACAGCTTAAGACACCTGAAGCTGTGCGTGCAGCTGGTCTGTGCAAGCCGGAGCCCAGAAGGTACATGTATGTACACACACACACGCCCCAACACACCCTGCCACGCTGGCTCCAGCCCCTGGGCTGGCACTCTGGCTCACCGGGCTGCCAGGGGGAGCAGGGTGAGGGCTTCCCCTGAGCTGCCAGCTCTTCTGAACAGGTGGGAGACCCCAGCTCTCAGACACCGTTTCTGGTTGTTGCTGGGGCAGAATAATTAGATTGTGCTGTTAGTCAAATTTCACCTGCAAGAAAAGCTGAGAGCAGGTGCAGCACAAAAGCCACATGCTGGATGACAAGTCCTCCTCCTGGAGAGCTGTGTTACCCCTGCCATAATCCAGCCATCTCAGGACCTCTGCTGTGGAGCCCTCCTGGGACTAGCCCCCAAGCTCAAGGGCTGTTGGACGTATCTGCAGCAATCAGCCCAACACTCCAGTCGTTGCAGTGGTTCACCCCAACTAATTTAATTCCTGAGTTAAGAAATAATTATCAGAAAGAAATCAGCTCCTCCAGAAAGTGAGTCAGCTCTCAGATGGGAGGATCATCTGCCAGAGACTGTGCCCGCCACGTGCATCCTACCCCTCTTCTCACTGGGATATTCCCTGTTGCCAGTGATCAAGGGAAAACGAGAGCTTCCTCACAAGGCAGCCCAACAACTACCCCTGTCTCTGGGCACCCTTCCCCGCACTGTGTGAAGGGTTTGTCCAGAGATGTCCTTGTGTCCAGAGGTGTCAAGGGGCCAAAGGATTTCAAACGCTGAAGCTGTGCCCACAAAATTGCAAACTGTCAAAAAAGCTCTCAGAGTCTTCAGTAACTAAAATGAATTGCAGAATCATATGGGATCTTTTAAAAATATAAATATTACCACAAAAGTAATTTTGGACAGTGCCATGTGTATTTATGGAGCCATGTAATAATATTTAAATAATAACCCAGACACTGAAATGACTAAAATACGATGGCAGTGACCCCAGTATAAGAACAGGGAGAGACAGATTTCCATTTGAACTGACAGTGTTTACGCCAAGTTTCTGTCCCATACATTTTAAGAAAGCCAAGACATAAACAACCTGAAAACCAATGAGATAATGGAAATGTCAAGAGGTGCTAGGCTGTAACTGAGCAGCTATTTTCTTTTAAAAATACTTGCTGGTCTGAGTCAAGAGGAAGAATGAATAGAAGTTCAACTGCAAAACTATTTTGTGATAGACATTTATATTCATTTTTTAACCCAAGCTACAGCATATCACATGTTTTCAGGTCTTTCCTCACTCAGGCAAGCATTTACTCACAGGACCTCTGGCACATGAGAGGTATATCAACTCCAAGTCTGATAGACTATCCGCATGAATAAAATTTTTTGCAGGATCAAGTCTGTAACAGCATTGCATTTCTTTCAGACCAAATAGATAATTTAGACATTCAAGCATGAAGGAGCCCTGAATCAAATATGGTGTCAATAACACTATTATAATTCAGCCTAAAATTGCAGCATAATCCATGAGGTTTTGCATCCTACAATAAATCTACTAAGCTTATAAAATATATATCAGGAGACACTGGCTTCAACAGTAGATTGGTTCAATCCATCACAGATGCAGACACGTCAGGCTGCTGTCTAGTAAACGCATCAAACACTTAATAAGAAAGTTTGGGAAGGAAAAAATCAAACAAAACATTTTGAAAGTAGTGAAAGATGTTCCCTGTACGCACTGTGAAACTCCCCGTAATTTGACTGCTGCAGCCCGCCAGCAGATAGGTGATCTCGTATTGCTCTCAAAGACAAAGCAATGGCAGCGAAGGAAACAGAGAGTTGTGTTACCTGTCTAGGGCCAAGGAGTACTTCTTGGTGTCCCTCTGACTCACAAGGCAAGCTCTTTCAAGACCCTTTTTGGCAGCCATGAGGAAAGTTGAGGGGGAGGGGGTTGCCTGGGTTTTCCCCCGCCTTAAACTCTTTTTTCTCTGTTGGAAGCAGATGTGGGCACAAATGTCCTCCCGACTTAGGCAGAAATCACTGCCAAATATTTTTAAATGTAAAGCTTTTAATAATCTTCTCAAACCCACTGCAAGAGAAAGCTGCTTTCCCAGCACTGGTAGCGCCACTAAAACATGCCAACCAGCAACTAGGTGGCTATGTCAGATTAGGAGACTTGAGGCCACCCTTCCCGTTTTCCTTGTTTTCCCCTCCATGCCTGACGCTGTGACACGCTCCGTGGTCAGGCAGTGGGTGCATGCGTTCCCTGCTGCCGGCTCGGGGTCAGGCACGGCAGGTTGCACACCGACGCGCACACAGGCGCTCGCATGGGTGCACTGAGAGGGGGGAGGAAGGTGATGAAACAGCCCAATTCACCTGGAAACAGTCAAACTGCTGTTTGCCTTTCTGCTTCCTCGGCTCAGGAGGAAAGTACACTTCTCTCACCCTGGCTCAGCGCAAGCCTTTTAATCTAAGTGATTGCTCTAAAGACTGATTTCTACCCCTGGCACGTTTGCTCCTAACGGTTTGAAACAGAAGAGACGGCTTATTATTGCCATTTGCAACACAGGTTATTGAAATCTTCATTTCACCGGGAAGGACTGCAGGTTGTTAGTTCTGCTTTATTCAGTTTGTTAGTTCCGTCGGCAGCCGCAGTCCCCGGAGGGGAGGAGAAGACTTCCATTCTCACCTCTCTCACAGCCTGGCCTCACACATGCTCTTCAGCGCTAATGGGAAATTTTGCCCCGGCACTGCCTGTGTTTTACTCTGCCCTCAGCAGAAGCAGGCAGGGATGGAGATCCCTACCTGTGCGCTGCCTTCTAAGGAGAGGTTAGGAACAGGCAGTGAGCAAATGCTGGGTGCTGCATTTAAATTGTGCAGCTTTTTTGTACCATTGGTAGCTTAATATGTACATGAAGAGCTGGGATCTCCCCTCCCTTCCCCCAGCTTGCAGAATACATAGTCTGTCCGAGATCCATGGAGTCAGGGGGCGCATTTGTACATCATATAACTGCAAACAATTGGGTTTATGCTGTCAGAGATCCACATGTTGCCTCACACTTCGCTGCAACCTGTAAGCCAAGGAGCTGATGGTATCTCAAACACTTTTTTGAGCAGCTGTCAGCAAGCAGCAGAAATACATGTTTTTTCCACAATGTGCTGTCACCTCTGCCTCTCTAATGCTCTTTTCTCAAGAGCCTTTTCTCAGGTGCTTATACCCACCTACTCACTTATAAGCCCCTTTGGTAGAAGAGATCAATTTTCTGACTCATTCCTGGGACTTCCTAGCTTCTTCTGGACATTAAAAAGTTGCTTTTTAATGTTTCTTAAAAGTTGCAGTCACTCACTGGACCTGACAATGTGGATGGCTGGCAGAGCTGTTTTGAGAAGAGGCTCAGGTCCAAGTATGGACCCAGAGCATTTGCAGAAATCTTACAGAACAGAAGTACCACATTACTTACCACCCCAGAAATGCCACGAAGTGGCAATTTTTTTCTGCCACCAAGAGGGAGGAAGGAAGGACAGGGAAGGTGGCCTTTCCAGCTGTGCACCCTGGAACCTGACACAGGCTTGTAATTCATACCCAACAAACGCTTCTCCTGGCTCCCCATCCCATAAATACCACTGTTATTGCAGTGTCCCTGTGCACTTCTCAACTCATATTTCCTTTAGAAATTACCAAACACCAACATCCTGTCACAGACAAGGGACGCCTGAGAGATAAACCTGGCCTGGGACATGATTTATAATGGATCTCAGTATTTCTGAGGTGCTAAGCCAAAGTATCAGGTCTAAGCACCCTTAATTTAAGGAAAACTTAAAATCCACCTCAGAAGATTACAGATAAAACCTGCTTCTGTTTCAAATCACTGGAAGCACATAACTTTTGTTAGTGAGATAGATGAGTTTCCATCATTTTGCAAAAGGGTCTTCAGCCTCAGGTGCATACCAGAAAAACAAAGCCATAGATCATTCCCAGCATTTAATCTAGACCTTTGTTTTGTGTTTATTGTTGTCAGTGCTGATGGTTGTGCTTCTCAGGAGACAGGCTGTGAGGCAGGATAGAAAGAAATCTCTTCAGAGCTTTCCACAAAGACTTGGGTTTCCTCTTTACACAGACTCTGAAACTCATTAAGAGAGAGACAGCAGCTGTCTGTGGAATTTCTGCTTCAGAGAAATTCAGACTGTCTCAATAAATTCATCTTCGACTTCCAATAATAATGCAGTTTGTTTCTGAATCTACATTAAAAATGTCACATATCCCATCATACCAGTTCCATTGACAAGGACACTGTCCTTGTCAAGGACATTTCTCAAGATTTGCATCCAATGCAGACATGTGAGGCAGTACACTGGCTTTTTCAAATGAAAGCTCCTTGTACTTACTATACAAAATTTCCATCAGTAAAAATAGCATAGCCTTGATCCCATTTCAACTTTAATCAGCCACACTTTAAATATATATATATTTAAAAAACCCCCAAACTCTCATCCTGTCATTATGGGAGTAGATACTGACAGCTTAAATGTACCGAGAGAAATTTGGTGCATCTATTAATTGAAAATGCCAGTGAAGTCTGTTAGTTTTATCAGGCATGAGACATCTTAGAGATGGTCTGCAAAGTTCTTCTCCACCCTTCTGTGGCATGGGCTCAAGTAGCTCTGTACTGCATTGCCTGCAATGAAGGGATCCAGGCATTTGTGATTCCTGGGGCTTGATTATTACAGTTTTTGCATTTATAGTGAGGATATGCTTTTTCACCCAGTGAAGCTCCAATGCCTTTGACTGGAACCTCTCCAGCCATCTGTCATTTTGGGATTCAAGGTTGGAGGCAAGACAAATTGAGAGAAAAAGCACTTCCCTCTTCTTGTGAAACTAGTAATACAGTAACCTTTTGAAAGTGACTGTCAAAAGGAAACTATCTACTCTGATTTAGAGCAAACTTAAAAATCATTAAAAGGATGTCAATGTTCAATATTTTAAAATACTGAATTTTTAAACTTCAGTATTTTTATCTTGGATTTGACACCAATATTTCAAAAGAATGGAGACTTTTGATAGCCACTGACTATGTCTCTACTGAGGGGTAGTAAGTCCTTTGCAATGTCTTACATGAGTATTTCAAATTACACAAAGTAGCTGGGGAGAAAAAGTCTTCTTACTTTTCAGGCCCTTGTCAAAGAAATTTGAGTTTTCCTTGGGAGTGGGGATCTAGCAGGAACATAGCATGGTACCACTTTGTGGTGTACATCACTGCCTTCAACAATAAAAGTCTGTGCTGCTACCAAATCAAATGGGATTCTTCCATGCAGGCTGGAGCCCCAGGTCAGGGGGTATCAGACACCTGCTCTCCATGCAGGGAAGTGTCCAAGCTCAGAGTTTCTCCTGGTGAAGCTAATGGTGTGAGACAACCCCTCACAGATGAGGAGCTCAGGACCTTGCTATGGATAGCGAGAGAGCTCAGGGTGCCCAGGCTGGGCAGGAAGGACACTGGTAAGTACGTTAAGAAGACATGGGATGAATCTAGAGCACAGCATGGGAGTCCTGAAGGACACCACAGGCATGAGCCTTGCACAGCTACAAACTTCATATTGCCCGTGCCAGGGCTTTCGAAGGTTTTCTTTCTCCATGGTGGGGTATGAATATGGGTCTAATCTGTATGACCACATAAAAAGTAAGGTTTAACACTTTTTGCCCTTTTTTATTTTATTCATTCAAACTTCCTTCTAATGTTATTTTCTTAGGGCAAACATTTTGGAAGTGCTCTGAATCAGCTTCTCAGCATCTCAGCTCTCATGGTTGAATCCACATTGCCCAAGTAACCCAGCTCTCGTTAAGTTCCTTGGAGGGAGCAGACCTTCAGAAATAAATAATGTCAAGAAATGTTATTTTGTTACAGGTGCTTTGTTCTTGTGAGAGTTTGGCAAGCTACCTTGGTGTCTAAGTGTCCCAAAAGTCCCGTTAAGGAGTAGCACAGAGCCTACCCTTGGAAGTTTTTCATTCTAGGTTGTAGCTTAAAAGAAGACAGTACAGTTGAAAAACAAATACTAATGACTTCTCAAATGTTACTGTCAAAGAGTGTGTCAGCTTTTGTTACAAAAATATATTATTAACTTTCTCTGAATACTTAGTGTTTTTCTGTCTCTTTTTCATTGCTATTGCAAAGGGCTTCTGCTTGTTTTTGTTTTTATGATGTCTGAAGTTGGTTGGGGAATTAAGCCTGTAATTGCATTGCTAACAAGTATTTCTTAGATACATTTATTTTTCCTTGGGGAAAGAGACTGTTAGGAAGAGAGTACACATATTTTGGCAGCAAAAGAGACAGCTATGACATTTGGTTCCTAAGTTACTACCTAGATATAATTTTAATTGTTTTCTTCTACTAATAAAATATAGTAACTTTACTGCATTTGTTCCTTTATTACACTTCCAACATACATTTCATTGTCATGGTCTTCCTAAGTATATGCAGGTCATGAAGATACATTACAATATATATTGAGAGCCAGTTTGTTAAAGACACAAGGAGTTCTGTGTTATTTCTCACCAGCGCAAAACTAATTGGTTTTTCTCAGCTACTGCATATATATTTATTTTCCATTTTATCATCCCTGTAATTGCAGTTTGAATTAAGAAAAGGACAGAGCAACCTGGTAAAAGCATTTGCAGGGACATCCTGCGCAAAGGCTTCCCAGCAACCAGGATTTCTCAAGCCTGTCAAATTGCTGGTGGTTAAACAGAGCTCACGTCCTTCTTGCCTGTGCCATGCAGGCACTGGTCATCGCTCAAACACTTTTTCTTCCCCGCAGGACTTCTGAACTTTTCTTTGCGATGATGTGTAATATTACTGGCAGGTAGGAAACCAGGGCTCACCATTCAAATGTTCAGGAATGGTGAGACTTTGAAAAAGTGAGGGGGTTTTTTCACTCCCCTTCCAGTTTCCGACTGTGTAGGATGTCCTCAGGCACCAGAGCTGGGTACACCCCTGGGGCAGCACGAGGGCTCCCTGGCCACATGAGCACACTTGTGTCATTACAGAGGGACAGCATCCTTAAAACTTCTTGGTGAAATGCAGCCCACATTGCTCTGACTCCTGTGAATTGTTACCTGGGTAAGATTTTCTCTGCAGACATGCATTTTCTCTCTCCTTTCTGCTAAAGACCAATTGGACATTCCGGTATAAGTCCGGGGCTGGGACATCAAAGACTGCCACTCATGCACTGTATCATGGCATGCAGCGATATACCCATGTAAGGCATCCGAATGGGTCACAGTGGCTGTGTTTTAAGGCAGGCAACGCCAGGGGATCCAGGATCCAGCATCTCAGAGGTACAACACATATGTGAACCCCAGGCAGCACCAGCCAGCATGAAGGGACATCAACCTGCAGCCTGAAATGCAACCTGTGGAAATGGTTGAAAGGCTTCTAGCTTAGGGAAGCAAAACACACTAGGTAAGCTATGATTTTCATGGTGTTTTCCACACATGCATACCTCTGAGCTGCCTACTGCAAGCCTGTTTCCTGCCTGGGTTCTCTGGATACCTTTTATATGGCATATATAGAGCATCTGGAAATTAAATAAAGAGTTAAATAATGTGTCTCTTGTGTATGGAGCACAGTAAAATTTACGCAGTGAGTTTTTATAACTTTTTTAATATAATAAAGATAAAGAGATTGAATGCTGGTTTTATGATACGAGATTTCCAGATTGCTCCCAACCCAGCAACAAGCTATTCATAATCTTTTATTATAGCATTGTCATGATGACTGTAATCAAATCCCTGAACTACCTGACGATACCAAGGGTAGTGTGAAGCTGGTAAATACTGCTAAGTTTGCATTTAATATGACATTTAAAGAGTCTGGCTCTTGCTTTTTCCAATGCTCAAAGCCTGTTGATAAATTTGTATCTAGTTTCCTCTCTTAAAAGTACCAGGGTTTTGCAGATATCTTTAGGATACCAACATATTAGCTGATTTGGTAACATACAGGTTAGTGTTCCTACTATAAAAGAACTTCTTCATCAGCCTCCCTCTGCACTCCCCCACTGCCTAGAGTATCCAAACACCAATTAAAAATTTGATCTAAGCAAAATCTGGCAGGAAGGCATCTAAGTAAGAGCACGCTGATTATTACAAAGGTTGGTCACACTCTCCCGCTAGGCTTTTTCCTGCCTATATATAGTGGTACATTGCAGCATCAGCTGGAGCCCAGTTCCTGCGGAGCATCTGGGCTAACCAAGGGATGGATCACAGGGTTTACTTTGATGCCCCGTCCTGTGTGTTCCTAACATTTTGAGGTGCCATCTGTAAGAATAGGCCTTCTATTGGGGTTTGCACACATTAATAAATGAATTACTTGCTCCAGGTCATCTGTGTGCTAGTGCTACGCAAACACATTGTATCACAGCCATGAGATTTGCGTTTAGAAAATGTAAATCCTCTCTGCTTGCTAGCACAAAATCAGAACAGCTCTTCCCCCTTTTCAGCCCCATGGCTGGACTGCCCATTCCTGTACAGCTTACAGACACTTCTAGCCTCCTCTTAAAAGCCTCCAGTGATGGATATTCCTCATGCAGTCTATTTCTGTGCTTAATTATTCTTGCTATTAGAAAGCTTTTTCTAATGCCTAACTCAAACCTCACTGTAATTGAAGCCATTATCTCATAATGGACAATTAATTCCTTCCCTCTCTATAGCTACCTTTTATGTGTTAGAAGCGGCAATTGTGCCTCTCTGTTCAAATGGCTCCAGTTCCTTTGGGCTGTGGTTTTGGACCGTTCTCCCCTGGACACTCACCAGCCGCTGCATCATTTCCGAGCCACAGCGGCTGGGCACATGCTCCAGCTGGGGCCATGCCAGAGCTGAAAGAAAGATTTCCTCTATGTGTCAGATAGACAAATTCCTGCTTATGTATCCCATGGCAATAGATACTTCTCTGGCAATAGTATAATGTTACAGAAGTTGGTTCACCTTGTGATTTGCTAAGTGTCCTCCCCTGCCAGACCAATCTCCTGTTATACTGGTGCTTACCCCACTCCAGTTATTGCATATTTGAGTAGATGATTATCACTACCTATGTATAAATACCTTTCATTCGGACTGATTGCATTGCATCATCTTTCTTTGTTTTAATCATGTATTCAATTTGTCAAAAGTATTCTGAATTCTAATCCTATTTTATAGTCCTCCAGGTAACCCTTTCCAGATTGGGGTCATCTGAGAAATTAATAAACATATTCTCTATGCCTCTTTCCATGGCAATAATGAAAATACTGAATAATGCTAGTGAAGGAGAGACCACAATGAAACCCTGACTTAATGAATTAAAGTGCATTAAAGTACACAATTTGCAATTGATTTAGCATTGAACTCTCAGATGTGGATACCTACCTGCATTTCCTGTGATCACCATGGTGATGCTGTAATATGGCAATATACAGCTGCAAGTCTGGCAGCAGCAGTGAGAGCACAGTGAAAAACTTTTCAAGTTATCCTTATTTTCTACTGGGAGTATAAATGCTTTCCCGAACCACGCTCTGACCAGGATAATAGACGGTCTTCTGGAAAAAGTCCTCACGATCTTCTTTAATGCCTGTGCCCAAGAACATGGAGAAATGTTCTGTATCTGATATTTTTGTGAAACGTTGCTCTTCACAGTTGCCACATGGAAAGACTTAGGTCAAAGCCTCCAGAGTGGATGAACTGTGGGGATTCAGTGGCTGCAGCTCTGCACTAGTGACCTGCCCAGTAGTGAGCGCACATTCCTGTTCTTGTGGCTCTTCTGGGTCCCCATTAATATCAGGCTTCCTTCTGCCCTGAAACTCAAAGGATCCTCCACCTTTTCCAAAGGGCCTGCAGCAAGGTTTATTTGTTTCAAAAGAATATTTTAAACTGACATTAAAAATCCATTTTTTATTTTTGCATATCATGGCTTAGGCAAAATGAAGGCAAAAATCTCTCTTATGTAAGAACTTTTTCTGTTGAAAGAAGTGAAAAAGGAAAAAAAATAAACAAAAGAAAAATTGTTATGAAAACTACATCTGTTTTGGTTGCAAATTCCAAGTGGTTCTATGCAATGTCATGTCATCCACCTCTGAAATCCCTGTAATGACCTTTGCTGTGGCAGTTCTTGATCAGCCAACAGCATATAACAGCTTAATACATGATTAATACTTGAACAGAAGCAGTGTCAAAATCAAAGAGCAGTCATCTCTGGAAGCCAAAATGTCACAGGGAAGATATTGGTCAATGGGAGCGAGTTCAGCTGAGGGCTACTGAGATGCTCAGGGTGGGAGCACTGGTCCTGTGAGGAGGGGCTGAGGCAGCTGGGCTGGTTCTGTCTGGAGAAGAGACAGCTTGGGGGAAGACCTAACAGCAGCCCCCAGTGCCCACAAGGAGGTCCTCGAGGAGGCGCCAGGCTCTTCACAGCTGTGCATGGTGGGAGGATGAGAGACAATAAGCATCAAATGAAAAAAAAAGAGAAATTGAGGCTAGATGTAAGGAGAATCTTTTTCCCTACAAGGACAGTCAGGCACTGGAGCAGGATGCCCAGTGAGGTCGGACCATCTCCATCCTGCAAGTGTTTCAAGCCCTGCCTGGGTACAGCCCTAAGCAACCTGTCTGACCTGAGAGCTGACCCTACTTTGAGCAGGTTGCTGGGCTAGAGAGATCCCGAGGGCCCTTCCAGCATGAATTTTCCACAATCCTGTGATTCATACACTAAAGCAGGACAGGTCATGGCAGTGATTTTAACTTCCACTTTGAATCTACGCTTGCCTTTAGCTCAGGATCGCACATGCAGTCACATACATTATCTAGCGTTTCTCACAGTGTAAATAACCTGTGTCACCCAGTGATGAGACCCTGGTTGTAGCGTAGAAGTAAACAGCCTGCTCTAAGAGACAGCAATATGTCATGCAGCCTGATGAAACATCTGCAATTAAAATAATTGCTGTGCTGGAACATGGCATTTATTCAGGAAGAGCCATAGGCAGGTAGAAACAGTCATAATGTATCATTTTCCTACCACCAAGTCTATGGTAGTTTTACATCACAGATTTGCAGTTTAAGACTTTCGAGTGCAGTGAAAGATGATTTATCTGATCTATATGGTACAGTTCAAATGTTCTGTGATAAAAATGAGCTATTGATCTCAGGAGATTCTAATTTAGATCAGTTCACTTAAAAAGAGTAATAAATTGAAACACTCTGGGAAGCTTATGTTTCGAATGACTTATCAAGAAGTTAAAAAATTTAGTAACCTGAGCCAGCAATAACTTAAACAGTAGTCAGAGTTCCAGATTTTACACAGCCAAACTTTTTTGAACTATTCACACAAGTATGTGGATAACAGCTCTTTCTATTAAACTGATGGCCAGAGAGATGCTCATTTGTAGTAGATCTTATGAAAATAAATAAAAAGTAGAAGACATTCTGGAGAGCCCAAAACATAACCTTAGAAGTGATATTGAGTAATGGCTTTTTAGGCATTAAGTGTTGTAAGTAGAGTATGAGGAGGTCAGCTCTATTTTCCCACAGATTCTCCACCACTGAAACTTCAGGATTTGCCAAAGATTTGGGGAGATTTCTAGAAAAAAAGCTTGATTCATGTTTTATTGCTGAAAATCTGACTAAATGGGTACTTTGGATGTCCAGTTGATCACAATCACAGTTTGGTTTTAACTGCCTAGTCTGCGTAGCTCCATTTTTATGATGAAGCTTATGAAATAAGCATGAATTGAGTGGATTAAAACACTATAAAGGTGAATGCACAAATTGCTGTAAGATTGCACTCAATCTTCAATAACTCAGAACAGGCTGTGTCCCGCACAATTAGGCATACTGTCCAATATCCCCATCAACGACCTGGATAATAGAAAAGCACGGATGTTCTCAAATGTGAAAATAATGAGCAAAGAAGGACTGAAAGCACTTGAGACGGTCAAAATTTAAAACAATACATTGGAGAAATGATCTGAAGTTGGGAAATTAAGCGCAGCATAGAGAAGTGCAAGAAGTGCCACACTTGGAAAGAGGAACAAACAGAAAAAGAAAAAAGAACTGGGCAGCAGCGCGGCAGAAAAGATGGTTATAGGGAATCATAATCTAAATATGATATAACTGATGTCATGCTGTTGCCAGATAGGCAGCTTCTATCCTGGAAAATGGACAGTAGTTCTCCTCTCAGCACTCCTGAAACTTGACAAGAAGTGTCATGTCCTGGTTCAGATATTACATATCCACAGAGATGAAGACCTGTTCGTTGATGTTAAGAAAAGTGGCACTTAGAAAATTCTTTTTTTTTTTAGGGAATGGCTGAAATAAAATTAGTTTGACTTAGCTTAGCAGACTGGTGGGAAGGCAGAATAAAGGTGATATTGCAGAGTTTGTACAGAGGGATGGAGGACAAGAAGGACAAGCAGTGAATTAGGATAATTTACAGCAAAAGAGAAAG
Organism: Falco peregrinus; assembly: GCF_023634155.1. Taxonomy (NCBI): domain Eukaryota; kingdom Metazoa; phylum Chordata; class Aves; order Falconiformes; family Falconidae; genus Falco; species Falco peregrinus. The sequence goes on from NC_073723.1 coordinate 21,677,794, forward strand.
TTGGGCAAGAAAATTGTCTAGTTAGAACAGTTAATCAATGGAACAAGTAACCAAAGGCACAAAACCTCTGTCACTAAAGATTTTGAGAACGTTTAAAACATATGAACTGCTCCTTCCAAATGTGCCCTATAAAGGAAGCCATGAGTTCCTAGCTCTTAAGTAGACTCCCAGTAGTAGATAAGGGGAGTACCAAGCAAGATGGCAGAGGAGATTGCAGGAGGTCTTACTCAAAGTTACAACAGACTTCTGGGATATGAAGGACCCATGTTTAATTATCCATGAAAAGATTTGCTTCAATTCTCCCTGTCAGGAGACCATCTAATTACCACATGATATCTATAAGATGGCAGAAGATCTTTGTTAAACACTTCCCACTTCCAGTGAAATAATAAAATATGCATTAGCACGAGAGCTGCATTCCAAAATAGGAGTTTTAGGAGTAAGATACTGGCTCTGTTTGTTTTCTACACCAAAGGAGAGCTGCTCCAGTGGAGATGAAATCATATGCCTCTTTTCTGTGTGTTGGGTATCTCGGGGGCTGCTGCTATGTACATTTTCTCAGTGTCCCAGAAGCATTGCACCACTGGTACACTTGTTGCACAGACACTCACAGACAGACCTTTTGTTAAAAATAAAGAGATTTAAGGGGTTGTTTCCACGGAGTAATGCTCCAGTCCCTCAAACAGCACGGCTGGTTACTGCCCAGATGGTGATGGGGAATCTCTGTTGTGAGGGTCCTTGCAGCAGTATCTTCATTTCGACCTGGTGAGACTCCCCAAACCTCTTCTCCCTTGTTATGATCCAGCTGAGCTGTGGTCCTGCATGACCACTCCAGCACATGCATGGTCTGTTCTATTGGCAGTGTTAAATCATGCACAATATATCCAACTATCTTGACTGCGTACAAAAGGTTGTGCTATGTGTCAGTTTCCACATCTGCAAGAACAGTTTCCACTATGTATAAGTATCTTACCTACATGCAGTCTGGTCAGTTCTGTAGCAGAAAGTGCCTGGGTGAGCCCCTTGGATAGCCAGGTTCTTAACCAGGTGAATCAACACATCTAACACATAAATAGGGTTGGGAGGGAGCTCTGGGACCAGGAATAAAGGATGAAGAGTGCTGGGTGCACAGCACTGATCCCCAGCTACATTACTGTTACACCTGTGGGACAACTTGAATTTCAACCTTAGATCTCACTTATGACTGGGATCCCATGGCTTTTGCTCTGCACACATGCACAGAGCAAAGGGCGCGCACTAAGCTCCAGCATGGAGCCCTGCTCTGCCAAGCATCCTCTGCGCCACTTTACCACCTTATTATTTTCCATGGCAGTGTTTTCACTCTTTCCCAAAAGAAGGCACCCTCTATGCTTTCACTACTTGTCATCTTAGAACTGAAGCTCTTTGTTAAAAAGCTTCTCTTGCTGGACAAATTTAGAAGCACATAAGCCTGATGAGGGAGCAAATCAATAATGGCCTGCCTGCATAAGGCAGTAGTAGAGATGTTGTAGTTTAAGTGACTGTTCCAGGGCTGGTAGGTAAGATTTTTTGTCTCCTGTATGCAAACTAAACTTCCTCACCCAACAGTAACGTCTGTCTGCAGTAAGTACAAAGCTGTGCTTGTATTTAATCCTGATATACATTTCCCAGACTGGGGAACTATACATTTCACTACATCCTTGAAGGTTCTTTCCCCATGACTTTCCCTACATATTTAGTTTAGAGAATACAATAATGTAAAAAATTCCTTTCTAACTATTGCAGCCTCTGCTTTGCAACTCCACCAGCCTCATGAGACCTTTGATACTTCTATTAGTGTTACCTGTAGAATTAAGTTAAATGAATTTATTTGCCTACACATGAAACAATTGCCCATTGTGACTCGTAGTTTCAAAATAAATGTCCACACTGTATTTTGGAGGTTTTCATGGGGAAAAAATAAGATGAAAGATCTTTCAAGGAGGGGGAGAGAAGAAATGTGCCTATTATGGCAAAATACAGAAATGTCTGCTCTGAGGAGGTAATGATAGATTTTTTGGGTCCATGATCACTCTTTTCTTCTAGTTCTTAGCTAGGCACAGAGTGGAAGCTCTGAATGAAGGAAAGAGATCCACATTGAGGAAAATTCAGATAATCAAAGATCAAGCAGTGCTCCGCTTTGGAGATAAAATAAACCATAGCTAATTTCTTCATTATTTTTTCCTAGTTAGACAACAAGCTAAATAATGGCTATATTTTTCTAGATTTATTTTTTCACTTACAAACAAGGATACAACTCCCCTCTGCTACAGTGGGAACCTAGTAAGAGTTTGAGGCCAGATATCACATCACCTAGGAGGACATTAGTGACAGCTCTCCTGAAGAGATAAAACACCTAAAGGAATTAATTTCATATGCATCCACTGGGAAGTGTGGTAAGACAAGGGTGTACGGCTAAGACCTTTTCAAACTGAAATATAGTAGAGCCAGGGATAGCCTGTGGCAACAAAGTTCTGAGAATTTCAGATTCTTTAGTTATAAAAGAAAAATAACGGCACTGGTCTTCACTGGAAAACATTTTGAGATAAAAGGAACCTGATAGCATTGTAACAGAAAAACCAGTTGGGAATCATGAAGTTGCCACACTTAAGTAGGAAATCTATCCGTGTAAATATTTATTGACTGCTGAGAAGCTGTTTTTAAATAAATGAAAATAACGTGGTGTTGCAGTATTTTAAAGAAAAACAACAAAATCTTCTTTTTCCTGAGCAGCCTTGCTCTTTATATAAACCTAGGGGATTTCTATAGCTTTCAGTATCACAGCATCTGAATGAAGGATTATGTTTATAGTTCTAAACTCAACGATCCCCACAAACGTTTCTCTGCTGCACACTCAGGACTTCACAGACATAACCAGAAGAGAGCTCCAAAGCGGGCTGGAAATTACTATACTTATTCCAGCTACTTCAGAGGACTCCAGATCAGACCAGAGGGGCACAGGCTGCGTGAGCTGAAGCAGATCCCTCTTTTGCTACAACATTGTTTGACCCGCACATTGAATCTACAGTGCTTTAGGCCTCACACAGTGCTATTAATGCAAAACTCTCTATGTAGTGCTGGTGTAGCATGATAGTCGCAATGTGTGACTGAGAGATGCTTATAGTTTCAATAAGGATGGGCAGGGAATGGGGTAATGACCTGCATGAGCGCACTTGAAGGTAACAGTGTGCCTTCAGCCACACAGGCATCTGCCTTTCAGCCATCAGGGGGGATCACAGCAGAAGGACTGGGTACTAAAATAGACACAGAGACTGAAATGTTAGACTTTTTAAGCTATACTCATTAGCAGTCACTTTTGTGGATTTTCAGAGTATTTTGGATGCCAGGTTTAAAAATCCAGCATCTTTTCTGCGTGTACAAAACTGCTAGATTTCTCCAAGTGCAAAAATGACAGTGTTGATATTTGCATAGCAAGAAAAAGTCATGTTGTTTTCCCCAGCTATCAGAGGGGAAATAACTCCCCCATGGACAGCAACCAGTTTTCCAGATTTGAGGAAGATTTTGGCCACTTCATGCATGAAGGATACATTCAGGAGATCCGTGCATTCATGGCTGGGTATCTAAATCAGCCTGAATTATTGCAAAGGGTTCCTAGTAGGAAGGGACCCAAATTCAGCATACAGTTTATTTGAACTTCATTATGCTGGAGTAGATAGCCTGCCCCATCTCCTGCAGTTTCCACCTGCTTGCATTTGTGAGCTGTATCAGCACCACTGCCTGTCACTTGCTTTGCTGTATTTTGCCAAATTACATTTTATCCGTGCTTTGCTTTCTTGCTGTAGGACAAATTTCACTCTTACTAACAAAATGCTACTTGCTTAACATCAGTGCAGCGACACCGGTGCAAGAGGAAACCAGCTGTGTTTATACTCACTCTGCTGCTGACTATTTAGACCTAGTAAAGGAACCTAGGAAAGCAGTCTAGCAGCTATTACCTTATAGACTATTTCACACTTCATGTGCCTTTTGTCTACTTTCAGAACTGTGCTGCTCAAAAAGGTTTGTCAAATTTTACTGACTTTTATAGACTGTGCTCATGCTGCCAGCATTAATTCACTGAGTATGGATTTCCAATTTCTCTTTTACATTCTTACAGTTTTAACAATTATGCTTCTTTCCTATCATCATCTGAAATAGCCAGATGTCAATTCTATTTTATCCTAATTGCTGCTGATGATTTATTGATGCAAGCAGTTGCTTTCCTTCTCTTATTGTCTTGGAATTGTTTATGTACGAGTCTTTAATGCAGTATCAGGACAAAGATTTCATAGCAGGAGCTAGGCTTTGGTATAATTTTCTTAATTCTTCTTCAGTACAGATCTTATGAGTATCTCATGAGATGGTGGAGGTCAGAATACTTAGAATTACTAAAGACGTGATTGTAAAGGTATGGAAGCACCTGAAAATGTACATAGCCGACTAATGACAGGAAAAAATGCCCAGGCATCTAAGCTAAACTGAAATCAGTGACAATGATCTGTGAAATAGATAGCAAATGAAAATAGAAGGTGTCAGAGCACAAACAAGATACATGTTCATTGTAGGCTTTGAATTCTAAAACTTAAATATATGAATAATAAAAAATGGGAATTACTGTCCCAAAAGATAGCAAAATAAGGATAATTTTTAAAACAAGAGATTTCAGAATTATAGTAATTGGATTTATGTAGGCAACACTTTTACCAACATGCAAAAACTGGTATTCAGACATTTTTCATATTCTGTAAAGCAACAATAGAAAGACTCTACAACACTTTTTCCTGAATGACCAGACAAGTCCATTCCCCTAGTGTGTTTGTGTTCATAATGAGTGAGCATGTCAATACTGAATGTTCTAAAAGCGTGTTACACAAGCAATTTACAGTGCTTTAAGCTTACAACATTCACTGTTGCAGTTTGATATTAGTAACAGCACAATAAATGAGACAAGCTTAAAATGGGGCCAGATTTCATGACTACACATGACTTCTGTCACACTGCACAGTTCCACTGACTTTACAGAATTCTCCATCAGATCAGGTAAGGCAAGAACTGGATCTGTGATATCTAAAGCCATTCCTGTTCAGGTCACTGACTTGGTGATTTCTAGAAGACTGTTATCTTTCACAGAAGCGAGTTCCTCAGTAGCAGCTCTACAGAAATTTCCACAGCTTCTCACTACTAGCCCACAGTCTTGCTGCTGGTGCAATTAGCTGTGCAGGAGGTCCTAATTGCCGGGTCATGTCTTGGAAAGCTATGACCAGGCTTCTGGAGGCCCTAGCACATCACCACAGAAAATCTCACTTAGGCTACCATAGCCGGAGTGAATGCAGAAGGTAAAGCAAGAATCTGAGGCACTTGGTCTAATGCTTGGCTGGCCACGTGTAACAGGGAACATTTTGGGTTCTTGATCTAGAATAATCTCTGATAATTATCTTGATAAATGCAAAAATGACAGGTCAGATAGCGCAGTTTCCTTCTCTTAAAAGGAAGAGTATGTTTTCTGTTTTCAGCATTGTAATGCTTAGGACAGAGCTCTTTAGTGGTATTTCATGTTATTGGTATGGCACTGGCTTGGAAAACTGTTTCTAGTTATCTCTGCTTCTAAAGAACAGTCCTAAAAGTGGACATTAAACAAGTTAAACTCAGTGAGTTGTTAAGAAAGTGGGGGTTGGGCATGCACAGTTAGCACTTCTTTTGTCAATTTTGTAAGCTATTCAACTCTATACCTATTTGGATTAGTCTCTGGAATTCAGCATCCCAAACAACACACTTTCAATGCAGAATTTTTAATTTAGAAAATTCCAGTTTCATTTTCATTTTCTGGATGACATTTTTTTACCTTTGTATTTCATTAAATGCAAATTCTGATAACTTTTTTTTCAAGTTTGATGCTTTAATGCTGGTTTAAACAAGAACAGTAATGGCATCTGTCAGAGAGATGCTGCCAATAAAATTCTGGGTATTTTGTGCAGCAGAGACTATAAAGAACATCTACTATAATGCTATTCAGAAACATGATTACATGATTGTAAGAGATGCTCATATCCTTCTGTTCGCTCTCACCTTGAGATTTATCATAATGGAAGTTAGTGTCATAAGACAATTCAAGGTTGTTTTCTCCTAAGCACCTAGTGAAAATTGCATTGAGCAGCAGGAAACAATTGTTTTCAATAGTGTAAGAAACTGGAAGGTGAATTTTGGAAGCATTTCAAATATTCTACCATTCAGTATTGTCCTTTTCCGTCAAGCATTTGGTAGACATTTGAAGGTAACTCTCCGAAGGAAGGACATTCCACTGGCTGCGCTGAGGGACTTGAAATCCACATAACCCAGCAACCTGGCACTGTTCTGTGACCATCTGCACAGGTCAAGGGCACTCATCCTACACTTCCCTCAATGCAAAATGGTGGGCATTCATCTGAGAGCAAAGGCTGCAGCTCCACCTGGGGGGTCTGCGGTGGCTGATGCCTCCACCCAAATGGAGCTGCCAAAGGGAGAGGCTGCAGTGCAGACCTCAGGCTGCAGAAGGTGTCCCGACCTCAAGCAGCAGACCTGCTGGCAAGAGGTGTGCCCACATGGAAGCACCCATTTGTCAACCTGATGTGCTCCCCAGAGAAGTGTGCTGTTCACTGGGAGCTCATATCAAGGATGTTACCAAGGGACTACCTAGCCTAGTACAGTCCACTGACTATTATTTGATGCTGTTGTTTCACATGGGCAGCAATGACACAGCCAGGAGCAGTCTGAGGGGCATCAGGAAGGGTTACAGAGCCCTAGGAGTGGCAGTAAGGGACTCTATACCACAGGTTTTTTTTCATCAGTCCTCTTGGTCGAAGGGAAGGGGTTTGAAAGGGCCAGCCAAAACTGGCAGATCAACAATTGGTTATGGGACTGGTGCCATAGCCAAGGGTTTGGCTACTTAGACCATGGGACTCGCTGTGAGAAACCTGGCCTACTGGGGGCTGATGGGGTCCATCTGTTAGAGAAGGGGAAGAGCATTTTTGGTCAAAGGCTTGCCCAGCTGGTGAAAAGGGCTTTAAACTGAAGTTGCTGGGGGAGGGAAACCTCAATCCATCCCAATATAACCAGTTTGATGCCAATGTCAGCAATAGATGCCCAGAGCCTGGGGAGGGATCACAGGTCAGCAGGAGAGCACCTGAAGAGCAGCACAAGGGAATTCCAGTCGCTCTAGCCACTGGGGGCCCAGCTTAAATGCCTCAGTGTTAACACACATAGCATGGGGAATAAACAAGAGGAGTTAGGGACATGCGGATGCCAGCAGGGCTATGACCTTACTGGCATCATGAAGATGTGGTGGGATGGCTCTTATGAGTGTTGGAATGGAAGGATACAGGCTCTTTAGGAAGGACAGGCAGGGGACACGAGGAGGGCGTGTAACCCTCTCTGTTAATGACCAGCTGGAGTGCATGGAGCTCTGCATGAGGACAGGTGACATTACAGTGGGGACCTGCTACAGGCCACCCAACCAGGAAGACAATGCAGAGGAGGCCTTCTGTGGGCAGGTAGGGCAGCCTCATGTTCACAAGCCCCTGGTCCTCATGGGGGACTGCAGTCACCCCGATATCTGTTGGAAGGACAACACAGCAGGGCATAAGCAATCCAGGAGGTTCCTGGAATACATTAACAATAAAGTCCTTCTCCAAGTGATAGAGGAGACAATGAGGAGAGGTGCCATGCTGGACCTTGTTCCCACCAACAAGGAGGGGCTTCTGGGGAATGTGAAGCTCAAGGGCAGACTTGGCTGCAGTGACCATGACATGGTGGAGTTCAAGACCCTTAGGGCAGTGAGGAGGGCTTACAGCAAGATCACTGCCCTGCACTTCAGGAGAGCAGACTTTGGCCTCTTCACGTATCTGCTTGGTAGAGAACCATGGGATAAAGCCCTGGAGGGAAGAGGGGCCCAAGAAAGCTCGTTAAGATTCAAGAATCACCTCCTCCAAGCTCAGGAGTGATTTATCCCAACATCCCAGCAAGAGAAAGTCAGGAAAAAACCACCAGGAGGCCTGCATGGATGAACAAGGAACTCCTGGACAAACTCAGACACAAAAAGGAAGCCCACAGAGGGTGGAATCAAGGACAGGTAACCTGGGAGGAATACAGACAAATTGTCTGAACAGCCAGGGGTCAGATTAGAAAGCTAAAGCCCTGATAGAATTAAATCTGGCCAGAGACATCAAAAGCAACAAGAAAAGCTTCTATAGGTACATCAGTGATAAAAGGAAGACTAGGGAAAATGTGGGCCCTCTCTGAAAGGAAACAGGAGATCTGGTTACCTGGGATATGGAGAAACCTGAGGTACTCAATGACTTTTTTGCCTCAATCTTCACCAGCACATGCTCCAGTCATACCACCCAAGTCACAGAAGGCAAACACAGGGACTGGAAGAATGAAGAACTGCCCACTGTAGGAGATCAGGTTTAAGACCATCTAAAGAACCTGAAGATGCACTAGCCCATGTGGCCTGATGAGATGAGTCCTGAGGGAACTGGTGGATGAAGTCGCTAAGCCACTGTCCATCAAATTTGAGGAGCTGCGTTAGTCTGGTGAAGTTCCTACTGACTAGGAAAGGGGAAACATAACCACCATTTTTAAAAAGGGAAAAAAGGAGGACCCAGGGAACTACAGGCCGGTCAGTCTCACTTTGGTGCCCAGCAAGGTCATGGAGCAGATCCTCCTGAAAACTATACTAAGGCACATGGAAAACAAGGTGATTGGTGACAGCCAACATGGCTTCACTAAGGGCAAATTGTGCCTGACAAATTTGGTGGCCTTCTGTGATGGGGTTAGTGTTGGTGGATAGGGAAGAGCAACTGACATCATCTACATGCACTTGTGCAAAGCTTTTGACACTGTCCTGCACATCCTTGTCTCTAAAGTGAAGAGATAAGGATTTGATGGGTGTACCAGTCGGTGGATAAGGAATTGGCTTTTTATGCTGAGGGTGTTGAGGCACTGGAACAAGTTGCCCAGAGAATCTGTGGGTGTCCCATCCCTGGAAGTGTTCAAGATTAGGCTGGATGGGGCTTTGAGCAACTTGGTCTAGTGTTAGGTGTCCCTGCCCATGACAGAGGGGTTGGAAACAGATGATCTTTAAGGTTCCTTCCAACACAAACCATTCTATGTTTCTATGATTCTATGACCTATGATACTCCTGATGGAAGCAGAAGGAAACAATCAAGTTCAGATTATTTTTAATGGAGTGATTAGTGCTTAAGCTAATTGTGTTAATGAAATAACAGGACAGCTCTGGAAAAAAAAAAGTAGTAATATCTGATCGACAGCTGCTCACTGATATTTCTTCCACAGAAGAGATACTGTTTGATCTCAGACAGTGGAAGGTAAAAAGAGAAAGTTGCCCTTTCACTGCCACCATATAGACGTAGCATTCACTGAAACATTCAGGAGGGGAACTAGTACCAGCTAATTGAGTTATTGAGGCATACACATAGAGGTTTCCCCCTTTTCACACGTTCTGCTTTCCGTTTCTGAACTCATCCTGTTACCACAAAAATTTCATGGGTCAGTCTCAGGTTGGGATAAAGGATAAAGCCTGGGACAGTTAGTTTTTTGCAAGTAAATGTCCATATGTGAGCTTAGTGCCTAAACCGCTGTTATAGTCAGTACCCTTGCTGGAGGTTAGGGGGATCCAGCAGCCAACCTGGTGAGTGCTGCATCTCTCTACTGACTCTCTCTATGTCACTCAATCTAATCGTAATTAGGGTTCTATTAAATTAGTTAACATAGATGCCCAGCGCCATTTGGGATGATCTGAGGTATCTACACAGAGCTGGCAGACACAGCACAGGACCTACAGGAGACCCATGCTCTTCTGGACTTGCCGATGAAGGCTAAATGAGCATCTCAACAAATTCACAAGGGCATCTCACAAAGCACTAGGCACCTATGTTTAGGCACCTGAATAAAGCCCTTACATTTAGACACCTCAGTTCAGGTGTCTTAGTCTTGAGTTGAATGCCTGTACTGCATAGAAAGGATTTTTGAAACTGAGTTACCTTTAATCTCTGAAGAAGTCTGCAAGAATCACATGTTCCTCGGAGGGAGGTACGGACTCCCCCGTAGCAGCAGATTATGGGGAGGATCTTTATGGATACTAAATCTTCCCATGTGGAAAGCACTGCTGTTAAGCTTAAGTGGCTAAAGAAATCCAGTCACAAAACTAGAGAATTAGAGTGGCAATATACAGTTTCATCTGCTCATGAAGAGAGAGGATATTGACTGTTTCTGTTAACCCGGGGATTAGAGAAAGCATCAATGTCACAGTTATTTTACATGGAATTCATTTTTAAGAATTAGATGAGTCAGTAACTGGGAAAACAGGTTTCCAGACCACCTTTAGCAAAATACTGTTAGCATAATAATTAACAGCTAACAACCCACATATTCTTAGTGAATAAAGGTTTACTGGAGCAAGACGAATAAAAATAGGAAATGTCTATTCAAATTCCAGACAACCATGGGCTCCCTTGTCCCATAGGAACTGAGAGATAATTAGCATCTCTGAAAATTAGTTCATTGATTTTGATGGCTACAGAAGATTCAGGTATTTCACTTCAGTCTAAATTGAATATTTTGTTACCTTTAGTGGTTTCCATAAAATACTACCATGGAAATAGAAGAAAGACATGTCTGGGATTCCTGCAAGTGGCAAGATAGATAATTACACTGGTTAATAAATATTTTAGCAGTACAATTCAGTACTTAACCTCCACCAGGTCATTGCTCAGATAGACAATGAAATGCACTAGATTTGTTGAATTGTTGTAATTCTTCCTGCTTTAACTCTAATTTCTCATCTTTAGGTTGTTTTCTTCTTCTGAGCTCTGCTGCAAATCTTGGTAAGTCGCCAAAGACAGTGGAGTCCACAGTTTCAGCCTGGTTATGGTTACTGACCACCCAGGCTCTTCTTTCCACCAGAGCTGAGAAGCTGCAGCCAACCAGCTCTCCATTGGCACGGGTTGTTGAGGTTGTCTTGCCCCAAGTCAGAAATGATACTAGGGGTTCATATATATATCACGTTACACACTTTGGCCTTCTTTATCAGCAAAAGAAAGAAGACAGCAACTGCTTCCTTTACTTAATTTGCTGTTTCATGTCTTTCTCAAGAGCAGCCACAGCCTGAAGGAAGAGGTCACGGTGACCAATTCTCCCACACCTCCACACCCACATTGTGGAACTCTTTTGTTGTCTGAAGAACACTGTCTGCTCTCTGTTGTATGTATTGATGGGGACCTGGTGAACCTGCTTCATGGTCCTGCTTAGCTCTCGTCCTTTCAATAACAAGGATTTGAAACTTCAGCCATTTTCAGAGGCCCAAGGGACAGACAGGCTTGGTGCAGTTTTGACAGCAGACCCTAGGAGAAGAGTTGCTTCAGGTGTGTGAGGGGGCGGTGAGCCATTTTAAGAAAGTAATCAGATGTATTCCTGTCTTCTTGAATCTGCACAATGACATTAGAAGAAAGAGTGTGTTAGAAGTATGCTTGAAAGGGGAAGACAATTTTTTAAAAACACTCATAGAAAACAGTCCATAAGGCATTCTGGAAGTTAAGAATTCAGAAGGAAACTGTAGGAAGCATTTGTGACCAAAGGAGGTGAACTTATTTAGCCATTGAAAGCTGAAAGCCAAAAATATTGCAGAATGGTTAAAAGTATCTATAACAGAAAGACACCAGAAAAAAGCAAGATTTCTAAAGAAATACCAGGTCATTCCTTAACAACAATATCAAAAGTCTGGAGGTTGAAGTTTGAAAATAAATTTAAGAATTAATAAAGCTGCCAGTCAAAAAAATTGAAAACAAATTCCATTTTTTTTCTAAATAAATTACTTTGCAAAAAACCAACCAGGTTTTCTTTGTGGAAATATTAATGTTTTCTATCAAAAATCATCTAATACTCTAAATATTCAATTTTCAGCCAAACACTAATTTTCAGTACAAATATGCTCATCAATGCCTTTGTAGTTCACTCACTAGCATGTTGCCCTGTTGTCATGAAGCTCTCATTAGTCTCCTTTGCAAAAAGGTCTCATGATGTGTATAGTTTCTCAATAAAAAGGGAGAGACAAGAGACAAGAAAGATGTAAACTGAACAGATTTGATCATGGTGAGTCTGAGCAAATCACACCTTCTGTGTTTGGAGTTGCTTTCAGAAGCATTCTGAGAATAATTTACACTGATTTCAGGATTCAAAGTAATTAAAGGGTAGGGAAGCATTTTTCTAAACAGTTCTAGTTAGTACATGCTATGATTAAACACTTGTTGCTCAGACCCTTCTTAACCAAGACCTGTTGCCTTTTTAAAATATACACTTGAGTTAGGAAACCAACCTGTGTTTCTTTCATACACGTGAAATTCTGGTTGAAACTATAACCATGCTCTTGCAAACTGGGTAGTCCATCTGGTCTTCTTTAATTAAACTTCAAAAATATTGGAAAATTGTAAAGCCTTAGAAGTAGGACAGAACCAACTGGATGTTTTTTATCTTATCCATGCCAACTTTTCTGTCTAATATGCTTCAGTGAACAGAAAAAAAAGAAGTTTGTATGCTTGATGATATTTCAGAAAACTCACACAAAAAGAGTGTGAAGACAGGTCAGTTGAGTTTTATGGAGTATAGGTCAATTTGCAAAACAAAAAAGAAAAAAGAGAAAGAAAAAGAATAAGGAAAAGAAAAATAAAACTTCCAAAGAAAGAAGATACCAGTTACATGGAAACCTGGTTAGGTCTTACTTCGTACTCTGCTGAAATTCCTTCCTTTGCACTATTTAAGTGCCGCCTTTGACTTAGTCCCTAGTAATGCTCTAGGGAAAAGTTATACAGATGGCAGAAATTTGCTACAGGAAGAATTTACTGTCATTCCTCCCATTAATAGATGGGAATGTAATATTCATTAAAAAGATTCCAAACTTCAGTCATCCCCTAATGATCATGCAAATTCCCTTATCAATGCATAATAGAACAAAAGAGATCTGTGCATTAAGAATTACTTCTACCACTTTCTACATAATTTCATTGAAATATCTTATTTCAAATAACTTTTTGCAGAAGCTACTTATCAGATTTGCTTATGGGACACATCAGAATAAGGTGGAAAGGCTGGATGCTTCCTGCAGTTCAGTTTTGTTTTGCTTGGCTTTGCCAGACTTCAACGCATCACAGGTAAAATCCAACATGAAAACTTTATGCTTGGTGTTGATTTTTATTTCTGGAATACAAATGAGACATCAGGACTCCCTCCATGATGTGGGAAGATTTTATGAAAAACTTTGCAGACCCAACAACAAGAAACAAGTAATAAGAAACTTTGTGCTACTTATACCCACCCTCTCACTTGAGTAATGACTGGAAGGTATCTTTGATTGCAGCACTGGTTGGTAGTGATTTTGGTAGTAATCTCTCTGTCTTTAGGTTGTTCTACATAATACTTTCACTCACAATAGTGCAGATCCCTCAAAAAAAAAAAATATCTGGAATTACTTGCATTTACTACATCACAAGCCCTGTCATCTGCCCAGAGGTATGGACAGTGATGAGAAAAAATTGCAGTGAGTTACACTCAAGAAGTAAGTACTGACAGGGAGATTGTCAAGTCAGAGTTAGGCTGGGAAACTGAGCTGCTGGTAGGAGGGAAGGGTAAGAAGGATGGACATCCTAAATTTAGTCCAATTTAGGTCCTGCTCTGAATTGCTCTCAGGATGCTCTTTCCCTTGATTACCTGGTGAGTCTGCACACTAACCCTGTAACTTAGGTAAGGTGTCTTAAAACTCCTCACACTGACCAAGTCTTCTTCTTTCAAGCACATTTCAGCTATTACATGCCTGGAATAGCTGTGAGGACATCATATATGATTGCTGCTTTCCTTGCTAGAAAACCCTAAAATTTAATTCACCATGAAATAAGACCGTGTGCTTAAATGATAGCTAAAATGACTGTGAAGCTCTTCAAGCTTTGTGAGCTCCAAAAAACCATGAAATGCCTGAGGAGATTAGCAAAACACCAGCCCCTGATGGTGTGTCCTTCTGGTCAGTGTACCGTGCTCAGGGGTTAGGAGACCATCACTCAGGTCATATCACACTGGGAATGACACACTGCTTAGACAGGGCTGATCTGATTGCTGTAAGATGTCTAGAGCAGTTCAGTGAACAGCAATAATATTCTTTAGGTGAGAAATGCAATGTATACCCCTTGACCTTGGTGTGCTTATCTGCCTTTGAGGATACAAATTTCATTTTCTCATTGTAACAGCACGCTGGAAAACAACAAGGCAAGGCTCTGGATTCATCTCAGGTGAGGTTCATTTATCAGGTACCAAGTTGATCTAAAAACAATTCAACTTCTACATAACTAAGAGTCAGTAAGCATTAGATTTTTCACTAACTTTCTGCCAAAGTCTGTGAGTACAAGAACATTTCAATGTCAGGGTTTTTCTTTATGTGGTGATGACACTCTTCAAAAGGGAGTGGGGTTGAAGCGAGGAATACAAAGTCATGCGTGAGTAACTTTAATCATTAATAACTTGCTCATTTATAATTGGCTAAAAAGCCTCCCAGGTTTCGGTTGTTAGTTCAATGGATTAACAACACAAGGACACTGACCTGTCGTGTCTTTGCAGGATGAACTTGCTGAATGGAGATGCAGGAGCAATGAGCTCATTATGCATCCTGGGCAGGGGAGGATCAATCCCACTTCAGAGAGGGAAGACAGAGAACAGCAAACGTGGTAGAATTGATGGAAAAGCTTTTTTTTCCTTTTTTTTTTAAATTTCTTTTGTCTAAAACGGTGGGGGGGGGTGGGGGGGGGGGTGGGAAGAGGACTCTGTGTTAGGTCTAAAAGCAGGACTAGGTTGTAAAACCAGCCTGTACTATTTTAAGGGAAAAGCATCACTCCAAGAATTATTTTAGTTTGTCAAAAATGTCAGGCAGAAAAGAGGGCACAACTGAACAAGCAATAGATTTAAACCATATCTGACTTGGGGAAAGAAAAGATCACTGCAAGAGTTCTCCAAGAAAGGAGGTGCTTTGCTGACTAAATTATTTACTTCCATTCCTGGTTTCTACAAGTAATAAAAGAAATCTGATTTTCACCATCTTCTTGCTGCAGCTTAGATAAGTGACAAATGCTGGCAAGGTGTTTGCTGTGGGGCACCAACACAGCTCTTGTGAATGAGCACACACCTGTTCTCTGGACCACAAGATAAAGCTGAGCAAATATATTCCACTAATCCTGGTATTACCACTGCAGGGCTCAGAGAAGTCATGCCCTTCTTCCTGACTTCCATCAGGCAGGGCCCTGGCTGAGAGATTAATGACCCTACAAAAATTTAAGCTAGAGAAAGAGTTTAACCAGAGCTCTGCAACTCTAACCCAGTTAGATTGTTGTCAGTTTTTACTATTCCTATTGGCAGGATCAGACTCCTTAAGGGAGAGCCAGCTGATGGATCAGTTCTTCAAATGGAAAATGTAGTTGTATTAAATTTTAAGAGGGCAATTTGATTGCATCTTTGAAAGGGAAGAAGTCCAGCTAACTTGTTCTGACAGTGTCAGAATGCTTTTTGTATTTGTGTTCCAGTTTTATTTAATAAATTAGTATTGTGCATTGTAGGAAACATTTTTTTTTCCTAATACCTGACATTATCACAATGAAAAGATTTTGTTGTCTTGACTTAAACTATCTGAACTTTTACTGAAAGGGAAGTTTCACCATGCTGGCTCTAAGTTTTTGTTTAGAATTGGGATTAATGACAGGAAAGTCACTATTTCCTAGAGAACAACAAAACCACTGTTTTCAGTCCAGGCCTACCACTGACAATGATTGGAGAGAAACTGGGGAGAAAACAGAAAAGATTTGGGAAAAGTAGGCAACATTCTTAAAGTAACAATATTTGTGTCGTGCTTCTATTAGTATGATAGATCATTCTGCTCTGTCAGATGTTAGGCTTATAATTTACTGGAAAGTTGCTGCCTAGTAATGAATAAATTTTCTTACCTAGCATGTAGAGATGTTTTCATCACCACTGCTTATTTTAGGGTTTGTACCTTGACCTACTCTCATAATCTGAGCAATGCCCACACAAATCAAGCCTCAAAGTGAATTCCCTACTGGAATTCAATTTTGGTACTTTCCTATCAGTGTCTCTGGTGTAAAGAGTGTGGTGGTGTTCTGCCCTGCCTTTGGCATCCAAAAGTTAGACAGCCAAGCCTACCCTCATCAGACTAAGCATCATTGTCACTGGAGATAAATGGGCTAGAGGATCTACCAAAGGCAGATGTTTACCACTGACTTCCATTTAAGGTAAGTAAATACCTATCTGTGATAAAAACAGTCTCTGAAATATATTAGTTTCTTGAGGACAGTACAAACAGCTTTAGTTTTAAGAAAATCCAGAATGGTTTTCAGTGCAATGTTTGGCTGAAGTCTCCCAAACGGTGTCATTGAATGTCACTCTGAAGATGGGGTTTACCTGGTTACCCAGCAAAGCTCCTGCTCTAAGGAAGGAAACTATGTCAACTTACAAAAGACTGGCATTTTGCACAACAGAACTAATATAGCATCATCACTTACAGGCTGTTACCACAAAGTACTGTGGATTTATTATTTGAGATGCAAAAATGCAATCTACTGGGCTCAGTCTCCCTAGGCCTATAAACTAGACCTCCAGTTTCAAAGCATTTCTAGGTTCAGCACTTGTACCTTTTTTTACTAGATACAACATGGTAACAGAGCTCTGGTCTTTTACTGAGTCAGAAACTTCCCTGAGAAAGATTTACACAAGGACAGACTGCTTGTGCACATCCACCACATACGGATTTCTGCTGCTTTCTATATTGCTGTTGCTCATAACATGCCTTACACAACACTTGCTTTAGCTAGTTTGATGCAAAGACGGTTTTGCATTTGTTCATGTACAACCTACAGTTTAACCACAGATCACAATTTTTAATACTTAAAGCGGGCTTATAAGAAAGATGGGGACAGACTTTTTAGTAGTGCCTGTAACGATAGGACAAGGGCTGATGGTTTTAAACTAAATGAGGGTAGATTTAGATTAGATACAAGGAAGAAATGTTTACAGTGAGGGTGGTGAAACACTGGAACAAGTTGCCCAGAGAATTTGTGGATACCCCATCCCTGGAAACATTCAAGGTCAGGTTGGACAGGGCTCTGAGCAACCTGATAGAGTTGAATATGTCCCTGCTCATTACAGGGGGGTTGGACTAGATGACCTTTGAAGGTCCCTTCCAACCCCAGCCATTTTACGATTCCATGAATTTGCCTGAATTCTGTTTTCCCCCATTTATATCACTACACTTCAAACACTGCTGAGGACATAATAGCTTTTGAGGAAACAGAAGCATGTGAAAACCACAGTGACACAGTGACGATCACCCGGGAGGGAAGTGGCAGAGTCTAGCTTGTCCCAGGCCTGCATGCAGTTGTCCAAGCAATTCTGCATCCAGTATTTATCTGACTGCTACTTGGGGCTTTTCATAAAAATAAAAATAAAACCAAACACCAGAGGGTGAAACATGAATTGAAGGCTTTGAGGCTGCTGGAGATGGTCAGAATTGACAATGATTTTCTACAACACAAGAGGGACCTGTATCGCTTCTGTGGGACAGCAGCTAAAAGAGGATGAATGGTGGCCGATGAACTTTCTCTCAAATATATTTGCCATAGCCTTGCCCCTTGTGCATATTCTACAGCTGTATTTCTAGCTGTGATTTGCAGCCAGTCCATTTTTGTGCCTGTGTAAGAACCGCAGAATGATTAATGTTTCCGAGTCTGTGTCACATCAAGAAGAAACAAATGTATATTTATATTTATCTTACTTTGTATTTATGGATAAAAGTTCTAGGGTCCCTCCTTTGTAACAGGCAGCTGCAGGTATACACAGGAGCCTGGCAAAGAAGATGTTTTCTTAACTTTGAAGGTGTGCTGTAACAGCATCTGTTTCATTGCAGGGCAGCGATGATGTGGCAATGAGTGCATCCCACTGGTATGCAGCAACAGAGATGCTCAGGAAAGAGAGGACCAGCATCCAAACAGCGTTTGGGCACTTTCAGAAGTGTTTGCACTAAACAGACACTGCTGATCAGGAGTTATCCTGTGGGAATACAGGAGTCCATAACCAACAGGTCATATTTCACACAAGAATTTTTTTTCAGCCTTCGTCCATCCCTGTCAAATCAAGAAGGAATCAAGTGGATGGAATTACACAGGACCTTAATAAAGTTTGATTTTGGCTGGAGAAAACCAGGGTGAGCAGTAATTAGGGCTGATATCGGAAAGCCCCTGTAAGCTCCAGGGATGGGATTTTCAGGGGCAGAGCCACATCTCACTGCATTGCAGAGGCTCCAGGCAGCCTTCACCTGCCCGTGCCGCTTCAAGGGCTCTCCAGTTCTGTTCGGATGATTTCCCCATGCTGTTTAATTACAAAATCTTTCTGGTTCCTTACACACTCCCACACTGTGGGTTCATTATCTGAGCCCTCTATTTCCCCAAATCCTCTGCTCTGAGAGGTCCTATACAAAACACACACTGAATGTTTGCAATTGCACCAGAGCTCTTTTTATACTCAAGCCAACAAGCACCCTATAAAAAAGTCACACATAAATACAGCACACACAAAATCTAGTCAGAACTGGGAAGTTGTGAAATAGGTGTAGTATGAAGAGAAAGGAAAGGAACTGATTTTATGAGTGCATTAGCAGCGAGAAACACCAAACAAGGAACCCTCCTCAGCAGTGACATTTGGAGCCTAAATCAAGATGACATCCACAAAGAGACAGCAGAGGGATCTTGCTGTTCCTGTGATTGCTGCAACTGCTATTAGGACTCCTGCCATTCAGCAAAGCAACTGCTGTTGTCTTTGGGAGCACCAATTCAGGATCCGCTTCAGTAGCTGTAATTTAATAGTAAAGTCATCAGGGGTTGAAACTGGGAACTTGGCAGGCATGCCTGGGAGAAGAGGGCTTTTTGTGTGCGCATCACTAAACCTTCAAATTCCTGCTGCAGCAATGCTTCCCTCAGTCATTTTTTTTCCAGGAAATGTACAGCCTCAGCATGTCAAAAATGAGTAGCATGGATAACCAGCCAGTGTTAAAATCACAGAGGTTTATATTGAGCTGCAAAGCCAATTTGAGAAAATTAGAGAGCTGAAGGAAGCGGAGCCTTCCCTTCTGCACTTTTCACAGATGCTCCTGTCGAGCCGGACCCTGGGCTGCAGGCTGTGTACTCACACGCTTGATTACAGATTCAGGCAGCAAACTTCAGGCTCAGGCAGTTTGCTGAAACTCACAGCCTCTTATCCAGGGCTCACGGAGATGTTGTGCGGCCGCTGAGTCACAGCCTGTTTGCATGCCTCGAGCCCACGGCGAGCATGAGCCAGTAAGGGTCAGCTCCACCAGCAAAGCATTAGGCTGTGCAGAGCTAGAGCAAAGCCTTTAGCACCTGTGAGTGACTTAGCCAGACTGCATTACCCTTGCCAACGGGAGCTGAGAGAGCTACACAGGCTCCAAACAAGCCAGCACCTGTCTGGATGCTTTATAGGTCACTACTAAATGCCACACAGACAGCAATGGCAATCTCTTCTTCATCATCCCCTAATTCTCCTCTGAATTTGCTATAGTCTTTTATTGGGCGTATTCTCATTTTACCTTGGCTACCACTCTGCCCACCTATTTTTCCTTGGTGACCCAGCTTTGGGTGTAATTTTCATTTGCATATAGATTCTTTCCGTCACCCACGGACATGTGGCAACTTGGCCGACCACTGAGACAGCAGCAAAGCCTAGTTCAGTGAGCTCTGCCTGGTCCCAGGGAGCATTGCCCACTTATACTCTTGCTTTTCCAGTTGTCATTTAAGTGAAAGCTCTGGAAAGCCAAGAAAGCGCTAGTGCTGCAGAGCCTTCCCAGGGCTCCTTTGTCAGGCTGACAGTCATGATGCAATTAATACTTTTTCAGGAAGACAGCGTATCCTGGTGGTGTTTAGCTGGTGTTTAAAATGTTGGGATGATGTGTTTTACCAGGATGAGAAGCGAAATCAAGCCTAAGCACTTAGGTCTGGTGCCTACTGTAGTTTTAAGCACCAAGCTGAATGCAGAATGTGGCCACAGCTGACACAAGTCATGGTTCTGACTTTCACCACTAAGAGAGGACACAAAATTCTCCACTCCTATGAACAACCACATACATAGAGCTTCTGCTGCTGCATTTTACTGTGATGGAGTTAAATCCTTGCAATAAAGGTGGATAAAGGGAGAGGCTTGAGTGGCCATGTCCATGTACGCCTCACGTCCCTCCCAGAGTACCTGCTGCAGGGGCAGGAGCAGGGCTGGGCTGATCTCCAGCAGTGCTTGCTGGGGCCTTGAGCAGAGCCCAGCTGATGAAGGATGAGGATGATCTCTCCATCCAGAACTGTTTTGGTCCCCATAAACAACCTGTGTAAAAAAATCCTTTTTGAAAACCTCACAATTTCCAAAGAACCCAGTCTTCTCAGAAAAAAATTCCAGAATTAGCTGTCTGCCTGATGCAACTATGTATACTAACCACACAAATGCATCCCTTCTTTCTCGCAGTTCTCTTCTGTGTGATCCATGGACAGGAGGCAGAGTTCTGCAGACAGAACCTGCTATTCAGGTTATAGAGCCTTTAAAATAAATAATAAAAAAAAGTTACCTTCTGGAAAAGCTCTGTAACACAAGGGTGCCTACAGCTGATGATGTACCATACTCTGCTGAGCTTTAGGGAAAAGAAAAGAAAACACAAGTGACTTTGAGCACCACTGCAACTGTAACTGATATTCTATTTGAATTAAACATTTCATTTACTCTGTCACAGTGACTGTGACCTTTTCAACTGCAGTTTGGCTCTAAATGACTGATGTTCTTCATGTAACACACACGAGGCACAACAGATTTGTTCTGTCAAAGAATGAAAACAGCTCTGTGGGTATTTTGTCTCACTGTTTTGCAGAGATATAACTGTGAATGCAATGAAAAGTAATGGTGTGGAAGAGATCATGCTGTTGCTTTCCAAGGGTCATGTCTGTATGGCTGGTGAAGAGCCCTGGCATTTCCACCCTTTATGGAATTAAAAAACAGTGATGGGCAGCAGCCACCATGCCACCTGAAAACGTGCTGCACAGGTCCCGTGTCTTCAGAGTCTGCATGACTTCCGCAGAAAACTCAGGTGATACTTCTAGGGGTGAACTTCCAGAATAAATGTGCTCTGAGTTGAGTAAACTCTTGAAACCCTTGGTTTTCTTTATCATCCAGGAACTGTTACTTACAGGCAGATTGAAATGACTTTATGGGAGAATGGCCCCCTGTCCCCCTGCTCCCAGCTGGGCGCAGCTCCCCCATCAGAAGGGTGCACTGCCAGAGCTCAGAGGCAATTTCAAGGTGCTTGCCGCACTCTGCTTAGCTGATGCCAGTGATATTTTTTTTCTCTTTTTTCAGAGAATTGAGGTGCCTTCCTCCAGAAAAGAGAAAGAGCACAAGTTTCTTAAGTATCTCTGCATTAGTGAGCCCCATGGGGTTATTAGATTGGTTGAAACAGTAATTAAACCCACTTTGATATTGCAATTTTCTTACTTTTCAGATTATTTCATTTCCAAAGCACTTTAAGTCTGGATGTTGTATGCCCCTGCAGGACAGGGAGAGCTGACACTGGGTGCCTCGGAAGGATACAGTCTGGAGCACCTGAGAGAAGAGACCTGGCAGCTGAAAGAAAGGGCACAAAAGCTGTCACAGGCTGATTTCTTTAAGATGCCACAGGGTGACCTGGTCACCTGTGGCACATTCTTGATCACAGCCAGCAAAAAGCAGAGCTGAATGCAGCTGGATGGCTTGGGGCTGGGATTCCACACAGGGGAGGACATCGATCTGCTGCTGTTCAGGAATGAATGGCCTGAGAGTGTGCACAGACCAGTGTCAAGTATGCACAGAGTCATGCAATCAGCAACAGAAAAGCACTTTATGTTTGTAACCTCGTGAAATTCCAGCTTGACCCGAGAGAAAAGATCACTTCTGACAAGAGACTGCTCCCTTTTCCAGTCAAGGGCTGCTGCAGCTTCTGTAAAATTAACCAGCTGCAGAACACTACCTGAAGAATAAGGGTCGGGAAAGAGAAATCGTTGGGGATGGTACATCTGATATGATATGCACAGCCAATTTAGTCTCAGTGCAGATGGTATCATCCCATGGATGCTTACTGAGCATCAAAAGGCTTGGCTATAACAGTCATGAGACTGTATTTGCATGGATAAGCTGGAGAGATGAGAAACTGATGAGGGGTAGTTCACTGCAACCCCACAGAGGACATTGAAGCAGTCAAGCGAATGGGGAGCTGGAAGGCAGTCTTCCCCTACCACACTGGTGGCAAAAGCCAGAGGTGTCGCAGAGGTCAAAGTCCAGCCATTAGATAGCCACAGAAATAATGACCAGAGGAAGCAGCCTAAGCTAAATTATGATATGGGCCATAAGATATAGCATCATACTCTAGAAAGGAAGGGAAAGAAAACTGAGGAAACTCAGGACTAGAGAACTCACATGGTCACATAGCAGGCTGGCATTAAAGGGTGCAAACACGATCCAGTCAATCTAACATGGGGCCCAGCCTGTATTTTGAGAGACTCATCCTTTTCAATGGTCCTAATGGGCTAGTCCTTCGAAGCAAGCACCCAAATTCCTCATCACACATAGGGGAAGGATATTCTTTCACAGGTTTCCAAACAGAGATCCAATCTGCCTAATATATGCACCTAAGTTCATAACCCACTTGGCTAATCGCTCATAACTGACGCAAACTCATAAGTACTGGTCATCTCTAGAAGGTCAACGAAGGCTTGTACCAACAGACAGTGATCTGGGGATGGAGAACAGCAACCCATATCACAAAGGTGGTAACTGACGGCCAAGGAAAACCCCATCAATGGGTGGAAGGCTTTCAGTGGTCAGCTTGCTTTTCTCACGTTTATTTGTGTTAGCACTGTGCACAGAGGATGCACACACAGTTAATTCACCAGTATACTCTGACTGGAAGAACAATATATGCTGCAGGTGAATAATGTTTTATATTAAAGCACAGTGTGAGGCAAGACCCAGGCTTTCCTCCCACGCACGTATCTTGTGATATCAATATATGTGACTCACCATTCAGCTGTTCCCACAAGAAAGCAAGTAATATTTCGTACAAATCCTATCCAGAAACTTATTTTTCTTCAGAAATAAATGTTTTCCCATGCCTCCTTCCCATTGTTGGTGTTTGGTGGGGTTTTTTTAATCAAGCTTTATCTCAAAATAATGCATTCTTCCCAAAGTTTTTCACACGCTCCTAAATACCATATAGGTATGTGGATTCAGTGAACACTTACTCTTTGTGTTTCCTATCCATTTCCTTTCTTTATTTGCAGAAGCAGTTTTCTGTTAGGAAAGGCAACAATACTTAATTATATCCATAACCCTTCTTCTGTGCTTTGCAGAACTTTCCATCTTTACTCTTGTGTCTCCACAACTTATTCCCCTGCACCAAGAAACACGGGCAAGAACATTCTGTACCATTTGTAGCTCTCGCTGATCTCCTGCTGTTTTCCAATATTGTGGGTGTTGTTTTGCTTCCCAGGAAAAAAAAAAAAAAAAAAGTTTTCCTTAGTTTATCACCATTATCATAAAAACTGCCAGGAACTACTTTGCAGACTGTAAAATCTACAGCTTGTAGATGTGCAGTCAGAACTTGCAATCATTAGTTATAAGGTGATTACCCATAGGAATTGTGAGCTTGTTTCAGAGTCCAGTTGTTAGGCAAGCAAACTGTTTGTTTTATGCATGTTTGCAGCATTTTGTTAGGTTTTGCCAGTAGATAATTGCTGCTGATTAGTACTTTCTTATCTTGTCTAAGGAAAGACCATGTGTGGGGCCACTCTCCAGGGATACACTGATTGCCATAAAAAACCTCGGGATGGGTTTCAGTTACTTATGACTCTTCTCCCTTATTTAGAGGATGTGAGATTGCTTTTGACAAATGAGGGCTCTCTTACAGCTAAAAGGTAACTCGGTATTTCTCCAGCTATATTTAAGTTAGTTAGCCTTATTGCACATGTCAATTACGCTCTCAAATTTTAGACATTGTCATCACAGTTAGCATATTGCCTGGCACTTTGCAGAACTACAGGGGACCGAGATCCCGGCTCCAAAGAAAATTCCAATCCAAGAGCTAAAATGGGAGCAACCAGACAGCATGACACTGGGAAGCGGGGCAGAGTTATCAGGTCAACCGAGTATTGCAGGGTGAGATTGCAGGACACGAGGAGTCCCGGGACGTGTGGAAGCGGATGGGTTTGGGCTGATGGCAGCCCAAGAGGCTGCATGAAGCTCTTGAGTGGAGGGTGAGCAGGGTGAGCGCTTCCAGCATCAACACAGGTTTGCCTGGCTGGTGGGGCTGTGGGAGACACCCCGGCTGAGTGAGGGCACGGGCTGAGGTGACACCTGGCAGCGGTGCTGAGGTGGCCACACGCACCTCACGGGCCGGCTGGAGGGCCGGGTGGCTGAGTGAAACCCACAGACTCCCTCTTTAAACTGAAAGAACCTCAAGAGCCTAGACGGTCGGGTGAAGATTTTTTAAGCCTGTGACATTTGGCACCTGAGGCATCGCCCGGGTGAGTAAAAAGGCGCAGAGAACTAAAACAACCCCCACAAAGACGGCCAAGGCGCTGCGCCGCTCGGATCAGCTGAGCTCTTTCCCTGGCATCGCCCTTCAGTCACTAGGTGACACTAGTTCCACGCTGGCTCGGCAGCTCAAGCACGCCGAGGAAACGCAGCCTGGCAAATAAATCATCGGGTCTGAAGCCAGAAGCGAAGAGGGAAGGGGGTCACCCCGCGACAGGCCGAGCCCCCCGCAGCGGGCTCTGCTGGGGGCAGCCGCGCTCCGCCGGCCCGGGCCGCAGCGCAGGCCGCAGCCCTGACAGGCCCTCCTCGAAGGCACTCACCACTGCGTCTTTCCAGCCATTTTGTGAAAAATCAGTGTTTGGGATAAAGAGAAAAGGGAAAGGCCTTTTTCAGTATTTAATTGCTTTGTTCGCCGGGAATAAAGCTGGTGTCGCTGGCAGAGCTCAGTTAGAGCTCTGCTCCAGTCAGCAATGTCACTTTAAACGTGATATAGTTAGATATCAAATTAAAATCCCATGCCAGAAAGCTGTTCAGCTTCAAAACGCGGCTATTGGGGCAAGGGGGGAGGGGGGCGGCAGGATTTACTACTTGTCAAATGCCACATGCAAGGTAAACGTGACTAAAACTGAAGGGTGCATTTCTGGTGTGAGGGCACCGAAGGCATGGCCGCTCCCTGGGAGGGCAGCAGGGAGAGCTGCCTGCAGAGCCCATCTGCTCCCCCCTCACCTTTCCTGTGCCCGCTGGGGAGGTACTGCTAGCTTAATCTTCTGGTTTAAATTCTGCTTCTCTAACAGTTCTGATTTAACTGCCGTGTCGGAGAAGACCCCCATCCACTGACTCTGATGGAATTCAGTCCGTGTTTTTATACCGCTGTCCAATTGCAGCATTGCGTTTCATGGAGGAACACTCTTGTAATTGGAAGGGCATGTGAAAATATATTGTATTATACAACTATTTCCAGCACAAACAACTCAGCCGTCTTGTAGAGTCTGAATAAATCTTTAGATCAAGTTCACCTCCTGAATGACCCATAGATCAGTGCTGAGCTCTGCTGTGGTATTCAATTATTTATTCATGATGTTTTCCCCATTCTCATGACAAAAGAAAGATTTAAAGAGCCATTATGGTGTTTATGGAAGTGTTAACCAATTAAAAGCTCAAGGTTGCATGCTATTTCTTCTGAATAACAAAATAAAAAAAATCAGGAGAATGATTGATACAGTTAATATATTTATTGGCATTAGTACATTCTCTTTTATTGCTGGGATCAGGGTGACATCATTTATCATAAAGACAGCATAATTGTCTTTGAATGTTATAAAAGGTGAAATTCATTCTCCTGGAAATTAAAGAGAACATTGCAAAGCTTCAGTAAAAAAAAGGGACTGAATGATACAGATGATAAAATATACTGGCTTAAATTTCTGTCCATAAACCTGGAATAAAGCTACTGAGAATTAGTCCAAGATGAAGATTGTAATGCAATAACCTGAAATTAGTTTAGGTGTTCCCCTAATCTCGTTTTTCATGGTGTAGGACTATTAATCACAAAATCTGTTTTCCTTCATTGGCAGTATTTCAGCTGTCTACTCACTGAATGGAAACAGTAAGGAAGGAGTGAAGACACCAAATGAAATATATGTTATTTGTTCTGGCTCACTGTCAGCAAAGCAAAGCAGACAGAACAACACCTTCTACCTGGTCTTTGCTCCCCACACTCGGAACCATCCTGATCCCTTACTCCCCTCTTTCATATGCAAGTTTGGGTTTAGCAAAAGGCCTTGGCACCCAGATAAGGTGTCACTCTCATAGGATTTTAACTTTGCTCCGATTTTGCTTTTATCTCCTTGGGTAATTTCTTATCTACAAAGTGCCTCTGAAGACCTCTGTGCTACTCCTTTCAAGATCTGCTCTGCCACTCTTGCCTGCATCAAGTAAATTTCACCCTGTGAGCCCCAGATTTGATCCTCTCCCAGTCTGATGCTGCCTAAGAAATGGGATGTAAAGGGAGAGAGGACAGGGAAAGAAAGGCTGACGCTTCTGACTCAGGGCTCTACTAAAGCTACATGTTTGATCTTGCCTGAGCAAACCTTTCCAGACCTGTCTCATGCTTTCACCTTGTTTGCTGTGGGAGCATCATTCACACAAGTTACCCATGGGGAGGGAAGTTCCCATCGCAAGATGGCCAGCTTAATTTTTCATGTTATAAATCAAGGTGGACTTTCCTAGTGACTTAGAAGAACTAGCCTTCTGAATTATGCAATAGCTATAAATGCCTGCCTTAATCCAAGTATGTTTAAAATTAGCCTTTAATCTTATGCAAACCCTGATGCTCCCCAAAACGAAACTGTCAATGCAAACCAGACCAACTAAGCAGTATTAATTAACACCAGAAGGAAAACACAAAGGATTGTCTTTGATCATTGCTTGAAGCCATTTTCTGCTTACCTTTGATTTCCTCTCATGATTTGAAATAGCAAGTTCAGGTTATAGCTCTTAGTTAAAATAATAATTAAAACAATTTAGTCTGTGCATATACATTGTTTAGCTGAAGGACACTAATTACGTGCATATACATTAAGGGACTAATTGAGTTTATACCTGCAAGGGAGCAGCCCTTAGGTTCTTCAGGAAGCAAAAATTCCTATTAACATGACAGTGTCAAATCTGTACTTTTCATTGTTTTCTCTTTCTTCAAAGGTATTGACAGTCTTTAAGTCTGCTTCTGAGTTCTCCTGTCAAAAGGCACAGCTTTTTAAACACTTCTGTGAGGGTTTCTCTGCCCTGTAAGTGTACCGAGAGTCACAAAGAAAATCAGATCAAAGGAGCTTCTCTGTTGATGCTCAGTGCAGGGTGTCCTGATGGGACTGACCAGCCGGAGGGGACAGGGATGCTGCTCCATCACGTGTCCAGCCCCTGAGCTAGAAATGGCAAGAGGAATGGGATGCCACTGGCATTTCCCTCAGGAAATTCCCTTCACTGATCGTTGCACCTCCACTCTTTGGACGTGAAGTGGGGCCAGGCAGGCCAGCTGTCCTGCACAGTCCCTTGCCGCTGAGCAGACAGGGCATCACAGCCATGCTCTGAGCCCGCTGCTAGGTTTATCTTTACATGTAAGCGAGAAGTGTAAGAGGAGTATCGCCCTGGATGCACCAGGGAAGGCCACAACATTTTACTCTTTTACATAAAAAGTGAACAAAGGAGAGTCTAGCATCAAAGCTAGAGGCAACTGAAAGAAAATCACACTGTGCCTACCTTATATTGCAGCCAAAATTTCAAGAGGTGGAAAAAAATCACAGTGCAGTCTCAAAAAAATTAGCTAATCTGGGCTCAAGTCTTTCCCTTCTGAGAAAATCTGGTGTAATTGCATTACCTGGTGCAGCTATTCCAGGTTTTAGCACATACAGTCACTGACTAAACAGGGACTCTGCAGCTGTCTTAGGCAGGATAATGATTACAAGAGATAATCTTCATGTTTTGAGAAGCATTGCTGACAGAAGTCAGGGAGAAATGCCTTCTCTCTCTCTCCCACAGTAGCCAGAGTATTTCATAGCTATCTAGATGCATTACAAGAACTTTATGTCTCTCTCTAAAACAAATGGTGGAAAGCATTGTCAGAGAAAGCACAGATGGATTGTATTTCTCCCCACCATATATCACTATGGTTAGCTGGAGATTAAATTTCTCTTTTTGTATTTAGGCAATCTTGCCTTTATTTTCTTACTAATAGTAGCTGGAGGGAAAATGCTATAAATCTGTTTATTATGTATGCACCACATGACTACTCAGTTCTTCTTATAAGAAGCACTAGTTCTGCTGCTGTTTAAATCAAGGATTGGACTCAGCGTTAGTTAACAAAGTCGGGATCTGTTTGATGGTCCTCCCCCGGCTTGGTCAAAGATCACATCACAGAAGCCCAGGGCAGGAGGAGACAAAGTTACAAATGCTGGCACTCCTTCATATTGACTATTTACTGCCTCCGTGTTTGAGCTCAGTCCTTTGCAAACTCCTAAAGATTTACATCCCAATCCATCCAAATCACTGTGCAAGGCAAGGTTAACCTTGACAAAGCTGTATCCTTCGATGCCGAATTTAAAGTTAGAAAAATGGAGTTTCTTCTTACACAGCTTAGCAATTTCTCTTCCAAATCTGCCACTTTTAATAGCCAACACAGAGCAAAATGTTCTCCTGTAGACATTACCAAGAGGAAAATGGACCAAGTAAAGCAAACTCAGCCACTGAAAGTGCTTTGGCTTCACTCAGAAAAAAAACAATAAGGATGTTTGAGCCACAATTGAACAGAGGAGCTCAGGTGTAGGTGCACTGCATCTGACACTAAATTGATCATGTTCTTTCTGTTAAAAGTCAAAAACAAAGTAGTTAGTAAGCTTTCTGTGTTTGCTCCAGGCAGAAAATATATACTCTCAGTTGCTTTCATTATAAATAATTAATTGTCTACCAGTTCAAGCTGCATACCAGCTGCCGATCGGTCAAGTTCTGTAATTGTTCCAGTTCCTTAACACTCACCAGCCATTAATCTCAAATACCAATAACCATTTTATAACCATTTATTACCAAAGAAATAGATCAATGGCAATTTCAGGAAACTTTCTCTTCAGGGGTTTCTAAGAAGTGGGATGCAAGTGTTCAAAAATGTAGGTGCTCGTGACAATGGCTATTAAGTTATATTTCTCTCTGTGTGTTTGCAGACAATGCTTAGTGCTACAATACGGTGACATCTCTGTCAAGAGCCTCTAGGTGCTGCCACAGCACAAGTAAACAGGACAGACCTAGTGCTGCATTTGTTTCATTGTTCGGAAGAGACAGTAATTTTTATTTTCAAGTCAACTGGTATTCTAGCAGGGTTTTAAATAGATACTGAGAAGCAGTGGTTTTTTCCTTTGCAATTCTTTGATCAACGGTTTAATTGCAAGCATTTCTCAATACAAACAAACAAACAAACAAACAAATTTCCATGCATCAACATCCCTTCTGAAATGAGAAACCCCTAAAATACCTGGTGTGTAGAAGTGTCAATGTATTTTTTTTTAATTATAGAAAGGTTAAAAAAATAAAAGGTTAACACGTAACTTCACTTTGAAGCTGTCTCCTCACCTACCCAATCCTGTACACACAGAGATTTGGTCTGCTCTAATTCTTGCAGGGAAGTCCCCCTCCCTCCCCCACAATTTCAAACAATGATCAGCTACAAAGACTGGAAGCTGATGGAAATAATTTCAGTCTAGAAATGGAGGCAAGTTTAATGCAGCTGTTTAAAAAACATCTTCTAGTGGTGTTTTTTCATTTGCAGACCAAAGACTTCACAAAAAAGAAATCTTGCCCACCAGCAGCTCCCAAGGATTTTGCTTCAGTGCCCCCATCCCTCAGATGGAATAAACCAGCACAACTTCAAAGAAAACATCCTGATTTAACCAAGGATCTGGTCCGAAAGCACTGCTCAGGCAGCACAGTGCCTCTCAGCATTCAAACGCAGCTGTGCACCAGACCCAGGGGCTCAGCACCCATCCCTGTGACCTTTGGTAAGGCTTGTCCTCATGATAAGCACACAGAAAATCTGTAGGCATTATCTTTATATATAAAAAACCCCAAACACCCTCATTTACATATACACTGTCATAACTATAACTGCAGCAGCAAAGCTTTAGAGGCGCTAAGGCTGGGTGACTTATATCACGCCAGTATCAGACCTTCCAGCCCAAAGGCAGTGTCACCATGCCTCGCTCTGAGCCCAGCATTTTCACGTCCAAGAAGGTGCCCCAGCACAAGCTGGCAGTTTCACGTGGGAAAGGCTGGTTGCAGCGACAGCTCCTTGCCAGCACTGTTATTATTTATCGTTTGGCGAGGGGGAGAGGGGCGCCTTGTTTCTAATTTGAATTCATCTGCCTCCTGGTAAAGCCCCTTTCTGTGAGATTTAAGAGTCTTTTGGAGCCTGCTGAGAGGACGGGTGTAAATTTGGCCTCAAATGGGAATGAACTTCAGCAGCTACTGATGTGCATCCCTGGATGGTGACTTAAATTCTTCCTTTCCACATCGGAGCTCCTGTGTCTGAAAGGATGAGAAGTTTCATCAGCAATTAAGGCCAGGGATTGGCAATGCAAAGGTTGGCAGGACAGAAAACTTATTTCCTGATATTAACTTACGAGAAAGATACTTGTTCCTCTTATGTCTACTAATACAAGGAATATCATTATTAGATGAAATCATTCTTATAATTATAAAAAAAAATAAAATTCTTCTCCCACCTTTCACTCCCACGCTTAGAAAAACCTGTTGTAACTCCTCACTTATCTTTATCAGCCTAACTACAATCTGTCCACGCAGAAGATAAATGCTGTTATTATTTAAAATTCCTAGCACCAGCTCCCCAAAAATGCTGACAAGTCACTAATCCCAAGAAAATGCATGGTAGTTAATTAAAAGCGAGGCTTAGAGAAGTTATCCAGTAGATTGCAATCAACTGAACAAACACTTTGCTCCTCACCGCTAAGGAGACAGGTTGTCCTCCGACCCTTCCTCCCCCTCTCAGCAGGACATTGGGATAATGATGAGCACAAAATAAAACAAATGAACATATGAGGCTTCAACCCCCAAAACAAATAAATCATCTTTCAGAGCCGAGCACTTAGAGATACACATTTAAACCTTCTACAGAGCTGTCCTGCTGGCCAGGGAGGGGGTTTGCTCATTTTACCTAACCCTGCGTTGAATGCTGAACAAACCGAAACAAACTCCCACTAAGCAAAAGGGAGCAATGATGCACCCAGAGGTGTGATGGGGAGCCCCATGCCACAGAGTATGGAGTTGGGAACACCCCACTCAGCAGGCTGCCTGCCAGAGACCCTCCGTGAGCCGTAGAGAAGGAGAAGCCCCTCAAATGGCTCCATTTCCCTGGCACAGAGCAGGGGTGCCTGGGTGTACTGAGACATCTCTGTATGTCTGAGATGGTGTTGAAATGGTCTCTGCATGGTTGTGGCAGTCATGCCAGCGCGACCTCGCTGCCGGCACAAGGGGTAA
The DNA here is from genome assembly GCF_023634155.1 of Falco peregrinus. Taxonomy (NCBI): domain Eukaryota; kingdom Metazoa; phylum Chordata; class Aves; order Falconiformes; family Falconidae; genus Falco; species Falco peregrinus. The sequence goes on from NC_073723.1 coordinate 21,709,552, forward strand.
TTGGCTCTTGCAGACATGGAGAGACATCCCCTCCTCCTTACTGGTGTTGGCTGATGCCACAGGGAGCAGGACAAGCTCTTCAAAGGAGCTCACAGCAGAGGGAAGTGGGGAAGAGGGAAAAGGGTCAGAAATCAAGCTACTATCTCTGCTTCATCACCCCAGAAACCCTCCCAGGAAAGTGCAAAGATCCAGCAGGTAAAGTCAGCCCAGGGGACACCCAAGGTCCTCACCAAGTTTATCAATGGCCAGCAAGGCAGACTTTTGTGAGCTCTGAGAAAACACCCCATTTTTTAAGTGCTGTCTGGAAGCAACAGATGGATGTCTCCATCTGTCTCCAACCTGTGCAGGGTTAGCAGGCACGCAGGGCTAGCCCATGGTGAGAGAAGACATCACCAACATGATATCACAGGAACAAGATGGAGCAGAGTCAATGGCTCCATATGGGACCTTGGGAAGAAAACTAGTGCACTCAATCCCACTGTCTGTGTTAGCAACAAAAATGTTAAACAGCACTGGTCCCTGTATGGACTCCTGAGGAATACCACTCATCTCAGGGTCTCAAGTTAGGTCAAGTTAGGTAAGTAAGTCTACAGGTCTCAGGTTAGGACATCTGTAGATGTAGCAAGGAAAAAATATGAGGATGAGATGGCCAAACAGTGCACCCATAAAACCTTCATTCTTGAATATCCCTTACAAGGGTCCCATCTCCTCTGGTGGCCACACCTGGGCATGTTGTGTGGTTTCACGTTTTGCAGGGGAAGGGGTTTTTAAGATTCATTAACCAAAACCATAAAGATATATCTCATCAAAGCAGCCGCTCATCATAAATTTATGTCAGTTCCAATCCACGGGGACAAGAGCATCACTGAATTGTGCAGACCAGCTCTGCACCTTGGCTGACTCCTTTTAGGGCTGAGATCTTTTTCACAGAACAACAGGCCTAGCATGGAAAACATAATTTTTCTGAGCCTTATTTTATTTCTTTAAACAAGGTCACTAGAAACAGCAGATGCTGTTGATCACACCTGATGTGCTTTGGGGAAGTAAATTTCAACGCACTGTTTGTATAAAGTGAGGACAGCATTTATTAACTCAGCTGAACCGCTTCACCCAGCGGAAGCTGGATTGCCTGAGATGCCATAAATTGCAGGGAATAGAGGAGCTAAAGCACTGAAGTTATTGTGTTCCCATTGGGTACTGCAAATGAAACTGCACTTCATAATCTTCCCAGTCATAATCAACAATTTCCCCAGCAAAGTGGTTTTGTATTTATAACTTTAAAGGGAAGAAGTCAGGGTTTCCATCATATTTATGTCCAGCACCCTTTCTTCTAGGAAAATTGATATGATTTCCAGGCACATTCACAATTTAGATTTAAATAATTTTCAAAAGAATATTTAACATATATTGTTACAGAATGATATAATTGGAAAGTATTTCGTCCCAAACTAGTTTTATCAGTGTTCTGGAAGGAAAAATATTCTGATTTCACTATTCATCTTCAAATAGATTTTCCAGCTCTTATCCAAAACAAATAACTAGTGTGTGTGGGATGAAAAGCATTCTTTGGGTGGAGCAAAGGCTTTTTCAGGTACCACAATTCCATCTCTGCACTTTCCTATTATTATTCTATTACTTATGATTTCTCTCCCATCGATAACACTCTTCAGTCTGTATCATAATAGAAGTTTCTTCACCAAGTGGTTTATGTCCAAATGAAGATAAAATGCACTGGAAAATTCAGAAATGAAGTTTTATTTCTGTGGAGTTGGGAGGGAGGGGAGCAGAAAGATTTATTCTATTTAGATACAGACATATATCTGAGGGTAGACATAAAAACATCTCCCCTGACATTTATAATGCTTTTTTGTTTGGTGTTATGGAAGACTAACTAAGGCACAAACAACAGCTTTGTGACCTGGAGTTCTGAGGTCTTTCTCCATTGCAATGGACAAAAAGGAGTGATGGCAGCTAGGGAATTGAAGAGCAAGAGCAGCATATCATTACTGACAAAGAATATCTGTAGAATAGGAGGCATCGACAGGGAAAAGCTATGCTGCACTGATGAAAGGAAAAAAAGTTGAATATAACAGCGTGTGCAGAGGAAGTTAATATCCATGGAGGTGAGTGATATGTTTAGACTGACAGCTGAGAAAGACAGTTTTAACAGACACATATTAGATGGATTAGAGTAGGATGATGCAAGTATATATGGGATTTTTTAACATTCCTTTTTCACTTCTACTATTTTTCAGCTAAGCATAATTTTCCCTTACACAACGTTTACAATCTCAACTCCAGTTGAACACAGCTTCCTCCAGGCTCTGAAAACTGGGGCAGGTGAGGAGTTAGATGATATTTTCTAAGCTGGGCAGTAAAGAGATTTGCATCGCTACTTCCGAAGACAGGATGGATTTGTATTCAAACCCCTGAAATATGACATTTGTAGCAAACATCTTAGTGATTTTTGGAGGATTTTTGTGTAAGCTTCATGGTGTGCAGGATTTCCAGACTCTCTTGGGCTTAGCAAACTGTGCTAACTGTGCTGTATGAAGGATCTCTTTTGAAGTCCAAAGCCTTTGGCAGATACAAATTTACAAATGGTTTTGAGACATTTTCTAGTAAGAGGCTGTCTGCTGAGTCCTTGGAGACTGCAATGACTGTACTGAGCAAGCTGGGCACTAGAGAGGCATGAGACCATGTATGAGACCATATGAACATCCCGAAGTTTGGCTTGAAGACTTCACAACCAGATGGTTTTCTCAAAATTTCTTAAAACCTGATACTCCTAATGTAGCAGTTATTCATGCCAAGAGTCACACTAACAACACCAGAAAAGCTTAGTAAAGCTCAGTGTGGAAGGGATTACTGACTTGAGCTTTGCAACCCAAGGAAACCTTCACAAAAGTTTTTTTGAAGACAGAAGGACTTTACTTCCGATTTGGGAAAGTCAGAAATTGTGTCCTTCTTCTTGGGCTGAAGGCTGGACTTTCATCTAACTTGGGATAATATGTATTTATGATGGGGAAATGAAAAAAATTGCCTTGCCTCAGTGAGGAGGCAAGATATCACTGTTTAGGAGAAATCTAGACTGAACTCTACAATATATCTTCATTTCCAAGTAGGGTCTCTGAGATTTAGGAAGCATAGATGTCTTCATCGTGACAAGTGCTTGCTGTACTTGTCACCTTCCTCATGTCCCAAGCATCCACAGGTGTCCTGTGCAAGCACTGGCATTGGATTCCTGCATACACTCTTCTCAAACCCGTTGGCACAGAAAGCCTTCCTGACGCGAGGGGTTCTGCACAGCTCTGGAGAACGGCAAGGCTAAAATAGCTGGAAATCATTACAGTTATGCCTTCTAGAGGTTCTTAAAGTCAAAACCTTCCCTGAAATGTAGTAACATCTTTTATTTGGACTGAGAAGAGAAACAGAAATAGAGCCATATGCCAATTTGTGTAACATTATGCCCATTTAATTGAATTAATTTAGAGATAGAAATATGACAGGATGCCACGCATCCAGCTATAGAGGATAGAGCTGCTGTGTGCAGAGCAGGTGGCAGCACAGCCTTCCTCCTGCCCACCCGCCGGTGCCCAGCTCTGCTGGCTGCTCCACACTTGCTGAGCCCACCTTTGCTGTTCCTTGCCCTGGCCTGAAACTGTCTCCCCCTGAAGTCACAGACATGTCCTGCCATCCACACCAATGTCACCAGGATTTCAGCCTGCAGCTTCCTGTGCCGCCTCCTGCATCTCCAGCAGGGTCTTGCCACTGCCCGTGAGACCCAGTTCCTAATGTTTTTGCCATTTGCCTTGTCTGAAATTAAGTTTCTGACTTGGTGTTTTCCTGAAGTCACTTATCTAAATCACTGCACATTCATACAGCCCAACATGGTTGGGAAGATGGCTGTACCCTTCGTGAGACTGCTCATTGCTCAGCACTGGGAAGGACCAACCAGGCACCATCCAGTACCTTCCCAGGTACGAGATATTCCAGCCTCCCCTGCTGAGCTGTTAAAACTCCGCTCAGCGCTCACAATTTCTTTCATGTCCCTGGGCACAGCCAACTCACAAATATGCAGCACTATGAAAATTAAATTGAATTTAATAGCTAACTAAATATCAACATGGGCATTTTCTGATTGCATTGTACTGGGAAGGGGACAGCTGTTCCATGTGCCATGTACTCTCCTGCGCTGAATACAGCAATGGTCCTTTGAAGAGGTGTCAGTGCCTGATCTAAAGCTTGGCTTTGCAAAGCCTAATGTCACAGACTTTTTTTTTTTGTTTAGATTAATGTAAGAGCGGATAGACTCCCTACCTCATCTTGCTGATCCTGAACACCCTCTCTTTGTATGTAGTAAAGGAGTTGGTAGATATTTGTTAAAAGTACTACAAGGTTTTAGAAGTATTGAAAGTCCAAGTGACTTCTGCTTTTAAATGTCTGCAACATCATTAACTTTCCCTTCTTGTTATGTGGAAGTCGGGGGATATTTTTATATATGACTTGTTGTTCTTGCAGTTATAAAGTCCATACAGTCCTTTGTTTTTCTCTGTCTGTAATAGATGTAGATACAGCCTGCAAGTAAACCATTATCTGCAGGAGTTCTATATATTCGGCAGAGGAGCTCTAGCAGAAAACAGAAAGCATTTAAAATAATGAACAAGTTGTAAAAATTAATGCTTTTCACTTGATCATCTGGGTACAATGAATTATAGATCAGATTATCTGGAAAACTCCCACTCCCATCTAACAGAGGGCCATAAACCTAAAGAGCAACTGGCCTGTTGCAGATTGGTTGCTCAGGACGATGACAGTTTTGAATGTTCAAAGTTAGGCAAAGATCCCAATCCAATCCATTTCCTATACTTTTGCACTCCAGGAGAAAATATAAAGAGCCTTAAAAGTTATATGTTACAGTCCTAACTGTCTTACTTGTGGACACAGAGAACACACAGGGATGTCAAGGTTCTCCTAAGACCAAGTAAGCACCAGCTGCAGATGTGGATCTCTCCCATGCAGAGCTTGACTGTCCGCTGCCTTCTGCAGGAGATGGGAGAGCTAGGGCCTTCTGTCTCTTGGTCTCATCACCACTGTCTCAAAATACCCCATTACTTCAAGTCCATTACCCAAAGATCTCCTCCCTGCATCCTTTTATTTTTAATCTAGCTCTGCAGGAAAATCCATTAAGTGAAGAAAGTAAGCCACAAGGTTGACAGCGTATCTGGGTCTCTGCAAAAAATAGAAGCGGGTGAAGTCAAGAAGAGAGCAAAGGAGATGGTACTGGGTTATGTTAGGAGCTCCCAGGATGCTGTTTCACTAGAAAAACTAAACAATTCCAAAATGGTTTTGCCATGGGATCTGCCTGAAGAATCCTCGTGCACATCCTTACCAGAGCATCTTCACTTGTCTTGAGCATTCCGGGAATTTTCCTTTGGAAGTCCCTTTTTGTGGTGCTGCTAATTCAGGCTTCTGGTCATGTCATCTCTTCTCAGACCTTGTCCAACTTCCTTTTACCTTGCTTAGATCAGACTGTGTATGTTCTCTCATTCTTTGAAATTCTAGGCCTGTAAGAGAAAGTTTTTGCACACTGCTCCTTTATTCCTTCTTTTCTGCTAGGATTTTTCCATGGCCTTAATGCCATCTCATGCAAGCAACCTTAGGAGCCCTGCTGTTTTCCTGTACTGCATCTTTCTCACTGTTCTACAGTGCTCACACTCGAATCACAGATTATCCAGGTTAAGAGTCTCCATTTTTTTTGTCAATCTTTCCAACCTAAATCTGGAGATAGAGACCTTGTTAGGAAACTGCTGATTCCATGTTCACTGAGCCTACTCATTTCAGCTCATAGGAGTTTTTTTCAGTCAAGGGCATTGAGAGCTGTGGGTCCCAGCTAACACTGGTGTGCAAAGAAGTATGTCTGCAAATTAGATATCATAGAAAAACTCTACTCACAATTTTCTTTCATTTTTGGGGGCAACTCTACTGGTGGCCACGCTGTGAATGCTTTGTTATTGTAGTAATACTTTAATACCAATAATGTGCTTTCTTAAGTATAAACCTGGCTCATGGTATTTATAGATATGAAACTTGTATAAACTCACCAGATTTCATAATTTTAACACACACAGATTTTCCAAAGCCTCATGCTGGGCATTCAGGGGATGTGTATGGTCATGTGGTGTCTTTTTGCGCAACTAGCACAAATATTGTGTTTGCCAAATAGGACCCTAACGTGCAAACTGAAGCTTAATGGCTACACTGCAGTGGAACAGCACAGGTTGCTGCATTTTAATTGCCTCTTATTTAGGAATTGGCACAACATAATGAAGTGCTTGGATCCTGGCCATGACTCCAGTCTCCTGTGTGGTTCTGTCCTCAAACCCGGATACCAGATCTCAGAAAACCATTGTCACTTTCAATCTTTTTAAAAAGACTTGCAGCTAGAGTTTTAGTACAGTGCTGCTCCCAGGGGCAAATTTTCAGGTGATTGTGAGTGCACAGGGCACAGAGAACTGCACAAGCACCACCTGCAGACAGTATCTCTGCACTATCTACCCATAGTTGATAAGATGCCCTTTACCTTTCTCCTTTCTTTTCCACACTTTACATCTCACTCTGTGATACATTTTGCATACATGCATCCTTTCAGCGTGGACATTTTGCAGTATCACTTCCTGAGGTTTTACATCCATCTCCACATGCCAGACAGGTTCCTGTGCGTACAGGGTGCTCAGCTACTGGGACAGGTGTCAGGCATTGCTCATCCCTTTTCTGTCTTTCTGCATAGAAGGCTACTTGTTTGCAAGTCACATTCTCTTCTCTTGGCCTCTCCGAGCCCTTTTTGACCTGGAGACCAGACCAGCGTCCCTGGGCCTGCAGGCACTGGGGGAGATTTCCTTTCTGATGCTGTAACCTCCTTTCCCAGGCAGCGTACGACAGGAGTTGTGCACTTGAGTCTACAGCACATAAAAGGAAGCACAGACCTGAGACAAATCCAAATTATTAATTAAACCTCATAGCGGCCACAGGAAGCAAGCAGTTATTAGCTTAACTGAGGGATGGGGAAATTGAGGCAGTCTCCCAGGGTCACACTGTGGAAAAGATTAATAAATAATCTTGCAGTTCAGACCCGAGCTCCCATTTCCAGACCATTTTTGCCTCTTAAGATATGTAATAGAGCAGCATTGAAATTACAGCGTAGAATTCTATTAACAATCACTAGTCAAAAATGTGGCACATCTAGCAATAACAGCTGGGGGGAAATGGAATAATTTCCTTTTTAATGTATTTCCTTCTGTTCCACAGTGTTTGATATTAATTAAAAGAGACCCCTGAGCAGTATGGAATAATAAAAACTTCAGTCGGTCACAGCTGAGAACATGCTGAAACTTTGTGTGTTGAACTTTTGGGCATGGCTTTCGGTTTAGGTTGAGGGTGCACTCTGCTTTTTGTTGGCCTAGTTTTAAAATTCACATTTCTTGGCAAATCAACTGAGTCACCTGAGGGGTCTCAAATCCAATCAAAGAGCGAGTGATTTCTTCAAGCTTTGCTGTCTTGTTATTTTTTAATTCCCTATCAAATAATTTATATGGAGCTTTACCTATATCATAGTTCACTGATGCAAATAATTTCAGAGGTTTTTGGCAAAATAAACCTCCAGTGAAAAATATTCTTAGTTAATAACTAACATAAAAAAGACAGAAGTATTTTACCATCGCTATAAATTGTGAGTTAATTTTAGAGCTCTGCCGAACTGAAAACAGTACTATTTTGGGTCACAGTCCCATCAACAGCTGTGGCTGTCAAGTGATAGGGCAGGCTGTCTGCTGTGAGCCTATACGGGTATCGATAAGGTCAGTCAGTCAGGGAAATGCAGCATCTCCTTTATCACAGTCAGCTTTGGGCTCGCAGTTGATCCGGAGCTGTAGCCTACCCTGAAGGCCTCTAGATGGGCAAACTTTCTGATGGATCAGCTCATAGGCACTCTGACCTTCTTCTTCTAATTTGTGACCCAAACTGAACCAAAAGTTTCACGTCAAACAGACTTGCCCTTCTCTCCACCTCACCCCTGTCATTGCTCAGCATGGTCCTGTTCCACAGATTCACTGTGTCCAGAAAAGTTCATGAATGTGTGGTGCTTGTTAGAGTACAATTGCTTTGGGAGATCTGTGACTCAGACCTGACCTGTGCATAAGGCAGCACCAACACAATCTCTTGTGATGCTCTTGGAGATGTACACGTGTGCTACCTCCTCCTCGCTGGCTTCCGATAACCTTCAGCTTCAAGGCAACGTTCGTGCTGTTATGATTGTGTGGTTCCCAGAGGTATCTACTAAGGATGTCCTGCATCAGGAGGCTGTACATATACCTCCCATCAACAGCTCATATCTGCTTCTCCATGCTGATCCTTTACAACTGGGAAGATACAGCAGCTTTTTAGGAGTGGTAATTTTCAGAGACAGGAACGTAGAAGAGTTTAAAGCCTGTACCACTATGCCAAACATACAGAGATACAGAGAAAACAGCTAAAGTGATGACTGAATTCTAAACTTCTCCTGACTTCAAGTGAGATCCGGGCATATATTTCACACAAATGTAGTTCCACGACAGAATGAAGCAGAATGTCCAAAACTTAGGAGGCTTGTCCATTGTGGATGCTAAGACTGCACAAAGTAATTCTCTGTACTCATTAATTCACCTCTACTCATTACTTTCAAAGACTCTGAGACAGTGTATGACACTGATCCAACAAATACATTTCTGTGGCACTGCTGAAATGATACCTCTGCAGATGGAAATGTGTTTTTTGGACCAAGTGTTGGTGAGACAGCTAAGGAAGCTTCACACTGGCATCCAAGACTTGAAACAGGAGCACAGTGACAGGATGTCAGCAAATTTGCAGGGTACCACAGCCAGCACCCCTTCCAGCTCTGCATCAACCTGCCCTGACTGCCTTTTAACAGGAGCAATCTTCCACAAGTTGCCTCCCTGGAAGACTGCCTACAGAAGCAGTTCAGCGCCATGAGATATATATTCATCTCTATATATACACACCTACATACATTCATATATATGTATATATGATCAATACCACATCATTTATGGCTTTGCACATCTCAGATCAGTAATGTCACTCCATTGCATCATGTTCTCACTCCAAACCGTCATACTGCCAAAAGTCTAAAAAACACTGGGTTTATATTTCTCTTCTTTTTAGACATATAATGACAGACAGATATATCACATGGGCACCACCCAAAAGAAGAAATACAAGGTCACAAACATTTTAAATAGGCAACTAATACAACAGAGCATTTACTCTGGAGATCAACATAGATTTCCATACGAAACTGATTTCCACCCCCAAATATACATCATGGAAGAAAAAAATTGAAGTACCACAATTTACACAAGCAGCAGGTATTCAGAATTAATGGTATTAGTATTTCTTACTGGGTGATACTTGGTTCCTGGCCAAAGGTACTTCACTGTTGGTTGGACCATTGTGATTTACATTTTCAGAACACCTTCCTTACACTAAACAATCTAAGTTAATTAAAGAAGACTAGGACCATGATGTAATCAAGCAGGCTTTATGCCGTCATCAGCTGAAGTGAGAAACCCTGCATGCCATGGAACAAAGAGGAGGATGGCGATTTACATTTTCCCCTTCTTGACAGCAGGAGCTGGTGGAGCAGTTTTTGGTATCAGAGCCCAGCAGGGTGGAGCAGCTCCCAGCTGCAGCTGGGTCAGGCTCCAGACCACAAGGACCAGCTCTGCTGGTCTCCAGCACGGCGTGTGGGAAGGCTGTCCTCTTGCAGAGACATACCATGTAGCTTTTGAGGTCCAGAAACTACATTTTTGATAACCTAATCCCAACACAGTAGGATTCTAATCCAAATTCAGATAAAATTGCACACTAGTGATGACTTCTGAAAATTCCATTTTTAAAAATCCTGCTGTATTCTCCAAAACTGATTTTTTGAAAGGTGCTTTATCTTAACAATAGTATTTGCAGCCTGTCAAAGGGTTCAAAATGCCTGTCCACAGCTTCAGTGACAGTTTACCCTTAAATCACAGGGTCAGAATCACTTCTCTCTGGCTAAGGTGTTCTGGCAATGTGACTGAGAAGCCCTTCTCAGCTGTCAGGCTCCCAACGGCCCCATTGACACCATGGTATGGATTTTGTCCTCTGGAGGGCCAGAGGAAGACCCCTCATTATTTCCTATGAGTTAGTGAATTACTGAAATCTGTTTCCCATTTCTGCATAACTCTTTAAGCATAATATATATTTGATAAAGGAAGATGTCCCACTTCCATCTCAGTTCCTGCAGATGCACAGTTCCCCAAACGTATTAGGCCTCTGAGAAAGACATTAGTTTAAAACAGAGATTAGTAGTTTCAGGAGAAATAAAGCCTCATTTCTCCAGCTGATAGCATCAGTAACTTATTCTAATACTTAAGTCTTTTCTTTTTTTCCCAAGCAGGCCAACTGCACCAATCCATTTCAAAGATAAGCTCTACCCACAAACATGACAGATGAACTAAAAGAAAGGAAGTGTTTTTTCTGGTAATTTGAATTTTGCACACACTATTGTTCATGAAAGTTCAAGTGAACTCAAGAGCAATTGTTTAAATCCCAAAGCACAGAAGGTGTAGACATAACTAAAAGTGAGAACTACCTACACAGCAATACCAAACCCAGCTGTTTATGGACCTGAAACAGCCTGGACTGTAACAGAGAACCACTCCTTGAATGAAGCTTTATTGGCATGTGCGTACATTTCTGAGATGATAAACAAGGCCAGGAGAGAAGACAGATGACCCATGGGAGTTGTGCTTCACTTTGGAGTGCCAGCTGAAGGCCAGGTAAAGATACCCAAGAGTAATCCGAAATGTCTGTGTTTAGGCATCACATTGACATCCTTCACATTTTTGCGGATGATCATGAGTTATATTTCTGCACTCTTTCACAATCCATGTTCCCACTGCTGAAGCCGAAACCCCATTGGTTTGGTTTTTTTAACTCTCATCATTTTTCACCGTCTTCCATTAAAATAATTGAGAAAAGAAATTATAGGGGGGGCAAGATACATAGCCAAAAATTTCTCGTCTTTGAGGTCTGCTGTGAATTATTTGTTCTTGTATCTCATTTGAGCCCTAGGACTCTTTCAGCAGCCAAATGTGCCCAGCAGTTAAAAAATCAATAGACTCCTACTGAGGAGTAAGTCTCTGCCCATCTCCTGCGCTGATTTGTTCTGTAACCCTGACAAGACCACTTTCCTCTTTGGCTCCCACTTTGTCTGCTTGTGAAGCTGCATGCAATGGCAATTTCCAGTGCTGGGGAGCAGTCTCCCCCATCACTGAGCAAAGTTATGCACTTCTCCTAGCCTCTGTGGCTTACAGCAGCAATGGATTAGAGATATTTGCCTCCTTTGGTCATCCTAGCCTTGCCCACCTTGGCCAACACTTGCTTTGGAGAGCCCTGTGAGATTCACAGGGTGATATAATGCAACTGCGGAGCAAGCTCTGGCACACGTCTTGCAGTGAGACCCTCTTCCCCTGCCAAGCCTTGGTGAAACTATGAGCTGAACAGGCATTTCAGCACAAAACTTGCTGCGGAGTTAACCTATGATTATATTATCACTGCAATTTAGAGCCAAATCTGTACTTAAGTATATGGGTAACTGCAAGCCTCGCTGGCTTTATTATCACAGTATTTCTGAGAACTGTGACAGCTACGTTAAAAAATGGGATCATTTACATGGATCCCTGTGTAAGATCATAAACCAGGTTTCTTCCAGACTTAATACTGCTTCATAATCTCTAACAGTTAGCACCCATACTGTTTGGGTTGCAAGAGAGCTCATTTGTCACCATTATGGCTTCCACCAGCAGTAGGGTAAGAGCAGCAATTTTAATTAAAAGTTTATATGCAAACATATCTCACAATTTCTGTGTGACAAATGGTTCTCCTCACCCTGTGGGTTTCCCTGCTGCTGGTCAGAATAAAATGCTTGCCTTTGCAAAATTGGGCATTTTTGTCAAAACACACAGAGGAAAACAGCAGTGATTCCCACAGCTTCGTGTTGGACTTCTGTATGGGAAGCAAATTTCTTTCTGTCACCCCTACTATTTTATCTGGTTTGGGCTTCATTCCACAGATGATTCTGTCTGGAGTTAAGGCATCTATATCTTTGCGTCATTAGTTTGTAATTGCTTTAAAACAAAGACTATTTTCTTCTGCATTCATGCCTAGTACAACAGATATCTCAACATTAGTATACTGAAAAACTTATGACAAACCTTGGAAGTATATTTTTTTAAGTCATTTTACAGCATTATGACATAGTGAAAGAAAATGTCCCAAGCTATAACTGTACAAGCTATGTTAATGGGCAAAGAATGTGAGAAATTATACACATCCAATTTAAACTCTCTGAGTATGTTTGCTGAGTGTCAGTCATACTTCTTCATGTTTTCTGGGTTGTTTGCTCACATTAGCTTCCATTTCTGATTCTTCCCTTTCCATGCAACCATCCAAGATGGACTGTTCCCTCTTCTTACTGTGTGGCTACCTAAACCATATTCTCAGCAGGCAGTTGCTACAATTGCTGATGTAAATTCTTTCCATAAACTGAAAGAAAGGTTTGGAGTTATTTTCTTCATATCAGCATATTGCAGTAGATCAGTCCAATAACATCTGTCCCTCATGTCATTCTGTTCAATACAAATTCATTACCATGTAGTGTTGGATCAGCACAGATGAAGACTACTTAGTGTAGCTTTCTGGGTGCATATGTAGAAAAAAGCTCAACATCTCTACAAAGCCCACGGATTTTGTGCTGATGTGGGATCTGGTGACACTAACCCAGTGGAAATCTTTCTTGTAAGAACAACTTGAAAAAAGCCATTTCATTGCAGGGTAGAATATTGTGTTTCACTGAGTTTCAATGACATTAATTAACTATTCTAACTGCTAATGTCAAGGAGAAGAGGAAAAATACCTATTTACAAATCTTGTGCACATTCCAAAAGTTTAAAGAATGGATTTGAAAACCACTGTGTATAATTCTAGGCTCTATGAGGATGAAGAAACAAGGAACAGGTAGGAGAAGTCTTTGGAGAAGACAGTAGCAGCCTTCCAGTTCTTGAGAGAAGGTGACTGAGAAGACAGAGCCAGGCTTTGCAGAGGTGCCTGCCAGGAACACGAGAGACAATGGTCATCAACTGAAATAGGGGAGATTCTGACTGGACATGAAGGAAAACATGTTCATCACAAGGGTGGTCAGCACTGGAACAAGTTACCCAGGTAGTTGTTTGTGGTATCTCCTTCCCTGGAGATTTTCAACTAACTAGACAATGTCCAGAGCAACCTGGTCTGAATTCAGTGCTGACCCTACTTCAGGCAGGAGACGGAGCTAGAGACATCCCAAGGTCCTTTCCAGTCTCAGTGATTCAATGATTCTAAGTTTGGGCTTGGCAAAATGTGCCTGAAATTACCATTTATGGTGTGTTTTGACTTGCAGTTTTGCGATATGAAAATGCAGGCAAGGGACTTGCAGGTTACAGTCATAGTGATGGGGGAACAGTGTTGGTAAGAAAAAGAATACAGTTTATTCCTTACTGAAAAAAAAAAAAAAATCAATGCCAAGCATTTTCATCAAAAACAAAACACTGAAACTCCAGCCCCTGCTCCAATTACTTTTTATACAAGCTGGAGTAAGTCCAATGGATGAAAATGAGGAAAGAACAAATTCCAAATATTTGTTTGTGACATATGGATGTTTTCCAGTCCCAGACTCCATCCTGAACTTCTCTTCTCCGTCACCAGGTGCCGTGCAGCCTACTGCCTAGCAGTAGTGAAAGATAAGAGATGGAGGTGGAGACATATTTGCCTCCAGCTGGCCTGGCCATTCTCCTCTGCTCTTCTCAGGGCACTCCGCTGAGCTCGTGTTCTCTTGATTTCTCATGTCCTCTGTGAGTGCTGATCCAAAGAATTACTGAATAAAAAGGTCACTGCTACTTTTCTTCTAGTGCTTTGTGCATTTTTTTTGAATCCAGACCAAAGAAGTTTTTTTTTTTCTCCTGTGGAAATTAAATGCATCACTTCACTTTGGACTTTTTACAAATAATGTGTTGAAAATAATTCCCCTTCTCATAAACACTTACCAGAGATGACCATGTGGACAAGATCCTCAGCCAGCACAAACCTCCGGGCTCCACTGCTTTTCATGAAGCTGTACCCCAGCTGAAAGTCTAGTGTGAAACATGAATCTGGCATCTGGTCTGGCAGTCCACCGGAACCATCCTCCTGCTCATGCCAAGAGTGCCAACACCTGACCTCTCTATAGTGATAAAGTTCACAGTCAAAAATCACACACACACACCCATTGTATAACGTACCCAGACATCTGGAGCCAAACAGTGGGACATCTGTTTTCATCAAGCAACCTTTCATGGTTAGTGTATATATTTGGCTGCCTTGTGTTGTTTTCAGGTGCAATACTTCAAATATATGCAGACGTTAATGTATTTTTTCCAATGCACAATTATTTAACTGCAGGCGGCTGTGACATCCAAAAACTGGCATGCACAAACCTCTGCAGCACCACATCTGCATTTGTTGAAAGATTTCACATCAATATACACAAGCTAGTGTTTGCACAGTGTTTGGAGCTCTGCACCTATACATACACCAAGATATCCCAAAAAAGGAGTTATAGATTTGTTGCATTTCTTGCTCTGTAGTGATTGAAAGGTAAGCCCATATGGGCAGTCCTTTTCTGTTCCTCTTAAAAGGAGAAAGAAATGTCACATTTACCCTTCTTGGCACATCAAAATCAGCAAAAAGGAACAAGATACGTGTACAAGAAAATGTTTGCCTATTCTTAGCTCTCAGCACACATTCAAAGATCAGAACTCTGACAGTTCTTGATATAGCAAAAAACTCCCAATGTGAATCTCTCCTGAGAGACTAACTAGTTGTTAAGGTCCCCCCTTACTCTTCCAAACCATATCAAATTTTCTATTATCTAGGTCTCCAATTTGCCTGTTGTTCACCTCTAACACCCTTGTTGCATAAGTTGTTTTTTCCTGAATAACAATGATGAATGAGATTGCAATTCTGTTAGGAGACATTTCCTAAATGGTTTATCATCTCTCCCATTTTTTTCCTAAGCTTTTCCATTGCCTTTGCCTTCATTTGTATTTATGATCAAATTAATTCAGTATTTAGCAAACTCTTCATCCTCATAATTTGTGTATGCTATGTTTGAACTTGCAAAATCTTAAATGATTCTCTGAACAGCTCTTTTGCATTTCACAAGTGTTATTCCAGTGGCAGCGTATAACTGTGTGCAGTTGTTGAATGAGTAGTAGTTCTGTTAATCCTTGCAATGAAGCTGTTTCCTTCTGCATCCACATCTTTGTCCTCAAAAGTCTATGAAACCATTATGTTTGCCCTGTTGCTGGCAGTGACCTTAACACTTGCTATTTTGGCAGAAGAAAATAATATTTCTGATCTGTTCACTGTGAATTTATCAGCATGGTTTACAAAAAATCTTAAAAGAAAAAAAATTTAATGGCTTAAAGACATGTTTAGAGATCATTAAATGTGTGGAATCTACTAATCACCTTAGGTAGCTGGATGAACCTGGTAAAACAGCAATAACAGATCAATCAGTTACCAGATTAGTAATATTCTTCTGTATAAAAGGAACATTGACACCAATTAACATAGAAGCAAAAGAAAGTGAAAAGACAGAAAATCAGACAATGTCCCTGACTGACAAATGAAAATAGGTCATTAATCCTAAAATACTCATGTGGTATTTACAAAATATTTAGCCAAAAGGCCAGTTATTGTGTTCCTAGTCTGCTTTTGTTATTCTTGGGAGGATGCACCGTTTTGTCAGCAATGAGGAAAAAGACGCATAGTTTCAGGACTTGTCTGTGGAAAAAGAGGAAAGCAGCAAGATGTTACAAAAGGGCCACCACAGGCTGCAGCTGCTCCGTGCTGCCAGATTTAAAGACCCAGCTCCAGAAGCACCCGCCAGGAATAAAAGCCACAAAGAAATGTAGCTTTGCCAGCGAGAAAGTCAACAGGTTTCAACTCACAGTAGCAAAACGTTCCCAAAAGACTCTTTCCCTTGCAGTTTGATAGATCCGTGGTGCTATATGTAATGATGTGATATAATGGAATACTATTACAGTTTTCTCCTGTTTTGATGAAAGTGTTTTGTTTAGGAGTGGAATATGCGTAGAAGTTGACATGCAACTAACTAAGAGGTGCAGGTTTACTGTGCGGGTTGATAACGGGCTACAGCCCAGAAGAGCACACAGCCTTCCAACTTCACCTCTGGTTGAGAGTCACGTGGTGCAGAGCCCAGTCCTGATAAAGGCTGTATGTGCCTTTGAACAACCTATCTTAGAAAGTCTAGACAAACAGCTAGATCATTCCAAGGCACTTGCTGAAATCGGTTTTAATAACTGAGAGCCTCAAGGTATTCCTGCCCCTTGTTTCTTCTTTATTCTTGTTTGCAACTTCTTTTCACTCTGGTTTTAATTTCAAAGCAATGTTCTGCTGAATCTGTATGGATGTGCACAATGGTATAAAATAGATAAATGTGAGATGAAAGCTAGAAGAACCAAACACTCCCTGCTGCTTTCTGAGTCACAACATAGATGGATGCTTAGCTTAAAAATTGTTGCTGAATTCTTAATAGTCCCTCTTCACCGTGCCAAACTCTCCTTTATACTAACTGGCTGACAACAAAGTGATGTTCCCCCTGCAACTTACTTAAGCCAGTAGATTTGCAGCATTTTGGAGTTGCCATATCTCAAGATGCTGTCACATCCTTCCTTCTAGCAATAAAGATCCTATTGAACCAGAGAGTCAGTTGGTTTTCCCATTTTTAAAGCTAAATGGAAGGGGAAAAGTACAAAACTGGTAGAGCTGAAAGGTGTCATTGTACATTGGATCATGTAATTGTGGGTTTGTGTCAGGAATTATTTTTCTCAACCAAGCACAGAGGGCAAAAAGACATTACTCACTCCATGCATCACACACCACAGTATGAAATCATCTCCAGCAGCCTGAAGATGGGGTTGGAATTATATTTGGTGTTTCCATATGTTAATGGTTAATAGGAGAAGGCCAGAAGTCCAGTCCAGCAGAAGCAAGTCACGTAAGTAAACCCTGCCAGAGGCAGGGTCCATCTTACACAGGCACAGCGGAGGTTCTCCACTGCAGAGTCCTTACCCTGAGGGAGTGCTCCGTGGTTTAACTGCATATAGCTCCATCCACTCACAGGTTGCCAGCCTAAATGAGGTCAGTGCTATATGTGCATCAAGGACAACAGCTCCCTACTATTACAAGGTACATATAATAAAATATTTTTTATATGAAGATTTGACATCTGTCCACTCCAATGGAGAAACTTAGACTTGTATGTATTTCAAAACCTCCTTCAAATAATAGAAAGAAACTCAAGTATATTCTTTGATTGGAAAACCTGAATATTTAGTTTTGTCTTTACTCCTCAAGGTGTTTCCATAGCCCAAACTTACAAATATGTACAATAAATAAAGCATTAAGATTTCTTTCCTTTTTATGGGTAAGAGCAGTTTCAGTCAGAACCAGATCAAGGGCAGAAACATCTTTTAATTTGAGGAGACACTGTTGGCAGGCAGGGATCTCTTCCCAGGCATCCTACCACTGCTGCCCATCACCACGCACACTCTCAGAGTATACAACCCCTCCGATCTGCCGGAATAGCTGCTTGCATAATTGTTCCCCACAGATTTTGTCAAAATTCCAAATAAAATTTACAGAATGGGTTTTTCTAACTGAGTTCTGAACCGGATGACAGAGTTTTCACACACTGAATATACACCAGCAGATCTGGAAGGGCAGTGACTTCCAAGGAGGGATGGTAGGTACCTGGCTGCTTGTGACAAGCAGAGGGGTTCAAACTTAGTGGTCCATGGTGGCTCTGAGCAGAGCAGGATACTGCCCTTGTCGTGAAAGTGGGAGCCTGGGCACAGCTGAGCTGCTTGTACCATGGCGCTGGAGCACAAGGCAGAGGGCATCTGGCTTGGGATCAGCAATCTGACTTCAGAAGGGGATGCCTGAAGAAGAGGTGCATCATTTGGCCTCCGTGACCAAGTGTGGTGCTAAGCTGTGGCAAATAGACACAACTCCCTTGGAGATTGTTTTGGTGTCTTTTACGTGCAGTTGCATAGCAGCGTGTTTTCCAGGCTGTGCATCTCCTGAAGCCCTTGTCTGTTCATTGGTTACTATGCCATAACATATTTACTTCTTGCAGATGATTAGCACATCTTGAAAGTATTTTTCTAAAGCTGTCTCTTGCACATGCCTCTAAGCCTAATAAAGCTCTGTGTTTTTGTTAAGCGTGCATTGCTGTCTGCTTAAGTGTGAAAAACAGAAACGAAAAACAGAGAGGCTGCTGTGACTTTGCCAAAAGGTTTCATGGAAGTATTAAAAAATCAGCAAGCAACCAACACATCCTCATGTTCCCAGTCAGAAAGCAGAGTGTTTTGCATGTAAGTGGTTATTTAATATAGCGAATAAATCATCCTCCCAACATATTACATCAGATTAAGGTTCAATACAGCTTGTGTGAATTACCTGTTTCCTCACATCAGGTGTTTAAAGAAGTGAGCAAAATTAGCACTGAAAACACTTTAAAATATCAGTAGGGAAAAACTCATTTCACTGTCCCTGAACAACATGTTTTAGCAGCTGTTCCTTAAAACAGAACTGACATAATGTGAGTCGCACTATTGCCCTTGCTTTCTTTCATCCTGGGCCGAGATTGCTTTCATAGATACCTTCCACTCATGTAAGTCAGTTTGCGTTGTTTGGTGCTTGCTTTGTGTAAAAGAGCTGCTGTGTAGTGTTAAAGGATTTCAGCAGACTGCACCAAGCCACATCACACACATGCCACTTTTGAAACCTGCATTCAAACAAATCTGAGAAGCCAACCACCTCGGGTTTTTGGTGATCAACAGCTTCTGGAAGTGCTTAAACTGACGGTGGATTATCTGACTACATCCCCTGATGGCCAAGTTTGATATCCTAATGTGGGGGAAGATGTCCTGTCCAAACAAATGAGGGACTACTAAGAGAAGTACCACTGGGAGGAGGTCCTGGGACACTAGAGATGATTAAGGCAAACTGCCTTTTTGTCATCTCTGTCTAATTATTTCCTGGATAATTTTTGGAGCTATTGCTGTATATCTATCATCACCGCAGAGGGACTTGATCTCACTATATCACACTAGTACTCTTCTAGAAATGCCAACATGAAGCATGAAAATAAGGTACCAACCACAATACCCATCATCTTTCATACCTCTCTGTGTTTCTTCTCTGCCACCAATCCAACACCCGTGCATATCTCTGCAATGCTCTGATGTTCTTTCAGCCACTCTTTCTCTCTAAAAACTGTCAACACATCATAAACACGCCATATGGTGTTAGGAAAATGTCCTCTAGTGTATTCAAGAACTTTATCACCTCTACAGATGGACAAAATTAAGCATCGTTCTGGGCAAATAAAGTCTTATGCTAACATAACATCAGCCAAGGAAATGTCAAGGCAAGACCAGAAAGGCAGTGCTTCAGCGCTGCTTCTGCACAGAGGGCTTGGAGATGTGGGGTGTACTTCCAGCAAGCCCAGCGCTACACACACACACAAGTAAGCCCTGTGGACACAGGCAACCAAAGCTTTTAACAGGCCAGGAGAGGTGTGTGCACAGAATTTGATTTGCCTTCTCAAAAGCACAAGACAGATGTCGGCATCCAGTAACGCAGACAGATGTGCCAGGGTAAAATCCCCAGCAGGGTATGTAGTGGTGACTGGAGAGATAAGCCAATCCCATGTGAGCAACTGTTTTGGTCACTGAGAGAACAAAGTCTGGGCTTCTAATTAGGAAGACTAGAGCTGTCTCAGCTCCAACAAAGTGAAGAGGGTTGTTTTGCCAAGGCTGCGATTGAGGATTTTGAAGGATTCTGGCCAGATCTCTACTCCGAATCTTTACGAGCATAGCTGTGTTGGCTAAGAGCATGGAAAAAATCACACCTAAGAATGCCAGCAAAAGCCCTTATCTGGGCACAACTGTGCTTTCAGAGAATACTGCAGTTTGCTTAACTTGTGCCATTTGGGATGGGTTTGAGCTAGGCTGGAAGAAGCCCTGTCAGAGAGGTCCCCACTCGGTGCCTCTGCCAGCACATGGTGTCTGGCTGTGGTGGGGTGACTGCCAGCAGAAGCCAGACAGACTTGGGACACCTAAACAGTGCTAAAGTCTCTCAGCATGAGGTTGTTCAGATTGAAACCAGCTCTCCTCCAGGGGCAGGTAAATTCTTGCTAGCCAGCCAGCATGCACTGGGTGGTTCAAATCCTCACCTGCAAAGAACTCCTGCCATTGAGATCTAATAGTGTTCAGAAACAGAATGGTCACTTGGTGGATGTCAGCAGTCACAGCCCTCAAAGACAGAGCTTCTGGAACTAAAAATAAATCAGATGGGCTGAGGGAACCTTCTACAGAGAGAGAGAGGAATAGCTGGAGGACATGCCTTCACTGGGACCGGGTGACTGAGCCACCTGCAGCTCTGCAGCTCGGGAGATGCTCTCTGGCAGAACCAGGCCAGCAGCCTTCCAACAGCCAGCACAGGAGCCACATCACACTGGTTTTCCCTGTTCCTTTTTGAACAAATGGGGGGTGTTTTAAAAGAAAGAGTAGTGGTAAGGTTAACTGCCAAGTAAATGATCCATAAGGGTAGAAAAGCAGTGTTACAGATATCTGGTTATTGAACTCTGAAAGATCAAATGTTTGTTGTTAATTACTTTTAGACTAGTTTGATATTGTGTGTGAAAGACTGATCATCCTGAAAACCATGGCATTACCACTTATGCAGAGGGCAAGACAAGCAATGAAAATAAAAGTTGAGTCCATATTTATTTTGCAGGCTAATTAGATTACTTTCAAGAAATGCATGAGTTTCTTTAAAGTAGATTACAACAAAAATCACTGATCATTAAATGCAACTATTGACAATGTGCACAAAACTGATGATCAGCATCATCCCATGCTTAGAACATAAGATTTTACATATTTCCATGCTTTACATATATTATATAAACTTTTGCATATTATTACATATGTAAATCTTTTTTATATCTCTCTGCAGCCTTTATTAACATGAATGTGGTACTGAAGATGTAGAAGTATTAAATGTGTTTAAACACTACAGTATTTAGCAAAGGACATATACAGTAGTTCTAAAGATGTAGTAGGTATTTTTCCCATCTACAGAAAATATCATATTTGGGTAGCAAAGGGCAATACCATCTCACCCAAACGCCATTATGCTGAATGTAACCAGCCACACTGCAGTGAGACCATAGTCTGTAGCACTGATATCAACACCTCTTAAAGCCTATCCACTAAAATCTCAGACTAGGATGAATACGCCATTTCAAATTCCCTAATGAAAATTCAGAAGTCTATTATCCTCTGCTGTATTAAGATTCTTAACTTAAGAATGGATCTTACATCAGTCCAGTCCTCACCGAAGACACCAGAGTTCAACCATCCAGACTATAATATTAGGTTTTCTTTATCATATTAATTTTGTCATCCAGTTTCCATCATTTTTATTATTATGATATCTGCATTTCTAAAGAGCCTGTCATTCTGGGGTTTCAACCATTTGGATTACATTTTTTTAAGCTTCCCCTATATAAATAAGCATGTTTTCCCTTTCTCCTTTTTGATGCTGATTTTCATATGAAGGATCAACCGCCAGTATTCTTATTGTGGAAGAGACACTGATATGTCTTCCATCTTATTTTAAGGCAAAATCAAAGACAAAAGCCACACTACACTGTAAGGCAATTACAGAGATCTATGCAACGCTTCTAGTACTTTAATTGCAGCATATAGGAGGAGATGCAATTATTACTGTCACTGAGTAATACTCATCTAGCTTTCTTTGAAGCCAATGGTAGACTACTATTGCCATCAGTCAGAAACAAATTGGGCCTTGAACACGTACCCATTTAAGTAAATTGCTTGTTAGCTTCTCCTGTCAAAACTGCGGTTGAGCCTACCATTGCCAGGCTGAGATAAAATTCACATTCATTTAGAGAGGCAACACAGAAGTGTGATGGTTGCAGAATACAAATCGTTTTGGCTTCTCTACTTCCTTCAACCAACCCTACGGAGAGGAAGACAGGCAAGGCAAGGCAAAACCAGCCAGCACACAGCTCTGGCTGATACAAAGTAATGGTCTCCAGTAGCCCAGCATTGCCATTGCTGGGCATGCACCAGGTTTGCAGGGTCTCAGAACAGAGGCTTGCATGCCTTGCTCTGCCCAAACTTGTCCTGACCTGTCTGGAGCTTTGCATTTACTTGGGTTTCACTTAGTTTTCTTCTGACATGCAATCCAAGTACGGCATCATAAGGTGCAGCTTTCTTGGACCTCTACAAAAGCCCGGAGACCTGCAAGAGAATCACAGAAGTGTGGATGCATCTACAAACTCCAAGTGCCAACCTGCCTGCCTGTCCTTGTTGTCCTTTCTGAGAAACAACTGAGAAGTCAATACAGAGTTTCTAATAGATTTTATTCCTGGAGAGTACAATATGGTCTTTCCTCGGCACATTTACCAAAATTAATATAAAATTTTCCCATTCCACAAACCTCTTAAAAAACCCTGCATGCAGTAAAAGGGTTAATAACTCAGCTTCTCCTGTGCCTGTAGACATTAGTTTTTATGGCTAAATGTTAAATTTTACAGTTACATACATTTTATATGCAGTGACTTTTATTGCCTAGACAGTTCTGCATTTATGAATCATCCTCAGATCCTTTAGCTATTTGAATCTAGGAATGAAGTTAAAACACTGCATGGTACTAACACTGTTCTTTTTTTTAAAAAAAAGCAACTTAAAAAGCATTAACTCCAAGGCACAGCTAAAATTTCTCATTTTCAGCAGAGAACATTTAAACTAATGAATACCTGAAGTGACACTTTTTCCAGTGAAATCAGCACAGACAGTTAAAGAAGTAAAACTTGTACAAAATTAAATGAAGAATAACTTGAAAATGAGACAACCCTTTCCTATATGTACATGTGTCTTAGAACATTTTTTAAAAAGCAAACTCTTCTCCCCAAAAGACAAGTGAAACTGCAAACTCTAAGATAAACATCACTTTCCCCTACACCCTCGCTAAAATATTTCTGTAATTTCCAAGCAATGCCATGTGTTCTGCTACCAAATTGGATCAAGAAGCTCATGCAGCTTATCCATAATGTTGTTGTCAGAACCGTTTATGGAACATACATTTAATCCACAGGGTCTATGTCTTGAAACACAGTTTATTATTCTGAGCTCATGGCAACGCTCAGCGCTTTGGATCCAAAAGCTGCTGACAGTCCATTTTCATTTCTCAATCTCTGCATTTCTGTGTGTTTAAATCCAGTCGAGTCCTGGCAAGCTGATGACTCGAGGAGCGCACTTTCAGCTAAAGACATAGAGGAAAAGATTTTTATTAGCAGAAGATAACCATCAAACTAAATTACACCATGACTCTTTAAAGACAGGTAGATACATTTGGGTGGAAATGTAAAAGTAATTGCCATAAAACTCATCAGAAAAATAGGCATTTCTCATACCATTTTGAAGTGATATAGCCTTCTTGCTAGCTACAAGGCAGCTAAAAGAATCCTTTATTGGAGAAGCGACCACTGCTTGTGTATTTCTTAGCTACCTAAATAATTTTAAAAGGAAGCAAAAATAATTAGGATCAAAAAGTGAACAATCTGAAAGCTGAAATACACCATCAAATGCAAGCGTGCGAATTCATACAGACTTAATTAATGAATACAGAACTTGTAAAGTGTTGCGCTCTGAACCAGCCCAGCAAGTCACTTAAGAACACTTTCTAACTACAAACACGTCACACGAGACCCATCAGCATATGACTGCAGACAGTTGTTTTCATGTGGCAATGAACAGAGATATGGTACCCAGCCTCCTGCAGGTTTGCATCCTTTATGCTCATTTTGTATGTCCTGGAGTGTAAGATTTAATTGCATACACCTTTCAAATACACCGTACCTACAGACAGAGACGTAAGCATGCAGATCCAGAAGTCTGCTTCTCTACTTACATGGCTATTATGATTTAAATGTTTACATAGCCACAATTTAGGGAGAGAGTTTAAGTTCAAATAATATCACTTTTGTTAAAAGCACCTCCAGCCCACCCATCAAGTCATACTTTTTAAAATTAATTCTTCAACCTCTGTGAAAGTTTTGTGCCTAAACAGGTATTTTTTTCCATCATTCTCTATTTTCTTTAATGTTTTCTTACTAGCAATAACTACCACATCTTGCTTATCATGCAAAGCTGTTAAAAGACAATTAAATGTCACAGAAAATGCTGGATTTTTCCTAGGAATTATTGCATGCCTTTAATTTCTTAGTAAATTCAGGTTGATTTAGGTGTAGGCAGGAGTTTTGTTGCAAGGATAAAAGTTGCCAACTACTATGAGCGTCTCAGAAACTCTAGGGATGAGGTTCAAGAGTTAAGAGGCAAAGCATGAGTAAATTCCAGCATTCCCAGATGTTTTCTATAAAAGCAAAATGAAACCATAATGTGATTTCATTATAGTCAACACCAATTTCCATTTTAACTCTATTAAACGATCAGTGGATCATGATAGGTGATCCTGATAATTCTAGCTAATACTTTCCCATGAAGTTCTTGCTTTCAGTGGCTTATATTTTGCAAAAAACCCCCATTTAGACTACATTTTCCTTCTTTAGCTGGTTGGTTTTGGTTTGATTTTTAGGTTTTGGTACAGCCAGTTCAGCTGTTTCTCAGAAGTAGGGGGCAAAAAAGTCAATAAATTTGCAAATACTTGAACTAATACTTCAGATTTTTATTTTTTTTAGCATGCTCTTTATGTTTACATGTAGCAGTAGGGAAATGCAACTTAGCAAAATTTGTGCTGTACCCACAAAAACCCTCCACTCTGGGCAAATGGTGAGATTCTAATATATATATATATAATATTTATATCTATTATATATATTTTCTATGTATATTTTCATATATCCATTTATATATAAATACAATACATATAACTATTTATGTTATACATATATAAAACATTTGTACACATGGTGGTTGGCAGAACTTTATGGATGTTTGCTGAAAATATCACTGGGCATCCTGTCTGCACTGAGCATGCTTCGTACCCCATGAAAAAACTTATAAATACTAGGTATAGCAAGCATACCATCAGGAAAAGGTTCATAACTCTGAATTTTCACTGCAGGAATCACCCTTTGACCAGGGAGAATAAGCAGTTAAATCAGGAGCAGAGAAAAAACCTTCTTAGTTCTAAGGAATTTGCTCCCCTGATTCTCTGCTGCTCCAGTGCAAAGTGCACTTCCCTGAGCTTCCCAACCTTGACCCCCCTCCTTCTGCCCTGACCTGCTGCTTTTTTCCAGCCCACACCACGCCAGGGTGGTCCACAGAGGGCCAAGGCAGAACCGCAGAAGCCAGCTCTATTATGCCTCTATTGGAATATATTCAGTACCACATATTCCATCAGAAATTAGTCCATATTGCTAAATTGCTAAATTGCTAACACGCCAAATGCACTACAGACCTATCTGTAAAAATCAGAGCAAGGTACACCTCAAGAAGCAAGAACTGAACCCACAGTTACCTACATTACTGAACCTACATTGCTGTCCTGTGGTTAACAGACTGATCTCAGCAAGCCCCACGGTGTCCTTCAAACCTGTGCCGGGTGGCTGGTCTGTGTGAGTGTTAGCAGCTACTTCTTGAATTCATCTAGTGGAAGTCTGGGCTGTGTAACTAAATGTCTTTAGACCAGTGCTACTGACTGTCCTTTGTGGATCTACTAAAGGGAATTACATGTGGTAAAATAATTTAATTATTTTTTAAGAGATTTTAAATGTGCGGGAAGACTACACTGTCTGTAAGACTGAGTATTCCAAGCTAGGAAATACAAAGATTAAGGTTGCTCTTTATAAAATTGTCACTTAGGAAGAGTTGTGCTGAACTGAAGAGCTCCAACTGTGCCATCCCTGTTGCCTGGAAGTGTCTCCCTGCAAGCGGGTTTAATGTTGATGCCATGGGCAACAGTAACTATAGGCTGAAAGGAACTACATGAAGGCATGATAGTTGCCTGAACTGACCACTGCTTTCATCAGTGAGAAGGGTTACTGGAGATTAGCACATGGCTGCAAGAACAACAGCCGAAACTCATTTGTTTTGGTTGTTTTGGAACACAGGAGTGACTGTGTTCAGCTCCTGTCCCTTCCACAGGATCACAGTATGGTTGAGGTTGGAAAAGACCTCTGGAGAAGGTGTGGTCCAACCCCTCTGCTCAAGCAGGGCCACTTAGAGTCGGTTGCCCAGAGCCATGTCCAGTTGCTTTTTGTAATAATTCCAAGGTGGGAGACGCCACAACCTCCCTTGATAACCTGTGCCACTGCTCAGTTACACACACAGTGAAGAAGTGCTTCCTGATGTTCAGAGGGAACCTCTTATGTTTCAGTTTGTGCCCATTGCTGCTGGTCCTATCACTGGACACCCCTGAAAAGAACCTGGCTCCACCCTCTTTGTGCCCTCCCTTCAGACATATACATATACATTGATAAGATGCCCCTGAGACTTCTCTTCTCCAGGCTAAACAATCCCAGCTCTCTCAGCCTTTCCTCATGGAAGACATGCTCCGGACCCTTAATGATCTTCATGGCCCTTCAATGGACTCTCTTCAGTACGTCCATGTCTTTCTTGTACTGGGGAGCCCAGCACACTCCAGCTGTGGCCTCACCAGGGTTGAGCAGAGGGGAAGGATCACTTTGTCAAGCTGCTGGCAACACTAAGAACATTAATTTGGGAGACTGTGTCATATGTATCATAATCAGGACAAGCAAATTACAGCTCTAACTTTAAAGGACTAAAATGACCCAATTTTGCTTTTCCCTGAATTCTGTTTTGTTCATTTTCCCATCCTAACTTTTGAAAGTAGCTTTCTGAAAATCATAGAATCATAGGATCATTTAGGTTGGAAAAGACCTTTGAGATCATCAAGTCCAGCCACTGAAACAACACAGTATTTGTAGGCACAATTAATAAAATATATGTACTGGAAATACAATCCCAGTTTTGGATTTAACTCTTTAACAATTCTATAACCCAAAGTCATAAATTGCATGTAAATATTTAATTACACACATTTAATGGGGCTAGGAAGGTGCTTTTCTCTGATGTAGATTTATGAAATTGACTGTAAAAAGGGATGCTACTTGACTCTCCTTTCTTTTTTATGACAGAGTATAAAGCATTGTCAGTATTTTAATATATTTAATATATTATTATTATTAATGTTAACTGGAGCATATAACTTTTTTATTAGAACTTTTCTTTGAATAATTGCTTCAAATTAAATTGAAATTGTTTTTTAAATACAATGTTATGGGCATTTCAGTTTCTCAGAATGTTGCTAATAGGAAAGTTAAGAGAAGAGACGTACAGTGGAGATTTAGCATTCCCTGACATAGTGGGAGCATTACTGAAGAAACTTTGCTTCCAAAGGGTCAGTGTCAGCTCCTTCCTATGTCTTGCATGGAGTAGATTCTTAGGAGAAAAAAAAAGGCACCCAGCAAAGAGAGAATAAATGAAATAAGCATGCACCGTATCGCCTGGTAGAGAGTTCCATTCATGAACGCCCGCAGCACAGAGGCAATCTTCTTAATGCCACAGGTCTTCCAAGGTGAGCTGCCCCTGGCCACCAAGCTTCCGGCAGATGGAAAAGAAACAGCGCACTGGAAGAGCAGCCTCAGCAAGTCCCCCATGGCATATTCAGAGCTACTCACAGGGCCTTACCACACGCTGTACTGGGGTCTGCTGCCTGAGGAGCCCGTGCTGCCTGTGCCAAGCTCCTTGGCACCTTGGCTGTGACGGGGTGGTCCCAGGGCAGCTGCTGGGTCAGAGGGGCTGAAACCTGGGAAGCCGTGTTAGCACAGGAGTACCTTCATCAGCTGCTTCCACTCTAATTGAACTTCTCTTCTGTGCCCAGACAGCACTTTTACACCCTAGCTAGCCTCTGTCTAGCTCACGAGTACTAAGATAAACTCATCAATTAGCTTAAAGAAGTAAGGTGATAACCAGAATGATTGGATTTAGCATTAGCGACTTGTAATCTTGACATTTTTCCCACTACATCAGCTGGCTAGGACTGAGCTTTTCTTAACAGCTCAGCTACGTGAAGTCAAAACAATCACCTGATAATGATTTTTTCTAGTTGAAAATGGACAAAATTTAAGTTATAACTTAAACTAACCACACCATCAGTGGGGGTGCCACAGCTCAAGTCAGAGTTCATCTGGCCCTAAACCCAACCCCTCCCTTGCATCGACTGGAGCAGCCTGCATAGACCTAGTGTGGTTTCACAGCACACACCAGCACTGCCTGCTGCAGGGACGTGCAGATACCTGAACTGCTTTCATGTAAAAAACGTGAGTAGGAGAAGCCATATTGCCACATTATAACAGAGCTCCATATGGATTAATTTCACTGAAGACCGCTGCTGCAAAACACAGCACTAGGGCCACCAGCGTGCTTCCAGCGCTTGGCCTCCCTCATTTACAGCTTGCCTTCGGTAGTTGTTATACCACACTAGAATACGGCCCTGGAGACCAACATTTACAGAGTACGGTCCCTCCACTCTCATCTCACCTCTGCATAACATGTGTGAAGGATTAAGCAGAAGTATTAACGAGCTGGAGCTCTGTCCCTGAGGGACAGGGAAGGGAACCCGCTGCTTGGGGACTGGGCAGGGAATGCGGCTCCAAAAATGTGGGCTTCGGCAATGTGTGGTTGTTGGGCTTTTTTTGTGGTTTGTTTTGTTTTAAATCGCAGAAAGCTGTCGGGGTTGCAGTGTGTCCCATCAATCAGCGCACCACGCAGTGTCTATATTAAACATCCTACCGAGTCCCATAGGGAGTGTGAAATTTCCAGTGACAGAAGATAGAAAATATTCAGCAGGTTTTCTTGAACAATTTATATGTTAAGAGACTGAAAGGTCAGTGAGCAGAAATTCTGGTTTATCTTCCTTGCATATATATTGCTTGATGATTAGGTCAAAAATGTTACAAATACAGATGCGAGTGAAAAATACGACTATTCATAGGCAGAGATGGGAAAATAGAGGGTTTTGTTATACTGTTCATTTTGGCCCCTGCACAATGGATTCAGAGAATGCTTGTGCTTTGCTAGAGAACAGGAGAGCTGCTTTTCTGTCTCTTATGGGTGTTTTTGATCCTTTGCATTACCATACCTGCAAAGCTTGTGTAAAATAACTAGTAAAATACATTTTTTACCAATTATTGGCTAACCAGTGCAAAAATGCGTGAAAAGTTGGTTCATCCTTCAATGGGCATTATTAGACAAGTGCAAATTAGTTAATAACCATTCTATTGACTGCTAATGGGTTTGATCTTGTCTTCAAACACTTGCAGGGATGAGGGGTGCCTCAGTAGATGTGGTAAGACTGGTTGGATAATTAATGCTGAAAAATCCATAGTTCACATTTCCTATTTCACAGGGTAGATATATGCTGGCCTTTCTGGGAAAATAATTCATCAAAGGTAAGGGGAGAGACCAAATTCAGACCTTCTGTGTAGGGACCATGCCTTGCCTCAGCTGAATTGAGTCAGAAGTTTTTAGCTACGAAGCTTTCGTTATGTTGAATTTAAAAGTCGTTTTCATTTCAGCAAAAAGAAATGAAAAAGAATAAAGAATTTTTAATGCATAGGGCAGGCAACTGGGCACAAGGAATTTCTGGGCTGCTTGCCTAGATCTGTCATTGACTTCTTGATTATATCTTGTGGGTCTGTTTTATTTTTCTAAGGGGAAAAAGTGCAATAATCAGAATGTTAAGAAAACGGGGAGGTTTGATTCACTGCAGCATGATCTGTAGGGTCGTGTTGCCAGTTGGGTTAGGAGACCTTCAGTGTATTTTGGTCTTTCTCTATATACATTTTACCATTTATCTCTATTATGTACTGGCTATAATTCTGTGGTCTTCAGGGCAAACTTTCTATCTGGCTGTATGGATACGGTGAAATTATCAGTGCAGGACAGACTAGTTTAAATGATATGTCTCATTAAAGAGGGCATTTGCACAGGCAAAGTCACCAGGCTTATCTGAGGTGCATGAAGGTCCATGCTGATGTGGTGAAGACGCTTTGGATGCTTGAGCTAGCTCCAAGCCATGATGCAATACGCAGCATAGACTTATCCCCGCATAGGAATTTTCTACAGAGATGGTGCAAACAGAGCATCCACCTCATGCAGCAGGGAACACAGGCAGGGCTGCCTACTCTGTATTGATCCTTGTCACAAATCCCTCTTCTTGGCGAGTTTGTGTGAATGGGCTCTGTAGATACATAACTGTGTGCATATAGAAACAGTTACCAGAAAACATCAAAAGGAAAAGTACGCACAGAGAGGTAGTGTGTTAAAGTCTCCCAAAAGCTCTTAAGCTCTGGAGACTTGTGGTCCTGTTGAATCCAAGGTAGCTGATAAGCCCAGAGCAGCAAGAGTCTGTGGAGTGTACCCTGGCCATCAATGCAAGTGTATCAACACTGGGTTTTAGAACTCAGACTGTAGCCAAGGAGGTGAAGGCTGCTACATAAAGACACAGACCACAGGCTACAGGGTTTATATATGCCCAGGGAAGGAAGGATACACTGGTGCATTGGTGTGGTGCTCCACTTCTCAGTAAACACCTCCTCCCACTGCTGCTCTAACTGGGTAAAATGAAGGATTGAGGGGGATAATTGAATGGATGGTACTAATAGTTACCTGCTATTAATAGCAACAGCTTGATTCTATTAATAATAGCTTAATTCATAAAATGTGTTGCCATAAATGTTGCTGGTAGTCTGTATCTCCCACTGAGTGGTTCCCCTACCTGGAAAATTTACCTCCTTCTCCCCTGTAGCTGGAGACACGGAGGTAACACAAAGAAGATGCTGTACTGTCCTTGTAGGGTGGATGGGGAGGAAGCGAGGATGCTCGGGGAGGGGAGGCAGAAGAGAGGAAGATTTTTACAGGGGCAAGGAAGGAGAGGCCAGCAACATACCCCAGGTATCCTGAGTTCTCTCATGACATCTAGGTACTGATATAAACATAATACATATATTAACAATAATGCTGGCATTAAATTACCAAGAACCTTAGATGGACATGCTACAGACTGTTCTGTCTCTTTCATTTGATGGGTAAAGCAGATATAAGTGGGTAGTCATGTAACAATTGCTAAGTATTCCTGTCCACAGATGACTCTGCAGAGACTCACTCATTTTTTAATGCGGTTTAATTTCTGGAAACAGAGTATCTCAGTCCACAGAATTTTTCTCTCAACAGTGTTAGTCGGCTTGTGAATGGACAATGAAATGTTTGCCTTTATGTTCTCTAGCCCTGTTGCTAAGAGCTATATACAATAACAAAGTGTTCACATAAATTTTCACTTTTTTTTTTTTTTTTTTTTTTTTTTTTTAGCTAAAACCCCAACAGGAAGACAAAAAATATATCTGCTGACATTGATAAAGAATTTGAAAAAGCTCCTATGGTTTTGGCATTCCAGACTGCCAGTTTATAGTCTGGGAACATTATCACAGCTTCATTTCCACAACAAAAAGGCCCCATTCTTTTCTTGAAGGTTTGACCATTCATCCTGTCCTTGGTGTTTTGCATCAGAAATGCACTTGTGTTGTCAGCCTTTCTGTTAGCACTCACTTATGGAGGGTGCCAAAGAAAAGTCTAAGAAAAGGACAAGTGTCTAACAGGTTACTATAGTTTCTTTTGTACTCTTAAAATTTGCAGAGTTCAGGCTTTTAAACATGTGATTAACATTTGTGCATATGATAAATTTTAAAATTGGGTGAACTTTTCACACTTCAATGTTAACAATTTCCATTGTCTGTTCTCTAGTAAATTTCAATCGCTGTTTTTTTTTTTACTATACGGATTTTTGCTGGGCTCTAATCCTCCTGGGTTGAACTAAGCATTTCACAGACAGAACAGGAAACAGCCATTTAAATTTTCAATGTAAATCTGACAAAATAGAAGATATTTTCCCTCCAAAGGTGAGAGAAAAGGATTTCAATTACTGCAGACTGATAGGTGGAAAGCAACTTGCTAATATTACATTACTGATTTTTTTTTTCTTTCACTGTCATTTTATATAGTTGATCAGTTACAAGTTATGAAAATATATGAATAATCCACTTATGCTATGTCAGCTTAGCACAGTCCCATAAGCAAATCAAACACGATCTTGGAAACATCTAAAGTTACAGCAAAATTAATGCAGTCAAGGATGGAGAGACCATACAGCCAGAGATCTCCCATAAGTGTTCTTCCACTGAAGTATCTCAATTAAATTCCAGAACAGGCTAATTGTTAATGGAAATTATCACTTTATGATTACTTGATGTCCAACAAGAAGTGAATCAATGGTTTTAGCATCACAAAATATCACAAAACTTCATATCACAACTGTATCACAACACTATATCACAAAACTGTGATTAGAGTTGTGTTATACAGTTGACAGCCTGACTGGCAAACTCGGCAGCAAATCCAGTAACTATTGCATTAGCCTCCGGTGGCAGCATTTGCAGGCCAGGGGGAGGTAAGACAATATCATGAAATCTGCACTGTGCATATTCCATGATAATAAGGTGAAGTTCATTCTCTAAGGCTGCCAGGGTGATACCTACCAAAGGTGCTAGGTCACATGGCCCTTGAAAATGCAGTTGAGGCTTTGTCTGTAGGAGGATATTACACCAACTTGAGCCATTAGACTTAGAAAGAAAAGAATTAAGTCAGTACCACTGAATTTTGTTGACGTGTCTCTTTAAAGATTGGTGCCCAAGAGAAAATAAAATGCTGCAACACAGAATTTGAGAGTAAACACCTCAGCATTTTCGTAACTGCAAAAGCCGTTTTTGCTGGAACACCATGAACATTATTGCTGTAAGAAAAAACAAAGGACAATCCTATAAAACAGTACCTAAAAAGACAAAGACATTACTTGTTACACTGCTTATTTCAGGGCCAAAATGCTGGCTGCGTGTTCCCATTGCACTATTTTAATGTTCCCAGCTGGCTCCCGTAGGGGAGTGCTTACTTTTTCTCATGAAGGAATGAGATTGTTCCTTCATCCAACACAATTCATATAGGGAACACAGAAAAAGTGTCTCCATATTACATTTTTGCTCCCCATTTCCCCGGGCTGGTGAGACAAAAGGACAGTAATTGCAGATCACCAGCACTGATATGAGACTTTTGGAAAGCATTGTCAATAAATCAATGTTGAATCAAAGGGGCATAATAAATTCCGTTCAGAAGCCTCACTCCCTTGCATATATCTGTAATCCCTCTAGTACGTATGTGCTAGTGTTCAGTGTGAGCATCAGAACAGCAGTAAAGGCATTAATCTGGCTGCTAATGTCAGAGACAGGATGAAGAAACAGGACCCAGAATATTTACTCCTCCCCAAATGGCAAGGAGCCTGGAAGGAATGTACAATTAAATTAAGACCCTGGGAGTTACAGAAGTAGGGGAAGTTGTAGGTAAATTCACAGAGGTTATTGGAGGGACAGATTACCCGAGACATTCAAAAGGATTACAGATTAAGACTCATGAAACAAGTTAAATTATTGAGATTGGAGAAAGACATGGTTAGAAAGGAGAAGGTGAAGATGAGTTTAGCAAATTTGTGGTAACAAGAAAACATGCTTGACAATAAGGGCAGAAATGGACAAGTCTTTTAGCAATGAAGGTAAATTTTCATGGATAGGCTTGCTAATGTCACATAGAATAAAATAATCTGATTTAATAAATGTATAGATGGAGAGGCAAAGGGAGAATGAGAAATCAAAGGTAACAGTAAGGCTACGAGACAAGGAGGACAGTAAAATTCCAAACAAACAAAAAAGGGAAAAAGGAGCATTCTTCAGACAGCTAAAAAATCTCGTCTGAAGAGAGTTTGAAATGGCAAGGTAGCAGCAAAGAAGGTATGTCAGAGGCAAAAATCCACAACAGGAGGAAAAAATGTTGGGGAGGATGAGTTAGTCAAAATAGAGACTATAAAGATAAAAGGAGGAGAACTGAGGATGCAGATCTGAAGGGTGCCAACAGATAGTGAGAGGGAGTGGGAGGATCTACCAGAGAAGGTGCTGAAGAGAACAGTGTTTGAGGTAAAAGTAGAAAGCAGAGAGTACGGGCTCACCAAATGATAGGGTGGAAAGGAAGATGATGCGGAGAAGTGTCAGTGATCCTCAAGACTGCATGAAGCGGGATCTGCACTGAAGGAAACCCTCTGGTTTGGCTAGGAAAGAACAGCAGTGAAGGGCATCTCAGTGGATACTGAAACTAGATAATAAAGAAAGTCTGATAAATATTAGCCAGGAATGAATGTTTGGAAGTCTAATTGGGTGTGGGAAAAACTCAGGGCAGAAAGTGTAACTGTATTTCCAGGCTGACTGATAGAAGCCAGGGAACAGAGGCAGGGCAGCAGAGAAACAGCCACGGAATAAGAGAACCAGAGGCAGTAGGACTGTGTCAAACAGGGAATAGAGAGGTAATGCCAAAGAAACCTTACCCTCCAAGGCACATAAAGCATGATGAGTTTGGATTTAATTGAGAGACAAACAGAGAAGGTAGAAAAATCAAAGCAGTTTTAATTGTCTTTAAGGGGATTTTCCTATTTAATATTAGCAAAGGACTGCACATTCAAAAGGATTTGAAACTGTACCCTGCAGCTGCAAGATCCAGAAATCTCGGTAGAGGTAGTGCCATATATTAAACTGATGCTATAGTTGACCTTCTTTCCTGAAGGACAGACAAGAGATTAACTTATATGGAAGCTTTCCAGCCACTAAAAGTACAACAGAACTAGACAAAATACCATAAAATCTGTCTCAGTTATGGGGCAAGCTAGCCATTAGTGTTGAGGTGAAAATATTTTGGAGAATCATTAGGGTTGATTAATAGGTTTATAGGCCCTGTGAATTACAGAATAAAACTCTGTGGGGACCCCTATTTTCAGTCTTTCTTTTTCTAAGCAGACTACAGGGACTACTGAGGCCACACCAGCCTTGAGGCTGAAGTATCAAGGCAGGCTACTTTTGATTTCTCACCTACCTGGCACTGTCTGGGAGGAGAACTTGTGCCTAGATGATTAGTTTAGGAAGTCAGCACGGATCTGTCATAGTTTTCCAGTCATTAAAAGTCATGGCAAAGGAGGCCAGCTCCCAGTTTCCAAGCTACTTGTGGCTTACCAAACAATTTACATTGCTCAGAAGGGCTGCTGCTGAGACAGGCTCTACTTGCACCTTGGCACCAACTATTTATGCCCTGGTTCCACACCGAGGTGCAACAGTGGTGTACTGTGCTGTACTGGTACTCTGGTGCTATACCCGTACTGCCGTGAAGGCTACAGTCCCCTTATGAATTAAGTAAGTTTGCCTCAGACACTAAAATATCCGTCATTTCAGCGCCAGCGCTGTATGCAGCTGCTGCTTGTCACATGCTCATCAGATGTGATGGGGTGTTAGCAGTGCTAAGAACACTGCATTAGTTCAGTACAGAAAAAACTGTTGTAAACCACTAAGTAGACTACTGACAAAGGTTGTCATGTCTTAATCTGAAATACAAAAGTGATTTTATGTATCCAACAGTGAAAATGCCAGGGCATGCTCCCTATAACCAACAAGAAATACATCCTTGAAGATCACACCTACCTTCCCTGCACCAGGACAAGATAAAGAAATTGTGCAAAGAACATTCAAATGTATCGTTCTCTCTTGCCTGTGTAGAATCATAGAATCATTTAGGCTGGAAGAGACCTTTAAGTTCATCAAGTCCAACCATTAACCCAGCACTGCCGAGTCCACCACTAAACTATGTCCCTAAGCATCACATCTACACATTTTTAAAACATGTACAGGTGACTCCACCACCTCTCTCAGCAGCCTGTTCCGATGCATCCCCTTCAGCAAAGTTTTCCCAATATCCAATCTAAATCACCCGTGGTGTAACTTAGGCCATTTCCTCTTGTCCTGTCGCTTGTTCCCTGGGAGAAGAGACCGACCCCCCCCTGCCTACAGCCCCCTGTCAGGGAGCTGCAGAGAGCGACAAGGTCCCCCCTCAGCCTCCTTTTCTCCAGGCTGAACACCCCCAGCTCCCTCAGCCGCTCCCCATCAGACTTGTGCCCCAGCCCCTTCCCCAGCCCCGTTGCCCGTCTCTGGACACGCTCCAGCCCCTCCGTGTCCCCCGTGCAGTGAGGGGCCCAACACTGAACACAGGGTTCCAGGTGCCGCCTCACCAGTGCCCAGTGCAGGGGGACGGTCACTGCCCTTGTCCTGCTGGCCACACGACTGCTGATACAGGCCAGGATGCTGTTGGCCTTCTGGGCCACCTGGGCACACTGCTGGCTCATGTTCAGCTGGCTGTTGACCAGCACCCCCAGGTCCTTTTCTGCCAGGCAGAAGGTAGAAGAGTACCAAATAATAAAATATATAAGAATAAAAAATGTTTTTTTTAAAAAAGTCACCTGCCACTGTATATCTTAGCGTAAAGTTCATTTAGTAGGGCAATGACTTATCTCTTTTACAGGATGTCTTGCACGCTGATCTTGGTAAAAATGTTAAATAAGCAATACACTTTTTAAAAGTGATCACCCTTCAAATCCCTCAAACCAAAAGACTAAAATTTATCTGCTTTGGAAATGAAATTTTTTTTTTGCAACACAAAATCAGCAACACAGTAGTCAGCTTTTTATTTTAAAATGGCATGGTAGGAGGATGTTTTCAGTTGTTTGGGTTTTTTTCAAAGACTATATATTCTTTCTGGTTTAACTACAGAGACAGCCTAGCCTTGTTAGGAAGCTAGGCTGATAAAAACTTCAGAGATTCTATGCAAATCTATACATTAATACATCCGATGATTAATAGCATGTGAATTTCTCACAACTCGGACAAACATATCTAATAAGAGGCAAGAACTTTCGTAAAAATTCTACTCAGAAAGAGACTCAGAACGTCTTTCAAGAATATCTCATTTGCACTAGTCTGTTCCAGGGAGAAATACAGAAAGATACAGCTTCCCTACCATTGTCTTTCATGTAGATGTTGACAGAACTTCTAATTTCCTTTTGAAATCTTCACTGAGAAGAGTTAAAGGAAGAATAAAAGGATGACAAAATCTGGCAGACGAGATTTGCCACAAAATGCTTAAAAACCAAGAGCATATATTGACTGATGAAAGGACATGGCATCCTTAGATGCATCAGAAATGTAGAGAGAAGATGCATTGCATGCAACCTGAGAAAAGGCAGGGCAGAGCTAGAAGACTGCAACACACACACTATGGGTGCATGCACAGGATATTTTGACAGGAGACAGGTGAGGTTTGCTGAGCTTTCAGCAGCTGGGTGAGCTGGCAGGTGAAGACACTGTGGATGAAGGCAATCTCACAGTGATGCTGTACACCTCCTCACTGACTAAAGGAGCTTTGAAAGCAACCTTGTCCCGCTATGCAAGGATTTAAAGCGTAAGCTCTGACATTAATCTCTCACATTATCATAATCTTCAGTATTAAAAAGTTGCTACTTTATTTCAACTGTACAGGGATTCCCTAGAACTTCTTTCATCAGGAATGGCTAAAATATTCCCAAGAGCCCTGGCACCGGTATATATATACATATATAATGTGTACTGGGCCTGCTTCTTTACTCCACTGTATCAGTTTTATTCCAGTGTAAAATAGAGAACCAAGCCTCCAGGCTCTGTGTTTGAATTGCCAGACCTTAGCTTTAGTACAGAAGAAAATAAATCAAAGTATCTGTTACATATTTCTTGTCTTTCTTATCTCCAGAGGCAAAATAATTTTGGATAGGTGTTGTACGGAGCAGAAAAGACCATGACTTTTCAGCTTTTCTGATATGTGTTGCTTCTTGGATCAGAGAATTACACTGTAATCTCAACAATAAAATAAACTCCAAACAATAATAATCCTCCAATGTTTCAGCTGTGTGAAAAAAAGCCTCCTCGGTGAGGCTTTAAAAAGAAATAGGAGGTGATGGAAAGGTTAATTTGGATGCAGGTTTATTCTTGAGGTGATTTAACTCACAACTGGGAGCAGCACTACTGAAAAGAATGCATTGAACCTCTCTGATGGGACTTGAACTCAGTCACTAGCTAAGGTCATGCCAACAAGGCTACAGCAGTGGCCCACGATCCCCAGGAAGCAGGACCAGTGAGCAGCTGATGTGAGCATTGCACACGTGCAGTCTTCAGCAGCACAGCCGAAAGGTACCAAATGTTGCTCTGCCCTCTCCTCCCCCATCACCACTTCTCTTTGCTCAAAACAGGCCTTTAAAACAGCCTTCATGCTTCCCTCCAGCCCCAAACTTCACAGTTTTCTCCTGGTTTCTAAAAGGACATGCAAGTATAGCCTTAGATAGGAACTTGTTTCCCAAATCTAAGTTCTATGGAAAACAGGTAGATGCTTAGTGAAAAAAACCAAGCACATTATTTCTCTTCATCCTTCTTCATGGTGCAAAACAATAGCACACACACCTACAAGAGCCTCTCTCTCCCCCTGTGAACAAACATACGCTGATACCTGAACAGTTGTGGTTAAACTGATGAGTGAGCTGGAAGTACAAACTGCCGGCATGAAGAGGGTTCTGGAGCCGGGCATGCGTTTCTCATCGCTGTTACATTTTCCGTAGCAGGCATGAAATCTCCCTTTGGAAAGATGCTTCCTTTTCAAACTTGTTACTGGCTTTAGGAAAAATAACACATTTCAAGTTTCTTTGCTCATTGTAAGGAAACACAAACAGGTTACAAACAACTTTTTAAAAATTCTCTGCCGGTCACCTTTAAAAACCTGCAATTTTCTGTAAAAGGACTCTGCTGAATTTTCTTCCATTAAATCCCTTCTGTCTCGGGTCTTCTCAGGGCTCTGTTTCTGCTGTATGTGAAAAGGTATCTTAGCAATATAGCATCGTGTCAGGGGCAAGATTCTTCTGTGATGGGACATGTTACCACAGCACAGTTTTAGGAATCATCTGAGCTGAAGTCAGATATTAGTTTATTTTCACAGATGTTTTTAAAAGATATGTTACACTGTTCTGGGAAGACAAGAGGAAAACCCAAAAATTTAAGATACAAAACATGCCACAGGAAACTATAGGTACACTTTTTCAAAAAGATATACTTTAAAAATATGTTAGAGGACCCAAAACATGGAAGTTCTCTTCTGTACTTACGTGTCTTTTCTGGCAGATGTTCAAATCAAGACCTAGCTGAAGAAAATAAAGCTGCAATAAGAAAAGTCCCTTTCTATCTTCTTCAGCCACAACATTTTGACTGCCTGTCGTGCAGATCTCTTCCTAAAACATAAGTCTACGCCCAGTGCTATCAGTGCTAATGTCTCCCTAAACCAGGGGTCCTCAAACCTTTTAACCAGGGGGGCGGCGCGCGGATGCAGTGGCAGGCAGGCATCTGCGGCTGCTTGGTTTCCCCCCAACCCCAACCCCTGGCGGGGGGTGGGGGTTCTGTAAATACCGGGGGCCAGATTGAGGACCCTGGGGGGCCGTATCCGGCCCGTGGGCAGTAGTTTGAGGACCCCTGCCCTAAATATTCCAAAGGGACCTTTACGCAGTCAACCATGGTGCATTTATCTTCACATCTGTTCCCTAAAAGTTGCCCATCTAGCTCAAACCAGTTGTCTGGGAAACCTCTCCAGTCAGTGGAGGGAGACAAGTGTCTTTGTCAGGCAAAGATACACATCCCCAGCTGTATGTTTGGCACCAGTAAGAGGAGCTGCCCTGTGCACGTACTTGTGTCAGCCCACTAAATGTGGAGCCAGCTAGCTTAGACCGTCATGTGATGACTGAAGATGAGTGAGATAAAGCTCACCACAAACTTACTGTTGCACTGGGGGCGCTGTGAGGCTCAGGTTCGCTCCGTTACCAAAAATCCTAACCAGGATAATGATATAGTGAAAAAAACCTAAAACTCTGCTGCAGACAGAAACTGCATAGATAACAGAAACATTAACACCCGAGAAAGAGGGAAGGGCGGGAGCTTAGCACTTAGCACTTCAAGAAGGGA
Source organism: Falco peregrinus (assembly GCF_023634155.1). Lineage (NCBI taxonomy): Eukaryota > Metazoa > Chordata > Aves > Falconiformes > Falconidae > Falco > Falco peregrinus. The sequence goes on from NC_073723.1 coordinate 21,749,828, forward strand.
CAGTTAGTACCGATGTAGATGAGCTCAACAAGAATGTAAATAAGGAGCAGTGCTAACTGCTAAAAGAAAACAAACTAGGGTAAAATAATTGTGGTAGTAATAGATAAGCAACTTCTTACTCAAATGGCCCCCACCCCAAAGAAGGTGGATCCCAGGGGATCATGCTGATATAGATTAAAACCAGCCCAGTGGGCATGTATTAGCTTGACATGTTTAGAGTGGACAATAAGGAAGGACGAATCGTTAGCTAGCAGATGTTTTAAAATAACAGAAACTAAGTAACAAAGACTGCTAATGTATGCAAAGATAAACAAGAACTTCAGGTAACTGCCCAAGATGAAAAGTACATCTTGAAGAGGCACCGGAGGGAGGAGATTCTGAATGTTCAGAAACCTTATGTATATGCATGACTTTGTATAATAAATATCGGACTGCTTGTTGAAACGGTGTGCAAGTGAGGAGGAGCGAGCCCCCTTGCACCCAGCCCTGCAATAAACATACCGGCTTTATAACTCTCCTGGAGTTGTAGAGTTCGATTCCACACGTCAATAACTCTCCAAACCCAATGATAGTTCAGAAAGTTGGCACTGATTTATTGCAGCTGGGTGCATGGGGGATCTTTCCTCCTAACATGCACACCAAGCTACTCGAGGGTGCACGTTATATATAGACTGCTTGCATATTCATAGTACATTACATATTCATTTTCATTCAGGCACAGGACTGGTTACAAGTTGCTCGCTCCCGACACCAATCCATGCACACCCTCAGGCAGCACTCCTGGAGTTTTTTACCAGCTCCACATGCTCCCCAAGCAGGGGTTTAGTCTTTTTCAGGGGGCTATCTGAGTTGGAGGTCTCGATCTCCCATTACCACAATTACCTTTGTCCTACTTTCAACTGATTTTCTGAGGATTGCAACCCCTTACCAGCTTGGCTTCCCTTGCGGCCACAACCTTCTCACTTGGAGACTTCCTTCTGCGTTGTTTACATAACAATGTTCTTATCCTTATTCCCTTTGTTTCCCAAGATTGACTCCCTTGATGAGAAGGCATCAGTTTTGAAGAACTGAGATAGTGGGTACTTGAGAGGGTGGGTCAGCTCCATCTCAACTTCGGAAAATTCTTTTTCAACTAAACCAGAGTTCAGTAATTCGGGAGTTTAGGCAACTCCACCTTTGTTTAGATACTCTTCCAAGATACCTACATGAGGAGTCATTTGCCTGAGGGACCTTCCATAGAGACAGAAGAATGACAGGCACATCCTGGGAGCGAGCCATACCACGGGACTGCACAGAAGAACATGAGAAAGGCACTCTCAAAGTCTATTCAGGCCACCTAAGACTTGCTGAGAGTACAGCAGGAGCCAAGTGCAAGTCTTTTCCATTTCAGGCAACCTGCACAAGCCATAAACAGCTGGGATGAATCCCAGCTTAAACCCCACTAAACTGTGGATTTCCTAATGTACTCTACAGCACTAAATGCAATGTCGTACTTGGCTGTAAGATAAACAAACCCAATAATAAGGCAAATTCATAGTAGCTTTTAGTTTTTTACAGCAAAGCAAACCAGATGTTGACTTTATGGATATGACAAACTGTTTTAAAAATCGCAGTACAATAGGACTGCAGCTGTTAGCACAGATTCTGCTAAGTCATCTGTATACGTCCAAGGAGAGAATTTGTCCTTAATGACTGTGCTTCTGCTTATTTTTAAGTGTCAGCTTAAAAGCATCAGTCAGCATGAAGTATTAGAGCCAAGTGGTCTCCTGCTATGCTTATTAATTTCAGTGCAGAGCCATTTTAGCTTTGTTTTTTGCCATTCAGATGTCTGTACACCACATTGCCCAGTACTTCTGCTTGCAGTACTGCAGTTCATGGAGACAGCACAGAGCTTGTGTGTCTGACAAAAGCTGCTGAAGTGTTTCTGGCCCAGAGCTTGTCCTGGAAAGTATCAAAGTCAAGTATCCAAATGAAGTATTCAAACTAGCACACCAAAAGTGTGGTTAACCTTATACTTTCGAGTTGTTATGGTATAGCATTCTTGTCCACCCCACAAACTGCTAAGCTGTAACACCACTCTCAGGGGTAAGCAGACTCAGATGAATGCAGAAGTACCTTTTTCACCAGTCTCACCTACTCCAAGTCCCGCTCTGAAGTGCATATCCTTGGTTACTTCTGCTGCTTCTAGTTTAACTGTTGTGACCTCAGTTCTGCTGGATCTTGGAACAGTAATGTCCTAGGTTGGCCTCTACCATGCAAAGACCCAACATCAAATTAATCCAGTCCTTCAGCTTAACTCTACAAACCTCATCAGTTGAAATCAGATCCCATCCCTCCTGTTCCTTCTTTCTCCTCCTCCTTTGAGTGCCTCTCCTTACCAAATAGACCATACAGTCATGCAGGAGGTGCTCACGGCAAAGCACCGCCTGTTCATTCATTCCTTTTCATCACTAAGGTAAAAGCAGGATTCTACTGACATCTGAGGAAAAATTAAGTAAATAATACATAAAGAGAAATTATGAAGTAGTGTAATTCATACAAATGGATTAGACTGAAAGCTGCTTTTCTCCCTATTCATGGAACAGAGATTTCTAGGCTTCTAAATAATATTCCTACAAAGTTTACATTTCATATAAATTGACTTTGGGGCTCTCCTTGGGTCACTGTGGACATTTTCAAGTGCTTTCCTACAGTCTGACTTTTTTCCCATGCTAAAGGAACAATATGAAGGTGAACTTACTTTGAAAGAACATTAGAACCAAATTCATAACAGCGTGTGGTGTTTAACTGCTGGGAGTTGAGGATATTATACACAGGAAGTTTTCTGGAAAGCTCAGAGCTAAGGGATTTCTGTGTATTAGTTATGACACCTCTGGGAATATTTAGATTTTGAACCAGAACTCAGGTGAGAGCCAGTGACATCAATTTTATCCCAAAAGAAATATTGTCACACTACCAGTTTGTTCCTATATAAGAAAAAACTCATTTTTATTAAAAAAAAAAAAAAGCGCTGACAAGGTGAACTTCTCTGCTGTGCTGAATGATTGCATAAGGTTTATGCAAAACCTTATTCTGAGGATACATAAAGACCTCAGAATAGTATGTGAGGGGGTGTGTGTACATATATGGCTTTCATCCTCAAAACACCATACTGATTAAAGAAAAAAACTGGGATTGTTGTGCTCCAGTTAGCCTGTTAAATGTTCACACTAAGAGATATAGTTACAAACCGAAAAAAACAGATCTTGATGTTGAAATTGTTACCTATCAGAGTTAAAGATAAGCAGGATTTGTCAAGAGTGAAAGTAGAACATAGGTACATAAAGAGGTAGGTGATTATATACTAGTGTTGTTTCCAACTTTCAGCCAGAGGCAATTCATCTCTTTCTTGGAACAGAGGGAGCCACAAGGTAAGAAAAATAGTTATTTATTCCATGTTAAACAATTTAGGTGGATTTAGGAGCTGTAGTTTTCCAATGGCTTGAAGCAGGAATTTGGAGCCTGGCATAATACAAGCATGATCCTACTGATCTGTGTTTGCTTTCTCTGTGAAATGCTGTGTAAAGCAGAGCAAGCTGTTAGCCTGAATTTGAAAGGAAATGAGGCTTATTCAATTAAGGTTTCTGTCAATCCTTCCCTAATAACTTTTGAGCCAGATGGCCAGTTTAAAAAAAAAAAAAAAAAAGACAAGGGGACTGAAGTCTCTGCAGTCTGAGGTTCCTAAATGCTTTCAGAAAAGAAGCAAATACAAAAAGAAGGAAGAATTAAATATTGTATACCCAGTGGAGAAGACAAGTGAGCTCAAGTTCCCTGTGGTGCCTGCCGGGCAGCCCTTCAGCAGCAGTATGCCCAGGGAACTGGCATCCCAGGATCAGCCACAGTACATGCTTTCCTCTTCCCTTGCCCATGGGAGCAAACTGAGGACAAAATGGGGGGGGGGAAAAAAGGTTTAAGGGAAACAAAGCAAGAATATTTTAAGAAAAGGAAAAGTGCTAGGGGCCATGAGGGAGGCTAGAGCTCTCTCAGGTGAGGGTAGATGAAATATGCAGCAACAGCAACAGAAATTTCTAGGAAATGAAATCTAAGTAGTTCTGCAGCTCATGTGGCTTCCCGCTTATTAGACATAATCATCATGGTACCATATAAAAGTGTTTTCACTGAATTGAACTCTTGCAAAGAGATCACAAAAAAATTGTGATAAGTATATACATATAAATACATACATGTATGTATTTAGGTCTGATTAACACTGCTTCATCAGAATGTCAGGTATACAAAGATATTTCTGCTGGCAACAAGAAGGACACTAAGCAAATGGAAGAACAAAGTAAAAAGTGAAATTTCTTTTTCCTAACTGTAAGATGAAATTTGACATTGTAGTATTTAGATATGAAATTACTACTTGCAGCTTTTTTGATGTAACTATTACAGTGAGCATGAAAGCTCTTCCAGCAAATTAGAACCGATTCTAAAATACCTACAGTATCACCAGAGCCAAGAATTCCTTTATCATTTGCATCAGCTCAATAGAAGCTGAGCTTGAAAAATGTTCCACAAGGTACCAGTTTGCACACCTACAAGGAAAGGAGACCAGTACAGCAATGCAAATTTATTTTACTGCACCCTTTATTATTGTGCAGTGTATCTTAATTTCCCCTACTCCTTTCATGTTGCTGCTATTTCTATTGACAATGTATATTCTATATTAAAATGTGTTATCATAGTAACACAGAATAAAACAGTGACCAGTAATAGATGTCAACAGAAAATGCTAGAAATCTTGTAGTGAAGAATTATGGGGCAGACAATTTGCACGAAACAGTTCCCTTGTTTTCATAACGTAGTAGTAGTGGCTTTATGCCATGACATACAGGGTTTATATAGTACTGGAGAAAATTCTGTCTGCATATGCGGATATTATCTACATAAAACCCCTTGATATTTATGTACCTTACTTAGTCCTTGACCTGAGTCTAACTGTAAGTGTCACAGCACTACCAAAACTATCAAGCTGCAACAAGGCTTTTACCATTCCATACCAGGCACTTCAATAAATAGCTCCCACACCTTGCCCTGGCACAACCACCAATTCCCCACAAGGTTTCAAAAGTTCATCTACTGTCCATGCTGTTTCTTCATCCTCTCCAGGCCAGTTGACCCTGCTTCTTGCACCTGCTGCATCCAGAGTCTTCCTTCTCCTGCTCCTCCTCTATCCAACCACCCATCCCACCATCCTCAGGGCTATTTAACTACTTAGCAGGAACAAGCTACAGCTGCACATCGTCCATGTCAATCAACCCACTGCCTTGGAGGCCAGGCCACAGCTACATATTATCAATGCTAATCAACCCGCTGCCTTCATTCCTCTACACATAAATGCTATGGGTCAGTCTTGCATTAGCTGCTTCATTCTTTCTTTCTTTTATGAATTTTATAAATATTGCCTTTAAAAATTGTATTGGAGTACCTACTGTGAGCTTTTGCTAGCGGCTAAACTTTGCAGCCTATTACAAACTAGGGGAAGGCTATGCTCTTATCTCCTTCTCAGTCTCGCTTGTTTATCGACCTTCTTTAAGACTAGAAGACCTAGTCTACTGATGTAGACTAGGACAACTTAAGCAAGATAAACTCCACTGGGAGCTTCAAGTCCCAAAGATGTAAACAAGACTTTTTCCATTGATCTTTCTGCCTAGTGACTGGAGGCATTAAAAACCTCACTGTTTCCTGGCACCCTGGGTCTCTGCTGGGCTGATGGTGTGTATTTTCCTCTTTTATCGCTTCTTTTACAATATGCCTTGCCTAACTCCCCCTCAGATCCAGCCCCTCCTTTCGTTTGATCTCTGTTTGATTGCATTGCTCCTCTGCTGATTGGGTTCTGGAGCTGTGACTGAGAAACTGGTTCAGAACTCGGCCCATCAGAGTATAACTTTGGAACACATATCGTCATCCCCGCCGCAGCAGATGGGTTTAGAAAAGGTTACAGCTCAGAAAAATTACTAATGCTATTTTTGTACTGGAAAGATAATGAAATAGCTTAAATGCATTTTAGCTATCTGTATGTGAAATAGCAACGCTCTTCCTGAGTAGAGATTATCTGTAAAGATTTAGGAAATAAAATCACAGGTTTTAGGAATGTCAAATAGGAAACAATCTGCCAGTCATGTTATATTACCCCCTTCACAAGCTAACCAAGCTTTCTATTAAAAACAGCTGGGGAGTTCTTTTGACTTTTACATTTCTTATCCTAGAGTCACAGTTTTCTGATCTTTGCAAATTTTAATTTCTAGTCTCAGTTTTCCTGTAGAAAGGAAAACCTACATGTTATCTATTTGTCCTTGAGTCATTACTGACAGTTGGCTCAACTGAATCTTCACCATCTCTGGCATTCACCTCTTGCAAAAAAAATTCCTAAAAACCATCACGTCCTTCTCTGCTTTTCTTTTGTTAACTTCAATCCACTCATCCCTTTTATTCTCTTGATCTAAACATGTTGCCTGTTCTCCCATTTCTCTCAGTACTCCCACCTCCCAGTACTGCAAGTCAAGTCTGTGTTCCTGGGAATGGAAAACTGTAAAGGTGATATTTATACAAATAAAAAATTATGTTGTACCAGGGCACAAGGGCACAAATACAGTGTCATCCATACCTCCAAAACGCTAGCTTGTTACTTGGCACAACTTTAGGCCACACCACGCGGCACCCCTCGGGACAACGCATAGTTTGGGGGACAGAGCAAGTCATGGCCATTCCCAGTAGATACTTTGAGATGAATCCTGGACTTCTCTTTTACGGGTGACAGTTGGGAAGGGGGAATGCAATTTAGGCTTGTGAGCCATTTATTTACTGATAGAGATATAGCCACAGAATTTCAGACACTAATGAGATTTCATTTACATGCTGTCAGTACCTCCACTGGAGTTACTTTGATACAGTTGATGATTATGTTTTCTATTTTCACAGACACATTATATGGATGACATCTCATCAACCAGCCTTTTGCAGATGAGGTCCTTAGAAGCTGTTTTGGTTTACACTGCGATTTAATTAATAGTCGAACTAATTTCTGATCACTTATTTAAAAGTCTTTTCTGATAACCCACCTTTTCCAGAACATCCCATCACAACGCAAGTCTAATGAAGCACATTTCTGATTGCTTCTGTGGCTGTTTGGTGCGTGTTCTTGTCAGATGCCAGGCTCAGAAATATCTAAGTTCTACCATTTCTTCTCCAATCAATACCAGAATGACAGACTAACACTTAAGTGAATTGCATCTAATTATAAATTGAAACCTGAGGGGAGATCTCTGGCCAACTTCATTCACTCCCTTCAGGAAACAAACTCTTTTTTTAAAAAAAAATCAATCATCAAAAGGCATAGTAAAACTAATTTTTTTCTCTTTGTATTCCTTTTATAGGGGATATCCTTTTATAGGATCTACCATTCAGCAATCTGCTCCACTCCAAACTGCCTTTAACATTTTTTTCTGAAGATGCGATTTCTACTTGCTTATTTATAAACATTTCACGCTTTACAAAGATGATTGCTATTCAATATGTCCCTGTTGTTCTTGTAACATCTAATTTCATATTTTGAGTTGGTTGTTCTAATAACTTTTCTTTCTTTTGTGTAATCCCCTTATAATTACTGTATAGATACTTCAATTACTTTTTACTATTTATATCCAGTTTCACAGACAGATAAGACACAGTCTTTTTACATCTTTTTCCATTCATATAAATACTTTCAGCTACCAATACTTTCCTACTCTTTAACCTATTTCTTTTTTTGTTTGTGCACTTTTTAATCAAATTTTGTTTTCTTTGTGCTAAAACCAGATGGCTTGTCCACTCCTCATAATTCCTCTCACTTCTTCACTCGCATGACAGACTCCCAAGAGACCAGTATCCCTGGTGTTCAGTACTATTATCATAAATGTTTTCTAGGAGATGGAGATCCTGATTTTTTATTTTTTTTTTTACAGAGACAATCCATGGCTCCATTACATTATTATGACTATGCCACAGAATTATAAGAAATGTAAACTGCAGGAGCCGCTGCAGATCATCAAGTCCAAGAGGTAGATCATAGGGTGTGGAAGCAGCTGCAGGAAGGCTCAAAGGCAGAAGAGCAATAGGAATGACCTCGTATTGAAGGCACCTAGAGATTAGCAGTTCACCACGATCCTAGCACATAGATACCAGCTTCTCAGGACACCCAGATCAGAGACAAAGAACAGAGAGTAAATGCTGACAACTCATGGAAGTGAGAGGTGGGATAGGATGGAGAAACTCATCACTGAGATGCCCTAAAGAGTGCAAAAATCAGCATATAGCTCCCAGCCTGGGAAGAGACCAGGAAACAAGATGAGGTCTCAGTAGCCAGTGTCCCTGTCCTTCAACAGGACTGCTGGACAGACCACCTGGATTCAAGCATCCTGATGTCTGCACACTGGACGGACTAGCTGGGAATACATGTCCTGATGCCTGAGTGAAATCAGTATTTTCCTGCCCCCCATTTTCAGGGGGCAGGAGGAGTGTAGGTGCTCCATGAGGGGAAACGACGTGGGAGCTGAGGGTGACTCCGCACAGGCAGGGGCAGTGCCTCCACCCACCGGGCACCCTCCTGCTGCCCCTGAGCAAGGTGAGCAGGGCAGTGCTGACCGGAACAGGGTCTGGTGACAGCTCAGTGACCATCAGATGAATGCAAAGTGATGGGTTAGGTCCAAGACCAACCCAGGAAGTCACATTAGCAAGTCAGCAAGAGACAGATCTGGGCTAAGACTTACCCAGAGCATAAGTTCAGCCAGGACTGAGCAGAAATGGGACTCCAGAGCCCGTGGGAAGAGGGTGGGGGTTCCAAGTGAGGCTCATCAGGGCAATTAAGGTTTATTAAGGCCACTCATTGTCAACTCCTGACATCCATAGGATCTTTCACAGGGATTTCTTAAGTGTTGCAACATTATTTCCTACTTATCCAGTTAAGTTTTAAACATTTTCGAGGCCAAAGATTCACAGACCCTTGGGCAACCTCTTCCAGAGCTAAACCATGATCATAATGAAGCTTTTTTCGTATGTTTAAATCAAAATTTCCATCACTGCAGCCTGCAAATGCTGCTTCTTGTTCTTTCACTATGCAGGCCCTGTCTTTCCTAAAGTGCCATTTAAAGAGTGGAAGACTGCTCTTGGAGCCCACCTGAGCCTTCTCTTGTTGAGGCTGAAGTCCTTTTTGCTTTTCCTATCCTCATATGCCATATGCTCCAACTCTTCCACCAAATCGTTTTGTAGTCCTCTGCAGTCTGATGACAACTGCCTCGTACAGGGCAGAGACCAGCCTTTATAGAGTGTTTCAGGTATGCCCTCACCAGAGTTAAGCAGAGGGTAAACAGAGAAGGTAAACGAAGGCTAAATGAATAGAGGGCAATTGGAAAGATATACTCCATTTCCTAAGCATCTCCCCCTAGCTTGCCATAATCATCCCTGATCTGTTCCAGCTCATGTCATTTGTCCACAAAAGGCTGACAACCAGAGGAGACTATTCTGGTTCATCAGTCTACAAACATACATCAAACTACATCTTGATCACTCTTCAAGACCACCGTAACAGCCAATATGTCTATAGCTTACTTATGACCTTGGTGTAATATGAAAATCTCTAACATTTCCACTTACATGCTTCCAGGCACTTTGAGCTTATTCTGTATGTAGCTGTAACTTATTTAAAACATTTATTGATCATCTATTAATTCCACACGAAGTATTTATAAATGTACCCTTCATATAAAGTATGATTCACTCGTCTACAGAAATTTATTGTTTGGGAGGTTATACGCTATAAAACAGATCTTTATTATTAACAGAATGAAATGATAGTATCCTGTAAAAGTCATTCATGATTACGAAGACAGAGCAACTATGCTGACATATTTAACAGTACTAGAAATTGAATAGTATAGCTCTTATACTGCATATATAATACATAGGTTTTTATGGCCAAACAGCATTTGGCTTCATTCTTTATTTAATAACTATTTTGATCCACCGTGTTGCTCTAACTTCCATCATACTTCTCTATAAATCATTGTAGCCCACTTAAATGGTTTAATTAATTGTTCTACTTGATCAAAGAAACAAATATAGCCATACCTATATATAACAGTAAAATATCCAGAAATATCAACAGATTGATAGTCCCAGACAATTTGTACTGAAAAATATTTAAATGATCACTATGAAGTGTAAAGCAACTGCAAACAGGAATTGTGAAATGTAAGAATTCACAAAGGAAAAGTGCATAGCTAAAGAAAAAAAGCTCACTCAGTGAGAAAACTGCCATTTCATTCCTAAAAGATTTTACAGCCTGATACTTACCTGATGTGAAATACTGTATTTCTACTAACTTCCAGTACTTGGTGTAATAGCAGGCTGATTTATGCCACTGGGCAACCTTGCTCAACATCCATTACTGTTACACAGTTTCACTTGGAATCTCTATTCCACATTTTTTCCCCAAGACTTCAGCCTTGCCTACAAGAAGGTTACCTTGCAGTAAGAATATTCATTGTAGTTATGTCACAATAATGGAGATGCTTCAACCATGGTCCATGAGCTGCCTTTTACTTTACCATGATGCATTGTTTCTATACAGAGGACGGAATTCATTTTGAATTACATGTTCAACTTGTGGAAGAAGTTTGCTGCTCTCTCCACTCGCCTTTCAAACAGTGAGCTGTGGGGAACAGCTTCTATGAAGGCTTGGAGGACACTTAACAGCAGCCAGTATAGGTTGGAAGTCAGTGTAGTCCCAAGTATCTAAAAATCTAATTTTTAAAGCGTCAGGATCTGTTTCCAGACATCACTTCTAATTTAATAGTATCGAAGTATAATCCTGTGTAATTGTCCATACTCTTTCAAAAGAGTCTTCTGTGCTGCAACAACATTGTTTGGGAGCAAGGTACAACTTGTATCTTCTGTCTTTGATATGTCACCACTGGGTGACTGCACCTTCAGGGGCAAGACAGCCTCTGACGGCACTTTTCAGAACAGCTACCACATATCACCCCTGCAGTGTCAGAGATGGACAACAACAGCGGGAACGGCTGTTGGGGCAGCTTCGCCCGGTGCAAATCTGTTCCCAGACTTGTGAAAAACAAACACTGACAGGTACGTTCGGCACCGTTAGCCCCGTAGCTGTGGTTTAACTAGAAGGAAGATGGGCACTTTCCGGGCAGAGCCTGCCTCAGAAGCCCAGTGGCGTTAAGAGCTTCTTTGTCCCTGCTGAGCTGTGTGGTTATTTTCCTCTGAAAGCTCAGCACTCTGCATCGCTACTGGGAAGTTATGAGGTAGAGAGAGCAAGAAATCTTGTGCTGAAGACAGGTGCCATTATTTAATAGATACCCACATGTGCTAGGGCTTACCAGGAGACTATTAACAGTTCCATCGCATATCGGTGTATATCATCGGAAAGATCACTTTATGGTTATTGCCTGCACCATGGCTATCACTTTGAGCAAACTGATATGGAATGCGGGAAAGCGTAATTTGGAAAGCCTACAAGTACACGCTTGCCAAAGAATCAGATTTGTCTTCTTTGACAATTTTAACTCAAAAGACTTACGCCTACCAATACAGTACAACTGTGCTATAAGTAGAGTAGATAAGTAAAACAACAGTTTTGATGTAAATATACCTTTGATGTCAACACATGAAAAATAATGTTGCTATTAATTGACATTGCAGGAGCCCGAGAAGCCAGACAAAAGGGAGGGAGGTGAAATCAAATTGCCTAACAACTGGACCAACAATATATACTTAACACTCTCATTATGAAATCTACAATTTTCTATCCATCTAATTACTACAGTATGCCAAAATCTAGTTAATTTGTATTTTATCTTCCAGAGACATACTAGCCTCAGAGCCACAGTTAAAGAAGGTTTCATGATTCCTTAATGATTTTAATTATGTACTCTTTTAAAAAAGTTCTCTAGAGAAATGTATGGTGGGTTTTAATGGGTAAGAAATAGCAAAACTCCTTGTGCATTGTATTTTGGGAATACATTCAAGCATTATCAGTAACAGATAATTTTCATATACATCAGCATTATACACCTTTCTGGTTCTATGAATCAGATAAAATTATCCCAAGAGCATTTTAGTATTGAACCAATCTCAGGGCTAGTATTATCACCATGCTGATAGAGATCTGATGTATAGTTTAATTTCTACCAAGTTTACATTAATGTAAGACTGTTCTCAATTAAAATGCTGTAGAACATCAGCACTCAAATATGTATAAAGTTTGTGGATTTGACTGAAAATCCATTTAAAAATCAATGTTTCTTTATTCCTGATGCTTACCTTCAGCCTCTCCCTTCCCTGCAGAGCTGTCCCTGTGCTCTTTTCCCTGGACCATCTACTACCAGCCACTTTTCTCATCAGCTTCCCCCTTTTGATTAACTTTATAAGTTAAAGATGACCACAAAAATTGCAGTGAGCAGACTGGGAGGAGAAAGGCAGAAATGTGTGGGAAGAGTGTAATAGAAGATAGGAGAGAATAAAGACTGCAACTAAGCAGCAAGTTGAAACCTTCAGGCCCAAGAAAGCATTAGTGGTATTTATTGGTTAAACCTGAAACATATTAAGCTCTAGTATGCAAGAAAAAGTTCATCTGATAAGCTGCAATTTAAAAAAACCAAAACAGCCTTTCCAGAAAATTAATGTTACAAATGGCTAAACACATATTTCAGTTTACTGGAAACAAAATGTGTTAGGAAGAGAAAGGGAGGATGCTTTCAAAGTTTTCTTCTTGAGTAACAACAAACTTAAAAAAATTATTCAGCAGAAGTGGGCTGATATGTAATTGAGACAAAAAGGCCAGTACAAGAACGCTGAGTCTGTGATTTGAAATTCCTATACCCTTTCTCCTGAGCTGGGAAAAAAATTGGTTTTATTCTAAGAAACAAAATTAGAGACCTTGAAAACCCCATTACAACAAATTTATTTGTACTGAACATGTGATGCATGATTTGCTGTGTCAGATCCTAACAACATTCCACCTATCCACTATTAGCAAATGTCAAGAGCTGAATTTACTGCATTTTCAGAAATCTAAACATCTTTTTGCCTCAGTTATACCTCTTCAAGTTCCTCAAATGAAATAAGGTGGTAGGAAGCAGATTGTTGCTTTCTCCTCCAACAGGAAAAATGAACAAGCAAACTGTCTTAACTAATGGTTTAAAGCATACATCACAAATCCAGTCCTTTATCAGTCTGACACCAGCTTTAAGTGTAATATTTGCACTAGTGCAACTGTTTGATTATGTTACAATTTTCACCAGCATGCATTCAAATGTGTATACAACTACATTGTTTAAAGGCTTCATAAACCACATTTTAGTCCCTCCTCTGTGTAGGTGCTTCTATTATACAGATGCTATGGTGGAAGAGATAAAGACCTTTTTCTGCACCTATGCAAGCCACACCTAACAGTTGGACTTGCTGATCACAAAGGCCTTTTTCGAACTAAACAGTTCTATGATTCTATGCAACATCTTTGATGTACCATGTAAAGAGTTCCCAGCAAATATAAAAGCTTTCTGCCTGGAGTACTGGCAAAAGGATGTGTTGTCAATAAAAAGCCCAAGTGGCAAGAATGCATGTTTTCAGTTCCTTGCTTCTTTCATGCACTTCACACGGCATCCATGCCAGGTGGCCCATGCTGAAAATGGGAAGTCTAAAGCACCAGCTAGAGTGCAAACGCTTGTCTTTAAATGTTCAGAACAGAGTACTATGCTGATTTTGTGGTGGCAGCTGAATGCATTTCAGAAACCTGCAGACCACCTAAACGCAGTTGCAGCTTACAGCTGATAACTTCTGTTTGTGTGCAGGAGGTCCCTTTCTGGCACCTCCCGCTCTTTTGTACAGCTGCAGCAGAGCTGGCTTGCTGTGAACAGCGGCTGAAATTGTTCCTCAGAGAAGGTCCAACATATTGGACAAACTTTGGATTATCTGCCTTGACATGTTGAAGTTTTTAAGGGTACACAGGTTCTAATCAATTAACAAATGATGGTATTTTTTCTTCTATTTCACATGACAGAAGCATGACTATGACTGTCTTGAATTTCTTTGATGGCTCAAAAAAGCAACTTATCTGCCAACCATGTTGCTAGTACTTTGAAGTGCATAGGCAAAATAGCTTAGATTGAAGGAAGTGGAAGATGAGTGTGTGACTTAAGAGGGGATCTGGATCTCAAATTTCAAGGAAAATGTTTATCAGGGAACAATGATTACTTCAGTTATTCAAAAGGAATTACAACATGTTGTCCTTCCTCCTAAGAAAAAAATATTTATATATGAACTAAGTTGTTATGCACTTGAAAATCATGGTTGTGCTGCCTCATAGATACACTTGACTGAAGCTGGAAACGAAAACAGGCTTTTTGCCTCAGTTTCTTTCTAAATGTCACTGCATAATGTGATCTGCTATATGCTAGCAAGAGTGTACATAATAGTCATAAACTTGCTTTTTTAACTACCATCTGGAATGCATGTGTCTGAGCAGAGCCAGAGAAGAAATTCAGCAAAGTACTGAGTGTCACATACAAATGAAACGGTGTGCCTCTTTTCTTGTGGTAGTCCTTTAGCACAAAAAAATTGGGGCAGGAAGATGAGTTACACTGTCTGTCTCAGGCCAGGATATTCAGGACACTTTCCAATCTGAGTGAAAATAAAACTGTAAACAAAATTCAGTAATGGAGAATATTTTTTTTTTTTAAGTAATTGATCTTCATGAGAACCAAAGTGCAAAAGGCTACTGTTGAAAAACCATAAACATTTGAAGGAATCATGCAATAATTTAATATATGGTTAATAATGATGAGAGCTCCTTTATGTTCTTTAAAACTGATAGGTCAATGGATGGAATTCAATCAACCGGAGTTCCAATACACTGTATTTTGGTCTTCTTTGTTTCTTGTACTATAATTGTTTTAATTTTTAGCAGAATATCTGAAAATTATGCTGAAGTTTAAGTATCAACTTGATGATGAAGTGCATTCATCTCCACAGTAGAAATGAAACATTTTTTTCTATTGGGCAATTAACCTTACTTTTGGACCATGCAAATGAACTGTCTTGATTTTAATTTTGATGGAAGGAAGCATTCTTGTTAGATGAAGCAGAAAAGTATCAAACTAAAAGACCTTGGAAAAAATAAGCCACATTAAATTAGACTGGCATCATTTTACAATACATTCAGGAATAAATGAGAGGACAAGATTACAGACTGATCTTCACAGTAGTCACATACTGCCATGAGAAACAGATGTGATAATTCAAATCCTTTAGATTTAAACTGAGCCAAATTTAGACTATAAACTCTCTGGGATTTGCATATACTTGCTTCTTTGAAATATGAACTTATAAAGCCCTATAATAACTAAGTATAGAGATAGTGGAAACTAAACTTTGGAAGCATTGCAAACTCTGACTACAGAGTCTTCTGGAATGGACTGGACTTACGTACTAGCTTTATGCTTTCAATTAGATGGTAGGTATTACCAAAAACGTAACTTTTAAGCATCCTGGTTTTGGTTTCAAAATGGATACCTTTTGAAGACCAAATTGCTTGCTCAAATGGTATAGAACATGAAGGGGGAAAAAAATCTGCAATCCACTTCTTATCGTTTTATTAAAAAAATAGGCAATTATTAAGGAAATGGTAGCAATAATTAAAAAAAATAAAACCCAAACAAACAAACCCAACAAAACAGAAGATTGTAATTCTCATGTCACTAATTTCTGCTGTCAAAGGCAGTCTGATGCAGGGCTGCTAGACAGGCAACCAGCGCACACTGGCCAATATTAGAAAAGTAATTCTGGCCAAAAGCCCCTAATACTCAGTGTCTGCCAAGACAGAGAAAGGATTTCTTATTAAAATGCATGCAACTCAGGGAACTACTCAGGAAGCCAAAACAAGGCTATGTTACAGACTTTTCAGTAAAACATGTTGGGGTATAGATTCCTGACTCACACTGCTGTACTATTACTTTACTGGTGTGGTTTCCCCGCCCCCCCCCCCCCCCCCCCTTTTTCCTATAGCAGCAAACAATGCATCTTTGCTGGTCCACACTTGTGGTGGATTTGAGTTTCTAATCACTGGTCCAGTGGCCTATAACCTATACACTCCCTGGTTCAGTGCCTGGACCACTAACTCATTTGGTATGGTGACAGAAGAAGGAATAAGTAGTGGTGATACAGCAGATACTCTCTTGCAGAAAAAAAACTCTTCCAAATGTTACTATACCTAACAGAATGCTATGCCGGGCATACACTGAATCAATGTTCATTCTGAATAAAGGTTCTAGTGAGACATTATGAACAAAAATAAATGCTGAAACCCACAAAAATGAATCTGAGGAAAGAGAATTGGGAGACTGAGCCTGCATGTTTTTATATATTATTTGTTGATGTTATCATCCCCTAAGATGTATTAACTGATATGAGTGCCACAGATAGCAGGAACACTTTTTAAACCTTTGGTAGGCAGGTTTTCTTGGCATTCTAACATTATTTTATGTAAACTGACGCCTCATTACACAAAAAATACTATTTCTTAAGAGATTATTTTAAGAAGGTTTTTGTACATTGGGTCTCTTTAGGCTAAAGATTGTTTGTTGATATTTTATGTACTCATTGTTTCAGACTTCCTAGAGCCTCACAGAGACCTGAAAAATCTATTCCCTAAAACAGCCTCCTTATTTTCCCTTTCCATTCTTTCTACCTAGTAACCAAGGACTGTTTAAGTCCAGTTGTAGCCACAGTTCCCTCTCTGTTACGTGACAGCTGGCTATCATAGATGACCCAATTTGAAACAAGAAATCCAAATCCTGTTGAGATCAAAGTTCATCCAAATGCATGGTGCACGCAATTGTTCACAACATCATCAACACCACCCCCACAGCATAAAAGAAACACCTGTGGGGTCCCGGATAGCAAGAGTAAGCTGCAAAGCTAAAAAAGATGACCTGGTGTGTTAACTGCCTTAAAGAAGCAGGCTGTAAAAAAAATGCTGTTTGTTTTAAAGCCAACTAACTAAAAATTTATGTCAGCTTCAAGGCAGCGCTTTTTGCTTGCTGTGTAAGGAGAGCTAAGCACCACATGCAGGCCGGCAGGGCCCCACGTGCAGCCCAGGCTGGCCTCCAAGGCCGCGCCACGCACACCGGGCCGAACGCCGTCCCCAGGCAGGGGCCGACCACGCAGCACCACCGGGCAGCGTACCCCACCACCCCCCCCCCCCCGGTCAGGCACACGGCACGCAGGCTGTCCGGCCCGCCGGCCTGCGGTCCCGGCCAAGGCCCCGTCGCTAGTTCCCTGACAGGCCGCGCCGCCGCTGGAGAGCGCAGCGATCAGGCCAGGCCAGCGACCGGCCCCGGCCCCGGCACCCCCGCGCTGCTACAGCGACGGCGCGCCCGCGCCGCACCCCCTTCCGCCAGAACGGCGCCGCGCAGGCGCAGTCGGCCCCCGCCCCGCCTTGGCCCCGCCCCGCCTTGGCCCCGCCCCTTCACGGAGCGCGGTTACTCATCCGACCGTTCGTCACCCCCTTTGCCCCGCCCCTTCCCCCCGGCGCGGCAGGAGCGGGAGCATGCGCAGCCGGCCGGGTCCGGCGGGGCTCCCGCCTCCTGGCGGCCCGAGGCGCAGGCGCGGCGGGCGGCGGCGCAAAGCGGCGGGGGAAGGAGGGGGCAGTTTAACAGTAAACATCCTGCCGATTTGAACGGCTGGTTTGGGCGGCAGGAAGGGCTGCGGCCGCCATCTTGTTTGTTTGAGTGAGCGGCTCGGCTCGGCTGGGAGGAGCACAGCGGCTACCGAGCCCGGTCTCGCCAGCCGCCGCAGCAGCCTCCCCCCGCAGCGGACCAGGGTAAGGAGCGGCTGCAGCCGCGCTTGCTCCCGCCGGCCGCTGCCGCTGCCCGAAGGGGCACGGTGGGGCCGGCCGCAGCTTGGCTCTCGGGGCGCTGCCGGCCTACTCCGGCGCGGCTGCCGGCCCGCTGCGGCTGGGCACGGACGCGCCGGCTCTTCGGCCGGGCTCTGCCGGCGCGGGCGGTAGGAGAGGGTAGGCCGGCCTGGCGGCCTGGTGCGCGGCGCTCCCCGGGAGGGACAGGACGGCGGGGCCGCGGCCGAGGCGCCAGGGCGCAGGGCCGGGTGGCTGGGGGGCCGGGGCCGGGCTGGCGGCGGCCCGGGCAGAGCCCCGGGGCAGCGCGGCGTGGGGCCGGGGGTGCGCGCTGCGGGCGGTTTGCGAGCCCAGAGCGGTGACAGCCGCGGAGCCCGCTGACCTCCCCGCTCCCACGGGGGAGCCGGGTCACGGCGGAGCCCAGGGGACAACGTGTCGGGGTCTGGTAGCCGGAATAACCTAACAGATCCCCGCTGTGGGCTGGCAAAAGGGGCGGCGGGGCTGCTGCGGGCTGGGAGGGGAAGAGGAGCAAAGTTCCATCTGTCCGTCTTGTATTTTCAAATGTAATTTAACTTCTCACTTGAATAAAGCAGGCTTCTGAATGTTCTGGCAGTCTTCGCCGGTAGTATATGAACTATCTCTTGGTGCTGTGACTGTTGATCTGCAAATGAAAGACCCCTCTAAAAATGCATCTCTTTTGAAGAATTAAGACCTTACTCTAGCAGCTCCTGTGGACATCCATATAAATCTTGCTGTGGTTTTTAAGATTTCCCTCTGATCCTGAATGAAAAGCTTCTGTTAAATATAAAACAAGATGGTGTGCTTTTGCCAATAACAAAGGCAGTTTGGGGTCAATGTGTCTTATTGGTGTGACAGGGTTTCAGTGAATATGCCTTTTTCTTACATTTAGTCACATGAAAGAAAATACTGTAAATTTGGAGCAGTTATCATTCAGGCCCACATTGTGTGAACATGTGCAATAAGCATATGCTTTCATTAATCTCTTCTTCAATAAAACTTGGTACATCAAAAAATAGTGAAACAAACATCAAAGCATTACTAGGGCTAGGCTTGCATTTTATTTTGTAAAGGTTCATTTGTAAATATTTGACGTTCTGTGAAACTTGGAAACACAAAGCTCACTGGTCTGGTTTTAACTAGAGAGGAAGTAAGTGTCATGGGGGGGGGGGGGAATAAGAGGAGGAGCAAAAAGTTAGTGAGACCTGCAATAAACTCAAATTACCACACAATTCAATTAGTCTTGTCTTGCCACCAGGGTTGCTGATACCATGGGATTTCCCACAGAAATGAGACTAGTTGCCTCAGTTAATAAGTGAGTTTAACTTCTTTAAGGCAAAATGTTAAAGTTTTTTACATTTGGGCTGCTTGGGTGAAGAGTGTGGAGGAATAACTGCTGCAAAAGACAAAATAACATAAGGAATTCTATTCTCTCATTCAACTTACCTATGTTTAAGGAGAGTGTAATACATGGTTTCTGCAAAAAAACCTATGTGTGACTGTGAACTGAAATTTTGCAAAACATGTTGGGATAATCGAGATAGGGCTTAAAATTGAAGATTCTTTTCCACTGGATGAATGGATATTCTAAATCTATGGGTAAAGGCAGGACACCTGCTGAGGTTTAGGTATGAAAATGGAGTTGGGGAGTGGGGGGAATGGAACAGTGTTCATAGAATTCAGTAATCTCAAACCGTACAATAATTCTGAGTGATCTACCTTTTGAATCTGTAACTTTAGTGGGGCACTGGTTCTAGCAATTTGATTAGGTGTGTAGTGTATTGTAATTGAAGAAAAGTGAATGCAGTTTCTGTAAAGAAGTGGTATGTTTTCAGCAATTATAGACCTGGTAGTGCAACCTCAGATGTCAAATTTCAGAAAAAAATGTTGATGGGAAAACCACGACCTGCAGACAAGTGGAAAATAGTGTATGCATTTATCAAAAGTATGTCAAGTTAAACTAGTTCAATTTCATCTTTTCAGTAATTTATTTTGTGGACATATGAAATTGAGGTGACTTGTCACTGAACTTCAGTAAAGCTTCAAGTACCACAAAGGAATATATTAAAATTTAGAAAAATGCAGATTGACCAGAGAATTATAAAGGTGGTTGAAGGAAGGAGATGAAATGAGGTAGTGCTGAAAAGAGCCATTGAGCTGTAAGGAGTTATTAGTGGAGTTTGTGAAAACTGGCCCTGTGATGAATTATTTTTTTTTCATTGGCACCAGGTGTTCAGTGTGCTAATGAAACCTGCTGGTGACACATTAGTGCCTGCCTGCACGAGGAAAGTTTTAGACACGTGAGAAGGACTGTATAGTGAAGGATTATGAGTTAAAGTAGAAGAACTCAAAGTACTATTGCAGAGTCAGGGTAATTGTTCTGGACTTCTGAAGTCTGTCAGGGCCAGCTCAGACTGCAGCAGCTGCACAGGGTGAGCTCACCCGTCCCCACATCACCCAGGGCTGGCTTGGCTTAGCAAAACAGAAACGGGGACAGCACAGGAAGAAAGTGTGTGGGAAGGGGGAACCAACCAGCAGAGAGGTTGAAGGATAGCATAAGAACAAATTAATTAAAATGACTGATTAGTTTTTAAACTGTAGTATGGGAGTTGTCTGCTGAGCAGTGGATGATTTTGGTTCAGGAGTAGCCTTACAACAGGAACAAAAGTATCTGCCAATAAAACAAATAGAAGACTGAGCTTAACCTGTGAACTTGCATGTGTATACATAACCTGACCTAGCAGAGTAACAGGCAAGTGGATTTAATAGGCTAGAGTGAACCATGATCAAATTGAAATAAAGCGAATTTTATATCTTGTCAACTGTTAGTTCATTAAGCTTCTTTCTGAATGTCTTGAAGGATGGAACTCAAGCTATGTCAGAGTGCTTTTCAGAGGTTAGAGAGTTAGCCATTCTAAGATGCAGAAGGATTTTAAGACTTAATATTTGTGAATTGATGGTTAAGCTAAAGTTCATAGGTAGCATGTACCCGAATTTCTTGTTGCTTCTTTGGAGAGATTGGTTACCAGATACTCATACGAGAGAATGAAACAGACTGGTTCTGGATCAGACTCTGTGTACTATCTCTATTGTATTAGTTTCCTTCATGTGTTCGGTTACTTTGTGTATAGAATTACAGCTTTTTTTTACACTTTATAGAAAGAAAAATACCAAAACCAAGATTATGCAGCTGTCGAGGACCAATTTTGGCAGAAGAACCTGAGGACAATTCTGGCACATTGAAGTAAATTCTAAGTTAATTAAAATCCAATTTAAAGTTTTGTAAAAGCACAATTTGGCAAGATCAGGTTTTGGTCCCACCTTGCCTTGTGTGAGTACATAGTACTTTTGTTTCGGAGCAGTGCAAGCAAGACAGAAAAATGAGTAAGTTCTTAGAACAAATGTTTAAGGGACTGGTTCCTATCCAGTCAATTTCAGAAATTAACAGTTACATTTCACCGTACAAGCCTTTCAAGAGCCATCAGCTACTCTTTCTTTTGAGGATTCTTATGAGTTGCTTTTGCAGCCAACAACATATGTTTTACACGTCTGCATGAGCTCTGCCACTCCAAGAAACTCCTAGTTCCTTTAACATTGATCCCAATCTCAAATTATGCCAGAAAATCTATTTCTTCTCCTTTTATGCCACTGCATCAGCATGCTGCCCTATGAATTAAAGATCAGACAAAAAGCCTGGAATAAGGAAAAGAATGATCAGAAAAGAAGGAAAATAATCTGGAGAAAGTGAGAGCAACCATTGGGGCCTGCTTTGGGCAATTGTGCTGATGATCTAAACAACAGTAGCTGAACTGCTGCAGCTCAACTTTGTACCATTGCTGGTAACCCAGGTATTACCATACAAAGCAGAGCACCTCCTGGAATCTGGAAGTGACACATTGTGACCAGAAATTAGTGCTTCAAGGAATGAAGTTTTTGTTAATAATGGCTCAGCTTAAAACACACTTTAAAACTCTTTGTAGTCTGATTTTTCACTGTTTATTTCCATGTATTTCACTGTGGCAAGGCTTCATTAATGGATGAAGAGAAACAGATGACCTCTGTTAGAGGCTAGTTATTTTTCATTCATATTCACTCCAGAAGTTTTCAGTACCCTGCACATGTAATATAATCTCTTTAGTCTTACAAGCAAGTTATAGGTTTGATCCATAACTCCAGTATTGAGTGGTAGTCAAACCTAGAAAAAAGCACAAGTAACCTCTTACTGTTTCTGTGCCTTCCCTTGGTGCAGTGGTTTTCAGCCTCTGTTCTTTGATTTAATTGCTAACAAAGTATATGTTTTGAAACCCATTGTCTTATATTAAGTCACCTTATGGGGAGTACTTGGATTGTCTGTTATTTAAGACAGACATTCATAGTGTGTGTGTTTACAAAAAAAACCCAAAACAAACCAAAACCAAAATGAAAAAGTTCTGAAATCATTAACCTCGGTGTGATCCTGACACCTTAGTTTTTTAGTTTTTTTGGGAACCTTGCTTCCTCTTAGATATCTTGGATAGCTGTTTGTCTTACACTTGCATGCTGTCTGGGGTTTAAAGTGGTAAGTTGTTTGTCAGAGTTGTCCAGATAGTATGTTTCCATGTTTAACAGGAAATCTGTTTTCAGGGTTACAGTTAACTGTATGTCTGAAGTTCTGTGAAGCGTGTGCCACATATTTTAATTATTGTAAAACATTGCTGAATAATTGTGCCAAACTCCATGAATCAAAGTAGGATCTTTTGCAACAGTTGTTGGAAGTTCTTAGCAGAGTAATACAAGTGGTTTTGTTAACAGTATGTTTGTGTTTTCCCTTGTTCCTCATATGAAGCGGTACTTTACAGGCCTGCTGTTACCAAAGCACTCCACAGTTGTGGTAGCAACTCAAGATAGCAAAATGCTGTGCTGTGAAGTTATGTCTCTGCATATACAGAAATACTGAAGTCTTTGAAGAAGCACAAGGGATTGAATTGTCTGCTGACCTTTGAGACAGTGTGATGTCTTTAAAAAAATACTGGGGAGGGGGGAGTAGAATACCTTCCTTTAGATAATGTATTGATTAAGGGGACTTCCAAAATTGTTTTGTTGTGCTTCCTGGAAAAGCTTGCTCATGTCCGTCTTTGTGCAGTGCTGTCCTTAGCCCCCACACAATCTCAACAAATAAAAATGTCATGTTTTAGCTTTTATGATTAACATTTTGTTAATCTGCAGCTTTGTTATGACTCAAAGCTATTGGCTTCACTCCTAAGAGTAGTTTTAATCCTTTTAATCCCTATCCACTGTGTTAACTTGAGCTGAAGCTGAACGTGGCCTTTATTTCCCTTAAATCCTCTCCCCTGTGTTCGTTCTTGGTTATGAACAGAATCAGTGGCTAGTCTGTCATTAAGACAGATAAGCTTGATAATCAGTTCTCTTCTCCAAACAACTGTGTTCTCTAATGCAGCTGAAATTCAAAGCTTTCATCATCTTGCATGTTGAACAGTACCAATGAGTGGATAAGAGTATGGAATATGGTACCACTATGATGATAATTTTCCCTATCCTTTATATTCCTTCAAATCCCATTTATTAAAATCAAATAATAAGTTCAAAAAAACTAAGGAAAAAAAAGAATATTGGCCTTTACTTTTAGAGATCTATCCCTAGATCGACAGTTTTTCATTCGTTATCCAGGTATCTAGAGGTCAAGTGCTTCCACTGAACCAGTAATACCAGTGCTGCTTTTGCCCCTATACTTATTTTTCTAACAGTCGCAATTGTGCTCCTCCTTTTCTTCTTTTTATGAAGCATACTCTATAAATATCAATGGATGTGCCCTAGCTGCTTTGAAACTTGTTTTACCTACAAGTAAATTGATATGGTTTAGGAATTGGCTTCCTGAGAACCTGTCTCTGGCTATCATGTTTACCAATGCTTTGTGTTTCGCTGTCTTCCCTGTTTGCTTATAAGTTGGGTTGGCATGCATTTAGGAAACACTGGGTTTTTTTATGGCTAGAAACTGATGCTGCTCACACTGGCTCTGCCCAGGTTAAGCTGCCCTGCTTTTACTATTGGGTTGCTGTGCTTCCTCTGGCAGTTTTTCTATAGGCACAGAGGATGTAAAAACTGAAAAGCACTTGTTGCATCTCTCCTGTTCTCCTCTCATTTCTTTTTCCCTAGTTACATATATCGCTGAAGAAAAAGCTGTTTGTGGAGAATCTTACACCTGTTAAAAGCAAATTTTGTTTTTTCAAACTTGTAGTTGAGCTGAATCTTATGTTTACCTCATACATGAAATTGGCATGTTTAGATCATAAGATACATTGTTCTGCTTCCCCATGGTTTGATGTGTTGACATCTTATCAGCCCCGTGAGAAAGTTAGATAAACAGATAAAAGGAAATCTGTTTTTCTGGTAAAGGAGAAAGAAGAAGATTAAATCTTCAGGAAGTTTGGAATAATGCGGTCTATTTTCTTACCATTTTTATCAACACTTAAAAATTTTTATCAACATAAAAAAATATGAAGCATTACTAAGAGATTATGAAATGGAGAGCAGTCTGTTCAGAAATGAAGATGTAACTGAACTTTCTGTTTAAGAAAACACGGTGAGGTCCAAAAAGTTTAGGACTATGTCTTTTATAATGCTAAATGTTTTACTGAAACAGTGTAGAATATATACTGGTATAGTAGTAGCTACTGAATTAAGAGTAGAAAGAAATGGAAGTGGTAGAAAACTACCATGGACTGAAAACTGAGACACATTTGTTTACGTTATATGAGTTTGGTATCATTGCCATGAAGTGTAATATAGTCAGGATTTTTTTCTTGCAGGATGGTAGAGTGTTTTTAAACTATGTAAATGGTCATTGGTTGATGTTCTTCCTGCTTTGTATTTCCTCTGCAATAAATATATATGCTATTACATGGCCACTTCAGAGTGTTGGCTTCTTAAAAATTTTAAACAGTCTGACCTTATTAATTGAAAAGCAAACATGTGCTTTGCCTACTGTGGGTAAGGGATGTGTTTACAAGGATGTTCCTCATAACAAAAATTCTAGGAAAAAAATAAATGGCTTTCTCTTTACAGGTTTGCACTTTGTTTTAGACATCTGGGACCATGTTCTATGCCCACTTTGTCCTGAGCAAACGTGGGCCGCTAGCCAAAATCTGGCTGGCGGCCCACTGGGATAAGAAGCTAACCAAAGCGCACGTTTTTGAATGTAATCTGGAGAGCAGCGTGGAGAGTATCATTTCACCAAAGGTATCTATTTTACACTGATGGAAAGTTACTTTGTAATGAAGAGAAATTGTGTGTACAGGTGGTAGTTGCTATTTGGGTTGCTGAAACAAAATTCTTAATGTTGCTGTTCTAAGGGGTGGAAGGGTCTGTTCACATGTGAAGTACTCTGTTGCTGTTGACTCTTACTCTGAAGAGTATTTTCTTGTCAGTTTTGTAACGCTGAAATATCATGCAACTGAATTACTAAATGGTTTACTTCCTATAAATGAAGGACTTGTATCTTGATGTACCATGCATTGTTAGAAGCAAATGTCTGGAAGAGAGGAAGGCCCAGGTTTTCTAAGTAGGAACCTCAAAAGGCCTTATGATGACATTCAGTGCTGTTACTGGGAGCTGTAGAAATAATGCGTAAGATACTCTTGTTATGCTCGTGACCTAAGCTCAGCCTGTTTCTGCTAAGCTACAGCAAAAAGATCTGAAGTATCGTGGTAGCTTGTGATGTTACTGGTTACAGGAGGATCATTTTCCATATAATAAAAACACTGCGCTGTAGTATAAAAGCCTTGCTTTTGAAGCTTTTAGTTTCTGGTTTTCTGGGAAGCAAATAGACAGCCACAAAACTGAAAGAACATAACACTTCTGGATGGCTGTCATGAAACCAGAGGAAATTTTGAGGCACTTGGGTTTTTAAATGTTGTTTTTCCATCTACTTCTCATGAAAATGAGATTTTTTATTTAAGAACTAGTGGACTGATATGGTTGTGACTTTTGTCACTTAAAAGGTTTCTGAATGTCTTATAAGAAAAGTAACTATTTGAAAAAAGTATAAACAAAAAATGTGTAGTAGAATCACAGTGATATTTACTATTCCAGAAGTTATTTGCTTCAGTGTCAGCTCTGGAAGCATTTAGAAAGAAAATGATGGTGTTCATGGACTCGCTAATGAGCTGCAGCATTCTTTTAGAAAAAGGAGAGATAGATAGCCACTCTTTCATATATTTGTAACATTATTTGTAACATTTGTAACATTAGAAAGACATTGTATATAATATTTTGAGTTCTTTTAAGGTTTAATGGTAAACCCTGTATGGCTTAATCTTTCTGAGAGACAGTTATTCCATGTAGCCTCCAAACCAAGTCTCATGCTCTTTCAGACTAAACTACTTAAGAAGAGTCCTCCCCTGGAATTTTTTTTATTAGTTCTCTATTCCCACAGCAGATGCTCAATTACATAGCAAAGCCAGTGAGGTTAACAAGGAAAGGAATTTAAACTTGTTTTAATGTGGCAGTGTTGTTTATGGACACTCCACATCTTCCACTGTTTCTCTCTGATTTTCTCCTGAACTGTAGGACAGATGGTGGAGAAGTAACAAAGAACAGTTTTTAACAATATTTTACTTAACAAAGTTGTAATAAATGACTGTCCAAATTTTTTTATTTTTCACTTTTTTCCACATTTAAAGTAACAAAGATGTCAGAAGATGATGTGGTAAAATGGGTTTGGTCTTGTCACGTGGTTTTTAGGTTTTTTAACTAGACAGAGCAGTGTTTGGGAATTCCTGGAGTGAGCTGCTACTAATTTACTGATATTTGCAGGTCATACATAAATATTATGTAGAGCGTTGTTTTGAACTGTATACTTTGCATCCTTTATGTCTTCAGTTTTCTGCTAATTTTTATACTTGTTTTAGATATTTGATGTTACTGAAAAACTTATACAAAGCTGACTGAAATTTCATTAAAGGGAAAAAAATAGGCTACATCTAATTCACTGATTGTTCCATTTGTTTATAGGTGAAGATGGCACTTCGAACCTCAGGACACCTCTTACTAGGTGTTGTTAGAATCTACCACAGGAAAGCAAAATATCTTCTTGCAGACTGTAATGAGGCTTTCATTAAGATTAAGATGGCTTTTCGTCCAGGTATCTGTCTTTAAGCACTCTCTGAAAAGTTACATAGTTACATAATGATATTTATTAAGAAGGTGTATAGTTCTACCTTCTTATTTCTGCAGAAGAATTACATAAAGTTACGCAGGTTTATAGGAGAAGTTATTTTCTTTGGCCGAGCTTCAGGCTGGCTATGTAACTGAGTTGTATGCTGGAAAACAACTTCTAATTGAATTCTGAATGAAAACATTTCTTATTCAGTGCTGATTCTGTAAAATCTCAATTATTGTTTTGGCTGTTGGTGGTGTATGATATTAAATGGAAATATGCTGTGTGTTTTTTACCTTCTGTCACAAGTCTGAAAAGGGCCAGTTACATTTACTGAATAGAAGCACAGAAGGGAGCTTTTTCTCATCAAGGGTAAAGTTTGCTTTGCCATGAGTTACGAAAAAGTATAGAAGTAAGCTGGGTTTTTTTACCACTTTCACATTCTAGTTTCTGGAAATAATGTGAACTGTATGTGCACAGCAAAGATATTTTCCCATTTTATGTGTGACACTCAACTTCCCTCTGTGTTGTTGCTTACTCTTAAGATTTTTTCCATGAACATAGGGAGCCATATTAATAACCAAGATTACTTTCCATCCAGCAATTACTTGGCTTACACACAGTTGATAGTTTTCTTTAATTCTGGCCTGGGAGGCTTATTTCCCGCTGGAGTGTGGCTGTGGCAGTGATGCTGCTGGATGCTCACAGCTGCTGAATCATATTCTACCTTTTTAAGTTTATGAGTGTAATAGATTTAAAAGCTGAACTTAATAAAGACTTCCTTTGAAAGGCAACTCTTGAAACCCAGTTGCAACAGTAAATTTGAGAAAAGTTAAGGTAGGTAATGCCTTTATCTTCACTTCCTGATCTTCATGTCATGATTCAGGCTTTGAACTTTATGTAGCTTTCAGTGGCAATTTATTGACTTGCCAGTTTTTTGTTTACTATTGCATTTAACTGCCTCAGGTGATGAGAACACATAAATTTGTCTAATTTCACAAGGCAATCCTCTGTTTTCCCAGTTTTCTCACTCCCAACAGAGCACATGCAGAAGGTGAAATGCCTTAAAACAAGTTCTACAAAAAGCATTATGCTGACCTGAAACAAACTGAGAACAAAGACAGGGGCCTCAGCTTACTAGCTTTGTGGCTTAGGCATTGTCTTGATCCTTTCTGCTCTGAGAATCATTTACATGTTTTATTTTAAGCAGCCAACAGGTTAAAATATTGGATAGCCCTGAAAGAATGGACTAGGTTTCTTCATTACTAGCCAAGTACCAAGATGAGTAAACTGCAGACTCGTGCTGGTTCCTGGTCTCTCCAGACAGTGGCTCTTTGAGTATCCATTGCGGAGGGGAACACAGTGGGCAGAGTGTTTCTGGAGTATCTGTACCTCAGAATTGCCCGTGTTGTGTGGGTCAGAAGACAGAACATAGAGCTCAAGTCTTCTGCAAGTTACAGAAGGAATTGAACCTGCATTTCCCATGCACTTTCAAGTGTCCTGACCTCTGAACCTTTGCATAGGAGAGAGGCACCAACTGCTGGCTCAGTTTTTATGTGATGCCTAATCTGATAGTCATGCTCTGAGAATGCCCACTGAATACCAGATTAAGCATCTCAGGATGATACAAAAAGGTATGTACGTGGTTTAGTTAATCCAGCTCTTTTAAATGCAGAAGCCTAAGAGTTTGTGCGGCCCGAGTACAGTCAGTACTGTGCTGGGACTTTCAGAGCTAATTGAACTGACTAAATGACCAGTTGCAAAGTAGTGGTGCCACTTCTTTACCCAAAACCAGGCTACTTTGTGGCCACTGGTTTACCCAAACCAAAATGTAGGACTAAACTGGCTTATCTGGAGCATCATGATAGAATGGTTATGTAGCAGGTACCTGCGGAGTGTTGTGATGACATACAGTGCGTGTGTTAGCACAATGTAGAGCTGTGCAGCTATGCAAACATTATGAAGTGATTCGAGACTTCCACAGTTACATGAAATAGTACAAGGGCTTGAGGGTCTATTTTGAATTTAGACTGAATCTCAATACTAACATTATCTAAGGTTTCTTCATAGGTGTCTAGCATCTGTTCAATTCAGCATTTTAAAGACTCTGCTGGTGCAGGGGGAACAATGCTGAAGGCACAGGGAAAAATGCTGTCCTTGTAAGGAATGGGAACTCATGTCTGACTGTTCTTCTCTGCAGGGGTTGTCGATTTGCCTGAGGAAAACAGAGAGGCTGCTTACAATGCTATTACCTTACCTGAGGAATTTCATGATTTTGACCAACCACTTCCTGATCTAGAGTAAGTTTGGTTTGGTTGGGTTTTTTTTATTTCCATGTAAATGATGCTTGTTTTTAGTTGAGGAGAAGCTGGTTCTAAACAGCAAACTCATAGATGAATTAAAAAAAAAAAAAGTCTTTAGGCAGCTTGTATTCTTAAGTCTTTTAATATACCAAGCAAATATGCAATCATCTTTGTATTGAATTTAAGTTCATAGTAGTATGTAATTTTAACCAAAGTTAAAGATGCCCTTACAGAAGCTTTTGAAAAGCTCAAGGTAGTTGTTATCGTTTTAATTTTTCTTCTATGCAAGGCAGTCTATATCACATGTTCGCAGGTTAGGCAAGATTAGTTGCATAGAAGTGTCCTTGTTGACCTTCTGTAGTGGCAGGTACAATTCTTCAAACTTTTTAATACTACTGGGTTACTTGTTTACTTGTTATTATGTTTACAACTTGAATAGTTCTTGGTCTTTAAAGAATTGATGTTACCCTTTTGGATTATTCATAATGGAATTTCTGTGATACAGTTTGCTTTACTGAGTGTTCTATTTGGTTTATTTTTTGAATTAGAGTATATACTAATCTGAAACTTCGTAAAAATTTTGTACTCAAAGAAGCATACCGTAACAGGCCACAAAGAGTCTTAACTTGATACTGTTACTAAATACGGAATCACAGAATGGTTTGGGTTTGAAGCAACCTTAAAGATCACCTAGTTCCAACACCTTTGCTGTGGGCAGGGGCACCTTCCAATAGACCAGGTTGCTCAGAGCCCCATCCAGCCTGGCCTTGAACACTTCCAGGGATGGGGCATCCACAGCTGCTCTGGGCAACCTGTGCCAGTGCCTCACCATTCTCACAGTAAAGAATATCTATGTTTCGCAGAAGCTTACACAATTTGGATGATAGGTTTTAACCATGAATGGTCTTACTGTATTTTGTATTCACCATCAGCTTTTTCATAAATTGATGTGTATAGTGTACTTTTTAGGAACCAATTTCACATTTATCTAAGCAGGCTTTATCTGTTGTTAATTTTTTTTAATGGAGATTTTTTTTAATAATTGCCTTCTGTTTGTTTAAGTGATATTGATGTGGCCCAGCAGTTCAGTTTGAACCAGAGTAGAGTGGAAGAAATTACAATGAGAGAAGAAGTAGGCAACATCAGTATCCTCCAGGATAATGACTTTGGTAAAAAAAATCTTGTGTATTATTATGTGTTGCTAAGCTAGTTTGGTAACTGTAAAGTTATGGTTTTGCAATTACTACAGAATTCCCACTAAATACAAAACAAATTAGATCAAACATGCTGTGTCTCCATACATTTAGTTTTTAGTTTGTACATTACAGTTTTACCAAAAAAACGGTCCTCTAAGCTTCAGCAAGCTTCTAGCTGCCTATATAAAGCTGAAGAATATTCAGTCAGGTTAATTAGTGAAGTACTATGTCAATTATTGTATTCACACCATGTTCTGAAAATTTAAGTCAGCCATGCTTTAATCGTAGGCTTGTTTTCAGTCAAACTGTTAGATTTCTAAAGCTGAAGCAGTCAGTGGTGACTAGTTCACATCTTTCCAGTATCTTGTCAATAACAGTGTTCTAAGATCTGAATCAAAGCCCAAAGACAGTTGTATTTGAATATCTAGTTTCCAGAGTATAATAATGTAATCCGTAATTTAGTAACCTTTTTCAAAGGATAATCTAGGTATTGGTGGTGTTGATTTGGTATTGATTTGCTCTCTGTACATGAAGGCCAGTCTCAAGGCATATTTCCTTGATTTCAGTGCAGCTAAAATTTAGTAGTAGGATCTTGCTAAAATCAATTCAAATAAGTATAATAAAATGCTTTGAAGAGGAGATGGTTATTTTTATAATGGTTTGAACTGTATTTTCACCATGAAGTTTGTCTTACATTTGGGCTTTTGTTGATTGATTAGCTAGGTCTCTTGCATCTTGGTTCTGCAGGGTTTATCGCTGTGAAATCATATTCTTGCAGGTGACTTTGGGATGGATGATCGTGAGATGATGAGAGAAGGTAGTGCATTTGAGGATGACATGCTAGTGAGCACCAGTGCTTCCAATCTCTTACTGGAACCTGAACAGAGCACCAGTCACCTCAATGAGAAGTCTAATCACCTGGAATATGAAGACCAATACAAAGATGATAATTTTGGAGAAGGAAATGATGGTGGAATATTGGGTATGTTTGAGAAATTTGGGTTTTCTTTGTCCTACCTTCTGCCTCAATAACTAGTTCTTGGGAAGACAGGTTTCTTCTTTTGTTGCCAGCATCTCTCTCTTAAGTTACGCTTTCAGCAATGGAATTCTGATTTATGAGTGCTATAGCAACACAGATGATGTGTAGCATGTTAAGCATTGGCATATTTCAAGTGAAGTAAAATTAAATCATCCAGAGCCTTTTCCATTTTATATGTAATGTTCTTTAAGAAAAATCAACATGCAACTCTTCTTGTTCTTTGACTCCTTCCAAGGGTTTAATTAATATGTTGAGAATTTCATTGAGTGCTTCTCTGTGAGGTACTCGAAACCTAGTAAGATCAAGTATGTGTCAAGTGTATTGCAATTAAGGTTATCTGTAAGCTCAAAATTTGAGCCAAAATGCGCCTTGGAAAAGCACTGCTGATTGCTTTTGTGTCAGCATTGAAAATATAGGTTTCCCTAACCTTTGCATTATCTTTATCTGAGTTGTCATAAATTTGTACATCTTCATAAATTCATCTATGCTTGTTTCATGCAAAACTGATTCTTTTATGTGGTTCTTTCAGATGACAAACTTCTCAGCAATAATGATGGTGGTATTTTTGATGACCCACCTGCACTCTCCGAAAGTGGAGTAATGATGCCAGAGCAACCTCCCCACGATGATATGGATGATGATGATAATGTATCAAGTGAGTATGATCTAGGGCTAGATCTAGAATTACTTGTTTTCAGCTAATTTAATTGAGATTCTAATTCCTTAAAAGCACGTTGAGCTCCAAAGTATGAAATATGGTAAACCACTTTAAGGTGTGGAGGAGGGGATGGGAAGGGTAGCACAGTTTCGTAATGTTTTGACATAGCATGTGGTACTTTTTCTTAATTGGCAGTGGGTGGACCAGACAGCCCAGACTCGGTAGATCCAGTTGAACCGTTACCAACTATGACTGATCAGACAACGCTTGTTCCCAATGAAGAGGAAGCTTTTGCTCTGGAGCCTATTGACATAACAGGTGAGTAGGCTATTTGGGAGTATTTTACTTCAGTCATCAGAGACCACCTTAGCTTGTTGGAGTGGAAATGAGTATCTAGCCCTGCTGCTGACTCTACTTCTCAGCTGGAAGAGAAACCAAGGACCAAGTGCTGAATTCCTTTTATTCTAACTGTAGCCTTCCAGTACTTTCCAGGTAGATCTCTTACATTAATGGTCCTGAAGGATACTAGTTTGTAGTTTCTGCAGTTAGTATGTATAGCAGCATGATACTGTAGCTTTTGATAAACATGCTAGTTAAAAATAAGGGTTGGAATAGACCATATCATGTCTTAAATTCTAATACAGTATCTAGTGCAGTACAGTTCTTGATACACTATGTTTGATGGCCAGGAGTGACAGTTTATGTGGAGATGAGTGCTCCTCTAGAGATTCATAGCTTTAATGAACAACTGAATTCAGGAGATGCATCTTTGTATTTGAAGTTCTGCCAAATAGTGAAATTCCTTGTCTTTTTCTTTCATGCAAGACACTTTATTATTTTAACTGGTACTGTATTTGGCTCGTTCTAAACAGATCCCTGCTTTATTTCAAAAAACAACAACCTGAGATCTGTAAAAAATGTAGTTTGTCCTGTGTTTTCAGACTGACCTCCAGGCCCTGACTTACTGCTCGGCCAATTAAAAAGCCCTAGCGCTGCCCTCTGGTGGCAAGCTGGCAACTGAGGTCCTAGCTGATCAGCTGGGACCAGCAAAGACTGCGTTTGCCAGAGTTTCAGGGTCTGCTGCAGAGGGCCAACCTGTAAGCAATTTACAGTAAAGTCATTCTAGAGCAGAATGAGAGGTACAGGTAAGATAACCACCCGCATTAACACTGCCAAAGCTCAGATAGGGATTAGGGGGAAAAACTTGATGTGGTATTTTGACTCTTGTCAGAGGGACCTTACATCTCTCAGGGGTTTGCAGCTGAAAAACACCAGTCTGGCAAGCAAGCCATGAGGGAGGGAGGTGTGTGCAGCTGAGGACATTGAGGCTTAGGTAAATTCAGTAGAACTACAAGAATACGTAAGAAGAACTTGTAGGTTATGGGACAGCGTTCATAGTGTTTGACCTTTCATAGTGCTTATGGCTTTTCATTCCTTCTCCCAAAGCTAACGTTGCCTTAGATTCTTGAGGCAGCTTCATACATGGGCAAGTAAGACCTATAAAGAAGCTGCAGGATTCTTCTACAGTGTGATACCTGTTTGAGCTAACATTCTTTACTTGCTAAAAATCTCAACAGTCAAGGAAACCAAAGCAAAGAGGAAGAGAAAGCTGATTGTGGACAGTGTGAAAGAACTGGATAGCAAGACTATTCGAGCTCAATTAAGTGACTACTCTGATATTGTTACTACTTTGGACTTGGCACCTCCTACTAAGAAACTGATGATGTGGAAAGAAACTGGTGGAGTTGAAAAGCTTTTCTCTCTGCCTGCACAGCCTTTGTGGAATAACAGGCTACTGAAGGTAATGTTTTTGTGCAGGTTCATTTCTAAATGGACTATATTCAGGATTGTGCCTCCTATATAGTAAACCTCAGCATATGAATAACGATACAGGGATGGCAGTATTCATCATTTAAAAAACCCACCTCACTAAATCAACTAAGATAAATATTTTAAGCATTGGTGTTATCGGTTACAGAAATAAATGATTTTTTAAAAAATGTTACTACTGTTGGAGAGGAGCTTAAAAACTGGGAAAGGAAGATGGCCTGTAATTACTTAATCTGAAATTAAATTAAGGACACTGAGAACTACAATAGTGAATAATGTAACTTTTCCCCTGTAGCTCTTTACTCGTTGTCTTACACCTCTGGTACCAGAAGACCTAAGAAAGAGGAGGAAAGGTGGAGAAGCTGACAACCTTGATGAGTTCCTTAAAGATTTTGAAAACCCAGAGGTTCCCAGAGAGGAGCAGCAACAACAGCAGCAACAGCAGCAACGAGATGTTATTGGTTTGTGTCTTGTCAAAGATGCTCTGCTTTTCCTCAGCTTATTTTTCTCTTTTGTTTGTGCTTTATATTAAGTCACTAAAGATTATGAATGAAGCAAAGGGCTTTGTAATGGTTATTTAGCTTGCTATACAGTTTATGACTTAAAACAGCTTTTTTTTCCTGGAAGTAGAAGACACTTAGAGGTTCAGTTTGATCCAGTGGATTAAGTGGGTATTGGATCCGGTTGTATACACATCTGTACCAGTTTTCTTTAAGTCACTGCAAAATCTATGCAGGCTGTTAAGAGTGCTTAATTCAAAATTAAGAGCAGATTTGACTTAGTAATGGAATTTGAAAATGTACCAAAGTAATTAAAACTGGGTTTGTTCTGGAATATAGATGAACCTATTCTGGAAGAACCAAGTCGTTTACAAGAGTCGATGATGGAAGGCAGCAGAACCAACCTGGATGAATCTGTTATGCCACCTCCACCACCTCAGACAGGTGTTAAACGCAAACTGCAGCAAGTAGAACCAGAGCCAGTGTTACCTGTGAGTAAGATTTTGTTTGCGGGTTTTTTTGTTTTGGGAATGAGAGATGGGTAGTGTCTTTTGAGCAGGAAGTGATGCCGATCTGAGGCACTAGCTTTCTGTGGTATGAGATACGCTGGAGTAATGTCAGAGTCTTTGTCCCTGTGTAACCTTTATGGTGTTTTTCTTAAGTGGAAAGCTTACGGAAACATTGAAAATGCAGGTAGGATAAAGAAATAACACTGTTTCCTCCTGAAAAGAAGTTTTCAAGAAGTGTATTGCTTACAAAGTTATCAAGTTCTCCTGCTTGGCAAGTGTGTAAGGACAGCTTTCGCTGACAAAGGAAGGATTGTGCTAGCTGCACAAACTTGCTTTTTAAGATAGTGTTCCAGGGTTAAGGGTTCAAAATAAAACTTTGGTCTTCAGGAAGGATTTCCTAGTTGAGTTATGAGTGGACTTGGAAACCAGCTCACCTCTACCTCTTCTGTAAAAGCCGTGATGCAGCGTGAAAGGAAACTGTATTTTTGAAGGGGAGAGGAAATGGGCAAAATGAAAAGTGTATTATTTTTGCGAATGCTTACCTGGTGAGAACAGTCCTGGTTTATGCTTTCTCGTATTTATGCATTTTTTTAACGCCACTTCTCAGATGTTTCTGGGCTAACAGGTTGTTTGCTGTAGAATGAGACTGTTAGAAGGGTGGCAGCTGGTGCTCCTCTTGGCCATGTCATTTGGTGAAACTAGCATTGACAGACTGTGCTGAAGTTAATGCTGTTGATGTGTGTTGGGAATTCTTTGATCACACCAGCCAGATCAGGCCTCTAGCAACATCCTTGTAGCGATACCTGCTGTATGACTCTAAACCAGAAATTACTTTGAGCTTTTTTAGGGTGTGTGTATAAACAGTTCCAGGTGTCAGGGTAACTTTACTGGTAGACACTTAACTGTGTATAGATGCAGGGGGAGAATACTATATATTGATTTTATTAAAAATGATTACATAAATCCTGTTAAACTGCTTTTCTGGGTTTTCCTTTTTATATAAATATCATCTGAGTGATACTTGAACACCAAAGTCACTCATACGTTTTTTTGAAGCTTTACAAAGTACCTACATTTTAATTCCTTCGTGTTTGTATTGCAAAGAACATAATTTTGATATTTTGAAGATGTCTTGTTCCAGTGAGTTAAAGTGTGTTCATATAGCACAGCATCTGGTTATGTGGGATTTTAAAGTTGCATGTGTGGATCCAAGAAATGAGATCAGTTGTTAGGATGGTGGACTAAGTGGAGCTGTTGGAAAACCTTTTTCCTTTATAGTCGTATTTGTAATTTCTGGTTTGAGTAGAATCTAAAGGATTAAAAATAGATGTATGGACAGCAAAACAAAACACATTGCTTTTCATTTTTCAAAAATTAAAAATTCTGGCAAGTGGCTAAGATTTAGAGGCTTAGATTTTGTGAAACTGATTTGTAGCATTAGTGTTACTGTAAAAGCACTGATAAAATTACGCTGTTGGTTTAACTGTATTGTGTACTCTTAAAGCATCAACCATCACAACAGCTGGAAATACCACCTGTAGAAATGCCTCCAGAGGAGCCTCAAAACATTTGCCAGCTAATACCAGAGCTAGAACTTCTGCCAGAAAAAGAGAAGGAGAAAGAAAAGGAGAAAGAGGAAGAGGAAGAAGAGGAGGTAAGAACTCTATGTAGAAATGGTTTATGTGTTCCCCAGCACTATTTGACTGTAGATTCATTAAATGGCATATGAAAAAAATATTCGGTCCTTACTTGGGAAAGTAGAACCTTTGGAAATGTAGATTGTAAAATAACAAGTTAATATTAATTATATTATTGCATTTAATAATGTAATGTATTATATATGTACGTAATTATAATAAATAGTATAAATACATTCTGCTTTGAATTAGAGAGTTCTCCTGTTCTTACACGTGGTTGGATCAAACCACTATATATGTATGCCTTATACAAGAAGGTTTCACCTTCATTTTATGGTTCCATTTTAAATAGCTCATGCCACTTAATAGGAGTATATTCTGGTAAGAAAACCATCCATGTCCTAAAATATGATAAGTTGTTTCTTAGCTACGATATTTAATATTCTGGGGATATAAAATCAAACTTCATTGATTCTTTTTATTTTATACCCAAAATGCATAGTCGTTGGGTTTTTTAAAACACTTATTGCTGGAAAAAGTGTATCTGGACATGTGAAGTACGGGTTTTCTGCACTGTTTGAGGTTCTTGAGTTAAGACCGGAAACAAAGCAGATATTGCTTGCATGTGTCTCTTTTGTGGTCATTTTTTAAAATTGCTGATATGAAATAAGTTCTTATTTCAAAAGCCGTATGTAACACATCTTCCATAAACATTGCTCTGTGTAGGTGAACGCCCCATAGGACATGGGGAGCTGAGTTGCTACAGCCAGCCTTTGCGGCTTTTAGCATCAACCTGTTTTCCTTTTCAATGGTTCTGTTCCCGTAGTGAAATGAGAACACGGCTGTGTTTATCAGTGTTTACGAAATAAAAGCATTGTTGAGCCCGTGGTCAGTACTAGCAATCCAGGATTAAACTGAAGTGTCTCTTCTCATTCAGCTGTTGTGACTGAACTTCTTTGTTTTACTAATTGTCAGCACAGCATTTTGAGGTATAATCATAGCAGTAGGCAACCTTACTATGGTGCATCAGCTTACATGTGTATCTTCCTCTGTCCCATTTCCTCCTTTCCCAGATGTGTCCTGTGACTCAAGTTGTCCAAACCTGGCTTGATGAAAAGAAAAAATTCTAGTGATATCTAGAAATAACTTTTTAATTTCATGACTCAGTGGATGAAAATATTATTTTGTAAATGCGTGAATTTTGGCTGCTTGCAGGAAGAAGACGGCACAGGGGGTGATCAGGATCAAGAAGAAAGGAGATGGAACAAGAGGACTCAACAAATGCTTCATGGACTTCAGGTACATGTGATGATTTCCTTTCTCTTAAAGTAGCTTGTGAGTGTGCTCACCAACACTTTTGACCTGAGTTAAAAGGTTAAGAAAGAGTTTTCATTGCAGTAGATGTTACGGACTTAAAATACCAGTTGTGTCTTGGAGAAGAAGAAAAAATATGCTTGTGATTGATTAAACCATAATATAATTGTCATTTTTTCCCAAAGAACGTCTCAAGGTGATTTTTTTTTCACCTAATATGTTTATCAACCTTTGTGTCCACACTTGGATGTGCAAGTACGACTCCGAGAAATTCAAATTTTAAAATAATTGGGTTTTATTGTGTTTTTAATGAAACCTTAGCACCTCTGACTTTGTGCTCTGTGACCCTAGGCAAACCCCATCAAGGTCTAGGGATAAAACCATTTTACAGGATGTTTACTCCTGGCTAGGCTAGTTTGAAAACTTCCATGCTATGGTAAGCTGAATCAATAACTGCAGGAATCTGACCTTGGCTGAAGGTTCAGCATTACTTTTGAGTATGTGGCTGCAGTCTGCAGACAGATAATCTTTGTAGGATGGGTTCTTGCTTGCTAGAACTGAAGAGCTTTTTTCTGATAATTGAACACCCCTAGTATACACTTGAACTTAAGCGTAAACTGCTGTTTGCGTTTAGGTCTTTCTATATGTTCTTGGACTACCTTGCCTTTCAGTCTAGTTTGTGGTTCTGTCCTGGTTTCGGCTGGGATAGAGTTAATTTTCTTCTTGGTAACTGGTACAGTGCTGTATTTTGGATTTGGTATGAGAATAATGTTGATAACACACTGATGTGTTAATTGTGGCTAAGTAGTGCTTAACTCTAAATCAAGGACTTTTCAGTTCCCCATGCTCTGCCCGCGAGGAGGTGCACAAGAAGGCTGGGGGGAGCAGAGCCAGGACAGTTGACCCGAACTAGCCAAAGGGATATCCCACACCGTAGAACGCCATGCTCAGTATATAAACTGGGGGGACTTGTCTGGGGCTGCCAGTTGCTGCTGGGGGACTTGGCTGGGCATCGGTCAGTGGGTGGTGAGCAACTGGATTGGGCATCGCTTGGGTGTTGGGAGGTTTTTTTTTTCCCCTTTGGGTTTTATTCCTCTTTTTATCTCCTTTTCATTACAATAGTTGTTGTTATGTTTTATTTCAGTTATTAAATTGTTCTTATTTCAACCCATGAGTTTTACCTTTTTCCCATTCTCTCCCTTATCCACTGCAGGAGGGAGGGGGGAGTGAGCGAGCAGCTGCTTGGTACTTAGTTGTTGGTTGGGTTTAAATCACAACAGGTTCCTACCTACCCCTTTGTTCCCTGAAACATTTTGGCAACTCCTGAGATTCTCCTGTCACTGAAGTGTTTCGGTTCCATCTCTCTAGGCTGTTTTTGTTTGCCAAAGTTGTCCTCACTTTTTTATGAAATTGATAGGCTCCATCTTTGCTGATAAAAGCTCATTGTCGTTACTGTATCTCTGACCTTCCAGTATAGTGGATTGCCAGGCGGTGGGGGTGTGTGCTGCTGAGTTTTCAGTAACCTGACATTTAGCAGTATTTTGTATTCTATTAAGTTTCTCTAAAGTATAATCTAATCAAGCAAAAGCTTTACACTTCTGGACAATGTTACTAGAGTTATACTGTAAGAATTACTTGCTTACATCTCTAAACAGTGAAACCTTAATTTTAAACTCCTAAATAGCCTTTATGACACTTAAATACACTTGCACGTAGTTCAGATTACGCTGTAAACTAGTATGATTTAAGTTAGTTCTTTTGCAGACCTGCAAGAATTCTGCTAGTTTAAAAGTGAGATTGTTTTAAACTGTTGTTGCAGTTTAACCTTGGTAATCAGCTAAGCCCCACACAGCTGCTTGCTCACTACCCCTGGGTGGAATGGCAGAAAGAATCAGAAGAGTAAAAGCAAGAAAACTCATGGGTTGAGATAAGGACAGTTTGATAAGTAAAGCAAAAGCCATGTGCTCAAGCAAAGCAAAATAAGGAATTCATTCATTGCTTCCCAGCAGCAGGCAAACATTTAGCCATTTCTAGGAAAGCAGGACTTGGGTACATGTAATGGTTACTTGGGAAGAGAAATACCCCGAATGCACACACCCCCCCTCTTTCTTTCCCTCAGCTTTTATTGCTGAGCATGATGTCATATGGTATGGAATATTCCTTTGGTCAGTTGGGGTCAGCTGTCCTGGCTGACAACTTGTCCCCTCCCAACTTGTGTACCCCCCAGCCTGCTTGCTCCAAAACAAAAACATTTTTTCCTGTCCAAAACATAGAACTGTATGAGCTGCTGTTAAGAATCAACTGTCCCAGCCCAAATCAGTACAACTGTCGCTTAAAAGTTATTTTTAAAGTATACAGATGTTTAGTTGGTAATGTTGTGTAATGTTTTCCTTGCTGAATGTTTCATCACAATTTCTGAAAAGAACTTCAGAGTTCTCTTTGGACCATGTCTAAGTTTTGGGGTTTTTTTTTCCAATTCTTTCTTCCATGTGCCCAAAGGAGCATCACACTGGATGGCTGAAACATTAAGTCAGTAATGAGATTTGAACTTAAGATCTGTTTAATATAAAGTAATTTTGTTTGGCCAGCCTCATATCTTTTCATCTAGTAGGTATTCCAGAGCAGACGGTTCTGTTTTAAATTGAAGACGTCAGTTGTTGTTCTAGCCAGCAAACAGATGTATTTTCCTGATATTTCTTTTTTTTATATTCTGGCCAAGACTTTGAAAAAATGTAAGCGATTTTTGGTACTTAGTTTCAGACAAACGGAAGAGTTTTAGAAATAAAAAGGCTCTCATCTTGAGAAAATTATGCATCTTTTAAAGAACCTTAGCTCTTGAAATTTTGTTTTAAACAAAAGATCATGATTATTTTTGGAATTATTTTTATTTTGAGAAATAAACCAGGTTTGGTTTTTTTAATTCCTGTTTAAAAATAGTTGTCCTGTAGTCAAAAAAGAGTGGCTAGCTACTGGTGCAGAAATAAAGTCTTGTGCTATACTACGGTGTTTCTGAAATAAGTTAAAGACTGATATTTTTCACACATCTCTGGGAAGCCTACTTGGTTGCACTTAGATAAGATCCTTATAGAAATTTTGATGTACATACTGTAATGTCCCCGTGCAACGTAGAGTCCTTCCCAATCCCTCAGTGCCCTTGGGGTGACAACAAACAGAATTCTTGTTGGTATGTAGTTCTCTAATTTGTGGTATCAATGTTTGTGTTTTTCAGAGAGCTCTCGCTAAAACTGGAGCAGAATCTATCAGTTTGCTTGAGCTGTGCAGAAATACAAATAGAAAACAAGCAGCTGCAAAATTCTACAGTTTCCTGGTACTTAAAAAGCAGCAAGCTATAGAGCTGACACAGGAGGAGCCTTACAGTGACATCATTGCAACACCTGGTCCCAGATTTCATATTATTTGAATGGTTAGATACAGCAGAGCTAGTGTTTGTTTCACTAGTGCGTACGTGTATTGCCCCATCTGTAGGGCCCACAAGACCATTGCAGAAAGTTTAGATTTTATTGTCTGTATAAAGTCCTTGGTTTTCTTTTGGGGTTATTTTGGTTTTTGTATTTTCCACTTTCCACTTAAATTTTTAGTGAAACTGCTGGGGTGGGTGGCTTGAGTTCCAACTGCAGAAACCAGACAGCTCAAGGACCCAGGTAAAGATTGTTTTAACAGCTCAGAGCAATGTGTGCAATATTGGTGCATGTAATGTTGAGTATCAATGAAAACGTCTTACGATAATTTGCCTAGTTGATGCAATAGTGATATTTTTAACCTATACAGGTAAAACCTGAACGGCCAACCTTTTGTCTGATTAAAAACTTTGCCAAACTCGTCTAAGATGTTCGGTCTGCTTCTCATAGTAGTGGGTTTTTTTCCCCTTCTCTAGATCTTTGTGCATACCGTGGGTCTCTTAAAGCTGCCAATATGAAAGGTAGTGCCTGATATGTCAGCTTGCTTTGTCACTGCATTTTTGCAGTCAGATTTTTGTAGCCCTTGATGCTAAGGGGAAACGGGTGTCTGTGGAAAGCACTTCCTCTACGTGATACTGTTGCATACATGAAAGGACAGAACACGTGTTAAGCATTTTAGACGAAACATTCCTTTTCACTTATCACCTCATTATGGTCCACTACTGATAATGGCTAATTACTGTTAATAAGCGTCAAATAAAGACTCTAGTAATTTCATTTAAACCTTTTAAGATATCAAAGTGCTTTAGGTTTGTTAGAGCTGTATATAAACTCCAGACTTTTTAAAACAGACTTCTAGATTGTAAATTATCTGATTTTTATTAAGCAGGCATATGAAGATAAGATTAAGAGAAGCTGGACAGATTACCTTTGTAAAGATGCTAAATTCAGATACCACCTGTACCGAATGGGCAACAAACTTGAATAAACAGTGCAAACGGGCACAGTTCCACTTAATTGTGTAGTGTTTTAATGGCTCTTTGGATATATTTATGGTTTTCGTATCAGTTTTTCCAATAATGCACACTCCTGTGTTCAAAACATTTTCTCAGTTTTGTAAAAAAGTCCCACTTGATTTTACTTACAAAGAATGAAGCTTTACTGTTAGACTAGGTAGCACCAGAAATCATGTGAATATGTTGATTATGGAAACCTGTCTTAACTTTTTTTTAGGGCAAAATTATTCACACTGAAGGTTCTGGT
The DNA here is from genome assembly GCF_023634155.1 of Falco peregrinus. Classification (NCBI taxonomy): domain Eukaryota; kingdom Metazoa; phylum Chordata; class Aves; order Falconiformes; family Falconidae; genus Falco; species Falco peregrinus. The sequence continues at coordinate 21,792,612 of NC_073723.1, forward strand.
TTTAATGTTGGCACTTTTGTGAAATAATTTTGGGACTCTGAAATTTAAGTGTATACTCAACTGTAAAATTATGTGAATGTTTAAAAAAAATCGGAGACTACATGATGACCATGTTTTAATAATCCTTGAAAAACTTAATTGTATAAAGTTACTGCAGCTTTATTTTCAACATGATGTGCCTGTAAAACCATGATTTTCCCCTTTGTAAAAAGAGACATTGTAGATAACTTGAATGTTTAATTATAGAAAAGGTCATTAGTTTCTTGTTACACATTTTTAGTCTGTTTTTGTTGCTTTTCAAGGTTAATATTCTTGAAAATAGTTGATGCTGTTATGTATAACTTTTCTAATAAAAGTTGTGTTATAAGCTGTTACGGTACTAGTTAGGTGTCTTGTTTAAATACCTTTTATTTTTGCAGTAGGGACCTGGTTTTTACAGGTTGGTTGTTGGTTTGGGTATTAGGAGTGGAAGTGTAACGACTTAGGTCTTTGAGAGATTTAAAGCTTGAATATGTAAATGGATTGCTTGCCATTAGGAAGGAGAGTTATTTTACTGGCCCTACTGTGGTTTTGTTCAAGCGTTCTATGCTAGGAATGTCTGTGTGGAAAATAAGGGGAGACGGTCTATCAAATGGGATTCATCTCCATGCCAGTCCCTTCTGAATGCCGGAACGTACCCAGCTGGAATTCTTTTAGCTCTGCTGTTCCCTTGCTTCTAGAATTCCTTTTCCGTGTGGGTATGTCGGTGCTTCTGAAGCTATGTGTTCCTGGTAGATCCAGACATTTGGATCCAAGCCTACAGAAGCAGTGAATCTCCTAGGGAGTCAGGCGGGGTACCTGCAGAGCTGCTGCAGAGTCCGGGGTAATGAATTCTGTTTGACGTGGGCTGTCTCTGGAAGCTGAAGAACCAGCCTGGATCCAATAAACTGCCTTAATCTGGGCTCCACACAGAAGTGCCAGTGCTGCTTTTGAGCCACCTGTGGAAGCAAGCCGGGCTGATTCTGTTTGTGCTGTAAGTCTCGTGGGATGCAGGCTGGCCTGTGTTGTGCCGGCCTGAGCGTGTGTGTGTGCATACAACGTGCCTGCCAAGAAGAAAGGACTTGGTTTTTTCATTCCTTTGGGAGGAGAGAAGTATGGGAACTCAGGTACTCAGGCTACCTGGAAGGTAGCTTTTCTGCCTTTTTCCTCTTACATCAATAATTACGACGTTTTTATCATCAGTTTTGCTCTTTGTTCCACCACTGTGGTTGGTGCTTATGATGAGTTGATTTTGCACAAATGTTTATGCCCGATGACAGTAAATGTCACCTGAGGTGATGAATGCCAGCGCTGCTTTATAACGTACAGTATTTGTTACTGGTTTTGTACGTGGCCTGCGAGCAGTACTGACAGACCTGGTGTGTGTTGGAGAGTAGGCTGATCAGCTGAGTGAGGTCTAAGGAACGGTGATGGAGAAAGCGTTTGTGCTCTGCGTTTCTCCGATATCTGCAAGAAGTGTATTCTTTATTCTGTTGTGCAGACAGGTGGTGAGATGCAGAAGGGCTGTCTTGTGCAGCATTTACTGTTTTCCCTATGACTGCTGTTCTTTACAAAGATATTAGAGTACTTAAAGTATAGCATCTGCATCTTATTATAGTTCCTCTTCAAATAAACATCTGAGTGGTTTTAAAGGAATTAACTGTAAGCGTTCAGTTAGTTTTTACTAGATAAGAAGCCATTTTCCTAGCAGTTCAGTGAGACACCATTTACTTGTCAGAAACGAGTCTTCTTGTGAGGGATTTAATTTGATGGATAACATTACTGTAAAGCGTAGTCCTTGCTGCTTTACCGTTCAGGCTGGAATGTCTCTGGTGTGTTTTGCTATAGCGTTACACTGCACTGGTGAGGGGAGAGAACTGCTGTGAATACCTCAGTGCTCTGTCTTTCCCCCTGTCAGCAGGTTTGTTCTGTCTGCAAATCTGAAGTATTTACATCAGTGACTACTGTGGCATGCCCTGCTTTCCAAATTACTCCTTTTTGGTGGGTGAAAAAGAAAACAGTCCATGGATCTAAGGGAATACTCCTGCAAGGAAATTCAGTTGTTGAATGAATTGCTGCCCTGTATGGCTGACCACCTTGAAGACACACTGCTCCAGCTCTCCCTCGAGAGAGCTCTGTTCTCATTCCAGCTGGGGCAGAAGGGAGGAAGCCAGGCAGGTAATGTTATCCACATCTGTAGGTTGAATAGCTCTCTGCTTCTGGGATGGGTATGAGTAGAGGACTCGGTAATTCACAAGGTGTTTTGCAAGGCAGGTTCTAACCTGGCTAAAAAGAATTTGCTGAAGGTATCACTGGAACTGCAGGATTTTAAACCAACTTGGTTAGCAACCTCCCTGGCAGCGGCCATGTGCAGCTTCACTTCAGGGGTGTTGGTTGGAAGGTCAAGTATACGGTGTTAAGGATGCTGAGCTGTGCCTGTCTTTTTGCAGGTGCTAGACTGCCTTTTCTTCTTTTGTCTTTGCAGCTAACATTCTCCTACACCTGCAAATAAAAGTCGTTAGAATTAAAGGGGCTGTTCTCCACTCCCTGTTGTCATCCCACTGCCACATGTGTGTCTGTACAGTGGTATGTAACATTACTTTTTGGGGGAGGGATTGGTAAGTTTTTCTGCTTCCAAAGCTCTCAAGTGTCCACTACTGTGGAATATGTTACCTCAAGTGGTTATCATGTTCCTGCTTGTGCTTTTTCAAAGATTTTTTCTTTTGTTATACGTACAAGAATTTGCTAGGCTATGTACTGCAAACTTCTGTAAAATGAGTATAAAGAAAAGCTGAAGGACCAGGAAATGGATTGTCTCGGTACACAGGGAAGAAAAGACAAGTCTCTCTGCATGTCTTGCTAACATCTGATAAAGCCACTGGAGAGACAGGAACAGGAGATAGAAAAAGGGAAGGTTTTTCTGTGTTACTCTCACAGGAGCTAGTTCTGCATTTGTTTTAGTTCAAAACATTTTAATACAGGGTCCAGAAAAGTCCAAAAACTCAGCTAGGAGAAAATATTCCTATTAGCCAAACACTAACATTAATGTTGTGTTATAAGTAGAATAAAGTGCCAGAACCTTTCTGGGAGAACACAGCCTCCAACTTCATTTGGCCCTAGCTATTCCCCAGCAGACAGGAAGGATACAAGTAGTCTGGCTGTCATGAGCTGGGTCTATCCATGCTCTCCCTTCCCCAGCCCCCCTGCTTTTCTTGTTTGCCCAACTTTTGCTTTTGATAAAAATGTTAAACATCATAACAAAAAAACATTATAGTTAACATAGCCCGAAATTAACACTAAATAATTGAGGACTGTATGGTTGATCTTTAATCACAGATGTTTATAGACGTTGTTTGACATTGATCAAGAATACATGCGATGAGAAACACAGATTTGCTCATGACACTCAGCATCCTTCTAGAGCAGATGGGGTTTTAAAGCCAGTAGTGTTCTCCATGCAAGGACTCCTCCTGAAATCAAACTGTTCTGCTGCTTTCTTGGAGTGCTTTCCCCTTCCGTGCCTTGCAGTGCCCAGGCAGTGCTGGCAATTGTTTGTACAATTTAGTTATCTAGGTTTGGGGATGGTGGGAACTGATTCAGGGTAAAACCCACCAAAAAAATATGGTTTGGGTTTTTTTTTCCTCTGGCTGGATCGATTCCTACATCCTGTGCACTGGGCAGCCATACAGAAACTTGTGCCAGCATAACGCAAGAAGCACCGGGCAGGAGAATAGAGAAGGGAAGGGGTGAGGATTGCTTTTTCAGATGGCTGTGCCAACTTTGCATGTGTATTAAATCAGTCTAAGAAAATTATTCCAAATAATACTGTTTGAATTCAGGAGTCCTAGCACTGCCTAAAACTGGTGGATTGGCATGTTTATTGTCAGCTTGCGCACCAGTATTAATATTCTGCTTTTCCAAGGCAGAAGTTGAATGTTCTTCCTCAGATTGGGTATTTCTATGACAGAGCTCAAGTCCAGCCTCTGCCAGAGGATGTGTCTGCACTTGCTTTCTGTTCATTTTGTGAATGTTAATATATCCAGTCCTCATGTTACTTGAGAGCAAGCCAGAATAGAGTCAACGTGCACTTCACAGGCAGCATCTACCACACATCGCAGTGGGTTGTTAACTCTGAAACGAAGGGTTTGGAATACCATAAACCGTTCCACCACTGAGCATTTTTGCAGAAAAGTTCAGCTAAATTTGTTTTTGTGCAAATTAAGCTGCTTCTTGTATTCCTTGACTACGGGACTAATCTCCAAAACAAAAGAAATGCTGATGTTCAAGGAATAAGAAACCACAGTCAATGTTGTGAGAAAAAATAGGAGAAGCAGCTTAGCATTTGGATTCAAAAGCCACATGTGATGCTTAACGTAGGAATGTTTCTCTGATTGGTCAAATAACTGATGAGAGACCCCGAAAATAAATGAAGTGTACCATTTTGCGCTTTTTGTAATTACATGAATGCAAACTTGTAGCTGGTCTTGATGATGCTGAGGGAGGCAGCAATGAGCCAGAAAAGGCACAAAAAGGTTTGTTATGGTGGCAGCTACTTAGCAACACAAGCTGCAGGTTTTGCTTGATCATTTCTCAAGACTGAAATAATTGCAGAAGACACCGGGTGCTTCCAGCACCAGGTTTCATCTTCACATCTGTCGAAGCAGTTCCAGTTTGTTAATTGCGGCAGGCTGCTCCCTGCAGTGTGAATTGGGGTTGGGATCTCTGTCACCTTTGCCACCAAGCCTGCAGAATTACAGGGAGGCTCTGTTCGGAGCTGAGCAGGTAGTCCTGATCCTAAAAAGGTTTAAAACCAAACCCAAGAAGAGCAGAGCTGCTGCATGCAAGAGGGATGTATCAGGAGTACTTAAACCATCTGTCACATCAGCGGTAGAGCCACTGTCGTTCCCCTGTCTTGCCTGTGCTGTTCCCTTGGCAGGGGTGACATGACCATTGGAGCATTGCAGATGTTCAACAGGTTTTGCCGATTACCAGCGAACTGCTTTTGACGCGGCACAACCAAGCAAGCAGCTCAGCCTCTGGTGCACGCAGCTGCGGAGGAAGCGTTTGATGCAGTTCGTTGTAGTCCCTGTCCTGATGGCCAGGAGCTGTTCCCTGGAGGGCAGGTGCCGATTGATCACTCCCAACACGCAGAGCCCGGGCAGGAGGAGGCTGAGCCTGCCTCCGGGAGGAGCGTTAGGTCTAGCTAGAGGTGTGCACCTATAACCCTATCTAAAATTATTTTGCATTTATGGCAGTCTTTCTTCTTATGGCTCAGTAACGCTGTTTCTGCTCCACATGATGTGCAGATCATTCATGCCCGAGGGAAGTGCAGCGGGTACCAAATCCTGCCAGATGTGCTGGGCATACGTAGAGTGGAGCCATAGGACTCTGAAGCTCTGAGGCTGGACTGAAAGTGAGAGAACTGTGGGTTTTCATTGCGAGCGAGGTGGAGGCATAAAGTTTGCCAGCTGTGGAGGTGGATTCAGCAGGATGAGAGCCAGGGCCTGCAGTTCGGCTGCTGGGACAAGGATATGACAAAGTTACCCGTCTGCTCAAAAGATCCACGGGTACAAATATGAACATGCTGTCTCGGCAGTCTTTATTCAAAACGCCTCTCCATTCCTGTGGTCCCCGAGGCCCAGTTTTTCAGCTGTAACAGAGTATTCGGCTTAATTTTAGGGCCAAGACGTTTCTGCCAAAGGACCAGATTTCTGGAACCAAGGCTACGTGTGCTCATTCTGTGTTGTAAAGCAAAGCACACCTTTACCTCACATGCAAATAAGGCATCATTCCTGGAAAAACACAACCAAATCATGCTTGCCATACTGGAAGGAAAGACGAGACTACTCTTACTCTTTAGATTTTTGTTGTTACATGCTCCTGCCTCCTAAGTGTGGCACTTCTATTTTTGTATTAATGTATGTGGCTTTAGTTAGCAACTGAACAGCAGCAATGTTTTGAACCTAAGACTTTATTCCTTATGGTAAGAGGAGCTGGGCTGCAAAATGCCTGGATGCATGGCAATGTAGTACGTGTGATTTATAACTTGTCATCTGTAAAGAAAACGCACACATGGTATCAGTGTTTATGTCTGGTTGAGGGAGACAGCAGTATTTGTGAAGGGTACAACAGCTGCTGGATTCCCGTAGGGTAGTGACCAGCTCACGCATAATTTCTAAGTACACAGGTAAAAACTTTGGCCCGAGTGTTCTACTTCCCAAAGGGAAAATGGATGCTGTTATGTGGTGGCACCAAGTCTGGTACCCAGCTGTGAACTGCCCAGAGTTCCCTGACAACCTTGGACTCAGGGTTTGCCTACTCCATAGGAGCTGATGCTTTCCTCAGGGATGTGAAAGGATGTGTGTATACACTTCTCTGTGAACAGCACCTGACACATCACCTGGACTACAAAGTGCCCATTCTCCATCCCCTCTGGCAGAGGAATTTCCTGGCCCATCCTACTGGAAAGCCTGATCATGGCTAAGCAGGGTGAAGCCCATGTGAGAGAACCTGGTGAAGAAGATTAAGGTATGTGCCCTGACATTTCACTCTTATATCTCATCACCTTGAGCACATCACAGCTGCAGAAGAAAGCCAACACCCTGTTCCCTGTCACATCATGATCTGCCTGTGGCAGACGTGAGGAGTAAGGTGGAGAGAGCATCCCTCACCAGGAGCCCCACAGTCAGGACAGAGTCCTTGCACCCAAGTCACTGATGCACAATCAGTTCTTCACCACTTGGGTAAGACTTAGACTAGAGCACCAGGACAAGGCCCATGGCCAAAAAAGGTATCTGTATGCTTTATAGTAGGAACGTAAAAACAATGCAACCTTTAAGCAGAAATCAGGCTGGTTTCACCTGAATATTACACAGATGTGAGTAATGAATGCTCATCCATGGCTCCCTTCCGCCTACTCCAATGGACAGGTACCAAGTTAACACCAGGTTTTAAATCCAAAGAGGTAACTTTAAATGTTACAGTACATTTTGGACTGAGATTCAAGGCCAGAATAAGGTTTTAAGGCCACTGGACTAGCCTGCTACAAAGACTGTACGTTATTTGAAAACTTCAACTTCTAATTGATGCTGTCCAAAATAATTCTGTTCCAAAGACAGGTTAGAGAAATCTAGTTTAACCAAAAGGTACAGGTAGCGATGAGGCGCTATGTTTATGAAGTTTGATTGCAGAACTAACTGGCTCATAATTTGACAGATCATCACCACAATACATAGTCTGCATGTGTTTAAAACACGTCCTCCTGTAACCAGCTTCTAGATCCCAGTTAAGTGTAGCAGAACTAGCTAGCATTTAAAATAATCCCCTACAAACTGTAGTTTCTCCATATTTTTTTCCTCCAATCAGCTAAATTAGATCTTCTTTTGCAGCTTAGGGTTTAGAAGCACAACAAAGTCTGGGAGGTATGAGTTCTTGATGAAAGCCATGTAATGGTGGGCAAAAGGCCAAGAAAAGAAGATTTAAAGGAGTTAATTTCCTGCTGACTGAAGGATGTGTGTGAGGTCACATGTATTTATCTTCAATTGTGACTCCATTTTTCTTCCTGGGAGGGGAAGGAAACTTTTCTTCATAGCATTTCTGCATTGGTATTTTAATTTTAGAGAACCTGGCTGTAAAAAGAAGGACCAAGAATTTAAGGAGTCCAGGGAAGCATCTTAGATTCTTGAGATATTTGAAGTACTATGAGTACAGTCCACAGAAAAATGTCATCAGTCCTCTGCTACGAACCTAAATATCCGTCTGCACCACCGCTGAGGACTGAGCTAACCTGCTCCCTCCACACCTGGATTGGTCTCACAGAGCCAAAAACCTTTCTTAGAACAAGTCTTTCACAGAAATCACATTCCTGAGTATTCTTTTCATGAGTCTGTGGCTGTAGTCACATGTCTCTCAGTTATTTTTCTCCAATGTTGGCAATTTGTTGTTTCTCTCAAATGTTCATCTGGCTCTGTTTTGCTTAATCGTGGTGTCTCCCAAAGGTCTGGACTAATGAGTTTCTGCATTCATACCATATGCTTTCTTTGCCGTGGAGAAGTTTAGTTGTATAGAAAACAGATTTTGAGACTCTTTCTATTCTCTTCCTCTTCTGTCCTCCAATCTGAAAGGTATTCTGGGCAGAAGAGGCTTCTTGGATGCCTTCACCCTGCTCATTAGAATGAGACCACATCTTAACAACGCTCCCACGTAACTTAGGTATGTGGCAAAACTTTGAAAGTAACTGTCCAGTTCCTTCTTGATCTGGATTTAGGTTAGCCAGCTGTTTCGGAGCCTTCATTTGAAATGCCAGAGGCCAAGGTCATCCACACACTCAAAAAGCGGTGGCAACTCCAGATGACACGAGACACCAACTTCATATTGAAGGAACTGTGCTTCTCAGGGTGGTTACAGCCAGGCGTGACTGGGGAGGATGGCTCCTGAGCAAGGGGAGGTTTCAGAAGGTTTTAGGAGGCTTGAGGAAGCCAGGAGATCAGCACCAGAGCACAAGCCTCCCAGGAAAGGCCAAGCCAGCTGCCTTGGAGGGAGTCACAGCTAACAAAGGGAATCACCCAAACTACTCAACCAATAAAAACAACCTGTAGGAGCTAAATATCCCAGACAAAGAATATAAAATCTTATTTTAAACTATCCAGTTAGGAAACTGCTCAGCTGGGAATGTTACTGGAAAATCCTTGGAGGAGTCTTATTCCCACAATTTCTGGCAATTGCTCTCTCTCCACTCCCAGGGCACTTCTGGCACAGATCTGCTATCAGCAGCAGTGCTCAGCTTAGCGAAGCATCACCACCGAGCTCCAGTAGCATAAAAGAGTTCCCTCTGGCATTTTCCCCATACAAATCACTTTGTTGCTAGTTTTCTCTTGTAGATGCAATGGAAACTGTGTTCACGTGACATTCCAGTTTTTCAGATTGTCCATCAAGTTGAAAGTGTACATGAGTGTTGTTTGCTAACCTAGGTCCATGTACGGCCCGTTCCCTGGTACAAATGCTATATGTTGGCTGGAATGTAGGGAGATATAGAAGAACCAGGTGCTTTTGGTCCTAAGAGCAGCAGGAAGGAAGATGGCTCATTCCAATAGAGCTGTGTCAGGAAACCTTCTGGGCAGGGAGCCATTCGCGCACTGTCCATGCACGGAGTATGGGAAGATGTTGACTGACCTGAACAATGGAGACAAGGGCAGTGGTGCTGATGTATGCTGGGGCCAGGGGAATTGCACAGAGGAGTTCATATGGGTGAACACTGGGAAGATGTAGCAGAATGGATCTGTCCAGAAGAATTTTTAGGAGGAATATTGGTTTTCCTATGGTGAAGGATTTTTTTTTTATGGTACAGATTAACAGTAGCATCGCTCCCAGATATGCTTCAGAAAGAGACTATTTTTTTTTTCCCTGGAGGCTGTCATTTCTCAAGCTGTTTGTTACTGGAGGCTGAAGCAGGTCTGATGCATTTTGTCACCATCCCAGAACAGCATCCAGGACAGTCAACCTCCTTAGCAGTTGTGCCAACTACAGCCCATTACAGGGTTGTGCTGGACCTACCTTTGCATCTTTTTGTGGCACTGTGATGGATGTCTCAGACCCTCTTGGTGATGGGAGGTCCATCTAAGAGATTCACCACAGTTGAAGTTCACCAGTGATGTCCTGTCCACTCTGCTTTGCAAGTCTGCTGGCAAGTAAGAAGAGCGTCAACACCAGAGGATGGTGTTTTACTCTGAGACATTAACTTCCAGGCAATGGTATCAAATCTTAGCTCATTACTTAGGGGCTGCCAAAAGAGCAGAAATCAAAACTGTGCTCATGTCTCCCAAGACACCGGTTCCAGTTTGTCTGCTTGAAGTTACTGCTGCTACATTATATTACAGCATCTGAGATATTTGCCCAGGTGTTTGTCATATGTATTTTTTTGGTCACCATGCATTTTCTAATTGTCTAGTCTTGTTTTCTTTTGCCTGGTTTTACAGACACTTCCCAGTGTTCAGGATGCTTTAAAATAAATACTGGGCTTACCTGTACGATGTCCCCTGATAAACCTATCAGGTATACAAGCTCAGATTTTTCATAAGCTGGAATGACTTCTTGACGCAGATCAAGGTATGTATGGGAAGAAACTTGATCTACTTTTATATCTATTTTCAATAAAACACAATTTTCTCTCAAAGGTCTGCCTAAAACCTTTGTCTCCCAACCTGAAATATATTTCTGAAAGTAATAAAATTTTCCATTACACCAGCAAAGTAGATATTAAATTTTATTTCTCTGAGTATCAGAATTTCCCATCCCTCAAGGGATGCCTTCTGTGTATCTTTGCAGACCTGATAAATGAAGTATAATGAATCCAACTGATGTCCCACCTTCAGAGCAGAATTACTATAAAACAGGGGGAGAAGCATGTTCCTACAGTAAGTGGAATCAGAAAAAATTCTCCTTGTGTTCTTAGCATACTCGGAAATTTCTGGCAAAACTTAGGACGAGGTATTTTACTCCTGTGTGTGCACGTAACTGTAAGGGCAGCTTGCCATACACTTCACTCATTTAGAGAAAACATCCCTGTGATGGATGACACAACTATATAAAAAATCAAAAAGTCTGGTGATAAACTCAACGTGCAGCTTTGACCTACTGTCTTTCTAATACTCCACCTCTTCAGGACTTACTCGTTTCAGGTGTCCTAGCCTCCTTACCTGTGGCTTCATCTTCCTCTATTTATTTTTCTCTTCCTTTTTCTTTTCTTTTTTTAAATTCAAAATACAGGACAAATGTGTTTTGTTTTTTTTTCTTTGTCCAGGTATGAAGACCCCACCTGCTCTAGGCCAAAGGCAGGTGAAAGTCATTCCAATACTAATGGAAACTTTGCTACATGGGCAAAAAAAATGACTGGGTAAGTGTGGCATCTGGTCACATGAAGCAAAAATTGGCTGAAATGCCAGCACTCTTGAAGCGAGTGGAAATTTGCCCATGGATTTCAGTGAACTTGGAGCTGCAGTCCTGGAATTTGGGACCATGGAGCTGGGCTCACTGGGAGGGATGCTCTATGGTCTTGGCCAGAAACACCAGTGATCACGGCCCATGGGAGCTGGTGCTGCATCACTGCTGTGTCGCTGCTCACTCTCACTCACCACCAGCACTATAACAAACAGAAACGGTGTTGTGGAAAGATGGTCTTCATCACCTCATGAGAAGATGTGACCCTCTGCAACCAAGCACTGTGGTCACCCCAGAGGTCTGTGCTGGGCTGGTGTCGACCACTCCTCCACTGTCTCCTCATTCCTTATGCTGAGAGAACACAAATAACGTTCAAACATTATCATTATGAGGCCATTGGACAATTTGGTCAGTTAACTTACGTGCTGCCCTTTTGCTTTCAGTGACAGAGGAGGAAGGAGTCCCAGCAGGGATCTCCTTGTCTGACCCATGTTATGACCACTACTGGAGACAGGAGCACAAAAAGTGTCCCCTTCCCCTGAAATATAAATCTACCGAACGCTACAAATGACTGGTGCAATTAAAACCACAACCCAGAGAAGGAAGATTGCCCCTCCATTTTTTGCAGGTTGAACAAGATAGATGGAAGTGATCTTGTCTTCTGGGGTTTAAAAGAAACACAGGCAAATTGCCAGCCTCAGACAAAGCCACTTGCTGGCTGAAGGAAGTTAGGCAGAGGATCAGGTACTGCGCGAGTATCACAGTTCAATACTGATCGCTAGTCTGTTATTTTCTTTTCCTGTTTTGTTGTAGCTGTTGTCTGCTAGTTATTTCCATGCCCAGTTAAAATCTTTATGGTCGCTCACCTCTCAAGGTGTTTGGTGTGGTGAAGGTAAGTGAGGAGCCCACGTGCCATAACAGCAGCCTGTCTTCGAATTCTGCAGTTTGGGTTTCTTCTAGTCAGGCTGTCCTGCTCAACGGGGAAATGGATCTGGCTGCTGTCAAAGAGCAGGAACTCAGATGGGATGCTTGATCCTCCTTTAAAGTAACCTTAGCCAAAACTGCATCTTCCTTGGACAATGCTTCCATCCAGATATGCAGGCAACCTAAGCATGGTGGTGCTTTCTGATGCCCTTTGAGCGTATCTCATCCTCCACTTTGTTAGAAGCAAAACAAAAATGCTTTTAATGCTGAAATAAGCTACCCTGATGTACAGACACCTGACCTGTGTAGTGGTCAGTCTGGTGACCAGACACATTCCTGAAAGAAGACTCCCAAATACCTGGGATATCTTGTCCTACCCAAACCTGCAGGCCCCCAGCCCTGGCTGTTGTTGAACGCAGGGTACGAGACCAAATAGACCCTGGGTTTGGTCTCCTGCTCTTAAAATCCCACTACTTGTTTGAAACCCATCCTGCCCACCTCGTCCTGCCAAGCTCCAGCCTGCACATTGGATCCTGCCTCCTAGCACCAAACCAGGGCTGGCACAGCATTCACATCTGTTGGAAATGGCAATTTCATTACTCCTAAAGTGACTTGGAAAAGGAGTGTTTGGCGTAGAAAGATGCATAGCAGACACCACAGACCAAGCCAAGGAGTCTGGGGATACTTCACACCTGCTAAGAGGTATGGCCAGAAAAAAAAGCCACCTCTTGCCCTCTAAAATACCCCTCTGTGTGCAGGTAACAAGGATATGCAGCCTGAATTGTGATAGTGGTTGGAAATGTTTTAAAATCCATTTGCAGGTCACAGCTAACAGGCAGGCAGGCTGTCATCAGCTGTGATTTTGCCATTTCATATCCACTTGCTCTCATTCATGTGGAAAGATCCTGGAGCGCCCTGGGCTGTGATCTGCTCAGTTTTATTTCTGGCTGTCTCTTTTCTGAAGGAAGGTGATTTCTCACATGTGGTTGTTTTCCAATTATCACTTGTTGAGACATACCCCCTGGTTGTATTACAAAGAGAATCACGTGGCAAGTACATATTTACAAGTCTTTATTCTAAGGCACAGGAATACTTTATTGATCTGAGCTTTGAACTGAAACTGTGGGACTCTCGGGAACTGCGTTTCTTCTGGCTGAGTTGAACCAGCCTCACACTCTTCCATGGGACATATAGAAAATTAAGTCTCATCGAATTTATTTGCGAGTGTGAATAGGGTGATGGTGGTCCATTGTACAAGATTTAAAATAACCAAGCGGCTCCTACAATATGCTGTAAGGTTCCCATTGTATTTGATCTTAAACAGGCTTTTTTCCAGTTACCATTCACCCACTGCGCACCAAACTGTGACTCAGCTGCTTCTTTCATTCCAAAAGCTTAATCTTTTTGGTGTATAATATTAGTTTGTGAAGCACTTCATCAGGAAAAGTTGAATTTATGAAGGGATGAGTGGGTGAGCTAACAGTGCTGTGGCCTTTCTGTTTGCTCTATCCCACTCACAAGATGCACAGGATTACCTTTGAGCTCTCTCAGCAGCGTAAGTTTTGAAAACTGGAACAAGTGTGACAATAAATGAAATATTTCCATTAGTGGAGAGCAGACGGACTCAATCTGTATCAAAAATTAGCACAAATTTTGATGGCATTACAATAACACATCAAATACAGGAAAACAAAACCCTTGGGACTGCTGCGCCGACTTCTGGCAAACCATGCCATGGGCTGATCAAAGCCACCTTCCATCCCTAGCATCTGCAGTCCCAGCAGGGTCCCAGGGCAGGTCCCAAGAGTCCCCAGTGCATCCCAGCTACAACAACAGGACCAGCAGGGTCTTGCCTGTAGTGGTTTTGTCATCAGTGGAGGCTCCGGTCTGTGTAAACATGTGGGACCAGCTCGGTGAAACCTCCAGCCACGAGTTTTCCTCCATTCTGTGAGCTCCCAGAAGTGTCAAAGCCCAGGCGAGAGCTGCTGTGAAAAGAGGATCTGTCTTGTTGATGATGTGGATGTTTCATGGCTCATAACCTTTGGGGTTTTTTGGCAGCCCCCTTTTCCTTTGCACCAGTGTGGTCAGCAGCTGTCTCTTCTCCTTGAATCTTGAACGAATTTGACAAATTTCTGTGGTTTCTCTTACTTTGGTGAGCAATTTATCCCAGGGTCTTTAAACCAGCTGTTTTCCTCTTCCAGCTGTTTGCACACATCTGATGGAATGATTTCATTACAGCAGCTTCAAGCTCATTGTAGTCAATGCCCCAGTTTCTTTTACGAGGCTTTGAGATGCAGTTCATTTTCTTGCTTGTAGTTTTGGAGACTGAAATTGAACTGCATCAACATTCTAGTAATTTCTGGTTGTTTCTTACCCATATTTTCATTTATAGACTCCTACTTTTTCTAGGCAAAACAACATGCCCATTATCCTCCTTCTTTCTATGCACTGTTTGATTCAGAAAATCAAATCTGAGAACCAGCTAATAGAACTTTTCATCTCCAAATGCATGTATTCATCCTATGGTGAGTTGTTTTGGCTCTGGTTCAGATAAACAAGAATACCTGATGTAAATATGTTACTTGTAGGGCCAGGGAAACTGACGGAGAAAGCAAATCATCTTTCTGAGAGTGCCAGAAGGGTACACACAGTAAGTGCAGGAGCTCCCTGTTTAAGAAATAAGGTCCACAGGCCAGACTGTGCAGCCTTACTTTGTACCTGGGCACCTGGTATTGGAGATTTCTGTGAGCAACAGCTAACAGGAAGAGTGCTGAGAAAGAAATAAAAGGTATGATCATGCTGCAAAAAGCATGGGCAACGAGTTGAAAAGTTCGCTAATAGCACCAGATAGCCAGCATGGAAAATGCCCTAAAATTGTATGATTGCTTTCTACAGAGGCTTGCAGTTGAAATTTCAATACAGTAAGTGGACTATGTCTTTATCAAATGTGACAGAAGGCAGAGCAGGCTGTAAGGTACTGTACAAATATGTACTATGATCATTATTTAAAGCCAGCCTACTAAATAGTCTGACACCTGGAAAGCCATCTAGTAGTACGAACAGTTATTTTCCTCGTGCTTAAATCATATTTCTGAACCTTTTCTACCTGTCAGTAGTTAAATTAGAAATTCAATAGCATGTTTCTGGAAAAATAAGTAGCATGAGTAAACAGGTCTTTGTCCCCTGTTCAGCTTTGTTTTCCATGATCCTTTCTGTGCCACTCTTATTCTCCCTGTATTATATGAGGGATTCATACTAATCTGAAGGAAGAATCAAATGGCCTTATTCCTTATTCCTTATTCTAAAGCCCATGTGCACTTCGGCTTCTGACGCATGGAGCAGACTGATAGAATAAAATGGTGTGGTGGATTTTATTGAAAAAAATAAGCAAGGGAGTTTAGTCTTAAGGCAACAAGGGTTAATCTGCTACAATTTTGCTAAGTTAATTAAAACCCGTGATTGCATCAGGGTTCCTATTAAGACTAAATCAATAAACCAGTGGGTTCAGATCATGGAATCACTAAATTAATGCAGTGAGTTATCAAACTGGAGCCCAAGGTTGGCAATGGAAGGAATTACTTCGTGTTAGTCCTGTTTCAAGCTCTCATGAGAGCAAGGGACAGAATTTAAGGAAAAGTTAGCTTCCTTTCCATCTCTGGCTACAGGCTGTGGTCTAACCAGTGCATGAAATTACTTAGCCAGAGGAGAATCATTTCAGTTTTAGGCCCCTGCCAAGGAGATGTTGCAATCTATCCTGTTTCATTTTGAGGAAATACAATTTAGAGAATTTTCAGTGGCTTTTCTTTAACACAGCCTCTTGGTGCTCAGCTGCTGCCAGTGGTCATGGGTTAACTGTTCTCTGAGTAACACAAAAGCTAGAAATTTCCCACAGAAGAATAGACTCCTTCCACGAGGCGCAAAAGAAGTGATACAAAGAGGAGCCTGCTGCCCCCAGACCAATTGCTCTTGCCCCTACCCAAGCACTTGTTCCAATCAAGATGTTCCCATCAGCTCTTCTGACCTGCCTGCCTTGAGGAGAGACTCTTCCAGCACAGAAGTAAACATATCCTGTAGTAATTACTCCAACTGAGTGGCTTTGGAACTGGAAAAGTTACCTGAGATTGAAGACACTTTTCTTTTGAATAGATCCACGACTGATTTTGTTATTCCAGTACAAAATGTCCATCAAATTGTTTATGCCACACAGAAAGCCTCTTGCGTGGATGTCATGGTGCATCTTCCCTCCAGACATTCTGGGCTAAGGGTCCCTGCACGGACTGCCCTCCCTGCCCACTAATCAGCCAGGTAAGTGGCAAGACTTCAGAATGGTTTGGAATCATTGTTTTATTTTACTGCTTGGGTTTTTTTGAAGTTTCTTTAGAATTCCAGCTGTCTTGTTTCTCAGAAGAAGAGACTTCAGCCTACTTCCTATGGCTGTGACTTTCTTGCTGCTCTGCCTTTATCCAAGCAATTTCAGGGGAATATACTCTGTAAAACTGCATGCTATGTATTTTCCAAACATTTCATACATTTTCTTCTCAAGACAGAGTAGTACAAGGAAAACAGTGAGCTTTTACCTGTGGAGATTTAGTTCAGGCTTCACTGGTGATGTTTCGAGAGCCACATTTTTAAAGATGCTTGAAGATCCTACCAAATGACTTGTAGGGTTTTTAATACTGCCTTTACAGATGATTTGTGAGCTTTTGAGTTCCTAACTCTCACTTAGATCACCTCTCACTACACCTTTAGAAATCAGGTGTAATGCCTAATGAGTGCATCCTTTGAGCAAGTCAAAAATTGTCCTATGAATTTCCCTATGCTTAAACCCTCCTACCCCGGTACGAAGCACCCTACTGTGCAAAGTGTCCCAGTAAGTAATTTTTCCTACATTTATCCATTTTGGTGTATTGTTTCAGTTAAAAGGGTGACCATGAGACGAACACAACATTTAAGAATTGATTAGGACATTGTGATAAGCACAAGGTAAGGAAGCCAAAATGCTGAAAATTTTAACCCTTGCATGTAAACTGGAGAAGTTACTTCTGCCTTTTTTTCCTTGTGTATAACATAGCGTAGGGAACTGTACCCCTCCTTTGACGAATGCCACCGTCACAAGCACAGGCTATTACACAAGAGAAAGCGTCAAATTTTTGTTAGTCATGGTGGCTCCACACCTGATGTAGTACCATCAATAACCCATACAATTTCTGTCTGAGCGCATCAAAGTCCTGTGTGGTCACCGGATCACACCAAACAGTCAGAATAATCAAATTATTTCTTCCAGCTGAAATCACTTTTATGGTGTAAGGAGTGGGAGTTCAGCATGCTGGGCACAAATACATCACATCTGGCAGAGTGGTTGGGGCTGTGCCATCACGGCGTAACTCCAGAGGGCTGAGCAGGCAATGATATCCCTGCCACAGACTTTTATGGGACAAGTGAGAAATACATAGGCAGTCTAGCATGCTTTACTGGATTTGACATATTTTTAATGAATTAGAAAAAAAATCCATGGTAAATTCATTAAGACTTTTCCATGAGGGTCTCTAACCAGAGTCCCACAGCTGGGATTTAAAGGTCCTGAGACAAAGATGCAGAAGTTTTCACCTTGGATGAGGCCCAGAGAACATACTGGAAAGATAAATGCACACTTCTCTCATCTTCTTTCTTTCTCTGTAAAACATTTAGGCTTAGATCTTCCCTAGAGATAAATTGGCACGGTTACACTGATTGCAGCAGAGCTGCAATTTTTTACAAAGGGCCTGTGCATTTCAAATCATTTCAGATGGCAGAGACAGAGGGAATACTGCAAACCACAGTCCCATCTGAATGACCACATCTGCTCCGGCTCCTGATCCCCACCTGACTGCTCTCCCTGTCTCCACTTAAAAGCCAGGCTTGCTGGAGGTTTTCTCATCCACCATTCTGACCTGGGGACAAGAAGTGCCTGCAGGAGCAGAGCTGCAGCCAGAAGCAGCTCCGTGCCTGCGTGCCCACCCCAGACAAGCGGGTGTGATTCAGCTCGCTGTGCTGAGCGCAGGCAAAGCTGAGGCTGCTGCAGAGCTGCACCGTGGGGACCGCACGCCACCTCCGCAGCTGTCCCCCGGGCTCCCGGGGGAAGCTCAGGCTGCCTCGCATCCCTTCCACTTACAGCCAGAGCACGGGACCCCGCGTCCAGCCTGGCCTCGCAAATCCCCCAGCCTCCCCCCCAGAGCCTGTGCAGGCTTTGAGGTTTCCATTTAGCAGCCCTCTGAAGTAATTAATACGGAGGGACGAATGCTGATTCTGCAGAGCCCATTAATCACTTTTGCTGAGACAGAGGGACTGTTTGTACAGAGTTTGCAGAGATTATCACCCTGGCTCCGGGATTTGTCACATTGCATTACAAATGGTGTTTTAGTGAGCTCCTCAGTTCCCAGTGGGCCATAACCTGTCTGAGGCAAAGTCAAATATTGTTGGGCAGCAGAGGTTTCCCAAGAAGGGGCTTATCTGTTCCAGAATGCTGGGTTATATAAATAGAACTTCGATATGAGATACAAATGCAATTAACTCCTCAAGGGTTACATTTGATAGTGGCACAGAAATTAATCTTCAGTTGCAGAAATAACACTGACTGTTTCATGGAGTTTAAGTAAAAGCCTGTAGAGATATCCACTATCCCACCAAAAATATTGTTTTATTTTCCCTTTTAAACGAATTATATTATTACTCATGTAACCTACTGAGATTTCTTGTTTGAAAATGTTTTAACAAGGATTAATTCATTAGTCACTGAAAGAAAGGGCACAGCAGCCACAAAACAGCAGAGCCATGACCACTGTCCTGCATGAGCAGGAGGCTGAGCCGGTGTTCCCAGCTTTGAGATTCATTTTCCCGCCATAACTCAGAAGAAGGATGAACAAAGACGGAGTTTTACAAAGTCATTTAATGTGCCTAAGTACTCTGGTGTGAGTCAGTTGCCTAACGCTTTTGGAGCTCATTCTAGATAACATGACGAGTTGTTTCCCAGGGGCAACTGGGAAGCTCTCATGTGATTCTACAAGGAGATGCTGATCATAAATCTGTTTCTGGAAATATTTACCAGCAAGACAGTTAGATAAGGACAGTCATAAAGCCAAGGGCATTAGTGAAAAGTAAATGTTTTCAGGACTATACTACACATTTTTCAGCCATTCCTTCTGCTCTTAACTGAAGAGCAGAATTTCCAGTGTTAGGCTTTTACTCAAAGTTAGTAATTTAGAGAAACTTACTTAAACTTCGTAACTATTGGTGTTATCGATTCCTTTTTCATGTTAGATTTTCTTTTCTGGGCCCATTGTACCTATAAATGCAAATGCATCCCCAAACTCTTGTTCTCCATCTGATAAGTGGCAGCTCTGTTCAGTTCACTGTCCATACACCTCGCTGGTTCATGCAGAAGACCAATGCACCTAAATGCCACAGGTTTTTCTGTGGCTTTCAGGGAGGAAAGGATGGAGGAGTGAGAGGAAAAGAGGGGGAAGGAGGTGCAAAGGCTGGCGGGATCTGGCTTTGATGCAGAGATGCTCGTGCAGGGGTACAGCCAAAGGTAAGTGGTGTTCACATCACTCTCAAATATACCGAACAAGTGGTGCTTACCACTAGGCAGGTGAGTAGGATATCAAGAGAAATGTGTCCGGGGACTGGGACACACAGTTTTGGGCCAATCATGGAAAGATATGCTGAGAAACCCTTCATTAAAAAAAAAAAAATTAAAATGGGGAAGCAGGGCATTAGTCTTCTTCAGCATAATGGTACCAGATTTGTTTGTGGTGGAGGTAGGCTTGTGTATAACAGAGGGGTAGCTGAGAGAGCCTTCATTAAATGTAGTTTTAAAAAAACACACATGTAAGAAAATGTTTGTTATTTAGAAGTTTGGTGATTATATATTTTGAGCAATCCTACCACCTGCAGCTTGAGTCAGCTAGCTACTTCAGAGACTTTTGGAAGGCACAAGTGAACAGATGGTGTCTTTGTGACACCATCAGGTAGTGGGCAGTGAATATTAGTAAACTGGCAAGTATCCACCAAAAAATTATTCCGAAGCAGGTAATTAAATAAGTTATAAATAACAAAAACAGCAACAAAAAATTTTTAAAAATCTTAAGAGTTGAAAGGAAAGGAATAAGCGGAGGAAACAAGATTCTTTTCAGATGAGTTATACAGCCTTATTTCTTACCTTTTCCTAGTCCATTACACACAGAGACCAATTAAAAACCTAATAAATTAAACATCCCTCAGATATTCTACATAAGTGAAGCTAATTGTCTGCCATTTTGATATGGTCAAGCATATGTAATAATAGTGTTCTAGCTCTCACTAGCATTAAGAAATAAACACAGACTTGAAATCAAGTCCCCCAGATAATACAAAACACTAGATAGATAGATAAAAAGTCCACTGATTGGCACAGAGCAGTGATTTGTATGAATGCCATATCCCCATTTTAATTTTACTGTCTTCAGCTCACAAGCTTGGTAGACCTGCCTGGGTTATGATAGTACTGATCTTGGATTTTTTGTGCAAATTTCTGTTTTACTTAAGCTTGACACCAACAGTAATGATATTGTTTAAGGCAACCAGAAACCTGACTTATTTTCTACACAATGCAAAACAAAATAATGCAGTTCTGCAAGCATTCTAATGATGATGCAGTAACCTCACATAATTTAAAAAATATCCAGGTTAATTAAAAAAAATAATCTAATGTAAACAAGCAACTCTCATTCTGAAAACTCATTGTGGATACTGATAGGCGAGGTCTACAAGTGGGATAGAAATACAGTCACAGGACTTGAGGGAAGATTCTGGCTTTGGAAATGCGGTCGTATAGCCATTGAGGACTACAAGAACCTTGCTAGGGCATGCAGAGAGGATACCAGCATGGCTAAGCCTTTGCTAGAACTGAAATTGGCCAAAGGCGTCAGGAACAACAGAAATGGTTCTTCAGATACATGAAGCAGTGAGCAGAAGTACAGGGAAGACACAAGACCATTGCTAAATGGGACATGAAAAGTAGTTCCTTCTCGGTGAAAGGCCGAATATAATATTTGAAAGTTGTCTATAATATTTGAAAAGTTGTGAAGATCAGGGGATGTCCCTGATGACTGGAAGAGGGCAATTGTCATACCCATCTACAAGAAAGACCCAAAAGAGGACCCAGGAAACTACAGGCCCATGAGTCTTACTTCAGTCCCTGGGAAAGTAATGGAATGAGTCCTTCTAGAAAGTATCACTGATCAAATGAAGCAGGTGATTGGGAAAAGCCAGCACAGATTTACCAGTGACAAATGATGCCAGACTAGCCTGATTGCCTCCTACAACAAAATAACATCTTCTCTCGACATGGGAAAGCAGTAGATGTTGTTCACTTGGATTTTAGCAAAATGTTCAACACCGTTTCCCACAGCCTTCTGGAAAAACTGGCAAGATACAGCTTGGGTGGGTAGTCTGTGAGATGGGTAGGGAATTGGCTAACTGGCTGCACTCAGAGGGTGGTGACGGTTTTCACTCCGGCTGGCATCCTGTGGGGTCCCCTGGGATTGGTACTGGGTCCTATGCTCTTCAACATCTTCATAAATTATCTGGATGGTGGGACTGAAAGCACCCGCACCAAGTTTGCTGATGACAGACACCAAGGTGGGTGGTGCAGTGCGCACATCAGAAGGAAGAGCCATCCTACAGAGAGACCTGGACAGGATGGAAGAGCAGGCAAGCAAGAACTGTATGAAATTTAACCAGGACAAGTGCAAGGTCCTGCACCTGGGACAACATAACCAAAGAGCCCAGTACAGGCTGGGATCTGTGTGGCTGGAAAGCAGCCTTGCTGAAAGGGACCTGGGGGTCCTGGTGGACAACAAGCTGACCATGTGTCAGCAGTGAGTCGCTGCAGCAGCGAAGGCAAATCAGACCCTGGGCTGCATCTGCAGAGGCATTAGTAGCAGCGATAGAGATGTGATCATCCCACTCTACTCAGTGCTTGTCAGGCCACACCTGGAGCACTGTGTCTAGTTCTTGCCTGCACAATTCAAGAAAGATGCAGACAGATTGGGGAGGGTCCAAAGGAAGGCTACAAAGATGATCAAAGGGCTGGAGAACCTGCCCTATGAGGAAAGACTGAAGGACTTTGTTCTCTTCTCCCAGGAGAAGGCTCAGGGGGACCTCATTACGGTATTCCAGTTTTAAAAGGTGGCTACAAAGAGGACAGAGACTTCACAGGAAGCCACATGGAGAAAACAAGGGGCAACAGGAACATGTACTGTCAAAGTTTCATATCAACACAAGAATTTTTTTACAGTAAGAACAATTATTCAGTGGAACAACCTGCCCACAGATGTGGTGAAGTCCCCATCACTGGAGGTTTTCAAGATGTGCTTGAACAGGGTGCTAGATAATCTCATCTAGGCTCCTTTTTCCATGAAATGTTGGACCAGGTGATCTTTTGAGGTCCCTTCCAACCTGGGCATTCTGTGATTCCATTCTATTCAAATTACCATTTATATCTTAATTTTAGGGTGCAGGGATACAACCATAAGTCTGATGTACAGCTGAGTTTTATTTAGAATTTATTTTATATTGGGTGAAGACTGGGCTCTTACAATAATGCCAGCACAGTAGCCAGTTGACTTGTCTGTGCCAGTGATCACAACTTCTGAAGAGCTTGGGAGCTTTGGGAAGTATTTACACCATCATTCCACAGGTGAGAAGCCAAGACACACTCAAGGGCAATGGCATTCAGCTCAGGCACCCAGGGAGTTGGTGGCAAACCAAGAGCTGAATGCGGAGTTCCTGTCCTGCACCTTTTCTCACAAGACTCTTCTCGTCCATGTTCTTCCTTGAAAAACATCCAGCAGAAAGCAGAGACACTCTGGTCTTCTCAAATGGGCCTGAATATGTTGAAATCTGCTTTCCTGTTAGGTGCTGCTATTTGTGATGCAGAAGACACTTCAGCTTGGAAAAGAGATGAGGGAAAATATCACAGAGGTCTATGTAGTCATGAGTGGCATGGGAAGGGTGATTAAGGAATGACTGATTGCTTAATGTTTCATCCACTACGCAGGCTAGCTGGTAGGAAGCACATTCAAAACAAACACGTGAAAGTATTTTTCTTAAGATGTGTTCAAGTTGTGCAACTCTTACCACAGAAAATCAGAGGCTTAAAGTTTACACGGTCTCACAGAGAGACCGGGAAAATTAGTGAAACAGAAATTCATTGTGCGTTCTTAAAAACAAAATGTTTTTCCTGGTCAGGAACTCCCTAACAAAATGTCAGAAAGTTGGAAAGTCGTCTGGGGAAGCACCAAAAAAATGCTTTGTCTATTTTCATTCTGTTCCTGAGGAACAGCTTTTGGCCACTGTTGGAGGTGTGATGCTGGGCTAGACAGATTTTTGGACCGTCTTGGAACAGCCCTGCTTGTATTCTTGGGAGCTGAAAGAGAGGTCAGGGGTAGAAAAAGGGAGCCAGGAATTCTAGAAAACCGCTCTTTTCATTTTTTCTGAAAACCTGCCTGTCAAAATCGGTGCCAATTCACAAAGAGAAAAATTTCCTCAGTGTTTCTCCAAGACAGTTTGAAAGAGTAACCGCCCCACAGAATCAAATCAGTAGCATCTTTGGCCCCAGAGGAATGAACATGGCAAAAAGATGATTCTGGATCAACTAGAAGTCAAGACTGCAACAAGAAACTTTTGAAGTACCCTACTGAGTTCCTGGAAGGAGATTAGACTTAAAAAAAGAAACCATACCATGCTTTGGGTCATAATTTCCACAGCCAGAAGAGCCTCTGTCTATCCCAGGCTATTGCTGCGAGTACCTTCAGGAGCAATTAACTACATGGATTCACCCTACCAGTAATGGCATGAGTTAAGGTTGCTCCCGGATGTAATATCTGCGTGCTGGGCGGTGAGCCACGCGCAGTGTCAGGCAAGCTCTACAGAAGAGGGATTTGGCTGCAAACCTGTCAGTGCTGCACAGCGTGTAATATTGAAAAACCATAAAGACAAGAAGTGTTTGGCATCATGAGACCTACATTCTGTGGGAACTCTTGAGTTATCAATGCAGTCTAACGTCAGGCCAGCTCCTGATCTTGAAAAGGCAGAAACTGAGTTAGAAAAGGCAATGAAGTTTTGTTAAGGGAACTAGAAGGTTTTTAAAAAATCTGTTTATGATTCACTGGTTTATTATTCTGTTCCCTAATTGACCGCTAAGCCATTTCTGGTTCACCTTTGCTACTGACCAATTCTTTCCTCCAGTTAACATCCAGAAACCCTCATATATATTTTTTCTCTCTTCCTTGTTTTTTTTAAAATCCCAGTGACTAATCTACTGTCTCTTTTCTTCCTCCCAGCTCTTGGCTCTGGGTTGTTTTTAATTGGACCCTCGTTAACAGCTCTGTTGTTTCCCCGTATCCATACACAAAGCACAGCTGCATGCTCTCCCTCTCAGCCACAGGAGAAGAAACCAGAAAGTAAAGTCCCCCCCGAGAGAGCCCAGTCTGTCTCTTCTCTAACAAGCCATAGCAACTTTTGCAAAATGACTGCCTCCGTGGGCAGACAGCTGAGTTCTCCGAGACAAATTTTGGGCTTGGAGTGCACAGACATAATAATTACCAGAAATACATCACAAGCCCCTCTCCTGGCATTAGACAGGCCATTCCTAAATCACAAGGTGCACTCTCCCTCTAACTCCTGGCTCTCTGGGTACAAAAACTTTTGCTTTCTGTCATTCTCTCTTGGAACACTGCAATCTTTCTCTGTGAAATTGTAAATCACAGATGATAACACCTGCTGGGGCTCTTATTTGTTCATTCCCCGTATCTCCGGCTGTTCCCTGTGTGAGATATTACGCCCACACAGAGGTATGAAATATACAGTAGCTGCTTGTGAAACTTCTATATGAAGGATGCAATGAGTATAAATAATGGTATTGTTCTGATGTTCTTCATCTTGTATCTGACAGAACATGTTCAAGAAACTCCAGGAACACTCTAAAGCTGATGGAGAAGTCATTCACACCGCATCAGTGTAGCTGAAAACAAATGAGCAGAACTGCTCTGGACATCCTATTTTCCTTTCACCACCAGAACGTATTTATTCTTCAAGTCATACCATATTCATATTTACTTTAATGATTCATAAACATCCCAGGTTCCAGAAGCTTCTAATTAACTCATCTATTTAGTGTTGTTAACAGATGCTCATGGAGTGATTTATTGTACAATACCGGATCACACCAACGTATAAATCCAGCCAATTGAATTGGCAGGCAGTCCAGGTAAACGTCTTCTGCTGCTGGTAGATGAGACTCTGTCCTAAATTCAGCATTAATGCACTGCAGACTGTGGCTGAAGCATTAATGTTTTCCTCTTCTATTACTCTGCACACGTAGCATACATCATCCTGTACGACACCGGTTATTTCCCTCTTTTTAAAAAAGATTTAGTGAGGCACTGCCAAGGATTGAGGACATAGGTATTTACCCTGAGAAAAGCGGAAATCAAATGCCCTAAAGAAGTTTTTGCTCAAGCTCCTTTTAATTTACCTCTGCTTTCTGTAGTTTCAAAACCAAAACCAGTTCCTCTGACATGTTACAGCAAAACAATCTTTACCATAAACTTTATTAGAAAAATCACATCGGGAACCCTGTCTATACGACAGAAGTGGCCAGCTCTCCAGACCATTTAATGATAAATAAGGGTATGGGACTGGCCACCACGGCTTTGGGCAGAACACGGAGCTGAACACCTACAACAGCCAGGTTAGTTCTACAGGTAATTCCACAGCGGTGTGCTACACAACGCCTACGGATGCTCCCAGGGACTTACGCTGCTGAATTATTAGAGGGACTCCGGCACGGCTTCTAGCCTGGGCCAGCTAAACCTCCACCAAATCCTGGCAGGCAGAGGCAGCCCTGCCAGAGAGCATCTGCACGGGGCCATTCACAGGCAGCCACGCCAGCGCACACCACGAGAGCCAGGCCTGGACAGAGCCAGCGCACGCCAGCTGGGCTTGGCGCTACAGGCTGCTCTTAGCGTTACTGATCTCGTGAGACAAATGCAGCCTGTCAGCTTTGGTCTGGTGGATTTGTTTTACTTGGAAACTAGGGTGGTGGGGTTTTTTTCCAGATTTCAAAATGGTACCACCACCTGGCCTGATAGCCTCTGCTTGCTGCCTGGGCAGGAGCTCTCCTCCAAAACTAAAGGGAAGTTATTTTACCTTGCTGGAGGAGATCTGCAGCTATGCTGCAGACTAATTTTACAGCTTTTCTCTGAAGAGTTCACTCCCCTTTCATTCCAGTTCTTCCCAGTGGCAACACCATGACTCCGTGTTAACAAAATACTAAAGAAACATAGATATTGTTTTAAATTCCTTAAGGTGGGAGTCATTAGAGGACTGTTAAAATATTCCTTTTTTTGCAGTAATTATGTTTTTGTCTGTCTATAAGCTTCAAAAAAGGTGTATTTAAGGTCTAACGGCACTGAAAGGGACTATTGTAAACAACTAGGGGGTGTTTTCTGCTCAGTTTTTACAAACAGTATTTTTAGTAAAGTTACTGGATTTTAATATACTTTTGACTCAGAATGAGATTTTGAAGATTAACCATCTCTGCTGTCGGCTCCAAGCTTTACTTATAGTAGTGCCTTCTGTGGGTGGGTTTGGGAAGGGAGAAGAAATACAAGCAATATTTAAGGGAGAATGGGAAGCAAAGCTACATTAACATGGCACTGTGCCCAAGTAGGTAAGGGAGAAGGAAATATTACAGTTTGAGAAAAGTGATATACATTAAACAAATATGCTGCATTAAAGAATTTCTAGGAGTTACTGTATTTCTCCTCAGGACTATTAGCTATCAATGTAGGAACAATACCACGATGAGTGTGACCATTTAAAATTTTAATTAAACCTTGAGCACAGCATCCTTCCTTGCTGCTTCCATCTCTTGCAGCCAGTTCCCAAGGTGCACGTGGTCTCTCATATGGAACAATAAAGGCACAGCCCACTCCCAACAGCTGCGCCGTGAGGAACGGCTTCAACCTGGGGCTATGTCAGCACGTGCAGTGCTGCAAGCACAGAACACGCTGATGTACCTCTCCGGCACTGGCTGGAGAGAAATATCTGCAGGATCTAGGGAACAACCCTGCAGTTTCCATTAAGACTGGCCAACTCCCGTCACTCAAGCCGGTTTCTCAAACTCCATGAAACAACTGTGTAATTCCAAAAGCCAACAAAAAGCATCACACATTATAGCTGTGTGCTCCCGACGTGCAAGAACCTGTGCAGATAATGCACATATGAGAACTACCTTGCAAGAGTATGAAACATAGATTGAAGGATTATTGAAAAAATGTGACTTGAACTCATGTAGGTGAAGAAACAAAGTTTTCCTTTTAAGGATTATATTTCAGTGAAGTAGAAATGCACCAAGACAAGTTAAAAATATGGGAAAATGTGACTGGGAACACTGTTACAGCATACCTACACCATGGCATGTACTATACTGCATACCCCTCTATCAGGTTGTCTCAGTCACACACTTCTGCCTCCTAATGCCACCAAACATGCAAGGTACAGGAAATAGCTGCTAAAGAAAATCATGTACTTGAAATGGTTTTGGCAGCTCCCTCTTTGTGTTCGTTTTAACTGGGACAGAGTTAATCTTCTTCATAGTAGCTGGTATGGGGCTGTGTTTTGGATTTGTGCTGAAAACAGCGTTGATAATACAGGGATGTTTTTGTTACTGCTGAGCTGCGCTTACACAGAGCCAAGGCCTTTTCTGCTTCTCCCACCACCGCAGCGGTGGGAGGGGACACAGCTGGGACAGCTGACCCTGACTGACCAAAGGGACATTCCATACCATAGGATGGCATGCTCAGCATATCAAGCTGGGGGAAGAAAAAGGAAGGGGGGACGTTTGGAGTGATGGCATTCATCTTCCACAGTAAGTGTTATGCATGATGGAGCCCCGCTTTCCTGGCAATGGCTGAACACCTGCCTGCCCACAGGAAGTGGTGAATGAATTCCTTGCTTTGCTTTGCTTGTGTGCATGGCTTTTGCTTTACCCATTAAACTGTATTTATCTCAGCCCACACGTTTTCTCACTTTTACACTTCTGATTCTCTTCCCCCATCCCACCAGCAGGCAGTGTGTGAGTGGCTGTATGATATGGCTTAGTTGCCAGCTGGGGTTAAACCACAACACTCCTCCAACCCAGTTCTGTTCTGTTGGTAACCTTACAGAACAGTGAAACATGTATCAGGGTCCAAGTCCCATCACATCACCAGCAGCTGGCTTTACTTCAGGGCCCCTCCACAGCTGCTGCACTGTGATGGCATCAGATGTTAGCCAGTGCTTTGATTCAGCATTTTCAAGCTTCATTCTTCCTATTTAAAAATGAAGAATAAACTAGAGATAAACTAGATGCACTAGAGGTGCTGTTATAATGTCATGAATATCAACACAATCACATACCCTCCAGGATCTTCTTAATAAAGACAATGAACAACAGACATATCAGTTCACATGGAGTTTAGAGTAATTTAGGCTGGAATGGATGTCTTGAGGGCATGTCGTCACTTTGCAAGAGTTAACTTTTATACTCAAACAATAAACAAGAAACTATGTTCTTTTAGGTCAATTCAACATTCTGTAACAGAACAACCATCAAAACTAGTTTTAGTAAGAACAGCAACCTAGATTTTGAAAGAAATCCAGCATCTCACCAAAACCCATATGAAATCTAAGCAGTGTTTCTAAAAAGCTGCCACCCATCACGTGAACTTTCTGGCAGGGATTAAGATTCTGGGGAAAATAATAAAACCTGAGGGTTCCTAAATATTTTGTTACAAATCCAATTCCTAAACAACAGAATAAATTATTAGGACAACAATGTGCAAATGTTGAAATGCACTAATAAGCAGTACCACCTCATAAAAATAAGTTTTAATATTAACAACTTGATTTCACGTGTTCAAGTCCTGCATTGCTTACAAAGATGGGTTTATTCTTTTTCATTCTTCTGCACTGACTGCACACCCTCTGTTTTAACCCTATTTCGCTTTCTTTTTCTTCTTTTCTTCTTTTCAGCAGAAGGCTCCTGACCCTCCTGTGTTTTCTTTTTCTTCTTCAGACAGCTGAGAGGATTGGGGCCACCTGCCCTTTTACGTTTTCTTCTCTTTTCACCTTCTTGCTTTGCTAGTCCTTCTTTTTCTTTAAGCTGCACAATAGTTTGTTTTTGGTGCTCTGGAACAAGCTGATTTGTCTGCAACTTTTGAACAAATACCAGAGATTTAGGAGAAGGTTTGTCTAGCACCATAGTGTTCTGAATAATAAAGAGGAGAGGAACACCAGCCTTCTTTTTCACTTTGTTTGCTAAATCCTGGTCCTGTAAAGTTAAATACTTCAGTCAACATTTTGGGATTAAATGATCTTTGCAATTCAAATGTACCTACTTTTAATACAAAACTATGCAGATAAATTACATTATGAAAAAGATAAGAAACTTAATCTAGCAGATACACGTGACAGTGCCTTTCACAGCAATTTCAATTTCTCTCCTGATGAGCTGATGGAAAAATTACTAATATTTCCTTTTTTCATGCATGTATGAGCATACATGCATTTTTTGAGGAAAAAGCCCCAGTTCATTGGTATGTAGTCCACCACAAGTAATAACATAATTTCTTTTACAACAACTCATTTTAAACATCTTGTATCTTATGCAGGTATAGAGAATTCTACTGTAAACCATGTTATATGTAGTATATTATTTATACATACAGCCCCAATAACAGCCCTAAGAAAAAATTTGCCTTTCTTATGTGTATCCAAGTTTATTCTTTAGTTAAAACCTCCAAAAATTCTTAAAATTGAAGTGATATGGTGGTTGTAACACTTGATTTCATTTTTCAGACTACTGTGCAAAACAGCTTGGGGCAGGGGATGCATATGCAGGCAATATGTAAATTAACATTCATCAGTTGTTTTCTTATATGTCAATAGGTAGTCAGTACGTTTTCTACACTTTCTGATAAACTAAGCAATATCCTTCTAGGGTAAAAAGATCTAGTTGTTCAAGTAAGACAAAAGTTTCCCTGCTTCACACAAATACATTTAAGGGCAAGTAAGGCTTTACAAGATGAATTCCCACAAGCTGTTTAAAAATCTGGTAATTGAGGTTTCTGTAGGTTTCCTTGTCCTTAGGTGTCAAAGAATCACTTCAAATGAAACTGAGTTACGTTTCCCATTAGCATTTACCTGTGTAGCGATAAAGAAGTGATGAGGGTTGCCTTCTTCAATCATAGAGAGTAAACAGGCCGAACCACTCACAGGATCCTTCTGGTGAGAACACTTTCGAACTTGAAATCTTTGGGCGATTAATTTTGCTCCATACAGCGCTTTCCCCAATGATTCCAGCTCTTTTAGAACACATCTGAAAACCAAAAGCAATGATGATTTCTAAATGAGAAGATACCTACACATTTTCTACAACAGCAAAAGGTTGATGTGAGTTAATTAGGAATGAGCAATGCCCAGTTATTCAGGCTCTATGATTTGTAAATGGCACCCAGTAATATTAAAGGAGTAGCCCATATGAAGACATCAGCAAGATGTCCCTGGTTTTGAACAAGAATAACCAGCAACAACATTAAGTTATATTAAATGATTTAAAAATATTTCATATCAGTGACAATGCTAAGTCCTCATATTTATGTTTGGATACCACCTAGCATTATGATATGTGGCCAGTGGTAGGAATGTAGAGCCTTGAAATACAGCTTCAAGGATATGACAGCAACTATTTCTCTTTCCAGAGATGAAGGTTTAACCTTTGAGGACAGGCTTTGCGGAGGCCTGAGCCTGTTCCTTTTGCAAAGTCTCTCGCAAGCCAGCTCATTTCCTCAGGGAAGATTTGGTTATGTCACAGAGTTGCTGTTTCACCAACTTCACACTCTGAAAGCAGAGAAAATGAGTCCACTTGGCTGTCCTAAGTGGAAACAGGTAAAAAAAGACCAACAGACATTGCTGCAAGAAGGAAGCGAGAAGTGACATTTAGATATGACTGGAATACAGTTTGGATCAAAGTGATTCCCGAACCTTTCACAGTTAAGGTCATGACTCGATACTTTCTACTGTTTAAAGTTCTGTGTGCTTTGCAAGAGGGCTCAGTGTTTCATTTTTGTCACCCAGGGGATACATCTTCCTGATATTTTCAGTACTAGTCTCCGTGATGTGCAGTTGGCTATTTCATTATTGTAGCGATGGGAATTTTATCATCCACAGTATACGAACTCAAGTAAAAACGAAGGCAGTTTCAAGGCAATTCTGATTATTCAGTGTGCATGCTTCACTTCCACGCCTTTGCCTAGCACATCCTTGTTCCCCTTGAGAACAACGGCTTTGGCAACAATCCCTTACTGGCAGGCCACAACTCCAGGCAAGCGGCAGTCCCCTCCCTGCCCAAGAGACGTGAGCTTCTCCCGGGTGTTCTCACTTCGTGGGACTGGGAAGAGGCCCACGCGGGCCCCCCTCACACCCCGGGGTCACCCCTCGCCCCAGCTCATCCCTCAACAGCTTCCGCCATCTTGGAAAAACCAGCCGCCACTGAAAGCGGCTCCCATCCTCCTGCAAGCCCGCTACAGCCCACGGCGCCACCTCCTCGCCGCAGCTACCGCCCCCGGCCCCACAACCACGGGGGCCCAGAGCCGCACGGCGCCCAACCCCGCCGCCGGGGTGGCTGAGGCGAGCGTGAGGAGCCACGGCCGCCACGCGCACCCCCCCGCCTTCAACACCCCCCGCGCATGCGCACTGCGGCTCCCGCCCGGCCGCGGCCTCCAGCCCCCCGCCCCGGGCAT
Source organism: Falco peregrinus (assembly GCF_023634155.1). Classification (NCBI taxonomy): domain Eukaryota; kingdom Metazoa; phylum Chordata; class Aves; order Falconiformes; family Falconidae; genus Falco; species Falco peregrinus. The sequence continues at coordinate 21,824,354 of NC_073723.1, forward strand.
GCGCACCGGGGCCGCCCGGCGGGACCACCGCCCCGGCCCTACCGGGTGGTGCACAGCTGCGTGGCGCCGTCCAGGTAGCCGGGCAGCTGCTCCCGGATCTGGATCTTGTTGCGGAGCGCGGCCTGGCAAAAGGTGCCGTCCAGCAGCACCTGGAAGGGCTCGCGAAAGTGGAAGCTGTGCTTGTAGAAGCCCATTATCTTCTTGGCGTGCTTCTGCCGCGTCAGCTTCATGGCGCGCGCCCGCCGCTGCCGCCCGCTCCCCCGGAAGCTGCGCCGGGCCCGGCCGCCGCCGCGGAGCGCAGGGGGCGGGGCCTCCCGCGCCTGCCCCGGGGCCTGGGGCGCTGCAGCCGCCGGGTGTCGGGGCCGCCTGCGCGGCGCGGAGGGCTCTGGGGTTACGCGCCCCCTGGGGAAGGCGGCAGGCTCAGCCCGCGCCCGGCCCAGTGCGCCTAGTCGGCCGGGCGGGGGCTGGGGCCGTGCGGGCGGAGCGGGCCGCTGCCTGCCCGCCCTGCTTGGGGCCTGCGGGGGCCTCCATCACCTGCTAGTACCTCACACTGATTACCTGAATACTATCATGGAATGGTCTGGGTTGGAAGGGACCTAAAAGATGACCTAGTTCCAACCACCCTGCCACGGGCAGGGACACCTTCCACTAGGCCAGGTTGCCTAAAGTCCCATCGAGCCTGGCCTTGAGCACTGCCAGGGATGGGGCATCCACAGCTTCTCTGGGCAACCTGTGCCAGTGCCTCACCAGCCTTAGCATAAAAAACATCTTGTATCTACTCTAAACCTACCCTCTCTATTAAATCCATCACACCTTGTCCTGTTGCTATAGGCCCTGCTAAAAAGTCTGCCTCTATTCTTGTAAGTCCCCTTCAAGTGTCGAAAGGCCTCTACAAGATCTCCCCAGAGCTTCTCTCCCTCAGGCTGAACAATCCCAAATCTCCCAGCCTGTCACAGGAGAGGTGCTCCAGCCCCTGATCACCTTGGTGGCCCTTCCGTGGACTTGCTCCAAGAGGTCCATGTCCTTCTTACGCTGGGGGCCCCAGAGCTGGATGCAGTACAGACTGCTGGACTGTTGGTTGTGCTTCTTTTGATGCAGCCCAGGATATGGTTGGCTTTCTGGGCTGCAAGAGCACATTGCTGGGTCATGTTGAGCTTCTTGTCAGCCAACACCCCCAAGTCCTTGTCCTCAGGGCTGCTCTCAATCTGTTCTTTGCCCAGCCTGCATTGATGCTGTTGTTGCCCTGACCCAGCTGCAGGAACTTGCTCTTGGCCTTGTTGAACTTCATAAAGTTTTGCATGGGCCCACTTGTCAAGCCTGCCAAAGTCCCTCTGGATGGCATCCCTCCCCTCCAGCATGCTCACTGCACCGCACAGCTTGGTGTTGTCAGCAAAACTGCTGAAGGTGCATTCCATCCCAGTGTCCATGTCACCGACAAAGGTGTTGAACAGTACTGGTCCCAGCATGTACGCCTACGGAACAGCATTTGTCACTCTTCTCCACTGGGACATTGAGCTGTTGACTAAAACTCTTTTGAGTGCAACCATCCAGCCAATTCCTTATCCACCGAGTGGTCCACCTGTCAAATCCACGTGTCTCCAGTTTAGAGATGAGGACGTTGTGTGGGACAGTGTCAAAAGCTTTGCACATATCCAGGTAGATGATGTCAGTTGCTCTTCCCTCATCCATCAACGCTGTAACCCTGTTGTAGAAGGCCATCAGATTTGTCAGGCACAATTTTCCCTTAGTGAAACCATGTTGGCTGTCACAACCACTTATTTTCCATGTGCCTTAGTATAGTTTCCAGGAGGATCTGCTCCACGACCTTGCTGGGCACTGAGGTGAGACTGACCAGCCTGCTCAGTTAACTAGTTCATTACCCTGTGTTTTGTGGTGCTATGCGAGCTCCTGCTGTTTGCTAAGATCAGAAATACACATGATTTTCTTTTTTCTAATTCATATAATGATTAAATCACAACTGCTGTCCCAGAGACTGTAGTTTAATCGTGCATCGGCATACTTTCCTTAGGAAGGCTTATTCAATGCCTGCTTATATTGTTTGCCTGTATTGGCTACATCAATGCAAGCTCTGTGTGCACAAAATTGAAGTTGAAAAGCGTATGTTCTACATTTTAATACTACTACATTTTTCCATGATAAATAGAAAATTTAATTTCAGTATAGTCTGGGGAAATGGCTGTCATTCAGAAAGCTAGATTGCACAAACTCCCTCTCCAACAAAACATGAGCACACAAGACATTTGGCAGTTAAGAAACTGAAGTTAATGCCTGTATTTTAGGCAAGCAAAGGGATACAATAGCTTAATACCATCAAAATGATAATTGGAGACATCTGTCTTGCTATACAGGTACAACGGGGGACATTTTCTGCCAAGGACAACTGTATTGCAAGCAAAAAATTGCAGGTACCTGCCAGTTAGCTGTAATCAGTCAGACTGCTCTTAAGGTCATTTAAGCAAATACCCACCTGCCATACTGGTCTTTCTGCTAGCAAATAAACACGGAAAACATCTGTTTCCAGGCAGGTTAGTTAGTGCTAAGAGAAATTGAAAAATAATAATTTGATTACTATTTTAGAAATTCAAATGTTTAAATGGGAAGATATTTTAAGTACTTACAGGATGAAAAGTATGAAGAGCAGGTGATTGAGAGTGTTTTCCATGGGATCCGATTGTGCTGTTGGCAGTATTTTTCTGTCATTAAATCCTTCTTTCCAGCTGTCTTCAGGAGACAGTTGCACGTTCACGAGTATCATGGACATATGTGGATACATGCCTTACTCTATGAGTGATAATGTTGAATTCATTGGTCTTTATTAAACTTCAGTCCTGTGGCCGATGTATTCCCACACTGGCATGGTGTCCCAGTTCTTCTATCTAACTGCATAGTTTCATTATTTAAAAAATTAGACAAAAGCATTCAGCAAGACTCCAAAGAAAACCTTACTAGATGAATTATTTTTTCTTTAAGCAGTTTTTTCTTTTTTTTTTTTTTTTTTTGGGGGGGGGGGAGGGGATGATGATGATGACTAATTAACTGCTCAAAGACAGGCAGTTGTTCCTTATTAAGAACACTTTCCACATCTCAGAGCTAGATAGCAATGATAATAGCTGCTATTGCAGAATGGAGATAAAAAAAGAGAAACAAGTAATTGACAACGTGAACTAGTCATCATTTTGAACTGAATGCAAAGTAAGATATATCCCAGAATAGGGCGTTAAATACCATTGTGATGAGATACTCTTTCCCTGTTCAGTTGGTAAATAACATCATCACAGACAAGTTGTAATGCAATTGGTATGGTAAAATATGTTCGGAAGACTGTCTAGCAGGCAAAACAACACAGATTTCTCCTTCATTGTGCAGAAGATAGCATTAATTGTATGATAAACTGCTCGCAGTACCATTCTGTGAACTGCATTTCACTTTTACGCAATTCTTCTAAAGCTCCTTGTTAATAAATTTTAAATGTTAAAAGTAATGTCTTTGAGAATACTCTAACAGTGCAGAGAAGTACATTTTTTTCAGCGTTTTCTTTGATTATTTTGGTAGTATGGGTAATCTTTTGTGTATAACAAAATTCACCATATTTCTTTCAAGTTAAATTCTTTTACTATACCTGTGATCCATCTGTACAGTGGACTTTTTAAAAATAAGCCAAAGGATTTTACAGGAGCTGCTGAATCCAGTGGTCGCTGGGACCTGGGGATTGCTGCTCCTGGCCGCTAAAGTCCACCTATGTACAGTTTTTGGACCCAGAAGGGTTCTTAGGCTCACACATCCTGGACAAGTGTATGCATGCACGCACACACAGAGAAGACACTAATACAGCCAGCCATGCCATGCAGGCTCTGACAGCGCATATAACTCTATCAGAAATCATATATAACGTAAGTACAGATAGTGAAGTCCTGCTCCCTCTCTCCAGCTGATCAGGACTGAAATTCTGAAGTGACCACTCACACCCTCAATCCCTGTACTCACCAGCACACCCACATTCACAGGTCTGTCAAATTTTATCATGGCCCCTTGGTCCATCTAATATCCATGTCTGAACCTTGGGTTCCCTAACCTGTCTGTGCATGTATGCACATCTCCTACTCACTGGCTAGTCTGCCTGGAATCTGCTAGCACATTACACATCCGTGGGATGAGATTAACTGAGGAAAGGTAACTAGTTAAGAAAGGGGCATAATAAGAAGATAGGATAGGCAGCTGTCATCAGGCAGAGCTCAAAGTGTACTGACCACTGCTGGCACATATTTGAGCCACCCTCCACGCCATTTGCCTGCAAATCCTCCTAGATCCACCCTAATCCTTCCTTTCCCTGCTTTTGGCAAGTTCTGTAAACATCCCACAGGAAGTTTTGCCTAATCCCACAAGCCTCTGCTGATATCCCAGAAAAAGTTTTGCACAGTCCCATACACCCTATCAAATATTTTGTGACCCTCACAATAATCATATTTCTCTCTTCTTAGCAGAGACAAAGCACAGACTGACCTCCCCCACAGTGGCTGCCTGGGCAGATCCTTTAATAGCCTGGAGAGTTCTGCTGTTCATTAACATCTTTGTTACCACCTGCTTCTTTGGCAACTTTTGTGCATCTGTGTGTGTTTAATCTATCACTTTCCTTTTGTTTCTTATTGTCATACTGAATAGGTCTTAACCAGATGACTTAACCAAATGCTTTCCCATTCCACATGCCCTTACAGAAACTGTCTATAGAACTGTAAAGCTTGTCATGAAGCTCAGAGGAAGACACCTTTTTGAAATTATTTGCTATTATACTTTTACTTGAGGAGTTTCATCAATTATCTGGCTGTACCACTAAAAGACTTTGAGGTTTGGATTGTTTGGGGTTTTTTTCTTTTTCTTTTTATGTGAGCATTTTATTGAAGAGCTAAGAAACCGCTTGCATTATCAGCAGACTGCCTACCAGCAGTATTATTGTAGAAGTGAGCATAAGGAGGAGAGTGGAAGGTGTTGAAGCACTACCTTTGTTAATGTGACTTGTTTTTTCCAAAGACAGGAAACAGAATTTGAAATATGGAACTTCTTTTTCTGAAACACAAGTCCTTGATCACTGCTGGACAGGATACAGATCTAGGGTACAGTTCTGATCTAACAAAACCGTCCCTGTGACTTTATCAATAATACTAATTCCTTGTGGGTGAATATACAGTATTATGAAAGAAAGGTATCACTGAAGAAGGAGACCTTCTATATATCCAAAGTGGGAGGAGACCTTCATTCTGAACTTCCCAACCTGTGCAATGATGAGCCAGGCATTGTAGGAAACCAGGCTTCCCCAGTCGCACCACACACAAAATTTGCTCCAGCAGAGTATTAGCTCTGTGCAGAGAAGACTATCTCTTGGCATATATGGGTTGAGCTCTGGTTTTGAGGCACTAGGTAATCCAGTAGTAGAATTAAATAACATAAAATTGTTATGACATGGATTACTTGAAGTGAAAGCTGTTCTTTATCAAAAGAGCTTTGATGTAGGCCTAGTAACAAAGGTTCTCCTTAATAGCTGGCACTTGGCAAATGCTTGGAGCTTGGCAAGAAAAACATCTCAGATCCTGATTCTCCCAAACTTGTCCTGTGTCAGACTTCTTTAATTGGAATGTTGCTTTTGGGCAAGTGTTACGCTTTTTGGTTATCTGCAGTGAGTTTTAGCACCAGACATGCTTACATATGAAAAATGAACTGATTTACAAAAAAGAAAAGGGCAGGGTTTTCAACGACAACATTTGGAAACAAAACTATAGTAAACACAGGACAGTAAAACATTGTTGCAGTGTGGCTGAAAATACTTTCCTAGGTGTATTTTTGAGTTTTTCCTGAGGTATATATAGGCCACAGAAAAAGATTCAGCAGCACTTAATGTGCTAAATTATATTTGCCAGAATATTTATTATTCATTGTTGGTCTCTCCTTTCATTGCCTTGGGGCTGGTTTTGAGCTTTTGAACTTTAGCCTTCATCATGTACATTCATCTTTTACAGTACTTATTTTTCTGTTATCTCATGGGAATGCAGCATCTGGATTTATAATAAACATGGCTGTGACAAGCTCTGTTTTTTCTTCACAGATTGGTACAAACTCAGCAGATGAAAGTTTTGCATGTGATAAAGCTTTCTGCACCTTTCTGGCTTTACTGTTACCATACTCCTTAGTTAGAAAATTACTTCTGGTTTAAATACTGTAACTGCCCATCACAGTGTGTCCCACATTAACTGTCTTTTCAATTGTTTATAATAAGATGTACATAATTAATGTAGAGGTTAGGGTGTTTAGTTTCACTACACACTGGTGGCTTCCATGGGTAAGAAATAGAATAGCAGATATCTATACAGGCTTTTAAGTGACTGCTTATAGTAGCAAGTACTTTGAGAATTCTCTGGAAAGTAAGGATTTTGTAGGCAACTTTAACTTTCTTACTACAGCTGAAAGAAATTATAGGCCTGAAAATAATCTGTGGGATTCTTGACAGCTTCTCAAATGTTACACCTCTCTTTTTTGACCTTGAGCTAAGTTTGCATGAATGATGAACAAAATCAGATCTTATCTAATTTCACTAAATCTTTTGTTGTTCTGAATAGATACACATCACTGATAGGCATCATTTAGTTTATGCAGAATTTTTGGTTGATGCAGCTCTTTAAGATGTACATGTTAGACAACTGGTTTCATGCTGCTGTAGGACACCCAAGGGCATCCTTTTGGAGCAGCTCTTCCTCCCTGCACTCTTCACTGAGATCTGCAGTAGTTAGGTGCCATTCTGCATCACGTGTGACATGCTGCAGTACTGCTCTCTCTATACTCACAGAGCTTGTAGAAGCACTTGAGTGATGTAAAAGTGCCATAACCTAGACAAACAGGAAGTTTTTGTGTAGTACCCAGGACTGGAACTGTAACTTCAATTTGGGGAGCAGGAAGAACGCAGAAGACAGGAAGATATCTTGCCAAACACTGATTATGTGATAGCTGATGTGCTAGGTAGATAGAGGGAAAGAACGGAGTGATGCTTTACATCTTGTCTCCTATTGTGCCTATGAAAGTATCCATTGCTGCATTTTGAGCAGAACATCCCTCTCTCCTTGTTAATATTTGATAAAAAGTAAATATATCAGGTACATTTTAGTTCTTTTAAACACCTACATGGTTTTACTTTGGAGATTACAGGAAGCTGGAAGACCTAAAACATTTCTAATTTTTGGCATGCTTGCTGCCATTTGTTTTCTCATTTTTTGTTCTCCTTAGAGAAGGTTGTTATATTCAGCATGTAATGGCTTGTGTGTCATCAAGAATCAGAAGGTGCATTAGTTGATTATGAAGATAAGGCTGAACAAATTGACATCAAAAGAGAAATTATGTGGGAAGCCTATCTCCAACAAGGAATTAACTTTATGGCCCAAATTCTGATTTGTGCAAGAGAATTCAGTTCAATTCCCTGAGATATTATATGTGTCTTTTCACCTTTTAATTGATTTCAGGGAGAAATCAGTTAACTGGGAATAGAGAAATAGAATCTTTACATTGTGGTGGTAAATGATATATACCCTCTATGTTTACATAATTTTCTAAGTTCATACTTTAGGAAGAGTCTGGCTTTTCTTAGAAACATAAAATAACTTTGTGCAAATAACTTTTGGTTTAAAGGTGAAAATTAGCACTTAAAATGTCTCAGTCTTTTTTATTGAGCTCATTTTCAATTAGATGATTTTATTGTTAATTCCTATGTAATTCCTGCTAGTCATATGCTAAAGGTTTTGAGGTGCTATAGTAAATGATCCATTAATAATAAAAACTAGCTATAAACACTTGGAATGTAAAAAGAGTGGATAAGAATAGAGGGTAACTAAAACCACTTATTAGAAAACAGTTAGTGATAAAAGCAGAGAAAAAGTTGAGTGAAAAAAACTCACCAACTTTCCCAAGAAAAGAGCTTTTGTTTTTAAATATTTCCTTCATGTGTAGAAATACTTTATTATGCTACTGTACAGGATAGTTGCTCCATTCTTTTTTAATACAATGCTTTTACATTTAGTCAAGCAAATGCTGAAACGTTGCCTGTCTAAGAGCATGGCTGAAATCACACAAGGCCTCTGAAACCTCCATTCTTACAGAAAACAAACTGAATTTTCAAAGCTCACATTTTGGTCCTGTAGTCCCTTTGCTGTATTTGTTGTTTGTCCCTGGGGGTTTCTATGCTGTTGCAGCTCCCACCCGTATCATTTTTCTATCACTCTTGCACCCTGTTGCTTCCCATTTCCTATTTAAAATAGAAAATCCAATAAACCTATTTCTTCACTTTGATTCTGTTGAAGAAAATTAGGAAAAAAATGTGGAATGGACTTCAGTATTGGTACCAATAACTTCTAAAATCACAATTAGCCTTATGAGAAATACTAGTGCTTAAAAATTCTTTGGCACAAAATGCCATGCAGTTATGTAGGCTAATGTTAAATTTTCACATTGAGCTCCTCTGTGGAAAGTAGTAGTAAGCACTGGATGAACATCTGACACTTCAGAAGATTATTATTTGTAAGTGAAACAGTATGTTGTTGATGCTGTAGAAATGAGTACGCAAAGGGCCTGACTTCAGTAACTTGCATTTGGTGAAGTGATCAGTGATATCTGAATAAAGTGGGTGTAGAATGCTACCTTATTTATGAAGTACAACCTTTGTTAGCATGGATTGATAGGCCAGGGGATATTTAATTTGCTTTAGAATTAAAATGCTATGGTCAGCAGAACACAAATGGCTGAAAGCCCTGAATTACACAAGGCTTATTTGCAACGTTGCTTCCTGAAGCTTGTAGTTGGTATTCGGAATTGCCTGCACATGGCACGCAGCGCTACTGACTATAACTGTAGTTATACAGTTATATATAGTTATACAAGCATGCACTTGACAAAAGTGTATCTACTGGAGACCTGAGGGTCCCTGTTACATTTTCTTCTGGTCCCAACCCGCCCCCCCCCCCCCCCCCCCCCCCTTTTTTTTTAAACAAAGGAAAGAAAACAATGAGCATTTAAGACATCTTGTCTCTCCCATGGCTTCTAAAATGTGATTCACAAGTCGTCTTGGCATCCTTCTGCTCTCTCTCGATCCTGTGGGAGGAGGGCGAGTGAGAGGCTGAGTGGGTGTTTGCCTGTTGGCCAGGGTCAACCCACCGCAGATGCCTTCACAGATACATGGAGGGACCTTCTTGTCATCAGGATGTTCACTCTCCCTATGGGATATGAGAACGGTAGATAAGCAAGAGGCTACTGTCAAAAGGCATCCTGTGAATAAGAAGGGGATTTCAAAAGGAGAAAAGAGGCCATGCCATGTGTAGAATTATGTAGAACAAGTTTTTTACTTGAATGTGGGGATTAAGTACAACTTTATATTCACTATTGTTCTCCCAAATACAAGCCTTACTTTACACAGAAAAGATTCTTACTTAATTTTTAAGCAATACATCTGCCTGCTGAGCCACAGTAGAATGGAACTAGTTACATAGAATGGCACACTGGAAAAGGTCAGCAAAATATTCATATGGAGATACGCCACTTGCCTGTGTTTCTTGACGTTTGAAAGTTTAAGCCTGAATACCTCATCTCTTTGAGAAAACTGAGCTTTTCTGAACTTGAAACTTCTTTAAGGGTGCAAGTTACTACAAGGCAATTATAAGTTTGTGTTAGGATAATCTGTAGCCACTGAGTTTTGAAGATTATTTTACTGGAAACAATTTCTTTTTGTAGATAATTAACATTGTTTTAGGCACTTGTAGTTACTAGCGCAACTTTGTATTTGGGGTGGTGGTGTGTCTCAGTGCAAGTACAGACTGCTATATGTGTATCATGATTCTTCCCTGTTCCTCTACACGTTGTGATAATGAAATTAAGGTATTCGTTATGCTTAGAAATATTTGGAATTGCTGAGAGGGTAGGGAACAAAAACACAGAATTCAAACACGACCCATTCACCAAGTGGTAACAAGTCATTGCAGGTTGGCCCTTCTCTGGTAACTATTCATGTGCATGGTCTTAGCCTGCAGCAGACACAAATGAAATTCGGGTTGGTTTAGCCCTTAAGGTAAAGTCAGTCTGGAAGTTTGGAAGGGATTACAGCTCTGAACCCTTAATCAGGTAATTTCCATTTAGCAACACTAGCTCTGCTCATAGCACTGATACGGTGCAGTGATGCTGTGGAGGGAAATGACAAGTCTCAGTTACACTAAAGTTTTTACTTAAGCAGGACTGGGGAATAAAAGGGTTTTGTTTGGTTCTAGCTGTGTTTTGATTTAAGAGTATCATTTAAAATTATTAATGGAGTTTGTGCACTACTTGAATTTTCTGAAGTATTTTGTGATGGAAGTCTTATGTTTTGTGGTTTTCCCAAGCAGCTTAGGCAATGTTACTAAAATTCTTCAGTCTGACATCCTTTATATGGACTCCTTTTCAAGAATTCAGGATTTTCAGTGGTGGAATTTTCTATTGCCTCTTGCCTGCAGTAATTTGGTGAGTTCTGAAAAGTGGAAAGTTGATATTTCTTTTCACTTTTCATGTTAATCTTAATTAGCCAAACTGACTGAATTATCCTGGCAGTGCATCAAGTAATGTGAGCCCTATGCCAGTCCCTCGAATAGGGCTATTTTGGGTGCTCACAGCAACCTCTTTGAACATGCTGTTGTTCTGTGCTGTAGTTACTTGTTGGTTTGGGGTTTTTAGTTTGTTGAGTTTCTTTCTTGTTTTTTTTTTTTTCTCCTTTATAAATTACATCGAGTTTCTTTCAAAAACTGATAGGCAGGAATAATGTACCACATTTGTTTTATCCCAGGAGTTTTCCTTCCTTTTCAGATCCCTAAGAATTTGCAAGTGGTAAAACACTGTGCATTTACTGACAGAAGGTATGTTTATCCTATTTAAATACCTTTCAACAACATATTTAAAGTAGCCCACAGATCTCCAGCAGTCCATGTACTGGAGTTGAAAACCACTATATTGCCATAATACTGTTTCCTAATTCTAGTTTTCTTTAATTAAACCTATTTGATCATATTTGCAAATTAAAACTGGATATGCATGTGTATATCACAGCAAATCAAATCATTAATATTGAATCAAGCAACTTCTTCTCTAGAAAAAAAAAGTTCTCTAGAAAAACTTCAAAAGGCAATGCTAGTGGGAGTGCAACATTTGGTCATGGAGCCTGCTAAGTGTAGGAGTCAAATTTGCAACACCTACATAATGGTTGAGCTCATTGGCCACAGCATACTGCCTTGAAACTCGGTGTTGTTATTGCATCAGCCTCTCTATAAACCTATGTTTTAGTCCCACTGCACATGCACACTTCAGCCTTTTTGGGGAACAAGGCACATTTGACCTCAGTGGTGCTGCAATTCTAAACTTCCCCTTCAATCTCCCTTGAACAGTTTTTTTCCTAATGGAAAATGAAAAATGGAATTTGTCTCACCCAATGTTAGACATCTATTGCAAAGTGTTCTTAGCTAAGCTGGGTATCCAGGTTTCTTGTTGAGAGTCAAGGCAGGTCTAGTCAGTAATATCAGTGGCATTTAGGATATGATTTGCCAGGTGGGGGTGATTATTATACTAGGTTATTTGCTAGAATTTGTTCCAGCTCCAATGCAGGCAGCTGGTAGGGAATATTCTAAGTGATGTTAAAGTCATTTTATAGCAACAGGCAAATGCTGGGTCTGTGTCTGCTGGAAAACGCAGATACATCTTGGTATTGGTGTTGGTAGATGAGTTCCCCTCCCTTAGGTAGAAATTAGTATCAACTGTTTTAAAAAGGCAAGTTTTTATGAGATCATATACCTGGCATAGTGTCTGGACAGCTTTGGAGTGTTTGGTATGTCTACCTTTCACAGCCTGTTTCATTTTTCAGAAGAATGTGTAGGGCTTGAAAGACTTTAAAAAAACCCCTAAAACCAAAAGAAAAAAAGAGCAGCAAAGCAAACCCTAATACAACACTTAAACCTTGTCCTGACAATAACACCAGGGGTTAATAGTTCAGGGTTTTCTTTGTATCTAATGTTAAGATTTTGTATCCCCTCTCAGTGCACTGATGCCTTGTTACTCATGCTCAACAGATATTCACCTAACTCCATACCAGCTGGCATTTTTAAAGAGTAAAATCTAAAGCCTTCAAGCCTGTTATCTCTTGGAAGCACTTCCCCCTCAACATCAAACTGGGTTATCAAGTGTCCCCACGGGAAGAGCCTCCCTCAGTCCCGGTGGGGAGCCCTCACCGCAGCCCGCAACATGACCATAAGCACCAGACTGGCCCAAGGAAGCCACGGAAATGCACAGCGGGAGGTTCCCCGGTTGCCATAAACGGTTTGCAAGGGGCCAACAGGCATGTGGAGAGGAGGAAGGCCTTAGAAGGCCTCCTTGGCCCCTCTTCCGTCCCAGGCGGGGCGAGTTGGGATGGCCACAGGCTTCCTGCACTGAGGCACAGGGTTTCTCCTTCTCCAGGCGCACCTGAGACTACCGTGTTGGCTGGCGAGGCCAGGCGAGGGCCGCCCCTCGCGGAGAGCGCCGGGGCCCGGAGGGAAGGCTCTGCGCGTGTTTCCGCCCGGAGCCGTTTCCCTGCGCGCCGCCGCGGCCTCGCTGTCGCTTCCGGTGTTTCACTTTTCTCTTTCCGGCCGGTGCGAGGGGAAAGATGGCGTCGCGCAAGGAAGGCTCCGGGGGTGCCGGCAGCAGCTTCGGCGCCTCGAAAGGCAAAGGCAAGGCCGCCGCCACGGGCGACTCGGCCGTCAAGCAAGTGCAGATCGACGGGCTGGTGAGCGGAGGGGTCGGGGCCGCCGCTGGCGGAGGTATGGGCGGGACGGCGCGGCCGCGTGGAGCCGCCGGCGGGGCCGGTCCCGTCCGTGGGGCGGTGCTGCGGCTGGGGGACAGGCCGTCCCGGGGCCGCCGCGGCGACCCGAGGGGCGCGGGTGGTTTAGCCTTCCCGCCGAGCTTCCTCACCCGTGGCCAGCCCCCGCCTCTGCTCACCCGTGGGGAGCGGAGCGGCGCCCTCCCTTGGGTAAGCGAGGACGGGGACAGGGCAGAAATTAATGTTTTTTAAATAAGCCCTTTCATCCTTCAGCTCCTCTGCCCCGGTGCCCGGGTTTTCTGTTTCCACCTTTCATACTTCAGACAGTTGAAAGCTACGCAGGTGTAAGAGGTGGCAAGCACGGTGGGTTTTCCTCTTCTCTGTTAGGGCTGCCAGCACCTACTGTGTTTTCTTCATAAGAAATCCCATGAAGTGACAGACTGAAGGGACTTAGCACAGTATGGAGCCATCCTAATAGAGGCAATCCGTGCAGACCTGAAGTGGAAGAGCATCCACTGAAGTTGGTTCTTGGCTTTGCTGCTGGCTATTTTTGTGTCAGTTCATGTCTCATATGGTTGATAATAACTCTTAATGATACAGTTTGGGGAAAAAATACTCACTTAAACTTTTTAAGGGTAGAAGCATTGTTTGTTACTTCCTATATTTACCAAGTGTCACCAGAACACTTTACAGCTGAAGTGTGAAGGAGAATGGATATACCAGTAATGAGAAGGAAGACATAATTTTGAGGCAAGCTTTGGAGCCTACTTGGCATTTATTAGTGATAGTCCCCAGCCATTATCCTGGAGTTATATGGTGTAATAAATACCTGGGAAGAGGAAGAATAACTTATTTGTGTATAGTGGTTCTTATGAGATAGAAAATTTTAACAGAAGTATTTCTGCAATATTCAGTTCATCTGTCTGATTATCTGGTGCTTTGGTACATATAGCATTTTCAAGGAGTGGTGAAAAATGGCCAGGTGTGAAACATAGCCCTGAAAATATAGCAGCTGACAGCAGACTGCTGCGGTTGCAAGCAGGCTACTGCCAGACGGACAGTGTGCTGTGTGGGTATTTTTATTAGGAAGTTTGGGGGAACAATGAAAAGGAATAGTGAAGAGCAGGATAGAGGTTGGCACCTTTAATTCAGTTTCTGTGGGTGTAAAAGCTGTTTGGTCAGTTTTGGACTTAGTAACAACTGTTACATTTGATTTCTTTTGTTCCTGCTTTAATGAAATATAGAGATCAGATGTTTCAAAACTGTTCTCTATCAGATGTGTAATCTGCTTTGTGAACTACTGCTCATTCAAATCAATTGTGAGTGGCCCTCATGGTCTGCTTCTGAAACTCCAACAAATGCCTGTGATTACTTTTTGTTTTATGCTTCTCCCCCTTCTTGTGTATTATTCCGGTACAGCACAGTGGTGCCTCTTGCACGGAGTCTGTACAGAGGAAGCTGACTTACTGAAAACAGTTGAAGGCTTTCACCTTTTCACCTGCTGAAGATGTCTCCCAGTGGGCCTTACATAAAGTGTTCTCGGGACACTAAGTGTGGTTCACAAACTTCCGTGACACCTGTGGTGAACAGAGGCAGAGGCATTGGCATAAATTTGCTTGCTTTGTAAGGTGGCTCCTATTGCAAGTCCTTTGAAGTCTTACTGAAATTCTGCTAAAATGTTTCTCATATCTTATTTGAAAGTGTCACCTGTGCTGTCACAAAGTAATGAGACTTTGTCAGTCATCTTGGTGATGACTGGGGTGATTACATGCCAAAACTAGGGATGAATTTTAGTGGGCATCATGGAAGTTGGCGATCTCTTTCTCTCTGCTGGCGCCTCATCTCTTGGCATTGTCATAAGTAATCCTTTCAAATGGGACTGCTTTGAAAGGAAAGGTACGGTATGTAGGTTGCTTTTGGGTCTGTGTATCCAAAATAGAAGATGCATGAGACTTCTCTGTGAGAATGTGAAGGTATTTTTAGAAAGCTTGTTATTTCAGAGGAAAAGTAAAGTAAAAGAAAATATTGTTAGTAATGCAGAGAAGTTCTAAGTGTCATTATGTCACCTTAAAACATAATACATAATGATGCACCAATGCCTGCTTTGCTGGCCGCCTCCTTAAATCTAGTGCAAGTAGAGCATCCTATAGTTAAACCCTTTCTTATGTTAACCTGAATAATTCCTTATTTTATTACGTAATGGTATAATTTGGATTTAGATCAAGTGCAATTTTGTTTCAGGTAACAGCAATAAATTAAAAAGCACTGCCATGGCAGAAGTAAAAGCAAACAATGAAACCCTAGCTAATAAGAGAGGCTAAATTCACATAACTTTTAAAAATGTTCATACTATTGGAGTATTTTGCATGTATAATAGCACCAAAATTTAGGAGGACAGAGAGAACTGTCACATTGTAGACACTTCATAACTTGAAGTACCTGAATGCTTGTTTATAAAATGCTCCTGAAATTAAATGTGAATGTAGATTTCCAGTCTTCTTAGTTTGAGAAAAAGGACAGGAAAAATACAAGTTTGTACCCTTTTTTTGTTAGCTTTTCTGCTAGATAGTTAAGGTCTCAGTCATCAAATGGTACATATGGCTAGTTACTGTATCATTTTTGTGTGTAATGCATTCTATTTTTGATAGCTTGAACATGGTTTTATTTTCTGATTCATTTTTGAGACATTTGTAGCAGACAAAACTATCTATGTGTACAGCGATACTGACAGTTTTGAATGGGGAATGTCTTTTGTAAGGTGTGATAAGCACAAGTGGATGGTATTCTTCATCCAGCTCAGGAATGTGAGGAATGACCGCAGTATCAAAAAAAAAATTGACTTTATACAGTTGTTTTTACAATATAGAAAAAGACACTGATTGCATGTGGGTTCAGAGCCATTGATGCTGAGGAGGTTTGTTAAATAAGGCATCTTTGAGGTGTTTGGAACTGGTCATCTTCTGAATTACTGAGCTGTGTGGGTACTGCAGCTTAAGCTAAGTGGTGAATAGAAATACGAGATTTCTGTTACCCCTTTTAAGACAATATTGTGACTACTTTGTGTTTATTGAGTAATAAAGATCAGTAGTGGCAGCCTGTACTTGTTCTACAGATCACTGTGCTTAACTCATCCCTAGTGAGGAGGGACGTTTAAGCTGTATAAGTATGTGTGCAATTGTAAAGAATAATGTGTGTTTAGTTGCATATTATGGGAAGTCCTAATGTGTCACTGGTTGATGCCATCATGAAGTGCTTGGGTGGATTCAGCTTGTATTGGTTCAACAAACAAAGTATCCCATGTGTTTCAGGTTTTATGTTGAGCTTTTGTTGATGTAGCAGCATGTCAGAAAACTTGTTTGCTTAAGGAATAAACCTATAGTGAAAGCAGTTTCCAGTGCAAGTGGTCAGTCTTTCTAAGAAATTAGGAATTGCAGGGTAAAAAATAACTCCAGAAACTTACAGTTATAATGTGCTTTTTCTTTCAGATGAGATGTAAGATTTTGTATATTTGTTTTTGGCCATCCTGAGAAAAAGATCAGAAGATGAGTGCAATACATCACATTTTGTTGTCTTTGCTTGCTGTTGTAGAAATTTGGATAGAGATTCCATTATGTTCACTCCACTCAAGTAGCCCAAAGAAAACTTGCTTTCACAGTACTGGTGATCACATGTACAGGATATTTCTGTCTGCAACCTTCTCATGTTTCTGCTTTTTTGAGAGGGTAGCACTTGCCCAGTAACTCAAATTTGTGATGATTATGACTGCAAGGAGCTTTATGAAGACTCTTCAAAGCCTTCTGGACTTCTTAGAAACAGTAATTGTAAATTTTATAGCAAGTGTCCATCTGCAATAATCACAGGGGAGCAAATGATGATTTTAATACAAGAATGGGGGTGGGGGGGGAAGCAAAAGCATGACTGGGTTTTTACAGTAGGCTTTTGGACGTAATTAGTTCACACCTTCTTAAAGTTTTGTCCATTTGGAGTACACAATTTTTTTTATCTTCTGTGGATAGCTTTCTAAAGGCATTTTTAGAAGGTGAGTGAGCTTATTCTTCAGATGGTCTCTTTACTCAGCTGTCTGTTTGCATGGAGTCCATAGGAAGGAGAGCACTCTTGAAGAAGTAAATTTAGTTTCCTAAGTTTAATGAAATCAGTAGCAGCTTTGGAAGTATAGGATGAACATGACATCATGTAGTGGTTTGACCTTGGCTGGATGCCAGATGCCACCAAGCTGCTTTATCACTCCTCAGCAGAATGGGGGTGAGAAAATAAGATGGAAAAAAACCCTTGTGGGTCATGATAAGGGCAGTTTAAAGAAGCAATAGCAAAAGTCACGCACCTGGAAGTGGAGGAAGACAAAAGATGTTATTCTCTACTTCCCATCAGCAGGCGGATTGGCCACTTCTCAGGAAGCAGGGCTTCAGTATGCATAGTGATTGACCTGGAAGATAAATGTCATAATGAATGCCCCGCCTTCCTCCTCCTTTCTCTTAGCTTTTATATTTGAGCAGATGTCATATGGTATGGAATGTCCCATTGGTCACTTCAGCCGGAGAGCTGACCCATGTCCCCTGCCAAGATCTTGCCGACCCCCAGCCTGCTGGTGGTGATGGGGCAGGTTGGAGAAGCAGCCTTGGTGCTGTGTGAGCACTGCTCAGCACCAGTCAAAACACTGGTGTGTTGTCACCCCGTTTCTAGCTACCAATACAAGCACAGCACTATGTGGGCTGCAGTGGGGCTCAGCCAGGCCCAATTCACATTATATAAGTTTCCCTTCCATAGGGAACTAGACTAATAAGTCTACTGACTCAGTGTCTTGGTATTATTGGAACGTGTGTAGCTGATGTGGTCACCTCAAAGTGTTTTGTAGTTGTGCTTTAAAAGAAGTACAGAGTTAAGATCACTTTATGATAATCTCTTGCCATTTGAGAACATTAATTTAAACAGAATTCAGACACAAGAAGACTAAAAATTACTTTGGTTTATTATTAGTTCCGAGGCTTCTGAGTACTCTGACCTGCCTGGTAGTAGATCAGGGCAGCTAGTTCCAGATGTACCAGCTGCATTCACAGTTGATTGCAGCTGTATTTAATTGCAGGCATGCTACTCGGAGATTGGAGATGTTGTGGCTGTGACCAGACATCCAGGAGTCTCTTGCAGATAATTAAATTTTGTCTCTGTTCACTTTTTCATTGATAGTAAGGATATATAACATACGCTTTTTCTAAGCTTCACATATTGATGAGAAAGTAGCACAGCCGTGGGGGGAGTGCGTGTGTGAGGAGTGCAAGGAAGGACAGAACATAGGTTTTCTTCCCAGTTACTGGTGTGCAGTGGATTGTCTGATCCCTTTTTCCTGTTGAATGGAGAAGTAGCAAAAGATGGAACAAATGTTGTAATTTCTGGCTTTTACTACACTTGCTGGAGGCCATTCTGATTTTTTCTGTAGCTAGTGGGGTCCAGGTATAAGAACTGTATTATAGCTTGAACACATATATTTCTGACAGAATTCATGGATGTAGTTTGGACTAGATTGTGCATGACTTTGTGAGCCATTCCTTCAATGCTTACAAGCTTGCTAGATTTTCAGTTTCAGTTTTGTGACCCTTCAAAGCAAAGGACTCAAAAACCAGTCTCAGGATCTTCCTTAAAGGGTTAATGATTATCACATGCTATCTGACATAAATGTAAAACAATGCCATAATTTTCTTACCTTTTTCTTCTTTTTTGGCAAGAGGTGTTGATGGACTCCTTGTTGTATTTCTAGAAATTCTTTAGTAGGGGCTGATTTTTTTGGAATTCAGCTGCTGAAGTTAATCAGATTTGGTTCACTGACCTTATTCTTTTCCTTTAGTAAGGTGCAATAAATTTCAAACTCTAAGCTGATGGATTTTAGAACATAAGCAGTAGCAGTAGTTATTCCTTTGCATGGAAAGAAATTTTCAGGTTTGCTGAACAGGCCTAGCAGTTTTCTTCTGCGAGTACCTACCTGTGCAGTCAAGTGACCTTCAGTGTTAATCTACGAAAAGGAAATATATTTGTGCATTCCTGTTTCTTGCAAGACAGCAAGGGAGGAGGTTAGGTTACCAAATGATTGCTTTTAGTGATGTCAAAACGCAGAATAAAGTCCATAAATTTGTTGGAACTTTTACAAGACTCTTGTACTTAAAATTAGTCTGAGTGATCTGAATTTGTAAATTTGGGTGTAAATTTTAGTTTTTCTTATTTCTACAAAACTGGTCTTAAATCTGAAGTTAAACTTCAATTGCATACTTAAAACTTTTGTAGCTGTCCCTAAAAATCACATATTTTCTGGGAGTGCGGGCAGTGGGACTGTATTGTTGATTTATACAGAGAGCTGTATTGAAAATATCCTTTTCATGGAATCACATGAACATCTGCTTCAGGGTGGTGGTTTTTTTTTTTTTTTGGTGACTTGGTGTTTGTTTCCTTAAAGGTAACAAACATCATCTTTCCCCTTTTTCATTCTTTTCCCTATACCTATTTGGGATCTGCATTATACCACAGAGATAATGTAACAAAAAAATGTCTGTTTTTGTTTGATGTTATGGCTGTGTCATTAAACACTACTCTGTTGTACAGGGTTTCAGATGTAAACCCACTTGTGGAATATTGCTGTTGTTTCCAGAATGCTGCTGTTTACTTGTTTTCCAGCGGAAAATTTGAAATGAGAGAGGGTAAAAGGGAAATACAGTGTTAATTTTGTGCTTCCTGGATGAATGGTAAGGGTACTTGGATTTCTTGCATCTGCAGTTTTAAAGAAGAGCCATTATAATTGTAGAAAAGAGTGTAATGAACAAGTCTGATCAGCTGCATATCATATTTATTATCTCTTAAGTTTTTTCTCTCTCCCCCCCCCCCCCCCCCCCCCCTTACTGTTCTGCTGGTGCAATTTTTATTTGGCCTCTTACATATGCATTGGATTATAGCCTTTAACTGTATAGGTGCCAGCTGTTTGCTCTGTAGTATCTTTGCATCCTTTTTCTCACACAGCAAAGTGAGTAAATGAGGCAAAGAGGACAGAGAAACTCAGGTACTAAAGCAACTATGCTGTGACCATGAGAGCAAGTGGAGCGAGTTGGATTTGTCATTAAGAAGTCTTGTCTTCCCTTTTGCTGCCTAATTACATTGGAAGTTTGCAGGGTAACCTTGTTTCATGTTTGTAGTGATTCTTCAGCATTTGCTTTTGCAAGATTAGTGTCCTTTTCAACAAAGTGATCACAGGTATGATAACATTATTTAGGGTCAGTATTACATTGCTTTACTGGAAGTAGTAGGTTGATGGCTATAGGGTGTTGTGAGGCTTTGGTGGGTTTTCTTCATTTGCAGGCTCGTTTGCTGTTGCTACGTAGCCTAATCTTGCAAACTTGTACTCTTAGATAAGCTTATTCCTGGGATACCAGAAAGCTGAGCTTTGTATAAGGGAGCAGCGTGCAGACTCTCCAGTTTTTATGTAGTCTACTGTTGGAAGTACTGGGAAATGGTGTAGTCCTAATAAGAGATTCTGAATTTCCATCAAAGCTTGGAGACTTTTCTGGAATGCTTTTTTAGTAAAACTTCTAACCCTACTCAGCTGTCTAAAATTGCATTTACCAAGGGCTTCCTTGACATATTTCTGCAGTTCTCACAATTGTAGAAGTTGTATCAGGCAAGATATAAAACTGTGAAAGCGGAGATGAACTGGTATATCACACTCGGAGATGTAAGATCAGGCAAGATATTTTTACTAGATGAGCACGAAAGCTTTTGTAATACAGAAACTGAACTGATATTCAAAACCAGAATTACTCCATGTGGTGGGTTGTGGGTCATGGCTGACCAGTAGTATGTAGGTAATGGATATATGGAAACTTTCCTCTAGCAAGATAACAGCTCTGAGTTGGGAGATGGGGATCTTTTAGCAAGGCAAGTATGCTGGCTGCTAGGCCAAATAAGTGTTTTTTATTGATCAAGCTTGCCTTCAGA
Organism: Falco peregrinus; assembly: GCF_023634155.1. Taxonomy (NCBI): domain Eukaryota; kingdom Metazoa; phylum Chordata; class Aves; order Falconiformes; family Falconidae; genus Falco; species Falco peregrinus. Next base: position 21,845,196 of record NC_073723.1, read on the forward strand.
GTAGTCACAAGGAAGTATGTTGTTACTGGGAAGCGTTTGCACTGCACAACTTGTGCATGAGGTTATTCTAGGAAGGCAGAGTAAAAGTAAAGTAATTCCTCGTATGATTAAATTCTTAAGCACCAATGTATGACTTTTTTTCTTTTTTAAATCCTCACCTCTTGAATTTATGCATGCATTCAGAAAACTATATCCAGTAATGCTTTTGGAGAACAGTGTGACTGACTAAGGTTTTCTTACATATTGCTCTTGCATAACAACATGCTAAAGCATATGTGCATTGCTCTTACTTCATTAATGGGGATGATGTTTCCTTTTTTTATTAAACCGCTATGTATGAATTATTTTTACACTTATGCCCATTGCACACATTTTACATATTGTAGAAAATAGCAAAAGTTATGTAGGCTTCTCAAAATGGCTATAGGCTTCTATTCCTTTGTCTTCATAGCTGCTGATGTGGAAAGCCTTAATATTAGTAACAAATTGCCATTCTGTAGTTAATTAAATATTGCTAGAGCTTTTAACAGAAGCCTTCATGGATAGCAGTGAGTGAGGGATACCTGAATCTTTAAATCATCAGACTCTGAAATAAGGATTGGAGGCCATGTTAATACTCAAGATTACCTTCTAATGCCAAGTAATACTTGTTCCAGCTACTTAATTCTGAGTCTTTGAATATATATATTTAGATGTACTTCTTGAAGTTTGTATAGAACTTAAGCTAAACCTTAAGATATACTTGTCAGTTAATTTATATTGAATAAAAATATACATTGGCTAATACACAAATATGTCAAGAAGATGGTGAGAAGCTGTAGGCCTTGTCTGCACTTGTATTTGCACCAGTGTGGCTGTAGTGTAGATATTACTCTTGTGTCAGATACGACTGATTTAATCAAAGATTGTTACTTTAAGCATTGTTACATCATCCCTGATTTGGTGATGGTGTCATGTGCCTAATGGTTTGCATTCTCATCTATGGTATGTAGAGTTCTTGTGTGTTGTTTTTTTTTTTTTTTTTAACATGGGTAAAAACATGTAAGTCTGTCTTTTTAAAAACGCCCTAACATTATTGAATTGTTTTTCAGTGATTACTCTGCTCTTAGCTGTGGTATTTAAGTTGCTTGTGCCTTGTTTTCTATTACCAGCCCTTTTTGTCCTCAAGGTGTATGATAGATAGGATTTGTATCCCCAGCTGTTAATAGGGAAAGCCTATTTAGCTTATTGAGTGAGGAGCTCTTTAGGATGACATGTTTGATCATAGTAAATGAAATAATGTACAATGTTTACTGAAAATCAGTTTTTGAGACCCATCTTGCAAATGTTTATTTAAGGACTTTTTAAAATGACAACTTTTGACACTCCTGGAAAGAAAGTGATCAATTTCCATAGTAATGGAGTAATTGGTAATAACAGTGAAGTCTGTATTGAACTGTCTAAAAACCTTTGACATTTCTTCAGTTGTGAAGATAGTGCATTTCCTAGCTTTTCTTGTGGATTCTTCTCTTATACTTTACCCTTTTTGAAGACTTGGCAAGAATGCCCAGACTCTTGTGTTCTGCCTGCTGTTCTCTGTAAGGTTCTTGACATTGCAGAGCTATAGAATGGGATTTTAGAATATAATGTCCTTCAGGCTGTATTGTTTTGTGTGTCCTCCAAAGGACTTCAGATAAAATTTCAAGTTGACGTTTAATCTCTTTGACTTTTTCCTGACCTGTTTTCTTAAAAATTTAGATTGGATCATGCTGGCACTGAGAGTTCGTGTGTGAATTGAATACTAACTTGATGTGTTCATGGATACCTTGAACCATGAAGACAAGCGTTTTGTATGAGTTGGGTAATATGTATATACTTTCTATTAATCTTCAGGTTCAATGAGTTGCTTGAATCTAACCCAGAGGGGAACTTCTGGCATACAGTCTGTGTTTACATTCAGAAGACAAAGCATTGATGTGTACTGGCAAGCTGAAGGGTCAAGGGCCTCCTTAGAATATAACACTTTTCAGGCTTAGTGAAGATTTCTTAACCTGAAATGTGTTAAGTACCCTCATCATGGTGGTCTGAGGATTTAAAATTTCAGTGTATTTTGTCAATGGATAGGAGGTATACTTGCTAACAGAGCACAAACTTTAAATGATTTGTAAGAGTGCATTGGTGCACTCAGCATCTACTGAGTGTCATGTAAGTATACTCTAGTGAGGCATTTAAAACTAGAACATCTGGTATCACTTCATACCATGAAACTAGTATGCTGACAAAAGGAGTTAATCTAAATGTGGAGGTGGCTTAAATGTGTTGAGGAGTTTTACACTTCAAAATTTGAAGGGGAAATACTATTTCAAAACAACCTTTTTTTTTTTTTCTTTTTTCCCGCTGCGTTGCTGCATGCAAGGAGAATTAATGTGTTGCCTTCTACACTACTGTCTTTAACAGTTAAACTTCTCATTATGTCTTGTTCCTGTTATGTGCATATTAAACTGGTCTTTTGCCTGGTAATTATGTATGTGTAGCTGTTGAAAACAGTAAATCTTGTGATACTTATTTGGCTGTGTTAAAAGTACCAAGCAAAAGCGTATTTCCACCAAATATCTTTCAAATAAACAACATTTTAATGATTAAAATGTTGCATCAGAAACAAATGAGATGATAAGCACTACCTTTGTGTCTTACCTTAGGTGTTAAATTTGACTGGGGTGTTCATTAGTGGGGAAGTGACAATTCCTGGCTTTGCTGAGACAATGTATTATGTCTTCCTGCACACTGAAACATTGTTTAATATTCTGTTTTGGTTTACAGTTTATTGTAACAAAAGTAGACCTTTGCAGCTGACCTGCAGCATGGTATAGTTGAAGGAAGGTTACAAGATAGAGCAGGCACAGATTTTGAAAGGCCCTTTGTGGTATGTAGAAAATATGCATCATTTATGCCCTATTACATCTTAGGACTTTTTCTTCCATCTTTTAAATAAATCTTAGACCTTATGAGAGGCCTTGGAAAAAGAGGATCAAGTCTCTTTCTTTTTTTTTTTTCTCCTAGTCTTTGACGAAAGATAATGGATTTTCAACTTACTGTTGATATAGTATTTTTTTATTAATCTTTTTTTGTCAGAGACATTTTATGGGTATGATTACTTTGTGTGTTATTTTTCCATATTTACCCACTGGTGGGATGGTGGGAGAAGCAGGAAGGGCCTTGGCTCTGTGTAAGTGCTGCTCAGCAGTAACAAAACGTCCCTGAATTATCAACACTGTTTTCAGCACAAATGCAAAATGCAGCCCCATACCAGCTACTATGAAGATTAACTCTGTCCCTGTCAAAACCAGCACATTTTCTACCCATTTTTCCATACCATTTATGTTATGCGCAGGTCCCACACTATCCAGTACATCCTCATTTAACCCCCACCCTCTTCCCTTCCTTTGATATAATATGCAGATAGCATTCTCTTAGTCTGTAGACCACCCCTATATAACGTCTGTAAAATGTCCACAGAATGTCCATTGAGTTTATTTAGTCCATGACTTTGGGGTCCATCTGTTATAGTGGTCACTCAGGACAGGAGAGATGGTGTGTTGGGTGGAATTATTGGGCACCGAAGCCAACTCGGGTACGGTCACTGTTGTACTTGTACTGCTACTGTAGGGATTGTCCTCCCACTGGTTCAGGTGGTTCCTGCTATAGTAATTCCTATAACATGCAACTCAAAGCATGGGTTACAACAATTTAAAGGTATTTCCATTACAATCTCCACTCCTGGTCCCTTTAGGTCAAGTTACAGGGTTTAACATTGCAGTGAACCATTCCCCTTGCTCCTAGCCTGGCTAGCAACAAGGAGTTCCTGCTGTAAGTTATTCCTATAACATGCAACTCAAATCCCAGGTTACAACAGTTTAAAGGTATTTCCATTACGGTCTCCACCCCTGGTTCCTTTGGACCACACCATAGGGTTTAACATTACAATTAACTTCCTCCTCTTGCCCCTGCTCCTGCTTGGATTTATCCACAGACTGCAGTCCCTTAGGGGTGTACCTGCTCCAAGTGGAGCCTTATCATGGCCACATGCTTTGAGGTGCCCCAGCATGACCTTAGGCACAGCCACTGCTGCTTCAAGGTGTACCTGCTGCAGCATGGAGGTATTTAGAGACGCAGATGGTTTGAGGTGTTCCTTCTCCACTGTGGACTTACCCTGGGGAACAATCCTTTCAGAGGTATACCTGCTGCAGCACAGATGTAACCATGGCCATAGATGCTTTGAGATGTACTTGGTCTGGCATGGGCTTATCCATAGCCACAGATGCTTCAAGATGTCCTGCTCCCGTGTGGACTCATCCACAGGTCGCAGTCCCTTTGACTCAAGTTCACACAGGAGTCCATTTTCTTATATAAATATTTGGTGTTTTATTGGAAAAGGAGGGTTAGGATGCTGCTTTGAGAGTGTAAGGCTTGTCAGTCTCTGCCTTTGTTTTACTTAAACGTTGTATCCTGCTTTGCAGTCTGTTTGCTGTGCATCCCTGCTATGGAGCCCCTTACCTGTGCAATATGCAGTATACATACATATTGATTTTAAGCAAGTGTTGTGCCCCTTTGATGTTTAGGATTTTAGTTGGAGATGTAAGTCACTCTTGTCAATATTTGGGTTTTTTTATCCGTATCTGAGGAAAATAAGCAATCTCATTGACAAAATTCTTCATTAACATAGGGCTGGGTTTTGAGGACTTAGGAGCACTCAATTATTTTTTACTATTGCATTATTATGAATGCAGAAAACCCACCTGGTTTAAAGCTTTTTAAACTTTAGATGACTTGTAGGGTATTTACTGCAGCTATAGTATCACTTTTTGGGAACAATCTGAAAGCTATCCTGCCTTATCCATTGGCACTCCCAATGATAATATTAGAATGGTTGTTTTTAATCTCACTGTCACAGTAGCTGTTACTGGAAATGGAGTTGTTCTGGAAGCGGTTTTCACATGGCCATGTTCAGATGGTGATACAAAGGCAAGTCTTACTCTATTGGAAAGGCTGGGAAGCTGAATATTACCAGCAATAATTGATTTTCATGTTTTTTCGTTAGGTTTATGCTTTAAGTCAGCAGGAAAACTGAGGCTCAGTCCAGGCTTGGTTTTCTGGATTGCACTACCTGTTACTACGAGAGTCTGTCACTGTCACAGCTCCTTAGCACAATAACCAAGCATTTGCCAGGAAGGATAAGTGCTTGAATGTGGAAAAAATTGTTGCACAAAAAAGTTATAAATTGTTACAATGATATGGAAGTCGTGTCCAGTAGGGATTTTACTGTTACTTGGAAGCATCTGTTGAATGCATATGGAAGTAATGATTTTAAAATACATTCTAAAATAGCATCCATATTTCAGTTCTGTTGTGCAGGGTATGGTCTTTGAAAAATATCAGTAGTCTCAGATCAGCCCCCGCTCCCTCCTCCCCATCTAGCTCTGCCTTATTTTACTAATTTTTGAAAGCCAAATAGATAAGGGTAACTGTCTTGCAGTTTTTCTTCAGCTTCAAAATGATAACAGTTTGGCACAATCTGATGAAAAAATAGGCTGCTAAATAAAATCTGCTATTGCGACTTTTGGCTGTCATCTCTAAATCTTTCTATAGGAAGCTGCTAGAAGTTGATACTGAAGAGAAAACCTTTTACTTGCAAATACACTAGTAGCTCAGTGAGCACTATAAATATTTGAACGATGGTGATTCACTAATACACAGAACATACGTACTGACTGTATGTTGAAGTGTAAGTGTAAGGCTCTCGTGTATCAAGCGGAAAATATTGAAACTGCTTGCCTTTACTGCTTCTATATAATTTCCATATGTTGTGCTCTAAAGGAGTATATTAATCAACTTTCATTCTTGAAATGATGGTTAGGTATTGAATTCATTAAACATAATAAATATAAATTGTATTGGCAATTTACAAAAATTGCCTGAAGTACTGAATATTTTCAGAAGATTTGAGTTCAGTGAGATTTATGAAATAGGAGGAATGATACACTAAGTAGTCCTGGGGAAATGCTCTATCCCACTTGTAACTAGCAGAATTTCGGATGTTAATCTTATTATAGTCATATCACTGCCTCCTAACAGTGTGCTGATAACATCTAATGCCCTGCTGCTTGCACAATTGAAATCCTGGGGCTGCTTTATGGTTTCTACAAGGAAGTTATTCTGCAGTGCCCTTGGCCCTGATGGTTTCCATGGGAATGAGCATGAATCCATGTACTGTGAAATGTGTTATGAAACTTTGTATTGCAGAGAAATACATTATACCAGTGTGTGAACAGGGCAATGCAGAATTTAAATACACAAATGTAAGGGTGCATTTTTATTTGTGTTGAGGCAATACTGAAAGTGTACAGCCACTTGTGAACAACGATGGAGATTGTTGTTAACCAGGACTGTTACACAGTCTTAAAAAAAAAAAAAAGTAAAAAATGTAGTGAGACAAAAATCAGGAAGAGATTGGTCTGTTTAAGTAAAACACGCCTTGATTAAGATTTGATATCTTCCTGTGTTTCTATGTTTTAATAAACTCCTTTTCTCCACTCTTTAGTGACTTTTTCCTTTGGTGCACTGCAGTTTAACTTTCTCCTTTTGCAAGAACAAGGAGCTTGCTTGGACATAAGTAAATAAATTACTTAAACAGATGTTTCA